>NC_090653.1:142328016-142939683 GCF_040937935.1 Hyperolius riggenbachi
AAGTTCAGATTAGTGAGCTGTACGCAGCTACAAAAATCAATGTTAAAATAAGTGGAATTTTTATCAAGCATTTTATAAGTTCACACGAGAATACCCTTGGAAACAGCAATAAAATGATGACATTCTTGCAGAGAAACAATTTTATGAGCTTAACTTGCCGCTGCATTGCAAAGGCAGGAGAAAAAACGACTAGCAGCCGGTTACAATAAACTGCTGGTATGATGCATTAAAACACAACGGTACTTAGAGCAAGTCATTTTTCAACCAACATTAGAATATTGCTACATATTGAATTCTCTTTTTTTTTCAGTATGTTCCCCTTAATGGCAAAAAGTCCCTCCAGCATTTAAAAAAAAATAGATGAATTGAGCAAATATAAGAAGCAAATAGTAAACCTAATTATTATGTAAAATATTAATGTATAATCTGTATATTTAGTGCTTGACATTAATGACACTATGGATTATAGGAGCCTGCTAGCTCATTCACTGCACCACTCAGCAAGACATTGCTTGATTCCTTAATATTTAATACAAGTCGGATTAAAACACTCTTGAGCTTACTCCTATTGCTTCGCATAACCTTTTCAAATTTTTTCCAGCATCCAAAATGAAATCACTGAGGATACAAATTGTTCTGAGCATTAGGCTATAGATAAGTAGTTTAAAGTTGACATTGTTCAACTCCTTTCCACTTGTCAACTTTCCAGTCCTTGACTTGTATAGAAATGTGGAAAAAAATGACAATATACATTCAGACTTCTAGAATAAGACTTGACAATGTGTTAATTAAAAGAATAATGTATACAACAAATGGTTAGGCTACACAATGTGTAAGAAAAAAAAAGTGAGATATATTCACTTTGCTCTGTGCATTAGGGGAACAAGATAGTTTAAGTGTAACAATTATATTGCGATAAATTCAGTGTTATTTCAACAAAATCACGAGAGTCTCTTTTGACGCACTTTATTACACTTCTGTCTATTTTTGATGCCGTCAAGTGACATATAGCAATGAATTGCATTTACAAAACTTTCTTTGCAGTGCAGTGTTTAACATGCTGTTAACTATAACATGCACAGACAGCTGTTTAATGACATTATTTTAATCCACGCAATCATGCTCTAGCAGTGTTTCTCAGCTTTACTAAATAGCATCTTAAAGAACAATTGTAAATACAGAGAGCAGGGCTAGTGGTGTGAATGCAGCACTACCCTGATTGTCTTACCCAACAGGAAATCTATTTTTAATTTTTACCGTATTGGGTGTACCCAGCTCTTTTTTTGACACTTGTCATTCTGCTGGGACTGCATCACTTCTGTCTAAATTAAGTGATACTCTGGTGGTCCTAGTTCCTGCAGACTAGAATCTTGCACACAATGGAACTAGCTACTGTTAGAGGTCAAGCATCCATTGTCTGTACACGTGGCCCCAAACTCATTTAATGATGCTGCATGCTGAATCTTTAAAGGACTGTAGCCCCCAAGATTACTGTTCCCCTTCCCACCAAAAGCTCCTCCATAATGCATTGTGCCATCATCCCCACGCATGGGGAGAAAATAATATAATAATAATATAATATATATATCTAAGTGATATGTCTGTACAGCATTTGTTCCCCACAATGTTGCCTGCAGGATTAAGCTCCATCTTGATGGGCACATCAATAGTTCATATTTATGCACACAAACATGCTTGTATCACTTACCTTTTGTATTTAGAAGCTAGGAAGAGTTGGATCTAGACAGTGGCAATGCAGTCCTAGCTCACAAACAATTGATAAGTGCTTGGGAGAGAAGACAGAACGTAATTATAGCACCAGACCTGCTGTTGGTAGTTAAATTTTCCCTTTAGTTGATCTAATAATTGGGGCTTATTCATTGTGCCCTTAACCACTTCCCGACCGCCCACTACACAGGGGCGGCGGGGAAGTGGAGCCCTGCAGGACGGCCTCACCCACAGAGGCGGCGGTCCATTTAAGGGCATGGGCGGAGCGATCGCGTCATCCGTGACGCGATCCTCCGCCGGCGCCTGTCACCGCTCGCTCGCCGCAACATCCCGCCGGCTATACGGAAGCGCCGGCGGGATGTTAACCCCGCGATCGCCGCATACAAAGTGTATAATACACTTTGTAATGTTTACAAAGTGTATTATACAGGCTGCCTCCTGCCCTGGTGGTCCCAGTGTCCGAGGGACCACCAGGGCAGGCTGCAGCCACCCTAGTCTGCACCCAAGCACACTGATTTCTCCCTCCCCTGCCCCAGATCGCCCACAGCACCCATCAGACCCCCCCCTGCCCACCCCCCAGACCCCTGTTTGCACCCAATCACCCCCCTAATCACCCATCAATCACTCCCTGTCACTATCTGTCAACGCTATTTTTTTTTTTATCCCCCCCCCTGCTCCCTGCCCCCTCCTGATCACCCCCCACCCCTCAGATTCTCCCCAGACCCCCCCCCCCAGACCACCCCCCCCTGTTTACTGTATGCATCTATCCCCCTGATCACCTGTCAATCACCTGTCAATCACCTGTCAATCACCCGTCAATCACCCGTCAATCACCCGTCAATCACCCCCTGTCACTGCCACCCATCAATCAGCCCCTAACCTGCCCCTTGCGGGCAATCTGATCACCCCCCCACACCAATAGATCGCCCACAGATCCGACATCAGATCACCTCCCAAATCCATTGTTTACATCTATTCTCTCCTCTAAACACCCACTAATTACCCATCAATCACCCATCAATCACCCCCTATCACCACCTGTCACTGTTACCTATCAGATCAGACCCTAATCTGCCCCTTGCGGGCACCCAATCACCTGCCTACACGCTCAGATTGCCCTCAGACCCCCCCTTATCAATTCGCCAGTGCATTAATTACATCTGTTCTTCCCTGTAATAACCCACTGATCACCTGTCAATCACCTGCCAATCACCTATCACCCATCAATCACCCCCTGTCACTGCCACCCATTAATCAGCCCCTAACCTGCCCCTTGCGGGCAATCTGATCACCCACCCACACCATTAGATCGCCCGCAAACCCGCCGTCAGATTACCTCCCAAATGTATCGTTTACATCTGTTATCTTCTCTAAACACCCACTAATTACCCATCAATCACCCATCAATCACCCCCTATCACCACCTGTCACTTTTACCTATCAGATCAGACCCTAATCTGCCCCTTGCGGGCACCCAATCACCCGCCCACACGCTCAGATTGCCCTCTGACCCCCCCCCCCCCTTATCAATTCGCCAGTGCATTAATTACATCTGTCCTTCCCTGTAATAACCCACTGATCACCTGTCAATCACCTGCCAATCACCTATCACCCATCAATCACCCCCTGTCACTGCCACCCAACAATCAGCCCCTAACCTGCCCCTTGCGGGCAAACTGATCACCCACCCACACCAATAGATCGCCCGCAGATCTGACATCAGATCACCACCCAAGCGCAGTGTTTCCATCTATTCTCTCCTCTAAACACCCACTAATTACCCATCAATCACCCATCAATCACCCCCTATCACCACCTGTCACTGTTACCCATCAGATCAAACCCTAATCTGCCCCTTGCGGGCACCCAATCGCCCGCCTACAATCTCAGATTGCCCTCAGACCCCCCCTTATCAATTCGCCAGTGCAATATTTACATCTGTTCTCCCCTGTAATAACCCACTGATTACCTGTCAATCACCTATCAATCACCAATCAATCACCCCCTGTCACTGACACCCATCAATCACCCGCTGTCACTGACACCCATCAATCAGCCCCTAACCTGCCCCTTGTGGGCAAACTGATCACCCACCCACACCAATAGATCGCCCGCAGATCCGACAACAGATCACCACCCAAGCGCAGTGTTTCCATCTATTCTCTACCCTAAACACCCACTAATTACCCATCAATCACCCCCTGTCACTGCTACCTATCAGATTAGACCCCTATCTGCCCCTAGGGCACTCAATCACCCGCCCACACCCTCAGAATGCCCTCAGACCCCAGCCCTGATCACCTCGCCAGTGCATTGCTTGCATCTATTCTCCCCTCTAATCACACCTTGAGACACCCATCAATCACCTCCTGTCACCCCCTAGCACACCTACCCATCAGATCAGGCCCCAATTTGCCCCGTGTGGGCTCCTGATCACTCGGCCAAACCCTCAGACCCCCTTCCGATCACCTCCCCAGTGCATTGATTGCATCTATTTTCCCCTCTAACCACCCCCTGAGACACCCATCAATCACCTCCTGTCACCCCCCTAGCACTCCTATCCATCAGATCAGGCCCAATACAACCTGTCATCTAAAAGGCCACCCTGCTTATGACCGGTTCCACAAAATTCACCCCCTCATAGACCACCTGTCATCAAAATTTGCAGATGCTTATACCCCTGAACAGTCATTTTGAGACATTTGGTTTCCAGACTACTCACGGTTTTGGGCCTGTAAAATGCCAGGGCGGTATAGGAACCCCACAAGTGACCCCATTTTAGAAAAAAAAGACACCCCAAGGTATTATATTAGGTGTATGACGAGTTCATAGAAGATTTTATTTTTTGTCAAAAGTTAGCGGAAAATAATTTTTATTGGTTTTTTTTCACAAAGTGTCATTTTTCACTAACTTGTGACAAAAAATAAAATCTTCTATGAACTTGCCATACACCTAACGGAATACCTTGGGGTGTCTTCTTTCTAAAATGGGGTCACTTGTGGGGTTCCTATACTGCCCTGGCATTTTAGGGGCCCTAAACCGCGAGGAGTAGTCTAGAAAACAAATGCTTCAAAATGACCTGTGAATAGGACGTTGGGCCCCTTAGCGCACCTAGGCTGCAAAAAAGTGTCACACATGTGGTACCGCCGTACTCAGGAAAAGTAGTATAATGTGTTTTGGGGTGTATTTTTACACATACCCATGCTGGGTGGGAGAAATTTCTATGTAAATGGACAATTGTGTGTAAAAAAATCAAACAATTGTCATTTACAGAGATATTTCTCCCACTTAGCATGGGTATGTGTAAAAATACACCCCAAAACGCATTATACTACTTCTCCTGAGTACAGCGGTACCACATGTGTGGCACTTTTTTACACCCTAAGTACGCTAAGGGGCCCAAAGTCCAATGAGTACCTTTAGGATTTCACAGGTCATTTTGCGACATTTGGTTTCAAGACTACTCCTCACGGTTTAGGGCCCCTAAAATGCCAGGGCAGTATAGGAACCCCACAAATGACCCCATTCTAGAAAGAAGACACCCAAAGGTATTCCGTACGGAGTATGGTGAGTTCATAGAAGATTTTATTTTTTGTCACAAGTTAGCGGAAAATGACACTTTGTGAAAAAAAACTATTAAAATCAATTTCCGCTAACTTGTGGCAAAAAAATAAAAACTTCTATGAACTCACCATACTCCTAACGGAATACCTTGGGGTGTCTTCTTTCTAAAATGGGGTCATTAGTGGGGTTCCTATACTGCCCTGGCATTTTAGGGGCCCTAAACCGTGAGGAGTAGTCTTGAAACAAAAATGACCTGTGAAATCCTAAAGGTACTCATTGGACTTTATGCCCCTTAGTGCAGTTAGGGTGCAAAAAAGTGCCACACATGTGGTATCGCCGTACTCGGGAGAAGTAGTACAATGTGTTTTGAGGTGTATTTTTACACATACCCATGCTGGGTGGGAGAAATACCTCTGTAAATGACAATCTTTTGATTTTTTTACACACAATTGTCCATTTACAGAGGTATTTCTCCCACCCAGCATGGGTATGTGTAAAAATACACCTCAAAACACATTGTACTGCTTCTCCCGAGTATGGCGATACCACATGTGTGGCACTTTTTTGCACCCTAACTGCGCTAAAGGGCCCAAAGTCCAATGAGTACCTTTAGGATTTCACAGGTCATTTTGAGAAATTTCGTTTCAAGACTACTCCTCACGGTTTAGGGCCCCTAAAATGCCAGGGCAGTATAGGAACCCCACAAATGACCTCATTTTAGAAAGAAGACACCCCAAGGTATTCCGTTAGGAGTATGGTGAGTTCATAGAAGTTTTTATTTTTTGTCAAAAGTTAGCGGAAATTGATTTTAATTGTGTTTTTTCACAAAGTGTCATTTTCCGCTAACTTGTGACAAAAAATAAAATCTTCTATGAACTCGCCATACTACTAACGGAATACCTTGGGGTGTCTTCTTTCTAAAATGGGGTCATTTGTGGGGTTCCTATACTGCCCTGGCATTTTAGGGGCCCTAAACCGTGAGGAGTAGTCTTGAAACGAAATTTCTCAAAATGACCTGTGAAATCTTAAAGGTACTCATTGGACTTTGGGCCCTTTAGCGCAGTTAGGGTGCAAAAAAGTGCCACACATGTGGTATCGCCGTACTCAGGAGAAGTAGTATAATGTGTTTTGTGGTGTATTTTTACACATACCCATGCTGAGTGGGAGAAATATCTCTGTAAATGGACAATTGTGTGTAAAAAAAATTAACAAATTGTCATTTACAGAGATATTTCTCCCACCCAGCATGGGTATGTGTAAAAATACACCCCAAAACACATTATACTACTTCTCCTGAGTATGGCAATACCACATGTGTGGCACTTTTTTGCAGCCTAACTGCGCTAAGGGGTCCAAAGTCCAATGAGCACCTTTAGGCTTTACAGGGGTGCTTACAATTTAGCACCCCCCAAAATGTCAGGACAGTAAACACACCCCACAAATGATCCCATTTTGGAAAGTAGACCCTTCAAGGTATTCAGAGAGGGGCATGGTGAGTCCGTGGCAGATTTCATTTTTTTTTGTCGCAAGTTAGAAGAAATGGAAACTTTTTTTTTTTTTTTTCTCACAAAGTGTCATTTTCCGCTTACTTGTGACAAAAAATAATATCTTCTATGAACTCACTATGCCTCTCAGTGAATACTTTGGGATGTCTTCTTTCCAAAATGGGGTCATTTGGGGGGTATTTATACTATCCTGGAATTCTAGCCCCTCATGAAACATGACAGGGGGTCAGAAAAGTCAGAGATGCTTGAAAATGGGAAAATTCACTTTTTGCACCATAGTTTGTAAACGCTATAACTTTTACCCAAACCAATAAATATACACTGAATGGGTTTTTTTTTATCAAAAACATGTTTGTCCACATTTTTCGCGCTGCATGTATACAGAAATTTTACTTTATTTGAAAAATGTCAGCACAGAAAGTTAAAAAAATCATTTTTTTGCCAAAATTCATGTCTTTTTTGATGAATATAATAAAAAGTAAAAATCGCAGGAGCAATCAAATAGCCCCAAAAGAAAGCTGTATTAGTGACAAGAAAAGGAGCCAAAATTCATTTAGGTGGTAGGTTGTATGAGCGAGCAATAAACCGTGAAAGCTGCAATGGTCTGAATGGAAAAAAAGTGGCCGGTCCTTAAGGGGTAGAAAGCCCTAGGTCCTCAAGTGGTTAAACTGCATGGCCTCTCAGTTTCGACAGCCTCCCCTTTGTGTTGATGCTATGGCTTCCTTTCAAAGCTTCAACTGGAACAAGTTATTGTGGGGTGCATGCTCTGTCCATTCTGTGTTCCCTCTTCATTCACACTCCTGAATGGCTGTTCATAGCATCCAGGAGCATTCTGGGCCTGCGCAGTTAGGAAAGGTGTAACACACATGCCCAACATCTTCCTGGCTGATACTCCTGCACACAGCTATGGGGTACATTTGAAAAAGGCACCCATTTAAAAGAGAGCAGGATAGCAGTAGTAGAATATCAGCACATTAACCGATATTCTGCTACATCCATATAGTAAATATAGTAAAATATTGGTAATACTTACCGATAGTTTACTATGACCTAAACTCTTCCTACTCTCACACAGCAGCCTCCACTGGTTTTGCCTAATCCTTAGCCCTATCCCTGGTGGCACCTAAGTCTTAATAGCCCCTGCAGGTGCCTAACCCCTAAGTGGGCCTCCCCCTGTGGGTGGATGCCTAAACTTATCACCCCCCTAGGTGCACAGCTAGCCTTAACCCACTGCACCTAACCTTAATACCACCCTTCCTCTGTGCCTACCTTTAAACCTTAATGTCTTGTTTAAAAGGGTGCATGCTACAATTTAAAACAAGACATATTTTGCACTATATTTAACTGCTCCTAGCTGCGGTGGAGGGCAGGCAAAGATGGTGCATTGAATAGACAGATCATAAGCCCTTCAGTAGCAAATAAGGGGACAGAGATTCAACATAGATGGGAAGACAGTGAAGCTGAGGGGTCACTACATTTATAGGGTTACTAAAGTAGCCCCAGGTATGGCTACCTCATACATTTTGATTGAGTTCAGTTGTGCTGTAAAGAAAATGTGATATTAGGAGTTCAGACTGAAAGTGTATTGTTCTATACAAATTTAAACCTTTTCTTTCAGCTTTTTTTCATGTGTATCTCTTGATTAATAATAAGTCTGTTTCTCTCTTCCATGTGTAGTGTATCAAAAAGGAAGAGCGATAGATTCCGGAGAGGTTGAAATTGGAAAGCAGATTGTACAGACAATCCCACCTGGCTTATTCTGGCGATTCCAAATTACAATTCACCATCCCATGTACATCAAATTTAATGTTTCTTTTTCAAAAGACTCGCTTCTCGGTATATATGGAAGAAGAAATATCCCACCAACACACACGCAGGTAATTACAGCACTTTCGCTTACTTTTAATATAGTAATCTGATCCAGATAATCTACGTTAAGATACAATTTTTTACTAGTTTATTGAGCCTAATAGAATAAAATAGGTCTTTAGAACTTTTACTCACAAAAGCAAACCTGTGACATTGGGAAACATAAAAGTCACATATTTAACTCGGTAGAGACAAGACAAGACAAATAACATTTATATTGCACTTTTCTCCTGGCGGACTCAAAGTGACTGAGCTGCAGCCACTAGGACAAGTAGGCAGTAGCAGTGTTATGGAGTATTGACCAAGGCCTCCTTACTGAATAGGTGCTGGCTTACTGAACAGGAAGACCAGAGATTTGAACCCAGGTTCCCTGTGTCAGAGGCAGAATCCATAACTATCCAGCCACTGAAGTCTCTGAATCCTCAAGAGGTTTAGTCATGGAGAGAATCTGAAGACATAACAACAAAAGCTGTTTAGGTAATACATTTAAAGACTAACTGACCAACTGGACAAGTTTCTTCTTCAGGTATGATACATAACTGGATCAGATATGGTTCTGATCCAGTTCTATATCATTTTGAACAAAACACACAGTCCAGGTGGACCAGGGGGATTACTAATAAAAACACGGATTGATTCTGCGCCATAGAGAGTCCTTCCTTTGATCCCAGGGATCCATAGGGCCCCTCCTTTGATACCAAGGATCAATCAATGCTTTGACCAGTTCTCTATTATGCCTGAAAAAGAAACGTTAAGTTTTGAAAACTTGCAAGGAAATCTTGTACAGTTGGCTTTTAACCACTTCGGGACCACAGTCTTTTCGCCCCTTAAGGACCAGAGCCTTTTTCTCCATTCAGACCACTGCAGCTTTCACGGTTTATTGCTCGCTCATACAACCTACCACCTAAATGAATTTTACCTCCTTTTCTTGTCACTAATAAAGCTTTCTTTTGCTGCTATTTGATTGCTCCTGCGATTTTTACTTTTTATTATATTCATCAAAAAAGACATGAATTTTGGCAAAAAAATGATTTTTTTCACTTTCTGTGCTGACATTTTTCAAATAAAGTAAAATTTCTGTATACATACAGCGCGAAAAATGTGGACAAACATGTTTTGGATAAAAAAAAACCCATTCAGTGTATATTTATTGGTTTGGGTAAAAGTTATAGCGTTTACAAACTATGGTGCAAAAAGTGAATTTTCCCATTTTCAAGCATCTATGACTTTTCTGACCCCCTGTCATGTTTCATGAGGGGCTAGAATTCCAGGATAGTATAAATACCCCCCAAATGACCCCATTTTGGAAAGAAGACATCCCAAAGTATTCACTGAGAGGCATAGTGAGTTCATAGAAGATATTATTTTTTGTCACAAGTAAGTGGAAAATGACATTTTGTGACAAAAAAAAAAAAAAAAAAAAGTTTCCATTTCTTCTAACTTGCGACAAAAAAAAATGAAATCTGCCACGGACTCACCATGCCCCTCTCTGAATACCTTGAAGGGTCTACTTTTCAAAATGGGGTCATTTGTGGGGTGTGTTAACTGTCCTGACATTTTGGGGGTGCTAAATTGTAAGCACCCCTGTAAAGCCTAAAGGTGCTCATTGGACTTTGGACCCCTTAGCGCAGTTAGGCTGCAAAAAAGTGCCACACATGTGGTATTGCCGTACTCAGGAGAAGTAGTATAATGTGTTTTGGGGTGTATTTTTACACATACCCATGCTGGGTGGGAGAAATATCTCTGTAAATGACAATTTTTTAATTTTTTTTACACACAATTGTCCATTTACAGAGTTATTTCTCCCACCCAGCATGGGTATGTGTAAAAATACACCACAAAACACATTATACTACTTCTCCCGAGTACGGCGATACCACATGTGTGGCACTTTTTTGCACCCTAACTGCGCTAAGGGGCCCAAAGTCCAATGAGTACCTTTAGGATTTCACAGGTCATTTTGCGACATTTGGTTTCAAGACTACTCCTCACGGTTTAGGGCCCCTAAAATGCCAGGGCAGTATAGGAACCCCACAAATGACCCCATTTTAGAAAGAAGACACCCCAAGGTATTCCGTTAGGAGTATGGTGAGTTCATAGAAGATTTTATTTTTTGTCACAAGTTAGCGGAACATGACACTTTGTGGAAAAAAACAATTAAAATCAATTTCCGCTAACTTGTGACAAAAAAATAAAATCTTCTATGAATTCCCCATACTCCTAACTGAATACCTTGGGGTGTCTTCTTTCTAAAATGGGGTCATTTGTGGGGTTCCTATACTGCCCTGGCATTTTAGGGGCCCTAAACCGCGAGGAGTAGTCTGGAAATCAAATTCCGCAAAATGACCTGTGAAATCCTAAAGGTACTCATTGGACTTTGGGCCCTTTAGCGCAATTAGGGTGCAAAAAAGTGCCACACATGTGGTATTGCCGTACTCGGGAGAAGTAGTATAATGTGTTTTGGGGTGTATTTTTACACATACCCATGCTGGGTGGGAGAAATAACTCTGTAAATGGACAATCGTGTGTAAAAAAATCAAAAGATTGTCATTTACAGAGGTATTTCTCCCACCCAGCATGGGTATGTGTAAAAATACACCACAAAACACATTATACTACTTCTCCCGAGTACGGCAATACCACATGTGTGGCACTTTTTTGCACCCTAACTGCGCTAAAGGGCCCAAAGTCCAATGAGTACCTTTAGGATTTCACAGGTCATTTTGCGACATTTGGTTTCAAGACTACTCCTCACGGTTTAGGGCCCCTAGAATGCCAGGGCAGTATAGGAACCCCACAAATGACCCCATTTTAGAAAGAAGACACCCCAAGGTATTCCGTTAGGAGTATGGTGAGTTCATAGAAGATTTTATTTTTTGTCACAAGTTAGCGGAACATGACACTTTGTGGAAAAAAACAATTAAAATCAATTTCTGCTAACTTGTGACAAAAAAATAAAATCTTCTATGAATTCCCCATACTCCTAACTGAATACCTTGGGGTGTCTTCTTTCTAAAATGGGGTCATTTGTGGGGTTCCTATACTGCCCTGGCATTTTAGGGGCCCTAAACCGTGAGGAGTAGTCTGGAAATCAAATTCCGCAAAATGACCTGTGAAATCCTAAAGGTACTCATTGGACTTTGGGCCCTTTAGCGCAATTAGGGTGCAAAAAAGTGCCACACATGTGGTATTGCCGTACTCGGGAGAAGTAGTATAATGTGTTTTGGGGTGTATTTTTACACATACCCATGCTGGGTGGGAGAAATAACTCTGTAAATGGACAATCGTGTGTAAAAAAATCAAAAGATTGTCATTTACAGAGGTATTTCTCCCACCCAGCATGGGTATGTGTAAAAATACACCACAAAACACATTATACTACTTCTCCCGAGTACGGCAATACCACATGTGTGGCACTTTTTTGCACCCTAACTGCGCTAAAGGGCCCAAAGTCCAATGAGTACCTTTAGGATTTCACAGGTCATTTTGCGACATTTGGTTTCAAGACTACTCCTCACGGTTTAGGGCCCCTAGAATGCCAGGGCAGTATAGGAACCCCACAAATGACCCCATTTTAGAAAGAAGACACCCCAAGGTATTCCGTTAGGAGTATGGTGAGTTCATAGAAGATTTTATTTTTTGTCACAAGTTAGCGGAACATGACACTTTGTGGAAAAAAACAATTAAAATCAATTTCTGCTAACTTGTGACAAAAAAATAAAATCTTCTATGAATTCCCCATACTCCTAACTGAATACCTTGGGGTGTCTTCTTTCTAAAATGGGGTCATTTGTGGGGTTCCTATACTGCCCTGGCATTTTAGGGGCCCTAAACCGCGAGGAGTAGTCTGGAAATCAAATTCCGCAAAATGACCTGTGAAATCCTAAAGGTACTCATTGGACTTTGGGCCCTTTAGCGCAATTAGGGTGCAAAAAAGTGCCACACATGTGGTATTGCCGTACTCGGGAGAAGTAGTATAATGTGTTTTGGGGTGTATTTTTACACATACCCATGCTGGGTGGGAGAAATAACTCTGTAAATGGACAATCGTGTGTAAAAAAATCAAAAGATTGTCATTTACAGAGGTATTTCTCCCACCCAGCATGGGTATGTGTAAAAATACACCACAAAACACATTATACTACTTCTCCCGAGTACGGCAATACCACATGTGTGGCACTTTTTTGCACCCTAACTGCGCTAAAGGGCCCAAAGTCCAATGAGTACCTTTAGGATTTCACAGGTCATTTTGCGACATTTGGTTTCAAGACTACTCCTCACGGTTTAGGGCCCCTAGAATGCCAGGGCAGTATAGGAACCCCACAAATGACCCCATTTTAGAAAGAAGACACCCCAAGGTATTCCGTTAGGAGTATGGTGAGTTCATAGAAGATTTTATTTTTTGTCACAAGTTAGCGGAACATGACACTTTGTGGAAAAAAACAATTAAAATCAATTTCTGCTAACTTGTGACAAAAAAATAAAATCTTCTATGAATTCCCCATACTCCTAACTGAATACCTTGGGGTGTCTTCTTTCTAAAATGGGGTCATTTGTGGGGTTCCTATACTGCCCTGGCATTTTAGGGGCCCTAAACCGTGAGGAGTAGTCTGGAAATCAAATTCCGCAAAATGACCTGTGAAATCCTAAAGGTACTCATTGGACTTTGGGCCCTTTAGCGCAGTTAGGGTGCAAAAAAGTGCCACACATGTGGTATCGCCGTACTCGGGAGAAGTAGTACAATGTGTTTTGGGGTGTATTTTTACACATACCCATGCTGGGTGGGAGAAATAACTCTGTAAATGGACAATTGTGTGTAAAAAAATCAAAAGATTGTCATTTACAGAGGTATTTCTCCCACCCAGCATGGGTATGTGTAAAAATACACCACAAAACACATTATACTACTTCTCCCGAGTACGGCGATACCACATGTGTGGCACTTTTTTGCACCCTAACTGCGCTAAGGGGCCCAGAGTCCAATGAGTACCTTTAGGCTTTACAGGGGTGCTCAAAATTTAGCACCCCGCCCACTTGCCAGGACAGTTAACAAACCCCACAAATGACCCCATTTTGGAAAGAATACACGCTAAGGTATTCCATGAGGGCCATGGTGAGTTCATAGAAAATTTTATTTTTTGTCACAAGTTAGCGGAAAATGACATTTTGTGAAAAAAAAAAAAAAAACACAATTTCTGCTAACTTGTGACAAAAAATAAAACATTCTATGAACTCACCATGCACCTCACGGAATACTTTGGGGTGTCCTCTTTCCAAAATGGCATCATTCGTGGGGTCTGTCCTGGCATTTTAGGGTCTCTGCAATCATTACATGTATGGCCAGTATTAGGAGTTTCTGCTATACTCCTTATATTGGGCATAAGGGTAATGCACTGTGGGCTGAAAGGAAAAATGAACGTCAAACAATCAATCAATGTGGATGCCAAAAAATTTTGAAAAAAAAAAAAGAGGAGGAAGGCGTCTGCCAGGACATAGGAGCTGCCGCCCCAAAAATCCAAACCCACCAGCTCGTATGCCCTGGCAAACCTGATTTATCCATTCACACTGATCGATGTGGATGAACAAATCATTGCCAGAGTTCTTTTTTGATACAAAGTGTTTGCCAAAGCATATGAATCCCCAACACCACTCCTCGGCCCATATGCCTCGGCAAACGTATCTTTTTGACTGCGGAGGAGAAATCTCGTCCTGCAGCGCTGCATGCACCGACTTGTGTGTAAGCTGACAGACGCGCAACGTTCTGTCAGGATGCACCATCAGTGCTGCAGCTGATTGGTCGGTCTGGATAGAAAAAAAGACAAAACAATACAAAAAGGAGGGGAAGGCGTCTGCCAGGACATAGGAGCTGCCGCCCCAAAAATCCAAACCCACCAGCTCGTATGCCCTGGCAAACCTGATTTATCCATTCACACCGATCGATGTGGATGAACAAATCATTGCCAGAGTTCTTTTTTGATACAAAGTGTTTGCCAAAGCATATGAATCCCCAACACCACTCCTCGGCCCATATGCCTCGGCAAACGTATCTTTTTGACTGCGGAGGAGAAATCTCGTCCTGCAGCGCTGCATGCACCGACTTGTGTGTAAGCTGACAGACGCGCAACGTTCTGTCAGGATGCACCATCAGTACTGCAGCTGGTTAGTCGTTCGCTCGGTCCACCTGGAAGGTTATTGGATGGAAAAAGAGAAAAAAAAACCCAAAAAACAAGCAAGCAGCAAAGCAATTACTTCATTAACATTAATAACCTTTGAACTTTTTTAATAAAAAACTTAACATTGCAAACCAAACATTAACTTCTTTGCTTACCTGTTTTTTGTTTTTTTTTAACTTACCTCCCGAGGACAAACCTCTCCTCCCCCATGGAACAATGTGCGAAGTGCAAATCGCACAGAGTTGTGGCGAAATACATTCCGCAATTTGTCCCAAGTGAAAGGAGAGGTTTCTGGCAGCCCTGTGTATTAGGGTCTCTGGAAACCCGATGTTTGGTTTCACACTGCATATTGACATATCCGGTGGGTCGAGCCCGCCGCACCGTATCGTCCAAAACAGACCTTCAGGCAATACCACAAGAGTAGCATTCGGCCTAGTAATGAACTGCGTCGCCATAGACTAACATGACTTCCGCGCCGATCGATATTGCCACAGAAGCCACGCAGTAACGTAGGCATGCACTAGCGTTAAGTCAAGCACTTCCGGCGTAGGGGGGGACCGCAAAGTGTGACTTTTGCTAGGCATTTTGCCCTAACGCATCGCAGCAGTGTGAAATAGCACTGAGAGACCCTTGTGTGCCTACCGCTGTGTGTGGAGTTCCCTATTCTCTAATAGTGTACCTGCTCGTGGTACCTCTTAAAACACTCCCCTAGGCATAGGCCAGGCTGGTCAGGACAGGTGGGACAATAAACAGTGGTGTCACGCCTTATTCCAGCCCTGCTGCAGACACGACAGCGTTTTCTTCGGATTCGTTGACCTGGGGTAGTCGGAATTGGATAGGCGTAATGCCTTCCATGTAGCCGGCTAGTTGCATCTTGGGGTTGGGCCACGGCACCTCCTGGATACAGGAGTTCCATCACGATCTGTTTATTAAATTGAATAAACGAGCCAGTTCTCCCAGCCTTACTGTAGAGAACAAAGCTGTTGTAAATTGCCAATTGAATGAGGTAAAAAGACACTTTTTTATACCAGCGTCTTGTTTTTCGAGCAACTAAATAGGGCGCTAACCTCTGGTCATTGAAGTCCACCCCTCCCATGTTAGTATTATACTCGTGGGCGACAAGGGGTTTTTCAATGACCTTAGTTCGCCGTTGAATTTCAACTGTCGTGTCTGCGTGAATGGTGGACAGGAAGTAAACCTCCCTCTTGTCCTTCCATTTCACCGCGAGCAGGTCGTCAGCACACAAGGCGGCCCTCTGCCCCCGTTGAAGTTTGGTGGTAATGAGCCGTTGGGGGAAGCCCCGGCGACTAGGCCGCACGGTGCCACAGCATCGGATTTTTTCTATTTTTAAGTGCTGAAAGAGGGCCACACTTGTGTAATAATTGTCCACAAAAAGATGGTACCCCTTCTGGAACAAGGGTGACACCAAGTCCCACACAACCTTTCCACTGCTCCCCAGGTAGTCAGGGCATCCGACCGGCTCCAATTTTGAGTCTTTTCCCTCATAGACCCTAAAATAAGATGTATAGCCTGTGGCCCTTTCACAGAGCTTATACAGTTTCACCCCATACCGGGCGCGCTTGTTTGGGATGTACTGTTTGATGCGAAGGCGCCCGGTAAAGCGTATGAGGGACTCGTCTACGCAGATGTCCTGGTCAGGGGTATAAGCATCTGCAAATCTGGATGACAGGTGGTCTATGAGGGGTCGAATTTTGTGGAGCCGGTCAAAAGCAGGGTGGTCACTTCGATGACAGGTTTCGTTGTCATTGAAGTGCAGGAAGCTCAGGATGTTCTCAAATCGTGTCCTGGACATGGCAGCAGAGTACAGGGGAACATGATGTGCTGGGTCCGTAGACCAATAAGACCGCAACACATTCTGCTTTACTAGTCCCGTGTGAAGGATAAGGCCCAAAAAAATTTTCATTTCGGAAACTTGGACTGGTTTCCACCGAAAAGGCTGGGCAAGGTACTTTTCTGGATTGGCGGTTATATATTGTGTGGCCTTACGGTTGGTCTCTGCCACAATTAAGTCCAAGAGATCCTGGGTGAAGAACAGATAGAAAAAGTCTAGGGCCGATCCTAGATTATCTGTCTCCACCTGGACTCCAGACTGGGCGGTGAAAGGGGGAAGTACGGGTGCGGCGGAATCAGGGGATTGCCAATTTGGGTTTGCCAGCACCTCTGGTAAATTAGGGGTAGTACGGGCCCGTCTTCTTGGTGGCTGCGACTGGGATCTTACTGCACGTGCCACCGAACCAGTTTCAACTTCCATGCTGGTGCTCGCCACTTCACCAGGGTCTACGGAAGTACTGGTGCTAGGTCCAGGAGATGTTGTGCTGCTGGTGCCTGCCCCACTATGAAATCTCAGACCAGCACGAACACCACTCTGCTGCCCTTGAGGCTGATCCTGCGCCACCTGCGGTCCAACAACATGGGGTGTGGTACGCCTGGCTTTAGCCGGGACCTCAACCTCGTCATCACTATCGGTCAGTGAGCCACTGCTCAATTCAGGTTCAAACTCTGACCCGGAAGATTCGTCGAATGAGGCGTCCCAATCGTCCTCATCCGACTGGGCCATGTACCTGAGAACCTCATCATCGGAATACCCCTTTCTTGCCATGGTGGGCTGCTAAATTTAGGGGGTATTCCTCTGAGACTACGCAGAAAAAAGAGCACCTACCTAGCAAAAGGGAGTATTTGAGAGGTAGAAAGCTGTGCTCACTGAGTTTTGATAAAAAAAATAAATCAAAACTGAGGTTTACAGTGCCACAGCTATTGTACAGTGTTTTTTGCAGTGATCAGAAAAAAAATTCTGTCACTGCGGTGGGGCGGGCTGAACGCAAGTGCAGGCGAACGATCAGGCCTGATCGGGCAAACACTGCGTTTTTTTTTGTGGATCCTAGTGACCCTAATAGATCTGACTGCGATCAGTAATGATCACTTACAGATACTATATAGTACCAATGTTGATTAGCGACAGTGATGACGCTAATTAGTGACTGTGGTGCAGTGGGCTGAGCACTAACTGACACTTACAAAGGGGCCTAGCTAACTGGCCTAACTGCTAACACTAGTGATACTAAAAAAGTGACAGTTTTCACTGTTTTTAGATCACTTGGATAGTGACAGGGGGGTGGTGGCGAGTGGGGAATCGGAGGCAATCAGAAACAATCACAGGACAATCAAAGGCAATCACAGGGCAATCGCAGGCCAATCACAGGGCACTCAATTCCCGGGACAATCAAAGTCAATCACAGGGCAATCAAACCAATCACGACACAATCAAAGCCGATCACAGGCCAATCAAAGCAAATCACAGGCCAATCACAGGCCAATCACAGGGCAATCAAACCAATCACGACACAATCAAAGCCGATCACAGGCCAATCACAGGGCAATCAAAGCCGATCACGGGACAATCAAAGCCGATCACGGGACAATCAAAGCCGATCACGGGACAATCAAAGACGATCACAGGCCAATCACAGGGCAATCACGGGACAATCAAAAAAATCACGGGACAATCAAATACAATTACAGCACAATGAAATTGAATGTCAGCACAATGAAATTGAATGTCAGCACAATCAAATACAATTGCAGCACAATCAAATACAATGCACTGGGAAGGTGATTGGGGGGGGGGGGCTGAGGGCGATCTAAGGGTGTGGGGGGTTGATTAGGTGCCCGCACGGGGCAGACTGGGTCCTGATCTGGTGGGTGGCAGACACAGGGGGTGACGATAGGAGATCAGTGAGGGATTACAGGGGAGAATAGATGTAAACAATGCACTGGGGAGGTTATCAGGAGGGGGGGGTCTGAGGGCAATCTGAGGGTCTGGGTGGGTGATCAGGTGCCCCCAAGGGACAGTTTAGGGTCTGCGCTGATGGGTGGTGGTGACAAGGGGTGATAGACAGGTGATAGATGGGTGATAGACAGGTGATCAGTGGGTAAGGCAGCTATATAGCTGTATACACTATACAGGGGGGTGGTCTGGGAGGGGGGTCTGGGGGGGATCTGAGGGTAGGGGGGGTGATCAGGGGACCCTAGGGGGCAGTTAGGGACCTAACCTAGGGGATAGCGTCCCTAGATAGTGACAGGGAGTGATTGATGGGTTTTATGGGGGTGCTTGGGTGCAAAATGTGGTGTGCTGGGGTGAGCAGGGGGGGTTCTGAGGGCTGGGGTGGGCGATCGGGTGGTCTGTGTGGGTAAAAGTGTGTGTTGCTGTGCTTACAGTAAGGGCTGCCGTCCTCTCTGATGGTCGCACGACGAGTGACCATCAGCGGAGGAGGCAGCCAGTATAATACACTTTGTTACAATAACAAAGTGTATTATACTCCTCTGATTGGCCGGATCGCCGCATTTGAAACCCGCCGGCGCTGCTAATTGGCCGGCGGGTTTCCGTGCAGAGTGGGCGGAGCCTATTGCCGGCGGCGATCGCGTCATTGATGACGCGATCGCCGCACAGCCACCGCTGATGCCGCCCCCGCCGATGGGCGTATTGCGGTCGTTTGGGCCCGGACTTTGCCGCCGCCCATCGGCTGGGGGCGGTCGTTATGTGGTTAAAGGTATTATCTGAACAACGTTTGTTGTAACATCGTTGGACTGCATCAGTTGTGTTGCAGAATATTTCTGCATGTCAACTCATAGCCCATACAATTCTATAGGCGTATTCACATTTCTGCACTGCAACAGATTGTGATATTCTAATTTGCTGCATCTAGGCTTTGAACTAACCTGTATAGTATAGAATGTGCAGTGTCCATTGCAGTTCTCACACATTATAATGAATGCATTATGCAATGACCACAGTGGGAATCTAGTCTAATGTACCAGTGTGTCTACAGGTGGCTATAGCTTGCCTCTCAAACAATTTTTGAGTCTAACAGGAGAGAAGCGCTATATAAATGTTAGCGTTTAGCATAAGTACATGTACAAAGTTATTAGATACACGGTGGTTATTGCCATTTTATTATGCAAATATGTTAAATTACTTAAAGAGAGTCTGAAGCGAGAATAAATCTCGCTTCAGAGCTCATATTCAGCAGTGGCATGTGTGCTCCTGCTAAACCGCCACTATCGCACCGCACAACGGGGGTCCTTTACCCCCCAAATCCCCTCCGTCCTCGCCGGGGATCTCTTCCGCATAGAGGCAGGGCTAACCGCCGCAGCCCTGCCTCACACGCGTCTGTCAGCGCGTATCTCTGCCTCTCCTCCGCCCCTCTCAGTCTTCCTTCACTGAGAGGGGCGGGGGAGAGGCGGCGTTGCGCCGCTTATAGACGGCGCTGAGAGGCAGGGCTGCAGCCGTTAGCCCTGCCTCAACAGCAGCAAAATTTACGACCAAGTTGGTCGTAGATTTTGCAGGGGTGGGTTTGGGGGTGAAGGAACCCCCGTTTAGCCGCGGGATAGCGACATTTTAGCAGGGGCACACATGCCCCTGCTGAATATAATCACTGAAGCGAGATTTATTCTCGCTTCAGTGTCTCTTTAAAAATAACAGTTAAGATGTTACTGAACAGTTACGGAACATTAATTGGAAATCCTGATTTCTTAGGGACAGGTAGCATTGTCTATTCTGAACATTTGCATACGGTCTGCTTGTTAGGTGTTATTACTCTATCTATTGACCCTGGATTTATTAAATCAAGGTAAGAAACTGTTATCAGCCATTGTGAAATGTTATAATGACAACTTTCTTATTGCTGTGTTTCGAAATTTCCAAAGCTTTGCAAAGTTCACATTTGTCCTATAATTGGTTTAATCCACCGTGAATTATCCTTGATCTTCACACAGTTTGATTTTGTAAAGTTGATGGATGGGAAGCACTTGATAAAGCAAGAACCAAAAAATGCAGAAAACCCGCAGCATGCACCTCGGAGTCTCGTCCTGGCATCCGTACAAGAGACAGGCTTCATTGAGTACATGGATCAAGGTGCCTGGCATTTAGCTTTTTACAATGATGGAAAGAAGACGGAGCAAGTTTTTATATTAACAACTGCAATCGGTGAGAATTTGCCTAGTGTCTTTTATGTGATCTCAGCATATCTAGTGTATATAGGCAGACAATAAACAAATCGAAAGTATAGTAAGTGTAAATATATATATTTTATTGTCTATTGCACAACTTTTTGTGTATGTCAATGTCCAGGGGTATAGGTGTATAGATCTGATGGGGTCTCACAGCAATATGAGGGTCCACTAGACAAATTTTACCCTGGGGCTCACTCCCACTATGATTTGGAGCCCACACACCTATACACTCTAAGTTACTGCAGAAGATGTAATTGCTACATAAAATATGTTAGGACATTAGACTATGGTAGGTATTAGATTGTGAGCTCCTCTTAGGAATATCAGTGAAATGACTGCAGGGGCAGCTCCAGGATTTTTAGTGAGGGTACTATGCAGGTGCTGGAGCTCTCTCTTCTTTAGAAGTAATTCCCTAGGTACCATACATATGGCAGTGATTATTGCTGCAAAAGATGTCAGTGCTATATAAAAACCTAATAATAATATAGCAGGACACTACATTATGACTATGGTAGGATTAGATTGTGATCATCGCTGAGGACAGTCAGTGACATGACTATGTACTTTGTAAAGTGCTGCAATAGATGTTAGCACCACATAATTATACAATACAAATTCTAATGTGTCTCCCAGTAACATTATTAGGTAAAAGGGGTGGTCAATGCAACCCAAATAATTTATGCAGGTTAATGCAAATGTTATATTCAAATGTATGCAGCTTGAAAATGGACCAATCAAATTACATCTTGGTGAGATTTGATTGGTCCATTTTCAATCATTTTGTATTTGTAAAATCCTGCATCAACTCGGAACTAATTGCACCTCATTGCCTATCTCTATTAGCCAGCTCTCTAGCTACTTCCTCCTTCACAGCTGGAAAGAGGGAACATATGAGAGCTGGAATGCAATGTGGAGAAGAGGGAGATGGGCACAGCTGCTAAAATACCCTTTATTGTGGCTGGGTTGACACAAAAAGCTTACAGCAGTGGGGGGAAGAACAAGTCTGCCAGCTGTTTCGCCGGGACTAGCCCTGCTTCATCAGAGAATGGTCTCTGATGAAGCAGGGCTAGTCCCTGTGAAACAGCTGTCAGGCTTGTCCTTTCCCCCACTGCTGTAAGCTTTTTTGTGTCAACCCAGCCACAATAAAGGGTATTTTAGCAGCTGTGCCCATCTCCTTCTTCTCCTTTGATTGAAATTGTGGACTACCATTGAAGCACGCTGCAGGTAAGCCCAGTGTGGCAGTATCCACCCCTGCTGCATTTTGTGCAAGTGCTTTCTCCTCTCCATATTTGCAATGTGGAGAAGAGGGTGACGGGTGTGTTAACCCCCTGTCATGGTGCGCATCAGCTGAAATTTTAATTCTGTTTTGAAGTAATCAGAATAGTGAAACAAATCTGAACGCTCATCCATATTAGTGTTTGTCCTCCAATGACATTATAAAAGTAGCGTGTGTCCACATAACATAAAGTAGCGTGTGTCCCCATAACATAAAGCAGTGGGCATTCCCAATAACATTATAAAAGCAGTGGGCAATGGGCATCCCCATCCCCTAAAGAGGTGCGCATCTTCCAACTGCAGTCCATTTTCCCCAATATTCCCCATCTGTAGCAAATGTCCCACTCAAATCACAGCACTCAAATTGCAGCAAGGCCACACTTGGGCAGAAAAAGGAGCGCAGAAGTAATCTTTAAGAGGGTCCCAGGCAGCAGTAGTAGAGTTTAAGGAGTACATGGGGAGCATTCGGATGATCCAGAGGCTCTAATTTTTTCCTTTAGCTTTGCCTCAGGCTCTCGTTAACCACTTCAGAACCAGAGGTGTATACCCCCTAGTGACCAGTGACCAGGCTATTTTTTACAATTGGGCACTTCACAATTTTAACGGTTTATTGCTCAGTCATACAACTTGGCACCCAAATGAATGTTACCTCCTTATCTTCTCACAAATAGAGCTTTCTTTTGGAGGTATGTGATTGCTGCTGCTATTTTTATTTTTTTCTATATTAATTAAAAAACAATGACAACATACAGATAATTTAATTGACTTCCCCCTTAATTGGCACTAGACTCAGATACATACACTATTGGATTCCTACATAGAAATATGGCTATGACAGGGATTAGATTGTGAGTCCCTCAGAGTGACAGTTATATGATAAGACTATACTTTGTGCAGCGCTGTATAAGATGTCAGCACTATATAAATTTGAAATAGAAAAATAGCTTAAAATGCCCCCGATAACTGGCTGGCAGGCTGATCGCTGGGGCCCGCTGTGTTTACGGACGGGAGCTTGCGCTCGTGCGAGCTCCCGTCAAATCTTGCTCCTTATTAGTTGAAGCCATATGGCATTGCGGAGGAACAATAGAGCCTCTCTGCCTTTTTAATCCTGCATTAGGCGGTCTTCAAGAGGTTATAGCTAAATGATTGCAAATACCAAGACAAATTTATATTGGCCAAAAAGAAATATTAGTGAAAATGTAGATAATTTGGTAAGTGTTATTGGTGTGTTTGTCATGGACATATACCACCCAGAGTGTTTTGTAAGATGTTTTCAACAATACCACCTGAGTTTTGCTTATCCTATGGATGCACAGGTCGATGGTTTACATGTGCAGTATTTGACTTTAATGTATTATGTACTTTTACAACTCTTGGGAGTGTGTAAGCTGCAGAAACACAAAGTTCTGATGTGTCACAATTGGATAATGGAGTTCACATATATTTTATAGTATTGATTATCTAGCTGTGTACTCCAGACACCTGGTTCACTGAATATGTGTATGTTACCTTAAAGGGATACTGTAGGGGGGTCAGGGGAAAATGAGTTGAACTTACCCGGGGCTTCTAACGGTCCCCCGCAGACATCCTGTGTTGGCGCAGCCACTCACCGATGCTCCGGCCCCGCCTCCGGTTCACTTCTGGAATTTCAGACTTTAAAGTCTGAAAATCACTGCGCCTGCATTGCCGTGTCCTCGATCCCGCTGATGCCATCAAGAGCACACAGCGCAGGCCCAGTATGGTCTGTGTCTGCGCAGTACACTCCTGGTGACATCAGCGGGAGCGAGGACACGGGCGTGCAGGCGCAGTGATTTTCTGACTTTAAAGTCAGAAATTCCAGAAGTGAACTGGAGGCGGGGCCGGAGCATCGGTGAGTGGCTGCGCCAACACAGGATGTCTGCGGGGGACCATTAGAAGCCCCGGTTAAGTTCAACTCATTTTCCCCCGACCCCCCTACAGTATCCCTTTAAGGCTAGGGTCAAACAAGGCTTTTCATAACTCTGTTCTTGTAAAATGACAGGATGTTCCCCAGAAAACACTGCATGGGGACAGGTTCAGTGTTTTCACATTGACTTCCATCCAAAGAAGTACAGAGCAGGTCAGGCATTTTAGCATTTTTCCTACTGTCATTTTTTATTTTAAAACTGCCATTAAAAAGGTTTTGTGAGACCTTGCCCTGATAAATAATTGTTTATTTTAGCTGTAACATAATGGTTACATTTGATAAAAGCTTTCCACTTACAACAGTATTTTTATCTAAGGTTTAAGGTCGATCAATACATTCTTGGAAATCCACAAAAACTAGATAGAATAAGTTTGTTTAGTTTGTTTCAAATGCAGATTTCCAGAAGGCATTTTGCCCCTGACCCAGTAGGCTTTTCTCCAGTGTTTTCACGGGAGGTGTTTTGTCATTATTATTATTATTATTATTATTTATTGTATTTATAAAGCACCCACATATTATGCAGAGCTGGACAATAAATAGGGATACTTAAATTGCAACAAGGAGTGACAGACAGAGAGGTAGCAAACGGTTATACAACATAGCACAAGGTTATACATGCAATCGGGGTATAAAATGCGTTTTACAGAGACCCGGCAAAACAAATCCGAATTAGTCCATGAGAAGGGTGTCATTGCTGGGGTAGAAAAATTAAGAAGGATACACTAAGGGAGGGGGAGGCCCTGCTAAGGCTTACAATCTAAAGGGCAGGGGTGACACATAAGGTAGGACTGTGGAAAAGGTGATTGAGAGAGTTAGAGTGTGGTAGATGTGGGGTAGGCCAATTTAAAGAAATGTGTTTTGGGGGCTTTCTTGAAGGTGTTGAAGGAAGGAGTGAGTCTGAGGGGGAGTGGATGGGAGTTCCATAGGGTGGGCGCAGCTCTTGAGAAGTCTTGTAAGTGTGCAGGGGAATGAGAGATGCGCGGGGAGGTCAGGCGGAGATCATTTCAGGACCGGAGGGGGCAGGCAGGTATATATTTGTTGACGAGCTCAGAAATGTAGGTTGGGCAGGTCTTGTGCACAGATTTGTAGGTAAGGCACAAAACTTTAAAACTGATCCTGAAGCTGATAGGGAGCCAGTGTAGGGCTTCACAGAGAGAAGAAGTGGAAGCAGAGCGGTGGGAAAGATGGATGAGTCTAGATGCTGCATTCATGACTGATTGAAGGAGTTCAATGTGTTTTAAGGGGAGGCCAGATAGTAGGGCATTGCAGTAGTCAAGGCGGGAGATGATGAGGGCATGGATGAGACGCTTGGTAGTGTCCGGGCTCAGAAAGGGGCGTATTTTGGAGATGTTGCGAAGGTGGAAGTTGCAGGTTCTGGTAACATTTTGGATGTGTGGGCTGAAGGAGAGGGCAGAGTCTAGGGTGACGCCCAGGCAGCGGGCCTGGAAGGTAGGGCGGATGGTAGTGCTGTTGTCATAAACATAATCCCTTTTTCCAGTATCCAGAAAGTAAAGCCTCGTACCCGTGACTTGCGCCGATGTTTCCCGACATCAGGGAACATTGTTTAACAATATCATGTTAAATGATGTTGCCTTCGCAGTGGATCTTTAAGATTCCCGATGACTCCGCACAAAGCACCGCAATTGCTTACTTCCTGTTGGTGCTCGTCTTGTAGTCGTGTGATGTCGGGAGCAGGAAGAGGTGTCGCTTGATGACTGTCATCATGGGGACATGGCTGGACCCATCGGGCAGTAAGTACACAGCTTTAAAAAAAGTTTTTAAAAAGCAGTTGAAGCTCTAGACTGTACATGGTTGGTTGAGTTTGCAATGTTAAAGTGGATCCAAGATGAACTTTTACTCATTGCATAATTGTGTTCTTTTCCTATTGTTTATAGGGCATTCCTCAAGTCAAATACTTTTTTGTTTTTGTTTTAATACTCTAATTCCTTATAAACTAAACAAGCCACGCCCACAGGTTTTCAGAGAGCCAAGGCACTTTCAGACAGTAGCAAGGGCTCATGGGAGCTCAGTCTGGGCAGGAAGAGGGGGAGGTATTACTAGCCAGAGATTTCAGAGGCAGAGGGGAGGAGGGAGGAGGAGGGGGGATTAGGTTTTTTTGCTCAAGATGCAGATAAGCCTGCCTTTGTGCAATGTTTACAAACAACATGGCTGCTGTCATTGTATCACAGGAAGATATAATCATATTCTATTAAAGCTGTTTGCAGTTAAATTTGCTGTGTAAACTATCTAAACTTTAGTGCTAATATAAGATTATTGCAGGACTGAACAGCAACATATAAGCAGTCCAAACTCATCCCCCTGTCCATCCTCATCCATGGGGAATAGTTTGGGGAAGCTAGGGGTTACTACGCAATCTTTTCCTGTAAACACAGAGCTGACTTTACCCAACTTTTCTCTGTGTGCCAAAGGAGGGACCAAAGGGAGGGAGTGAGCATAGTCAGATTATAGCTCTGTGCATGCCTGTTATGCTGGGTACACACTATGAGATTTTCGGGCTGATTTACTGTCAGATCGATTATTTCCAACATGTTTGGTCTGCTTTCCGATCAATTTCCGAGCATTTTCCAATCGATTTCCTATTATAGTGAACAGAAATAGATCTGAAAATGCTCGACAATCGATCGGAAAGCAGATTGAACATGTTGTAAATAATTGATCTGACAGTAAATCGGCCAGAAAATCTCATAGTGTGTACCTAGCATTAGGTCATAATATCCCACTGCCCAGTCACCAAATGCAGTGCAATTATCCTTATCAAAACTGAGGTGTGGCATAAAATACAGAGAGCACTAAGATGCAGTGTGACATAGTGTGGAGATATAATAGGTTTAAAATGTCATCAGATACATGAGGTTTAAAGTGGGACCAAACACTTGCATAGCATGCAATGAAAATTCTTTATTCCACATTTAGTTGCTGAAAAAAAAAATCACTGCTGCTTGTTCTGTGTTTGTTTAGCCACAGCACGGTGTCCAATCAGTTCTTATCAGCATCTGAGAATCAGAGCTGCGAGCTCTGCTGTTGCTGTATGCTCATAAGTAAACACTGAAGCTTAAAGAGAACCTGAGGTGTTTTTTTTTCTCTGCCTCTTCACATGCCTCTGTGTCCCCACTGCCACTCTCTGCCCCCCACCAACGCGCTATAGCCCCCCAAGATTGACAACATTATTTGTTGCCATCTTGGAGGTAAACACCGGGGAGAGGGATTCCCTCTTCAAAACGCCCACCAGGGCATTCCTACAGGGTTTCCAGAGCTGCCAATGGGCAGCTCTCTCTCCCTGGCTGCATCCCCTGCTGCTCCCTGCACGCTGTGAATGAGAGACAGCGAAAGTGGGCCATTGCGGCCCACAGGAGCGATGGGGGGTGGCGGTTTTTGTGGCTACCTGATCCGCTCAGCCCCCCGGATCAGGTAGCCTATTTTTTTTTTTATTTTATGAGTCCACCTCGGGCTCTCTTTAACCCTTTCTGTGCACCCAGGAATGTGAAACCAAGTCAAACTTCAGGTATATCCTGCTGTTGCTAGTCTTTTAGTCTTTTAGAGCAAAGAGAAAGTTCTGCATTTAGTTCCACTTTAAAGAGGTCTGAATTGCCCAAATCACTTACAAATGAGGAAGACTAAGCCACAGTGATGTAATGAAGGACACAGAGGACTAATTTTATAATCGTTCTAAGTAAAGAACGGAATGCATTATCATAAAGTATGATATGCAGAAAGGGGTAAGGAGTAATATGATGAAATGGGGTTAATTATAGTTATTATAGTTAATATTAGTTATTATTAATAATACAAGTTTGACCTGGTGTAGGCCTAGAATGCAGATATGGGGCTCTATTATCTAGGAAAACCAGCCCACATGGTAATGAACATTGGGCGGAAAAGGAGTAATTAAAGGGGGTGAAAATCTATTCCTTTTGAAAAATCCCTTTCAGGTGGAGGTGGGAGCACATGTGTGGAGGGGTTTTAGGGATTATCAGTCGTAATGATGCTATTGTGATATCAGTCATGATGGATCACTCATGATATCTACCCCCACCCAAGTATTTATGAAAATGCTAGCGGTTTTTGAAGCAGATTTCAGAGCGATTCTAGGCATGTTTAGAGAGGTTTTCTAAACATGCCTAGCATTTTGTGGAGCGTTTTTGTGTAGCAGATTTCAAATATTGTTAAAGTAAAGCTGTTACTGAACAGCTACTTTAACAAAAACGCCTGGAAAACCGCTCTGATCTAGCGTTTTTCAGAGCTGTTTTCCACTTTCCTATACTTTAACATTGGGGCAGAAATGCCTCAGAAATCTAAAAAATGCTGCAGTCCCCGAGTTTGCGTTTGTTGGAAAAACGAACCGCTCTGATGTGCACCAACCCATTCACTTTCATTAGCCAAGCGGTTTTCCCCCTGCAAGCATTTTTAAAAACACTCCAGAACCGCTCTGGTGTGCACCAGCCCAAAGTCTCTACTGTGGGAGTTTACCAGCTTTAGTTACAGCAGGGCATTTTGCAAGAGCTGGTACGCGCTCATTTATTATTAGGCATTTAGCCATAAGCATAGTTTGGCAAATGACTGGCAGATAAGTAAGGCAAATATTTATTCTGGTAATGAGTAAGATGTACTAATGTACACCTGTACTAATTTACCTTGGTGGGACGGCAGAGCAGGATCATACACCAGGCAACCTAGGCAGGTGCATGGGGCCTAGTGGGTGTCAAGGGGCCCACCTACCACCTTATTTGACCTCTCTCCGCCTGAGGTTACCAAAAGGACAACAAGGACAACACATTTACTACCTTGCCAAGGGGCCCACAATACCTTGATACATTTTTTTTTTTGGGGGGGGGTTATTTCTGGAAACCTCCTTGATGTTGGGGGGGTTAGATTTCACCATGAATTGCTTCCCAGGGCCTACCATCACATGTGGGCCCAGGAGCTACAGATTACCCCCTTGTCTTTAACCTTGAACTGGAGGGCACTTTGGAGAGCAGCAGGGTTTAATGCTTACCCCTACTGTACCTTCAATGCTGTGGGCCATTGTTCAGTAAGCAGAGCCCCTTACTGATATTCTCTGAATTCCCTGGGGAATATCAGTCTGCATGAGGGATAAGAAGTTAACAGTGCATGGGAGAATGGACCCTATGTTGCCCATTTCCTTTTTCAATTATTAAAGAAAATGTGTACTGCCACTTTAAATTTTAAAAGTTTGAATAAAGGACACATCAAAAAATCTTGAATGAACTGAAAAAAAAAATGTTTTCACTAACCAAAACTACTTTTTTACTGTAAAACTACCGGTTTCTTATCTCAACTTAACCACTTCAGCCTTCAGTCGTTTTCACTTTATGCATCCGAGCAATGTTCACCTCCCATGCATTAGCCTATAACTTTATCACTACTTATCACAATGAACTGATCTATGTCTCGTTTTTTCCGCCACCAATTAGGCTTTCTTTGGGGGGTACATTTTGCTAAGAGCCACTTTACTGTAAATGTATTTTAACAGGAAGAATAAGGAAAAAACGGAAAAAATGCATTATTTCTCAGTTTTCAGCCATTATAGTTTTAAAATAATACATGCCTCCACAATTAAAACTCACGTATTGTATGTGCCCATTTTTCCTGGTTATCACACCATTTAAATTATGTCCCTATCACAATGTATGGCGACAATATTTTACTTGGAAATAAAAGGGCATTTTTTCCGTTTTGCACCCATCACCATTTACAAGCTTATAATTTAAAAAAAATTAGAAATATTTCATGTTTAAATAGATATTTGAAAAGTTTAGACCCTTAGGTAAATATTTATGTGTTGTTTATTTTTAATTGTAAGGCTTTTTTTTTTATTATTAAACATTTTATGTGGGTATTTTTGGGAGGGTGGGATGCAAATCAATTTTTTTTGTACATATTGGTCTATTTTTTTTTTTTTTTTTTTGCATTTTCATGCAGTTAGCTTTTTGGCCACAAGATGGCAGCCATGAGTTTGTTTACAATGACGTCACTCTAAGCATAACACGGACGCTTAGAGTGATGTCGGGGGAAATAGGAACAGAAAAAACTCAACTTTTGTGCGAAGCTGACGGTTTTTCTCAGGGGGAGAGCAATCAGTGATCAGGCACCATAGCCCGATTCACTGATTGCCTGGCTAGCGAACCACAGGCCGGGAGTGCGTGTGCACGCGCGATCGGCCGCTGGGGCGCGCGGCAGCGCACATGGCCTCCTGGGCGTAGCTAGTACGTCCAGGAGGCCAAAGTAGTTAAAAAACACTCACAAAAAAACCCTCATAAACTACATGGTCTACATGCCAAGAAAGAGGGGTGATGCTCACCCTACTTAGGGACCATAATTTTAAACCGAAATGCAGGTGCTGAGGGAAGTGGTCAATTTACATACAAACAATCATGAACCCTCTGTACTCCTGATACTCACATCATGCTGGAAGTTGGAACACTAGAAGCATTAAAAACAACTAGATTGCAAAATTGTGCACTTAAAGAAGGTGGACATTTGCTTCCAAAATGAACTACATGCAATAGCAATTACCCCCATGATGAGATTGTAGCGTTTATGGTAAGGGACTCTACTCTACCTACACCAGTCAGCAAGCAAGCCAACAGTCCATGCTCTTAACCTGGAATTCATGCTGAGGCACTATGGGATTCAACCATTCTAGGGAGCACATGCATGCACATAAATCAGTCTAAGACTTCCTGGAAACAACAAACTGCACTATTTACACCATCCGAAGATGGGCCATACTTGCACAGGAGACAGGAGAGCTATAGCCTCCAGCCAGACCACAATGGCTGTTAAGACATACACACAAGAAAAGAGTGGCTATGCCTCCATGCTTTGGGACCATGATTTTAAATGGAAATGCAGATGCTGAGGGGAACGGTCAATTTACGTGCAATCACTAACCCTATGCACTCATGGCACTCACATCAAGCTGGAACACTAGAAGCTTTAAAAACAACTAGGTTGCAAAATTATGCAGTTGAAGACAGGGAACAATAACTTCCCAAATGGATTTCTACAAGATCTTTCTGAAAAGTGAATAAAATGACATGCATCTACTATTAGTGCTATTAGCGCTGACATATGTACAATATTTAGGGATGAAAGCATGCACTAGAGCTTTGAATCAGTAGCAATTAAAACTTTGAATGAACTTCCTTTGGTTCTCAGATTCTATTGACTCAGCACCATTTATTTCAATGTGAAATTTGCCTTAGGTGAATGCAGTAGATTTGCGAGAAAAAAATTGTAAATCTTATTTGAACAGATTTGTTAACCCTATATGTATATGCAGTAAAAAAAAGTATGTGAACCCTTTGGAATTATATGGATTTCTGCACACATTGGTCATAAAATGTGATCTGATTTTTATCTAAGTCACAACAATAGACAATCACAGTCTGCTTAAACTAATACCACACAAATAATTAAATGTTTCCATGTTTTTATTGAATGCCCCGTGTAAACCTTCACAGTGCAGGTGCAAAGAGTATGTGAACCTCTAGACTAATGACATCTCCAAGAGCTTAATTGGAGTGAGGTGTTAGCCAGCTGGAGTCCAGTTAATGGGATGAGATTGGAGGTGTTGGTTACAGCTGCCCTGCCCTATAAAAAAACACACACACACCAGTTTTGGGTTTGCTTTTCCCAAGAAGCATTGCCTGATGTGAATGATGTCTCACACAAAAGAGCTCTCAGAAAACCTACGATTAAGAATTGTTGAATTGCATAAAGCTGGAAAGGGTTAGAAAAGTATCTCCAAAAGCCTTGCTGTTCATCAGTCCACAGTAAGACAAATTGTCTATAAATGGAGAAAGTTCAGGACTGCTGTTACACTCCCTAGGAGTGGCCATCCTGTAAAGATGATTACAAGAGCACAGCGCAGAATGCTCAATGAGGTGAAGGAGAATCCTAGAGTTTTAGCTAAAGACTTACAAAAAGTTTTTGGCATATGCTAGCATCCCTGTCAGCGAATGTATCATACATAAAACACTAAACAAGAATGGAGTTCATGGGAGGATACCACAAAGGAAGCCAATGCTGTCCCCCAAAAAAAACATTGCTGCACATTTAAAGTTTGCAAAAGAGCACCTGGATGGTCCACAGCAGTACTGGCAAAATATTCTGTGGGATGAAACCAAAGTTGAGTTGTTTGGAAGAAACACACAATACTATGTGTGGAGAAAAAGAAGCACAGCACACCAACATCAAAACCTCATCCCAACTGTGAAGTATGGTGGTGGGGGCATCATGGTTTGTGGCTGTTTTGCTGCGTCAGGGCCTGGACGGATTGCTATCATCGATGGAAAAATGAATTTCAAAGATTATCAAGACATTTTGCAGGAGAACTTAAGACTATGGCTTCAATTCATCAAAGGGTGTTCGATAACAAAATCCCAGTCCTTAAAATACTGCATTCAGTATTTTACACTTCACTGTGCTAATTCATCAATATTTTCACACATGTGGTAGATGTTCAGTAAGTTACCGAAGAGGTCCGTGCAGTGAGGGCATTACAATAGGAAAGAGGCAGCACCGACATCCCTATACATGTGCCTTTTATATTTGTTGTGCTGCCTCTGCTCTTGCTGAATCTGTCTCATTAGTCTTAAGTTTCTATTTACTTACCACAGCTTAGATGAACTGCTGAGAAACATTACACATTCCCTGCTTAGGTCATTTTACCACAAGCTCCCACTTGCATCCCTGCATATTTAAACAGGCACTCAAGGGGTTACACTACCGAAGGGTGCCTAGAAAAGAAGGGTGCCTGGAAAATAACTCTAATTCTTTTCTCTCCCCTGGCTGCCTGGGGGGGGTCTGTTCCACCCGAGAAGCCTGGCCAACCTATCAGCAGCACTTGCAGGGGACAGGGGAGGTTTCTATGGTCCTGTCACACACGGAGAAGGCATTCCAAGCTCCTTATCGCCAGGGGAGAGCTGGAGATAAACACCGCACATGTTATCGAATGCTGTGAGCTTGATGAATTAACATTTGCTGACATTTTACTGACATGTGTTGAGGTAATCACTTAACAAGTCGGTAATTTATCTCTCTGCACAGGAATGTCTGCTTCTCATGCGGTAACTGCTTTGATGAATTAACATTTTACTAAGTGCTCCGTAAAGTCAGCTGTTTTCAGCATTACCGAATGCGGTAATGCTTGATGAATTGAAGCCTATCTGTCCACCAGCTGAAGCTCAGCAGAAGATGAATGTTGCTACAGGACAACAATCCCAAAGCATAGTCATAGACCTGACCTCACCGCATTTGAGATGCTTTGGCATGACCTCAAGAAAGCGATTTACATCAGACATCCCAAGACTATTGCTGAACTGAAACAGTTCTGTAAAAAGGAACGGTCAAAAATTACTCCTGACCGTTGTGCACATCTGATCTGCAACTACAGGAAACATTTGGTTAACATTATTGCTGCCAAAGGAGGTTCAACCAGTTATTATATCCAAGGGTTCACATACCTTTTCCATCTGCACTGTGAATGTTTCATGGTGTGTTCAATTAAAAAACATGGAAACATTACATTTTTTGTGTGGTATTAGTTTAAGCAGACTGTGATTGTCTATTGTTATGACTTAAATGACTAGATCACATTTTATGACCGATTTGTGCAGAAATCTATATAATTCCAAAGGGTTCACATTCTTTTTACTACTACTGTATATATACTGTATAATACCTATTTAAGTATGTAGGGGTATTGTATAAACCTTTGCCTTTACGGCATTGGTATGGAATATGTTATAGATAAACCCTGTATGTTTTAGTATACACTATCTGCTAGTGAGAAAGTGAGAACTGCCGGAGCAAAACCATGGCCAATAATTAACCACTGAATTCAACATTTGCCATCTTCTGATGGGTGCTCACACACATTTCCATTTGCAAGCATGAGTAATTTTGTTTAGTTAGTCCATAAGCACAGTTACATTTGAGTGATTGTGGATTTATGCATTTTCCGTAAATCAGTCCCAAAATGTCTTTGAAAGAACCCTGGCTGCTGCAGACACTGACTTGCCTCCTATTTTCAGGAGAGAATCAAATGACTGATTGCTATGGAATACCTGAGATAAGGCCTGCACGACTGGTGTGTCTGCAGTTCCTTGTCCATAGCATAAAGATGCTCACTCAGCTGGCACAAGCAAGCAATTTCATGCCATACTGCCACACAAATGTAGGCATTTGGATATTATGGCTGCTCTCCAATGTCTATGGACTGCTTAAGCAAACATAAGTATTATCTACAGTTCTGTGGCTTATGCTTATCTCCTATCAATATGTATTAATGAAAGTAGATATGGTGCTGCAAACAGGTCTGCATAGAGTATAACAAAGGTATTTTGTAGATATTAGGATAATTCCTACTGTAAATTGAATGTTTAAAATAGTAAATGAACTGATAATGATTGCAGATTAATCTGTTTGCATAACTGTATAGGTCATTTTTGGCTGTGATTTTGGTTTTATTAGTTAATTCAAGCAATTAAATTAAATTAATTGAGCAATTAAGTTAATGAATTTGCTTTATTAGAACAATAATTTGTTAACTACCTTGTCATGTATGTTAATTGCAGTATAAATTGAATGTTATGAAATAGTAAATTAATTGATAGTAATTGCAGATTAAGGTGTTTGCTTAATTGTATAGGTCATGTTTGGCTGTGATTTTAGTTTTATTAGTTAGTTTAGGCAATTGAATTAAGTTAATCAATTTGCTTTATTAGAGCAATAATTTGTTAATTACCTCACCATGTATATTCATTGATTGTGTTATAAGCAGATGGATGATGTGATTGATGGCCATAATTATATTTATTGGTTTGTTAATTGCACCAGTTTATAGATATTTGTATTTCTTGTGTTTTTCATTTTTAATTGTTACATAGTTTAAATAATTCAGAAATCAGTATCTACTCATATGGAGGCTTGTTCATGTTGGTGATCTATGCCTACAATTGTTTTCCTTGTGGCACATTTTACTGGCAAGTATATTATGGCAAAAAATAGTCATTGCTGAGTATCTCCACTGTCATTTTATACAATTCTCCACTGGAATTAAAAAACCTTTCCATGGTGTGCTCCTTGGTGTAGACTGTGGGCCTCTACATTTACAACTGTAGAGCCTCTCCATTAAATAAAAAAGAGGTAGATGCTTATATAGGTATCTAAGAATATAAAAATGCATGAAAGGCCCTAACATCCAAAAATAAAGTCAGATCTAGATATGGAAGGAAAAGGTTCACATTAAGGAGTCAATTAAAATGTTACCAGTGAACCTAAAAATAAATATAAAATAAACAATACAGTTCATAAAAAATAGACTCATAAGCCACATAAATACATGGAACATAAAAAAAAGGAAACATTCTAGTGAGTGTCAATAACATTTAACATAGACTAAGGCCCATATGCAATTCACTTTTCCACGTGAGTTTTCTCCTAGGTGAAATGTTCAAACTTGCCAATAAAATGCATTTTAAACCATCAGCAAGCAAACAAATTATTAAAAATAATTTTGATGGTACTTTTTTCATTGCAAAGTGCTAAAAAGTTAATATAAATCGAAGATGAAAACCCAGGAAAACTCGCAGGAGAAAAAGTTAATTGCATATGACCCCGAGTGTCAAATAATGCAAACCAGGAGTTACCAGGTCAAGTAGACATAACAATTCCTACAATCTGCACCCAGTTGACCTGCAGCCCTTTCTAGAGCACAAGGGATACTGTATTTGCCCCTCTGAACACATGTCAAATGAATTTGGGAGGTTTTTTTTAGCAGAAAAAACAACAACAACCTTGGGGGTTAAAATATATCTATCTTAGAGCTGTCTTGACCAAGAGTCACAAAAATTCAATTTGTAGTTGGCTTCCATTTATTCACTCATAAGCTCATTCTAAAAGAGAAGTTATCTAGAAATCAAGATGTATCACCTTTTCCTACCTTTTCTGGTGCTACAGTGCCTACAAAACATATTCCAGGATTTGGACACACTGAACACACTTCTGGTACTTGCAGCTGACTATCAGCACTCTAATTCACCCATTCAGCATTGACACACAATCTTATCTCTCCTTGGATAATTTCACATGGAATTTTTATAGGGAGAAATTTATTTACTACCCCCACCCCCCTTTCAAATGTCTATGTCTATGCATTGTACCACATTTCCTAACCAATGGGGCACAGCAATTTTTATCCATTGAACTTTTCTAATGAACTGAAAAAGGCCCTTACTCAGTGGCGTAGCTAAGGAGCTGTGGGCCCCGATGCGAGTTTTACAATGGGGCCCCCCAGGCACTCTATACATAACAATTGATACGGCGCACCAAAACCTGCCAATGGCAACTGCAGTGTCAGAGGTGCAAGAAGGGGATGGGGAAGAGCTTGTTAATGTTTACCACTACTCAATGTATATATAGAAGTGATTATTATCAGCACAGGACCAATAGAGAACTAATACTGTAGTTGAGGGAGGGCCCTTCGGGGCCCCTCTGGCCCAAGGGCCCCGATGCGGTCGCTACCGCTGCACCCCCTATTGCTACGCCCCTGCCCTTACTCTATTACAGTGCCCTATTATCATCAGGCCCTCAGATAAGGATGGTAACATAGTGGTTATGGACAACTATTTCTATGTATCAGTCTGTGAAAAAAAGTACTTAAAGCGTACCTGAAGTGACATGAGACATGATGAGATAAACACACACACATATAGTACTACTAAGAAAAAAATTATTTTTCTGTTTTCAAGTACAGCAACAGTAAAAAAAAATTAAGTTGTCATATGTGTAAATAAGCTTGTTTGAGCTTTTTTACAGCTTGTTGAATTTAGTCTGGTTTAAATAGAAGCTAAAAGGCTGATATCTGTCAGGGAAAGGCGAGATAAGGAGGTTTTGCTGCAGAAAAGTTCAAAGGGTCATTACTTCTGCTATTTTGTTCCAGCTTAAAGAGACTCTGAAGCGTGTCTAAATTCACTTTTTTAACTTGTAGCCATGTTAAGAACTATAAGCCCTGCTAAACCGCTGCTATCCCGCAGCAAAACGAGGGGTTTATACACCCCAAATCCCCTCTCCTAACTCCGAGGTGCGCTTCCGGATGAGGCAGAGCTTATGGCTGTAGCTCTGCCTCTTAGCGCGTCAATCCCCGCTGATTGCTGCCTCTCCCCGCCCCTCTTAATCTTCCTTCACAGAGAGGGGCGGGGAGAGGCAGAGTTCCGTGTGGCGATTGACACGCATGGAGGCAGAGCTGCAGCTGAAAGCTCTGCCTCCACGAGCACCAAAATGCATGACCAAGAAAGTCGTGGATTTTGCAGGGGGGATTTGGGGGGAGTAAACCCCTCGTTTTGCCGCAGGATAGTGGCGGTTTAGCAGGGCTTATAGTTCTTAACTTGGCTACAAGTTAAAAAAGTGAATTTAGACACGCTTCAGAGTCTCTTTAAAGAAAACCTGAGATGGGGTTCTGACAATGCAATCCACATACAGAGGCTGGGTCTGCATATACTGCCCAACCTCTGTTGCTATTTCAATACCCCCTAAGCCCCCCCTGCGCTCTGCTATCCCCCATAAATCATAGCCGCGCTGTTGACACACTGCGTGTCACAGTGGGCTGTGTTTATCTCTGCACTGTCAGTCTGCTGCTCCTCCCGCCTCCTGCATAGCTCTGGTCCCTCCAATCAGCGGGGAGGGAAGGGACGCGTGCAGGACCGGAGCTATGCAGGAGGCGGGGGGAGCACGCAGAGTGACAGTACAGATGTAAACACAGCTCGCACAGCGCGGCTGTGATTTATGGGGGATTGCAGAGCGCAGGGGGAACTTAGGGGGGGTTGAAATAGCAACAGAGGCTGGGCAGTATAGGCAGACCCAGCCTCTGTACGTGGATTGCATTGTCAGAACCCCACCTCAGGTTCTCTTTAACTGCAACTGTCTGATGCAATCTTAAAAAAGTAGGTATAAAACTGAAAATAAAAATATGAGACTCTATTCTATACTACCAATTAATTATCTCATAATTCAGTTTTTTGTTTTTCACTTCAGATTCACTTTAAGAAGAATTGGTATCAGCCTCTTAGGTCTTTCTTTCATTTGTATATCTAGCCTCCAACATGACTTACATCAATAAGTAAAAAATACTCAGATCTGAATTCATTCCTTGTTTCCTTCCTGATTAAAATAATCTGACATTTAGTGAAACCTTTTAGAAAAGTTATGGGATGCATTTATAAAGCTGCAATGATATGCCACTTTATAATTCATCACAGCACTTTGGAAAACAAACTTCAGCTTTCTCTAAATAGGCCAAAATATTGTTTTTAGCCCTGCTATGAAGAAAATTCCCCCAGATTGTGCAGCATTGTTCTTTCTACTGCAGTCAGTTCCCTATTGACTGGATCATTTCAGCTACAGTTGATTATAATCAGACTGAGCTGATTATTTTATACCCACTAGAGCAGTTCCTGTTGAAAGCTCTCCGATGTTTGTTTTAGGGGAAAAAATAGTTATTCAAGAATACAGTGCATTTAACACGTAAATGATTATTTAGTTTACATCTGTCCATTATATTGAATTAAAGTTCATTGTATTTGTCAAAACAATAAAAGAAAAACCCTCAAATGTGCAAACAGAAATGGTGCAAAAGTAATTTGGTATAAAAAGGGATTAAAAGGTTGATAGAATAGATACTTAGATTCAGCAAAGTAAGCCTGTGTTACAGGCATGTGCCCTACACTAACTGATTGGCATGTTTTTCAGGTTTTCCAAATTGTTCTCTGTCTGTTTTTTTTTTTCTCCTTTCTCGCCTCACCCGAACCACTACACTTAATGATTTTTTTGTTATTGATTACACCTTACTTATACCTAACCCCAGTGTTTCCCCTTAACATAAACTACCGGTACTTCTTGACACATAACCCTAACCTTCCCTTTAACATTACTATTGCGGTTTCGGCCACGATTCCGCAGAGTTTCCCCGCACATGAATCGCACGGGGAAACTCTGCCACAGGGGATAACGGCGCCATGGCCGAATCACTTGCGGGAGCGATTCGGCCGGAACCCCCTGTAGAATTCGCGGTGGAGGCTGCGAATCCCATAGCCGTGCATGGCACGGCTCATGGGATTTGCCTGCGATCCCGCCCACCCGCTCAGTGCCGACGTGCCTCTACGCGACGCACGCCGCACTAGTGGAAACGAGCCCTAATCCTTTCTTGATGACTAACTCCAACCTCTCCCCTTAACTTTTTCTCCTAACATTGCTTAACTTTAAGCTAAACTTACCCTTCTAACACTTTCCTACTCTGTCCCCTAAAACCAATTATCTTAATCTATGCCGGACTGTAACTGATATTCAGTCCTTTCTCCCACAGCCATTATGTACCTGATGTTGTTGACACCAATAGCAGATACCTGCTGATAACTTAGCTAGCTGAAGATAACACAGAACCCAAAGCTTGGCACCACAGCCATGTATTGGTTCCAAATCCACTGGTTCAATTTTCCAAGTGCCTTTACATTAATTTTCAAATTGCAATCACATGATTTCCGAAAATGGAAAACAAAAATCGGAAAATGGAAATCGGAATTCTGCGGACATCCGATTTACCACAACTCTGTAATTTTAGCCCAATCACAGAACATCGGACCAATCAGACAATATAGAATTTTTCTGCAAAATTTTAATTTCAGACCAATCACAAGATTTTTGTTGTTTTTACGATTTCCGTTTTTCCAATTTCCAGTTTTTTTCTTTTCATTTTTTTGCATTCTCTGATGCAATACGTGACTAATAAAATGTTCCTCGAAAATCGGAAATTGGAAAAATGAAAATAGGAGATTTGGAAAAATGGAAAAACTGAAAATTTGGAAATAGGAATTTCAGCAGAATCGGAAATTGGCATTTCCGACCTATGAATTACAATTAATCACAAGTATGTCTGCCCAATACATTTTGCCCAAACTCTTGAACTATATAGGGAGTTTTGAGGCAACTTTAACTGATAATGACAAACCAAAACGAAAAACTGTAAGCTTTTTCCATTACCCATTGAATATAGGTATGTGAAGTAGTTAACTCTAAAGAAGGAAACACAAAAACTGTACCTTGCAAAACCAAATCACAGTTAGTATCACCTCTAACTTCACAGTGTATGCAAATTTATCTGACACTTTCAGTTTTTGTAAGGTTTACGTAAAAGATATTTTCTTGAGTCAGTGTGTATGTAGTTTATCAGATAATGTTAACAGCTGACAGTCATTATACCAGACGCACCTGTGCCTCGCTATGTAGACAAGTCTGAATGCAGTATTCTCAGGATGACACATCATGACAATGAGAACACGTGCAGCTTAACTACTTTATAACAGTACCAACAGAAGTGCAATTACATTTAGTGTTAAAAATATCACTTGAGGAGAGAAACCAAGAAGTAGTTTTAGATTTAAAGCAAACCTGGGAAGTTTTCAATGCCCAAATATGGATATTTACCTCAAGACAGGGAATCTCTGGATTCTGCGGAGGCTTCCCCCTTCCTCCTCCACCAGCTCAATCCAGCGATGAGACCCCCCAAAGTGTTGTCCCACCTGCGCCTGCTCAGTAGCCATGCCAAGCCCGATCAGGTCCATGCTACTACACAGACACAGATGACTTGCGTGTCCGCAGTATCATGGACTCGATCGCCAGAGCCCAAATGGGTTCATGCTAGTGTGCATGTGTGAGCTTGACAAATAATTTTTCAGGGGGTCCCTGCACTGGAATGGGAGGGTGGAAGAGGACTGGAGAAGCCTCTCCAGGATCCAGAGGATTCCCTCTCCCGAGGTGAGTACCCTGTGAAGAGTCTTTCACACAGAGTCCATTGTGTTGTGATTAGATTGCAATGCAACCCTCTCCAATAAAATCACATCAGGTAGTAACATTGAGATGCAACCATACAGTAAGGCATACAGTACATTGCAAGTATGCCTCACTACCTCTGTAAACACAAGAATTACCCGGTTAACAAACAGAATCCTGTTCCTTACTGCATCATATACAGCCACACTGCACTTTATGTGAAAGTCCCTTAGAATTATCATTGCATTGTGTTTCAATGCGATGATATTGGCCATTGCGATGCAGGTCAGGCAGGGATCACACTTTTGTCTGCAGGGATCACACTTTTGTCGGCAGGAACCACAGATGATATGTGCTTTTTGTGTGCACATACGCATTTGTTTACAATAGCCAGTGATGGCAAATTGGCAATGAGGAAACCCATGCCTTGTGTGGAAAAGTAGTGCAAGTTGTATCTCTTTTTTTGAACGCTATGCAGAACTGCAGATGTATCCTAAAAACACAGCAGCGTTTTCCCATTGCTACAAAATGCTGTTGAAGTGCACAAGTGTGATTCCTCCCTAAAACACCTACAGTGACAGGAATATGAAGGCTGATATATTTATGGTGGTGGTGTTACTATGCGGCAGAGAACCTCATGTCATGTCTGCGCACGGCTGTGGCAGTGCTCAGATGTGACTTCATGATGGGCCACCTGTCTAGCACTGTTACTGAGTGCCTGGCCGGTGCACAAGAGCAGCTGACAGGCGGTGAATCCACTGCCTTCAGCCGCTCATATGAAAGAGGCCGTAAGGTAAAAGGTACAGGTTTTATTCTTCAGATTAACATATAAAGCTTAATACAAACCAAAACATTTACGTTAGTTTAAAGTGTACCTGAGACAGGGGGATATCGAAAAATTATACATACCTGGGGCTTCCTTTAGCCCCCTTCAGGCTGATCGCTCCCTTGTTGTCCTCCTGCACTGCCTGGAACCTCCACTATTTGGCCCCTAAAGTCCTTCAGTCCAGGCCAGTTGGAGCATGCGCAGTCTGCCTGCATGCTCCCCCAATCCCTGCACTTGTGCAATAGTACTTTGTAGGCACAGAACGCTCCAGGCAATGGGATGGGAGCATGATGGAGCCACACATGCGCAGTATGCCCCAGACTGAAGGACTTTATGGTCCGAATAGCAGAGGATCCCGGCGACGCAGGATAACGGTGAGAGAGCGATCAGCCTGAAGGGGGCTGGAGGAAGCCCCAAGTATGTATCATTTTTTTATATTCCCCCAGTCTCAAGTTCCCTTTAAGATTGCATAGAAAGTATTAAAAATATTGTATGGTTTCAAATTTTTCTCTGTGTCACCATCTGGTACATTTGTATTTTATTCATTTTTAAATGGGTTTTCATACTTTTTGCTCAATCCCTTATGTTTCTTTCAAAGTATAATGCACACAGCAGTCTGTGCACAAGAATACTACACAGGATGGTCCTACAAACCTGGATGGTTAATACATGTTTATGACAAAAGTTTTTTTCAGGGTCACATAACAACATAGGAAGGGTTACTGAAATACTAAAAACTGGACAGTTGTATGAATGCAGTTGTGTGAATGCACCAACATAAAGAACATTTTTTTTAAATTATTTCTTTAAAGTAAGTGTGTCCCCCAAACCAACAGCATATGCAAAACAATATATTGTTTCCTAATTAAATGGCTGGTTGCTCTTAGGTGGCAAAATTGTATGATGTTCACTGGGGTTGAATTTTAGTTGCAGTCCCAAAATACAGGCTGTCCTGGACTTGTAAAATATAAATATTACTGTTTTAAACTTGTGCAGTTGCGCAGCCAGTAATTTACTAATCTGTCAGCAACCCTGCGTGTTTCATAGAAACAGGGTGAGGGTTGCATGGTTTTGCCATATACTAAACAAAGTTCAATAAGTTTAGGCCACATTTGCAGGAAAACTATACAGTATGATTAGTGTTCTTCATCCACGGAACTTCATATGATTGGGCTCATGGTATTTTACTTCAGTCAGGACATTTATTCATAACACAGGGAGATCTCAGCTAGCTTTCACTTTTCTGACACAGCAAATCGGATCATTTTCAATTTGAAGAAGTATAGGGGCACATCATAAGGATGAGTGGGTGAACGCAAAATGCAGTTTTGCCTGAGGCTAAAGTGAAGCTGACTTCTGGTGCACGCAGGAACTTCTGCTGTGAAGAAGGAAGTCTCCAGATAATGGCATGTGGTGTGGAGTGCATCGACAGAGACGTAGGGGAGTTAACCCTTCTTGTTGTGGCCCGTGTGCACAAGTAGTCAGGTTCAGTTTCACCTCACGTCATAAACAATACTATGGAATACTTGGCGTACATATGTATGCTTCACCAGTCGGTTGGGCGCAGGGCGAGCCGAATGGCGTCTCTCCCTGCTGCTGCAAAACTCCCCAGCGGCGTTACATACTATTCCCCCTCCGAGTTGTTGCAACTCAGAGGGAGATGTAATTGTCTCATGTATCATATCTTCTGATCCTTTATACAATTACCAAAAGGTTCATCATGCAAAGGTTGGTAAAATATTCAGCAGCAAGTGGCAAATCTCCCTATCTACAGAGAATGTATGAAGCCTGTGCATATTTGTGGGCTGTGGATTCGATTTTTATACCTCATTAGCTGTAGGGACATTGAATAAAGGAATCATTCATTTTCCTTCAAGTCCCTCTATGTGCAGAGATGTTCCTATTTTATATTTTATTGTACACGGGTTCATGTTTGAAGTGATAGCAGCCTAATTTCATGGCATTCACGTCACATCTGCTTTAGTAAATTTCCCCTTCTATACCTGTGTGAAGCTTTGTACAGTCATTAGATAACAGTTTCCCAGCCTGATCATTTGATGTTAGATTGGTACAAGATCTTATGCCTGAACAAATGTCATTTATACTCTAAGAGGATTCACTTGGTAGAATAGCAATCAGCTGCAGCAAGAGGGCTCCAGTTTATTTTTACCTGTCCTCCACCTTAGGAAATTAAATGTGCACTCCACTGAGTCAGTCATACACATCTGTACAAAGAATGTTAATCACATAGAAATATAGAAGTCAGATTGTTCTTTGAACTGCCATCTAATGTGTGTGCCAGGACTCTAAAGACTTTTTTTTACCCTAAGACACCTGGTTGAAAAGGCAGATGGCCAGCTTGCCATCGGTGAAAATCTTGTGCAAGAATGATTGGCAGCTCAGGAGCTACAGTCACTTCCTGTTCACATTAGTTTGGTGCACTTTTCAAAGTACAGAACTATAGTTCCCTTGGTGTAAGCGTGCATTAAAAAATAAAGCAGCAATTCATTTGAAATGGCACATGTTTCTGTGAATAAAGAATCCCTCATTGTGAAATCACTGTGTGAATTTTTATAAGTGCACTTAGACTAGGAATACTTTAAGCTTTTTTTTTCACCTGGGATACTGAAAGTGATGAATTCACTGCCTTTAAGCTTCTCCTATGCACTGGCTGGGTGTTTACTAGAGTGTTTACTAGAGTTGTGCATTCACCATGGAAAGACAGTCACTATACTGATTTACATCTGAGCCAGTGGCTTAGAAATAGGGGATGCAGATGTTGCAACCTGGATCAGAGGGCCCTATTAGGATCCTTCTTTCATCCATCCTATTAGCTTTTCATTGGTGTTATACTGGTAATGAACACCTCTATATGTGCATTGCATAGGAGTAATCCTTAAAGAGGAACTCCAGTAAAAATGATGTAATAAAAAAGTGCTTCATTTTTACAATAATTATGTATAAATGCTTTAGTCAGTGTTTGCCCCATTGTAAAAGCTTTCCTCTCCCTGATTTACATTATGACATTTATCACATGGTGACATTTTTACTGCTGGCAGGTGATGTCGCTGCTTGCTTTTTTTGGCAGTTGGAAACAGCTGTAAACAGTTATTTCCCACAATGCAACGAGGTACACAGACAGGAAACTGCCAGGAAAATGGTCCTCACAGTCTCCTGTGGGAGGGGCTTCACCACAATATCAGCCATACAGAACCTCCTGATGGTCTGTTTGTGAAAGGAATAGATTTCTCATGGGAAAGGGGGTATCAGCTACTGATTGGGATGAAGTTCAATTCTTGGTCAAGGTTTCTCTTTAAAGATAAACTCTGACCAAGAATTTCACTTTATCCCAATCAGTAGCTGATACCCCCTTTTACATGAGAAATCTATTCCTTTTCACAAACAGACCATCAGGAGGTGCTGTATGGCTGATATTGTGGTGAAACCCCTCCCACAAAGAAATTCTGAGTACGTACTCTTGGCAGTTTCCTGTCTGTGAACCATGTTGCATTGTGGGAAATAGCTGTTTACAGCTGTTTCCAACTGCCAAAACAGCAAGCAGCAGCTACATCACTTGCCAGCAGTAAAAATGTCACCATGTGATAAATGTCAGAATATAAATCAGGGATTTAAAATGTTTTACAATGGGAAAACACTGACTAAATCATTTATACATAATTATTGTAAAAATGAAGCACTTTTTTATTACATTATTTTCACTGGAGTTCCTCTTTAAGTAACTGCTTCATTACGCTGATTATGCTTCTCTGACACTGTCCTAGGTTTTGGAGTTTCATATCAACAGAGTGCTTAGGGCCCCATGTAAAACTCACACAGGGGGTCCCAATCTCCTTAGCTACACCACTGATCTGAGTTTGGTCACAGTCGAGCTCAAACATAACATGACCAGGATTTTCTTTAACACTGACATGCATGGGGTTCAAATACTTCCATTGGTCTGAGTAAAATTGCATCCAAATGGTGCTGATGGACAGCAGACGAGAGGCTAACTTGCTGGACAAGTGCGCAGTTCAGCTGTCATTAAATTTTTCAGTAAATTTTATTGCCACTATAATTTACAGAGGGTGGTCTGTTGTCCTGTTTATAATAATGTTAACACTTGAATGACATAGTAGATGAAGCTGCCCTAATGTGTGTCAGTGCAATGAGCAGTATTATCTTCTCTAAACACAATTTAGCCTTACCTTTGTGAGTAGAAAGCATTGGAGATTTAGCATTTAGAGATTGGTCTGATGCTCACCTTCATTACATAACATGTTCTACAAAATTATAGATTGAGTTTCATCAGTTTGAAATTAAGGAATGAACCTAATCCGTTAATATGATCAACACCCACCTTCTTCTGCACTCCAGTTTTCATAAATGAAATGCTGACATTTATAGCTTAATGTTCCCTGTTCAATTTGTTAACTATGCAAACATTGCAGGTGCTGCTGTTTCTGAATGATCGTTGTCTGCTCGTCATAAATAATTATGATGTCCAGAGGACAATTTAGGCAACTGCTTTACTTATGGATCATTTCAAGTAAATGTGCAACATGATACATGAAGAATTAGTCATATCCGCCAGTAGTTCTAAATGATCTGTCACCGCTCCTTATTCTATATTTATCAAACCCAGTGCTGTTTTTTTTTTAGAAGCATGAATCTGACGGAGTCCAGCGAACAATTGTAATTACTGAGCTTTTGATGTATTGACAACATTAAACTTTTCAAGACTCCTACATAAAAGTAATCTTTTTCTATCTTGTATCGAACTGGAGCAGGCAACAGGGCAATTGCATATTAATCTTAGGAACAGAAGTCTATCCCATAATTTATTTGTTCGCTCTTACGTTCTTTACACTAAATTGCATTTTTGTAATGCCACTGATTCTATGACAATTTTATCCATGCGAGCAAAATTCGACGTGTTCAAATACTTATTGGAGTTCCTGTTGTATCGGAATAAAAGGCAGTGTGATTATTTTTACGGCAAAGGGAAATTTGCAGCAATTTCCCCGCAATTGAGTCACTTATAGCGTATTACATTTATGGCTGAATCCAAACTTTAACTTGGTATACTTTATTCCATTTTATTCACTCACAGAAATGATGGATGATTGCTCTACTAACTGTAATGGGAATGGAGAATGCATATCCGGCCACTGTCACTGCTTCCCAGGATTCCTGGGACCAGACTGCTCTAGAGGTATAAATCACCAATCTACATAATGCTTTTTTATATTTGACAAAATGAACTTGGCTTGCAAATTATCCTGTTTTTGTTTTGTTCATTTACCTTGCAATACATACGTTTATACAGAAAATAATGCATTTAAACCAACCCTTAAGCAAGTTAAAAAGAAAAAAGATATTTACCTATGTAGAGGATAGCTCGGGACCCCACAGTGCATCAGTCTCCCTTTTCCATGTGTTGCTCCCCATTTTCAACTTCCTTTTTCATAGGTAGCAACTCATCTTTCATGTTCAGGTGCCCCTTTTGGCTGCTGCTGCCCAAGACCCGCGCCTTGTGGCCTTCCCAGAAATCCGGCTCCTTCCAAGGATGAGTGGATCTGTAATGTGAATGTACGAGTCCGAGCTCACACATGCATAGTACGGCTGCACCGGCTTCAGAAGCACTTGGTGATATGAGTACTTCTGAAGTCTGCCGAGGAGTCCCAAAGGTGCGGGAATGGAACATGGGGGGATGGAGAGAGGACAGGGAAAGCACTATGTGATCCAGAGCCATCCCTCTACATAAGGGAGTATTTAACAATTTGTTTTTTACTTGCTTCAGGGTTGTTTTAAATCGCAACTCCAAAACTAAATAATTTTTTTTCCTTTTGAATAGTGGGGTTAGGTGAAAGAATACCCCTGTTATTGCTGTGCACTGTCCCCACCTGTGACAACTTTCTTCATTTCCTTTCCAGACAGGAAGTGTGCTGATCACAGATGACAGAAATATCTTTTGTAACATATGAAATTGTTGTTATTGTTGCCCTTTTTTTCCTCTCCTCATTACTAAGGGCCTTGTGTTGTGCAATAAAGCAATGGGCTTGATTCACCAAATGGTGCTGTTAGCACGGCTGTTAGCACGGCTTTTTGCACGTTTTAGTGTGAAAAACCGGGTGTCGTGCAAAAAAAAGGTTATCACGCGCAAAAACGTGTTCGTGTGTTAACGCAAATTTTTCACATGTTAACATTCACATTCGCACAATAACGCAAATGTATCATGCAAACACGACCGTTAACACATGAAAAATTTGCGTTGACGCGCAAACGTGAACTTTTGCGCATGGCAACCGTTATCACGTGAAATTTCGCGTGAAGCACTTTTCATAGCGTTTTAACAGTTAGCACCGTTTTGTGAATCAAGCCCAACATGTTACCATATATGAATGCACTATCCATGCAGTTGTGTAGGTATTTTCCCCTCTCCGCAATCCGCATTATAGCGCATCCCTTTATCCAAACATGAAGTCTATAGTGTGTTTCTGCATAACATGTGCAATAAGGTGTATATAGTAACAATTGACTAATATATGCTATAAAATAACAAAACTATTTTACGTACATGTTGTACGCATGTTATAACATGTGCAGTAAGCAACGAATATTGGGCCTGTTACACAAAAGGCCGCTAAACATGCCATGAGCAGGTAGTGTGCTGCAATTTTGCTGGCACTAATGCAAGCAAAGCACCAATAGTTACACTATTAGAGCCACGTGAAAATTATATTTAAGTAAATCCCAGAGAAGAGCTTTAAAGTGTACCCGAGCCGAAGCTCGGGTACACAACATCACATACTAATCTAAACAGAGGGAAGCCTCAGGATCCTATTCAGGGACGGATCTAGGGGGGAGCAGACGGGTCTCTTGCCCCAGGCGCAGTTTGTTGAATTCTTAAAAAGGCGGCAAAATTTGGATGGGGAATGGCAGTTTAGGCGCCAAAACCTGATCTTTAGGCTCCAAAACCTGACCTTTAGGCGCCAAAACTGGATGGGGAATGGCAGTTTAGGTGCCAAAACCTGACCTTTAGGCGCCAAAACCTGACCTTGCCCCAGGCGCAACTTGGTCTAGATCCGTCCCTGATCCTATTGAAGCTTCCTTCAGTGGTCTGCTGTTCCCCGTCTCTGAGCATTGCCACAAAGTATAGGGTACTGGGAAAAAACACAAAGACAACGGTCGCCCAAATTGTGCAGTATATCACAGGTAGATGGATAAATAAAGTGTTTGAAAAGGGAATACTCACAAAGGTGGGTTGCACACGGGGCAACCGACCACTTCAAGCAGGTGGAGTGTCTTATACCTGACTCCACTCAGGTAAGCCAGTGATCCTGGAGGCGGTCGCTCTCTTGGTAAAGAACCTCATGCACTCTAAAACTATGATGTGGTGTGGATTCCACCTCAAGTATGGTGCATGGGACTCCCCTCACTGGAACGTGGGGGGGAGTAGGACACAGAAGGGAGTGAAGAGGCGCCCAATGAAGTATAAAAAAGTTAAAAACACTAAAAACCAAAAGGTTGAGGTGGCTTACCTCATAGACGACAACTCACTTTGAGCAGAAATATGTATTAATAAGCACAGGCAACGCGCCTCGTGGGATCTAGCCCACCTCCCCAGGCCAAACAAAGTGCCACTGCAGTCTGATAGCCGCAGAGGCGCCCCGAATGCGGCTATCAGACTGCAGTGGCACTTTGTTTGGCCTGGGGAGGTGGGCTAGATCCCACGAGGCGCGTTGCCTGTGCTTATTAATACATATTTCTGCTCAAAGTAAGTTGTCGTCTAGCCACCTCAACCTTTTGGTTTTTAGTGTTTTTAACTTTTTTATACTTCATTGGGTGCCTCTTCACTCCCTTCTATGGCCACAAAGATTAGCAACAATGCCGCGCGTCTCCTCTTCTGCATTCATGGCCACACAATAGCCGACTGAGGTTGCAGCTCCGTGCTACTGTGCATTCACGCTTGTAATGTGCGCCATCATTGTAGAAAAAGGAGCTGTGCAGCCAAGAGAAGAGGGTCCGCGCTCAGCATCAGGGGCTCTGCGGACCACTGAGGGAAGTTTCAAAAGGATCCTGAGGCTTCCTTTATTGCAGGTTAGATATTAATGTTGAACTTTAGCTTTAGCACTTTAAACAGTTTATTTCCTTTTATCACATTACTCTGAAAATGGCTTTAAAAGCAGTTCCTTTTAACTAAAGATGAGACGAATATCAAATTTCCCTGAACCCGAATCCAAAAAAGATTCTTAAATCTTTTGGATCTCTCCAATCTTTCCAATCTCTTGAATCTCGAATCTAACAAATCCTGTACATAAGAATTGTGTGATCCGTGTAAGAAAAGAACTACTGCACATGCGCAGTACACTAAACACCATGTGCGATTGATTGACAGCGGTGCTTGCGCAGGCGCAGTATAGGGTGACCTCGCAAGGTTAGCCTCTGCACCGGTAGGGACCCGAGGCCGGTGGCTGGGTACAGAGCTGCTGCAAGGGACATGTCCGCAGCAAGGGGCTGGAGGAAGCCCCAGGTAAGTAAATGTCATTTTTTTATCTTCCTGGTTATTCACTTTAGGAAAAAATAGTAAGCTTTAGGATAATACTCTTTCTCTTGAGTTAGGCTACTTACACACCAAGACGTTGCGTTTTAGGGGACGTTATGGTCGCATAACGTGCCCCTAACGCAACGTATGGTGGTGTTGAAGTTGGACGTCAGATTGAGCTGCGTTATGCAGCTCTCAAAGCAGCCGCTCCAGGTTAGTTATAGGAAGTCCGGATCTTTTTAAGGATTCGGATCATTTGAATCGGATCATTGAAAAGATCCAGATCTTTGAACCGAATCATTTGAATCATTTTACTATGGAAGCAGACTGGGGTTGAAATGATTAGCAGGACAGGACTTTCCCTGCACTGTACATTCTGTATGTTCCTGTTTCTTCCAGACAGACATCCACTGTGAACCAAATCTTTCATTGTGATGATCCAGATGATTCGACTCATAAAAAAGATTCGGATCAAATGAGCGATTCGTTCATGATCCGGACACAACTACAGTCCCACTACGAGTCTCTACAGTGCAGTAAATATTAATTAGCCATGTGGCTGGCTGCGGAGGAGGAGGAGGAGGAGGAGGAGGAGGAGAGGAGACCTCCTCCTCCAGCATTACTGAGCATGTGCAAACAGTCTAACGTGGCTTAGCCCTGTATAACATACAGCATGCAGCACTTTGTTTTTAACGTGCTGCATTACAATGTAACGCAACGTGTTACTGTGAACAGCACAATTGATTTTACAGTGCTGTGAGTTAGGCTGCGTTACTGGCTGCTGTAACGTGGGACTTTAACGTCCCACTGGGAAACCAGCCTTAGGCCTCAATTCACAGAGCTTCATCAAACACTTTATCAAACGTTTGATAATTTTCCTCATGGGTAAAATCTAATTTTGAATTCACTAAGGTGTTATAGATTTATTGATCATTTCATCGATAAAACATTCGATAAATCTATAAAACCTTAGTGGATTCAAAAATGGATTTTACTGATGAGGAAAATTATCAAACGTTTGATAAAGTGTTTGATAAAGCTCCGTGAATTGAGGCCTTAGACAACAAATGTGATTATCCTCATTCAAATCTTCTTGCTTTTACTGATGGCTAACACAGTACAACACTCTGTTGCTACTACTTGTTTTAGGAGGTTACAGTTGTCCTTTAAATTACACAGTAAGTCAGTAATGATTTTTTTCACATATGCTATAGTTATTCCTAATATTCAGGAAGAATATTGCAATTTCTGTACAACTGTAAAGGACAATTGAAGTGAGAGTGGTATAGAGGCTGCCATATGCATTTCTTTTTAAACAAAACCAATTCCCTGGCATCCCTGCTAGTCTATTTGGCTGCAGTAGTGTCTGAATAACACCAAAAACAAGCTTATAGCTAATCTTGTCAGATCCGACAATAATTACACTGACCATATAGGGGGACACAGGAAAATAAATTGGCTGTTGCTGTGCCTCCCCTAAGTAGTAAGTGCTATGATGGACTGTACCCATGTCATCTGCCTGTGTTCCCCTATGTGGTCAGTGTAATAATTGGCTTTTCCTGTGTCCCCCTAGATGGCCAGTAAAATGATTGGTTGGTCTTGTGTCCCCCTATGTGGTCAGTGTACAATAATGTAAAAACCACCTGATCTGGTGCATGCTTGTTCAGGGTCTATGGCTGAAAGCATTACCGGAAGAGGATCAGCAGGATAGCCAGGCAACTGGTATTGCTTAAAAGGAACTAAATATGGCAGCCTCCATATCCCTCTCAAAAAACTTTTGTTACTGACTGTAGTTTACAATTGGTGTAAGTAAAATATTATTCGTTTTAGAGCTATTTAAGGATTTAAAAAGTCTTGAACCCAGGTTGTGTTGATCATTTCAGAGACTTAACAATGTTACCGCTAGAGTTGGGCCGAACGGTTCGCCGGCGAACGTGGTTCGCGCGAACTTAGGTGGTTCGCGTGCGGGTGTCGCACGCGAACGTTTTGCGGCAAAAGTTCGCAAAAAAACGGTTCGCCCCATAATGCACCTGAGGGTCAACTTTGACCCTCTACATCACAGTCAGCAGGCCCAGTGTAGCCAATTAGGCTACACTAGCCCCTGGAGCCCCACCCCCCCTTATATAAGGCAGGCAGCGGCGGCCGTTATGGCCACTCGTGTGCCTGCATTAGTGAGAGTAGGGCGAGCTGCTGCAGTCTCTCATAGGGAAAGATTAGTTAGGCTTAACTTCTTCCTGGCTGCATACCTGTTCTGTTCAGTGAGCCCTCAGCCCACTGCATACCTGTACTGTGATCCTGCCACTGCATACCTGTTCAGTGATCCTGCCACTGCATACCTGTTCATTGATCCTGCCACTGCATACCTGTTCAGTGATCCTGCCAGTGCATACCTGTTCATTGATCCTGCCACTGCATACCTGTTCAGTGATCCTGCCAGTGCATACCTGTTCATTGATCCTGCCACTGCATACCTGTTCAGTGATCCTGCCACTGCGTACCTGTTCAGTGATCCTGCCACTGCATACCTGTTCATTGATCCTGCCACTGCATACCTGTTCATTGATCCTGCCACTGCATACCTGTTCAGTGATCCTGCCAGTGCATACCTGTTCATTGATCCTGCCACTGCATACCTGTTCAGTGATCCTGCCACTGCGTACCTGTTCAGTGATCCTGCCACTGCATACCTGTTCATTGATCCTGCCACTGCATACCTGTTCAGTGAACCCGCCACTGCATACCTGTTCTGTTCAGTGAACAGTTTGGTGTGTCAGTGTGAAGCAGTACCTTAATTACACTACCTGATTGATGTATACACATGCAAGATGTTTTAAAGCACTTTAGGCCTGTCATTTAGCATTCAATGTGATTTCTGCCCTTAAAACGCTGCTTTGCGTCAAATCCAGATTTTTCCCGGGGACTTTTGGCATCTATCCCACTCCGCCATGCCCCCCTCCAGGTGTTAGACCCCTTGAAACATCTTTTCCATCACTTTTGTGGCCAGCATAATTTTTTTTTTTTTTCAAAGTTCGCATCCCCATTGAAGTCTATTGCGGTTCGCGAACTTTAACGCGAACCGAACCTTCCGCGAAAGTTCGCGAACCCGGTTCGCGAACCTAAAATCGGAGGTTCGGCCCAACTCTAGTTACCGCACACAGACACATGTGGGCATTTAATGACTCAATTTGTAAAAAATGACATGTAAAAAGTAATTGGAAGTTGTTCCAGAGTAACTATCAAATTAAGACAAAATAGTTTAATCTGGCATTATAATCACTGAGTGCATATACTATGCAACTGCCAATTTACTTATTATGCATAGGTCATGTTATTGACTAATATCCTACTCGTGGTTCCCATATAATAATGAGAAAGTATAAAATAATCACTGCAGATTAGTATCTCGCACAAATGCTTTAATGTTACAAAGATGTCAGTTGTACATGTGAGGTGCTATAAACTTATATGATCTTTATCTTTTATGACTGGTAGTTTTGTGGATAAAACAATATAGAATTATTTCAGTCATATATTACATATACACATTTTTTTTAATTAAATATTGTATTAACCCATTAGCAGCCCCATATAGCAAAGCTATATGTGACTGCATGGCCGATTTTCTTTTGCCACTGAGGAATAGGGATGATCAATGAGATGGAAATATTTCAGTTAATGCAAATGTCTGCACATTTTTATGCAAATATATGCAGCTGCAAAATGAACCAGTCAGTTTAAACCTAGGTTTAATTTGATTGGTCCAGTTTCGAACTGCATATATTTGCATAAAAATTAGCATAAACTCAGAAACTTGCATCTCATCGATCATCCCTACTAAGGATGGTGGTGGTTAAAGAGAGGTAATGGAAGAGTCTGTTCCATCACCCCTCTTACACCACCTGGCGGTGCTACACTGCTGACACCATTCTCTGGGTCACGATCACGTGTCATGTCATGTGATTGAAACTCAAAAGAGGATGCAGATATTGCAGTGCCTCTTGTGGAGGAGAGAAGATGCCACCCAGCCGCCTAGAGTATGTATATGTAAAGAAGCTCCCTGCGTCACTCTGCATAGCTGCATTAGGCAGCTAAATGGCATATGCCATTTGAAGACTCCCTGGCAGACATTATCTGTCTCAAGATAATGCGTGCAGGGCTGCTAAAAGGTTAAACGTGATGAAGTATTGTTAGATTTTCGAGCATCAATGTAGCCCATCTTTGGAATGATGTCTGCCATACGCTACCACATCTGAAATCCTAAAAGCTATAGGAGATAATTGTGATGGATTAAGCCAATATCTCATTATATGGGCATCCAGGTTTCTGTTCCAGATCAAGGTCATGCCATTAAACAGACCCATGAGAGTTATACCTGGGTTGAACACTATAGTTTAGACTTTAAAGCGTACGTTATTATTGACTTCCTCTGATCACTTAGCATCTTCCATGAGCTCCTTCCCGTAAGAATAATAACGCTGTGGTCTACCACAAGTCATCTGGCACTGTATTTAAAAGGAACTAAGTCATTTTCACTGTAGTTAGTGATTGTACAGGTTAATCCTCCTGATGGAAGCATCAATATCTGTTGATTTATTTACTAATATAAAGAAGCCATTTAGCGAAGACTAGAATGTAGTGGTATAAATGTGCACTTTCTTTGCTATTACGCTATAGGTCAGTACTTTGTCTGTGGTTATAAGACATCATCCAGTACAGCAAGGATAATGAATCAATAAGGCTAATAGCGTTGAAATAACACACTGATCTTTTTTCAGTGTATTAAGTAAAGGGTAATAATTTAAACTAATGTTCTCTTGCGTATTTCTCGCCAATTTTATACCTAGATAGTTTAGGGAATCTTTCACCCATCTAAACGGAAAGTTTATTTTTAGTTGTTCTACCGCCTCCTCCCTCATCCCCATACTCATCGCTTCGCATTTGTCCCAATTAATCTTAAAATTTGCAATCTTCCCGTATTCAGTAAATGCCTTCATTAAATTTGGCAGGGCTATTCTGGGGTTTGTCAAATAAAACAAGAGATCGTCAGCATATGCTGCGATCTTGTGCTCTGTCCCTCCTATTTTTACCCCAGTAATATCTACATTTTTACGAATTGTTCTCAAGAAGGGCTCCAGGGTCAGGGCAAATACCAGGGGGGATAGCGGGCAGCCCTGCCGGGTGCCATTTGTTATTTCCAGGGGGCTAGACAGTGTTCCATTAACTTTTACTCTGGCCGTTAAATCTCTATACATGGATGCTATCCAGGCTCTCATGTTTTCACCCAAGCCTATATGCTCCAACACCACCTTAATATATCCCCACCTGACCCTGTCAAATGCCTTTTCCGCATCCGTTGATAGTAAAACCACAGGGTCAGGTGAGGATCCCACCCACTGCATCACGTCCACCGACCTCACAGTATTATCCCTTGCCTCCCTCCCCTGTATAAAGCCCACCTGATCATAGTGTACCAGCTCCTTTAATACTGGGTTTATCCTATTTGCTAAGATTTTTGCTAGTACCTTTAAGTCTATATTTAGTAAGGATATGGGCCTATATCCCGCGCAGGATGCCAGATCTTTCCCCTCCTTTGGTATTACCGAAATATGAGACACCAGGGATTCCCGACCCAATCTACCCTCTCCACAGTCCCTTACCTTAATGGCATTTAATGCCCTCACCCAATAGGGTTTCAGGATTTCCCCAAATCTTCTATAATATTCAAGGGTATATCCGTCCGGGCCCGGGGCCTTCCCCCCCGGCATTTGCCCCAGTGCCCTGTCCAATTCCTCCACCGATATTTCTCTTTCCATGTTATCTGCATCCATAGGATGTATTTTTCCCATGCCGGAGGCTGTCACATAATCCTGCATGCCCTCCCTACTCCCCAGCTCACCCTCTTCCAACCCGTATAGTTTCGCATAATATTTATGAAACATACTACATAGGGACTCATTCCTATAGTGTTTTTGTCCTTTGTTATCACATAAGAATGGAATGTAGTTCGCCGTCTGTTGTTGCTTTAGCTGTCTTGCCAGCAGCCTACTGCCCTTGTTTCCAAACTCGTAAAAATTCCTTTTACATCTAGTTGCTGCAAATTTTACCTTTGAAAATAACAAATTCTTAAGCTTTTCTCTTTCTCTTGTCAATTCTGTCCGTACGTTCTCTGTCAGCATTTTTTTATGCTGTACCTCCAGCCTTGTTATTTCCGCCAGGCACCCTGCTATTTCCCCCTCTCTCGCTTTCTTCATTCTACTCCCTTCTCTTATCAGGATTCCCCTCATTACCACCTTATGGGCCTCCCACACCACTACTGGCGATATCTCACCTTTAGCGTTCTCCTCGAAATAGAGTTTCATCTCCTCCTCAAGCATCCGCGCTATTTCCTCTTTTCTCAGCAGTGATTCATTTAACTTCCAATTCCATGGGCCCCTCTCCCCTGCTTTAAATCCCACCTTAATAATAATCGGGGAATGATCTGATAATACTGACGATTCAATTCTTGCCTCAATTTCTTCTGACAGTAGATTATGCGATACCAGGAAGTAATCTAATCTAGAATATGAATTATGCGGGTGCGAGTAGTATGTATAATCTCTTGATGTAGGGTGTTGAATCCGCCAAATATCCACTAATTGACGTTTACTTAATTCCCTCCTGACTCTTTGATGGGCCCCTCTGGTAAGGGATGACTTCCCAGTGGATGTATCTATATGAGGGTCCATTGCAAGATTTAAATCCCCCGCCACCACTGTTGTCCCCTCTGCAAATTCATCTAACCTATTCAAGAACTGGTCCATAAATCCCACCTGACCCGTATTTGGCGCATAGATCACACCTAGAGTCATCCTTCTATCATTAAATTTCCCCTTTATTATTAAAAATCTTCCCTGTGTATCTTTGCTTATTTCAATCTCCTCTTGGCGTATACTATTTGCTAGTACTCTTGCTACCCCCCTACTTTTAGCTTCCCCATTGTTGCTATAGTAGGCCATCGGGTACCTTCTGTTAGTGATCCCTGGATGATGCTCCCCTCTCAGGTGGGTTTCCTGCAGAAAGGCCACCTGGATTTGTTGTTTATGGAGGCTCTGAAGTAATATAGCTCTTTTTTCTGGGATATTCAACCCATGGACATTCTGGGAGAACATATTAATGTGTGTCATCTTTTTGTTTGTCTAATTTCCTTTTATGGGCAGGTGGGAAATTTTTGAAACTGTGCTTTAGTAGTAAGAAAAAGAAAAGAGAAAAGAAAAAAAGAAAAACAGTAAAAGAGTTTAAAATAGACAGCCTTCCCTGCCTACTCTCGTTTAGTGGAAGTCGTCCACTCTCCCTTCTACAGGGGTATGTGAAGATCCTTCCATTTTGAGGGTTTTTCTCCCCTCCATTTTCCTGGGCTCTCAGCCCATTGGGAGGCTGAAGACAGTACATCACGACCCGCAGGACGCGCCCCCCCCTCCCCCCCCAGACGGATCATCTCCTCTTAACTATCCCTGCTGTTACCTTCACAGTACACCTCCACCTGCTTTTCATCCTCCTCTTTTCTCTCCTATACCTCACCTCCTCATCCTCCCCCGCTCTACTCACTCCAATCTTCCCTAACGCTGGGCTATTTTGTGCGGTTCCAGGGAGATGGGTCACATTTTCTTTCACATGTTAAATCATTTCCCATACAATATCGCTTTCCCTCCCCAATTATCGGGCCGGGCAGGGGGGGCACCGAGGCGCGCCCCCCGTCCACCCCCAACAACCACACCCCCCCCCCCTCCCCACCCCACAGGTCATATCTGTGCACATGTATTCACACCCAATCACCTCCTATATATATCCATTATATCCACGCTTATTGTATGTAGTTACATATCCTTATATCACATCACTCTCCCCACCGCCCCCCCCCCTGATTTCCAGGGTGGGCGAGGGGGGCACCAAAGCGCGCCCCCCGTTCACCCCTGCAGTCCCCCACCCCCCCCCCAACCACCCCCCAAAACACAATTGTATTCGTTTATACCACCTCTTCACCTATTATGTGCAATTATTTTTCTATCCCACCTCGCCCCCCTCCCCCTCTGCCAATTTTCAGGCTGGGCGGGGGGGGGGGGCACCGAGGAGCGCCCCCCGTCCACCCCCCCCGACCGCCGACATAGCAACACAGCCCACACCACACACCTGTGTACATTTACTTTGCACCCAATCACTTCCTGTATGTGTCAGTTATATCTTCACATCTTGTGTATAATTACATATCATTGAAACATATCACTCTCCCTTCCACCCCCCCCCCTAGTTCTCAGGCTGGGCGAGGGGGGCACCGAAGAAAAGATCTAGAAAGATGGGCTAAACTGAAACTCTCTTGGTACGGAAGGATCAGTGTGCTCAAAATGAATATCATGCCGAGGCTGTTATATGTCTTCCAGGCCCTCCCTGTTCCCCTACCCAGAAGCTACCTGGATGAATTAAGAAGGATGTTTACAAAGTTTGTGTGGCAGAATAGAAGGGCTAGGCTGAAATTTGCATTTATCTCACAGTCAAAAGATAAAGGGGGTTAGCGGTAACGGACCCCATAAGATATTATCAGGCAGCTGTTTGCACTAGGGTGGTGGATTGGAATAGAAACGAAGCCTCCAAACAATGGGTCGGGTTGGAGAAGGAATTCCTGGAAGGGGAACTAAGGGATGCTCCCTGGCTCCCATATATAGTGGAGGCACCTCGATTGCCAGGCTCCCTGGTAGAAAACACCCTGAAAACTTTTAAGAATGTAAGTAGTAGGAGGGAGATGTCCGCGGGCCCCTCCCCTCTTATGCCATTGTTGGGAAATAGCAGATTCCCGCCGGGGTGTCGTAAAGGAAGCTATAGAGAATGGAGGAGGGGCAGAAGCCCACGGATCTGTTCCATGATCAGAAAAGGTAGATGGTTGGAGGAAGGGGAAGTGGCAGAACAACTACAGGTGACGCAGAAAGATAGGTGGAGCATGTACCAATTTAGACATTTCCTTCGTGCATTGGGCACGAGGGAAATACTTTCTAGGGAGTTGACTCAGTTTGAGAGGCTATGTATGATGGAGGGCTCGACTAAGGGAACATTGGCAAAAATCTATAAAATTTTGGAGGAGGAGGAAGACCATACCTTAAAGTACAAAATAAAGTGGGAGGAGGATATAGGGAGGAAATGGGAGAGCGCCCAATGGGAAAGAATTGTGAGGATGACACACAAGGCCTCGATGTCCACTAGAATACAGGAATCTGGGTACAAGTTGGTAATGCGGTGGTATTATACGCCAGTTAGATTAAACAAGATGAGTGGGGCAAGCCCGTTATGCTGGAGGTGTGGAAAAGAGAGAGGAGATCTAATGCACATCTGGTGGACATGTGAAGGCCTTGTGGGATACTGGGAGAAGGTAAAGAAATATATATGGGAACTGGCTGGAACACCAGCTCAGTCAGGCCCGGAGGTATATCTGTTACACCTGGTGGAAAAAGGGATTAAAGAATACAGAGGGTCTTTGGGGATGCACTTAATCAATGCCTCGCGAATCTTAATAGCCAGAAATTGGAAGTGCCAACAGGCTCCCTCCATAAGGGAATGGTTTATAGAGATTGATCAAATCTATCAGATGGAAGAACTTTCAAGTATTATTAAAGGAAAAGAAAATCGGGGGTGGGATAAATGGTTAGAATTTAGAGCAACAGAAGAGTATGAGAGGGGTAAGACATAGGGCCCAGAAGGGAATGGGAGGTGCGCCTATGGGCAGGGAGACATAGGCCCTGGTTCACCGGTTTCGGTGTGAGGCCGAGTGGCAGTCAAAGGGGGAACATGGCCGAGTTTCAGGGCTGAGGCAATTTCGCATAATCTTGGGTCTGAGTAAAGTGAAAGACAGGTGGGTTTGGTGGGCACTTGTTCACTGTTCTGGGTGTGACTTAAACTTCTGGGTGATGGTTCTAATCTTATACCAGGGGAAGTTAGAGGGGGGTGTAAACTGAGGATGGGGTGGGGGTTCTCCCCCAAGATGGGAGCATTGTTAGGAAGGAGGTGGGGTCAATAAGAAACGGCGTAGGAGGAGGTGAGAGAAGAAGAACTGACCCGGGGACAGTGGAGGTGGGTCAGATTTGGGGAAGAGGGGGGGGTGGGAGGGGGGGGGGGTAGGGATATCCTCAGGAATATATGTATAGGATGCTGCACTGGTATTTCCTTTTTTGTCCTTACTGTAAGTTGTTGGAGAATATTTACTATTGGAAAAATAAAGAATAAAAAAAAAAGAAATAACACACTGAATATACAGATCTCAAATTATAATTATATTTTCTATTTTATAGCACCAATATCTTCCATAGTGCTGTACAGAGTACACAATAAATTATTATTTATTATTATTATGATGTAGTTATATAGTGCCAACATCTTCTGCAGTGATTTACAGAGTATATATAGTCTTATTTCTAACTGTCCCTCAGAGGAGCTTACCATCCAATCCCTATCATAGTCATACGCAGGGAAGTTTCTAGGCTAAATTGCACCCAGGGCGAGTGTGTAAAAATTGCACCCCCTTCCCCCACACCCCCCGGACATGCTGACCCTTACTCTTTAGGGAAAGTCACACAGCCACAGGTCACAAGTACATCTGCCTACTTACTAGTGACCAGCCGCTCATCCAGGCAGAAGCAGGGACCAGGTAAACACACAGGCAAAGAGAGCCCGAAAAGCTGACTCCTCCATTGGTGCCACGCACTGACAGCCTGCAGTACGTCAGGTGTCATCACGCGGTGGTGAGGTGATGACGACTTGACGTCTGACGCAGGCAGCCCTGGAGGATTAAAGGAAGGTGATTGTGCTGGTACTCTTCTTTTACCTTCCATTTAGCTACAATGTGCGTCACCAGCTCCCAAGCTGTTATGTCCTTCTGCCTGCGCCACCTTCTTCTACTTGCCGTTCTGCACCCAGGGCAGTCACCCTGCCCGCACTGCTGAAGAAACAGCCCTGGTCATATGTCCACCCTAGTCTAGGGCCAATTTTGAGGGGGAAGGGTAATTCCCTTTTCTGTATGATCTTGGGAAGTGGGAGGAAACCAGTGTGCCCAGAAGAAACCCACACAAGCACAGGAAAAACATACAAACTCCATGCAGATAGTTAACTGGTTGTGATTTGAAACAGGGACCCAACGTTGCAAGGCAAGAGTGCTAACCGCTATGCCACCGTGCTGTACAAAATAAATAGTAGGGAGCACAGATACACAAGGGGCTTGATTCACAAAAGAGTGCTAACAGAGCACGGCCGTTTACGCGTGAATTTTCGTGTTGCGCGCGATCGCAAATGTTCACATGAAATGATAAAGTTTTTGCGTGCAAATGCAAATTTTCACACGCAATCGATATCATTTGCATGCAAAAATTCGCATTTGTGCGTGAAACCGTTATTTCGCGTGAAAATTTGTGATCACGCGCAACGAAAAATTCACACAAAAATGGCCGTGCTATCAGTTAGCACTCTTTTGTGAATCAAGCCCCAGGAGTTCAAATTCTGTACAATCAGGATATCCAGCAATACATATATAGTTGATGTGTGGATTGAGACAAAACCAATACTGGTACATGTTCTTATGATGAATTACAGCAGAATAAGAAACAGAAGAAGATCCCTGCCCTTGTGAGGATACAATGTAGAGTGTGCAGGTAGTGGGTTAGAAACATTATGGAAGGAGACACAGGGTTTAATAACCTCTTACTGAACAGATTGCAGAGAGGTTGGTACCCTTCAAAATAACTGTCCTGAAACAGATGTGTATTTTGCTTTTCCTTAGTGTTCGTACTTAGAGGAACTGCAGTGAAAATAACATATTGAAAAAAGTGCTTATTTTTTTATAATAATTATTTATAAATGATTTAGTCAATGTTTTCCCATTGTAATGCTGGGAATACACGGTTCGTTTTGGGCGCTCGATTCTCCTCTCAATCGTTTTTGCCGCTCGATTCTGCATTCGATTCTCTTGTCTTCCGCTCATTTTTCTTATCTGTTTTCGTTCACTTCTATCAGAAATCGAGCGGCGAAAGGATCGAAAGAGTGATCGGACACGTCAGAAATTATCTATCGAACCATCTAATCACCTCAAAAATGAACCGTGTATTCCCAGCATAAAATCTTTCCTCTCCCTGATTTACATTCTGACATTTATCACATGGCAACATCTTTATTGCTGGCAGGAGATGTCTGTGGAAAGAGATGATGCATTTTTGGCAGTTGGCAACAGCTGTTATTTCCCACAATGCAACAAGGCTCCCACAGTGTGATGTGAGCACCCTGCTGCTGACATCACACTGTTGGAGGGGTTTCAACACAATATCAGCCATACAGAGCCCCTGTGTTATGATCACAAGGTATGGGCCAAAGCGCAGAGTCTAAGTGACCATGGGTCTTCGCCAGAACAGCTGCAAGGACCGCTGGACTTAGCTGCCTAATGCCCATCAGTGCAGGCTGCGAGCAGATGTAGTCAGTAACAGGCCAAGGAACAAGACAGCAGGGATCAGGATAGTCAGGAAACAGGCCGGGTCAGGATACTAGGAAATACACAGATAAATAATATTCACCGGCTAACACTAGCCAAGCTGACGCAAACTGTCAGCATTTGCTGCAGGGCGGGACAGACCTTTAGATGACCATCATCCAATGAGAACAGGCATGCATATTCCCACACAGCTGACTGGTAATCACTCAATCCTGACTTACTCTGATTGCAGACTGCAGGCTGATTGCAAATGGACAAGACTCTCATTACAAATGCATACACCATTATGCAGCAACACACATGCAGGGAAACAAGCAGTGCCCGACTGCAGTTCAGCTGCAACAAGCCAAAGGTGGATTCATGACAGCATCCTAAGTTGCTCGAACTTCAGGGTGATTGCCAGCAGGGCCGGGCCGAGGCATAGGCTGGAGAGGCTCCAGCCTCAGGGCGCAGTGGAGGAGGGGGTGCACAATTCATTCAGCTGTCATTCCTAATTGTGTTTGAAGCAGAAAGAAATAAGAAAAGGAGATACATGGAAGTGACAACAAGCCAGATAACTAGAGATAAAGGTGTTGGGGGCCCTGGGGCGCCTCTTACTCTAATAGCAATCAGTGTGTGATGACTGGGTGGGAGGGATGGAGGGGCGCACTTTGGTGTCTCAGCCTTGGGTGCTGGAGGACCTTGTCCCGGCTCTGATTGCCAGTGACAATGACATTTAGTGCAAATGCAAACAAAGCTATGCAACTGAATGCATGCAAAGAGATCAGAACTGCCACTGCAATCAACAGGGCATGCTACTGGAGGAATCGTGACACCCTGATGATCCATTTGAGAAAAGGAAAATATTTCTCATGGGAAAGGGGGTATCAGCTACTGATTGGGATGAAGTTCAATTCTCGGTTACAGTTCTTCTTTAAGTGTGCTGAAAATAACTAAAAGTGAAACCGTAACCAAGAATTGAACTTCATCCCAATCAGTAGCTGATCCCCCCTTTTACATGAGAAATCTATTCCTTTTCACAAACGGATCATCAGGGGCCTCTGTATGGCCTGGTGCACACCAAAACCCGCTAGCAGATCCGCAAAATGCTAGCAGATTTTGAAACGCTTTTTCTTATTTTTCTGTAGTGTTTCAGCTAGCATTTTGCGGTTTTGGGAAGCGTTTTTGGTGTAGTAGATTTCATATATTGTTACAGTAAAGCTGTTACTGAACAGCTTCTGTAACAAAAATGCCTGCAAAACCGCTCTGAACTGACGTTTTTCAGAGCGGTTTGCTTTTTTCCTATACTTTACATTGGAGGCAGAAACGCCTCCACAATCCATAAAATGCCTCACCCCGGGAGTATGCGTTTCAGCAAAACGCCTCCCGCTCTGGTGTGAACCACCCCATTGAGATATATTGACCAAGCGTATCCGCAGCCGCAAGCGGCTGCAAAAACGCCGAAAAACCCGCTCGGTGTACACCAGCCCTGAGACTATTGTGTTGAAACCCCTCCCATAGTAAGCTGTGAGGACCATGGTCCTGGCAGTTTCCTGTCTGTGAACCTTGTTGCATTGGCTATCATTCATAAAGCATTCCTGCATGCGGTAATGTTGAAATCAGCTGACTTTACCGACCACTTAGCAAAGTGTGAATTCATAAAAGCTGTTTCCACATGAAAAGCTGACATTCCCGAGCAGAGCGGTAAATTACCGCCTTGTGTGGTGATTATCTAAACACATGTCACTAAGGGCCCATTCACACTTAAAAGCACAGAATGCCGCCGCTTACCGCCGGTGTTTTGCGTGAGTGATTTTTCAGCGGAAAAACCACTGAACACTGCAGCGATTTTTCCACGATCGCGTTTAGCGCTTCTATAGCACTGAAACGCGATCGCCGGGAAATTAACTGAAAATCGTGCAGGCGACTCGTTTATGTTTAGCAATTTTGGGTGATTTGCGGCGATTAGCGCAAATCGCCCAAGTAAGAATGGGCCCATAGGGTTTTATTACACTAGCGCTTTTTAAAAGCGCTAGCGTTTGAGTGTTTTGCCGAAATCGTGGCAAAGCGCTCTAGTGTAAATGGGCCCTCAAAGTCAATTCATAAAGATTAGAGCAGGCGGTATTAGGTCGGAGAATACCGCTTGCTTTGAAGAGCCGATAAGCATGTGGATAACAGCAGACAACAGCAACAGACCTCCCAGGCAGTGTTTTTTTAACCTCTTGGGTACTTGTTTTCAGATATATTTCACATCAGAAAGCCTGCATGTGTAACATTTCTTGAAGTTATTGTAAGCTGTGGCATTTGAATAGACTATGGCCCAGTGCACACCGAGCGGTTTTTGGAGCGATCCGCCGGCCGCATCCGCCTATAAAAACGCTTGGCTAATGTATTGCAATGGGATGGTGCACACCGGCGGTTTGAGGTTTTTGCCAAGTCGCAAACGCGCCTCCTGCTGCGCGTTTGCGGTTTTCTGAAGCGTTTCGTCCTCAATGTAAAGTATAGGAAAAACGCAAACCGCTCTGAAAAACGCTACTTCAGAGCGGTTTGCCAGGCATTTTTGTTACAGAAGCTGTGCAGTAACAGCTTTTATGTGTAATCTGCTACACAAAAACGCACCCAAAACCGCTAGGTATGTTTAGAAAATCTCTCTAAACATACCTAGAATCGCTCTGAAATCAGCTCCCAAAACCGCTAGCGTATTGCGGATCTGCTAGCGGTTTTGGTGTGCACTGGGCCTATTACACAGATTCAGGCTTCTTGCACACAGGGACGTTACAGGCGCACGTTAGTGCAGCCTGTAACGCTCCCCCAACGCACAGCAATGTAACACAAGTAGGCTGTTCACACTGCCACGTTGCGTTCCATTGTAACGCAGCAAAGTGCTGCATGCTGTGCGTTCTCCGCGGCTCAGCCGCGTTAGACTGTTTGCACATGCTCAGTCATGTTGGGGAGGAGGGGAGAGCGGCCGGGCACATGGCTAATTAATATTCACTGCACTGTTTACTTCCTGGAGCGTCCGCTCTGTGCGGCGATTGGCTGGGCGGGACCACGTGATGCCGCATGCGTCCAAGAGTACGCATCACGGCATCACAGACGCCAGAGTGAGCTGCACAACGCGGCTCACTCCGACGTCCACACCACAGAGCACCAGGCGTTGCGTTAGGGGCACGTTATGTGCCCTATAACGTCCCCTAAACGCAACGTCCTGGTGTGTAACTAGCCTCAGCGCAGATTCAATCAGGGCAAACAGGGCAGTTTAAAAAAAATGCACATCTAAAGGGAAGCTGGGGCTGCCTCTTTTATTGCAACGCTGTCTCTGCGCAGAGAAATGTAACAACTCAGCCAGCTTCTCGTGTTTCCGCAAGCCTAATGCTCCATCTACATGGAGCGATCCGGCGGCTCGATTAGCTGCCGGATCGACTCTTCCGCATCCCCGCGCGTCCCCGCCGCATCCCCGCTCGTCCGCGCGTGCTTCGGATTCGATACCCGCTCGTCCCCGCCGGCGCTGCTTATCTTCCGCTCGATTCCCCGCTATTGTCCGCTCGCGGGGAACGAGCAGGGAATCGGCCGCAGTGAGATCAGACCTTAGTTTGGGAAAATACCGAACTTCTATCGCAACTGTAAACATTATTATGAATTAGTACACAAAAGTCTAAAATACCGAATGCGGTATTTTCAGCCCAGATTTTTTTACTGAACACACTTTTATGAATGATAGCCATTGTGGGAAATAGCTGTTTACAGCTGTTTTCCAACTGCCAAAAAAGCAAGCAGCAGCTGCTTCCAGTGACATCACCTGAGAGCAGTAAAAATGTCATCATGTGATAAATGTCTGAAAGTAAATCAGGGAGAGGAAAGCTTTTACAATGGGCAAACACTGACTAAATAATTTATATGTAGTAAAAAAGAAGCACTTTTTTAATTACATTATTTTCACTGGAGTTCCTCTTTAAAATTCGGCACTGTCCAATAATGTGTCATACTCGTGTTATTGATTTTACTTCTGTTCTACAGTACAAGTTATTCTCCTGCCAGTGTTAACAATGTAAAAAACGGTCAGCAGCAGTATGATTTTCATATTCAGTATTTGAAGAGATTATTAGTACTTAAATAAAGGGATAGGTACAGTATGATCACAAAAAAAAAATTTAGGCCTGGTGCACACCAAAACCCGCTAGCAGATCCGCAAAATGCTAGCAGATTTTGAAACGCTTTTTGTTATTTTTCTGTAGCGTTTCAGCTAGCATTTTGCGGTTTTGGGAAGCGTTTTTGGTGTAGTAGATTTCATATATTGTTACAGTAAAGCTGTTACTGAACAGCTTCTGTAACAAAAATGCCTGCAAAACCGCTCTGAACTGCCGTTTTTCAGAGCGGTTTGCGTTTTTCCTATACTTAACATTGAGGCAGAAATGCATCCACAATCCCAAAAATGCCTCACCCTGGGAGTATGCGTTTCTGCAAAATGCCTCCCGCTCTGGTGTGAACACCCCCATTGAGATACATTGACCAAGTGGATCCGCAGCCGCAAGCGGCTGCAGAAACGCTGAAAAGGCCGCTCGGTGTGCACCAGCCCTCAACCTGGAGCAGAGGGGAACATTTCAAGCACACTATCAAGCAGCCAGACACCAGCACATAGTGTGGTTTGTTTTCTATCAGTATAAGCACTCTGCTAAAGTTTATTATGACATGCATACTTGGATTTCCATGCATACATCTTAAAAATGGGATAAAATACATTATGTAAGTAAACTGCATCATTATTAATCAGGGCCTCAATTTAAGTTTTTTTAAAAGAGACTCTGTAACATTAAAAAGATCCCCTGGGGGGTACTCACCTCGGGTGGGGGAAGCCTCCGGATCCTAATGAGGCTTCCCACGCCGTCCTCTGTCCCACGGGGGTCTCGCTGCAGCCCTCCGAACAGCCGGCGACTGTGCCGACTGTCAGTTCAATATTTACCTTTGCTGGCTCCAGCGGGGGCGCTGTGGCGACTTTCGGCACGGAAATAGACGGAAATACCCGATCTTCGTCGGGTCCGCTCTACTGCGCAGGCGCCGGAAACTTGCGCCTGCGCAGTAGAGCAGACCCGACGGCGATCGGGTATTTCCGCCTACTTCGGCGCTAGTGTTGGGCGAACATCTAGATGTTCGGGTTCGGGCCGAACAGGCCGAACATGGCCGCGATGTTCGGGTGTTCGACCCGAACTCCGAACATAATGGAAGTCAATGGGGACTCGAACTTTTGTGCTTTGTAAAGCCTCCTTACATGCTACATACCCCAAATTTACAGGGTATGTGCACCTTGGGAGTGGGTACAAGAGGAAAAAAAAAATTAGCAAAAAGAGGTTATAGTTTTTGAGAAAATCGATTTTAAAGTTTCAAAGGGAAAACTGTCTTTTAAATGCGGGAAATGTCTGTTTTCTTTGCACAGGTAACATGCTTTTTGTCGGCAAGCAGTCATAAATGTAATACATATAAGAGGTTCCAGGAAAAGGGACCGGTAACGCTAACCCAGCAGCAGCACACGTGATGGAACAGGAGGAGGGTGGCGCAGGAGGAGAAGGCCACGCTTTGTGAGACACAACAACCCAGGCCTTGCATGAGGACAAGAAGCGTGCGGATAGCATGCTTTGTACCGCCATACAGTCATAAATGTAATAAAGATAAGTGGTTCAATAAACAGGGACCACGCGGCAACGCTAACCCAGCAGCAGCAGACGTGATGGAACAGGAGGAGGCGCAGGAGGAGAAGGCCACGCTTTGTGAGACACAACAACCCAGGCCTTGCATGAGGACAAGAAGCGTGCAGATAGCATGCTTTGTACCGCCATGCAGTCATAAATGTAATAAAGATAAGAGGTTCCATAAACAGGGACCGGCAACGCTAACCCAGCAGCAGCAGCAGCACACGTGATGGAACAGGAGCAGGCGCAGGAGGAGAAGGCCACGCTTTGTGAGACACAACAACCCAGGCCTTGCATGAGGTACCGCCATGCAGTCATAAATGTAATAAAGATAAGTGGTTCAATAAACAGGGACCACGCGGCAACGCTAACCCAGCAGCAGCAGACGTGATGGAACAGGAGGAGGCACAGGAGGAGAAGGCCACGCTTTGTGAGACACAACAACCCAGGCCTTGCATGAGGTACCGCCATGCAGTCATAAATGTAATAAAGATAAGTGGTTCAATAAACAGGGACCACGCGGCAACGCTAACCCAGCAGCAGCAGACGTGATGGAACAGGAGGAGGCGCAGGAGGAGAAGGCCACGCTTTGTGAGACACAACAACCCAGGCCTTGCATGAGGACAAGAAGCGTGCGGATAGCATGCTTTGTACCGCCATGCAGTCATAAATGTAATAAAGATAAGTGGTTCAATAAACAGGGACCGGCAACGCTAACCCAGCAGCAGCAGCAGCACACGTGATGGAACAGGAGCAGGCGCAGGAGGAGAAGGCTATGCTTTTTGAGACACAACAACCCAGGCCTTGCATGAGGACAAAAAACGTGCGGATATAGCAGCAATGCTTTTTGCCGCCATGCAGTCATAAATGTAATACAGATGAGAGGTTCAATAAACAGGGACCGGAAACGCTACACCATCCCAGATGTTCATTGGTCATGTTACTTGGTTGGGGTCCTGGAGTGTTGCGTAGTCGTTTCCAATCCAGGATTGATTCATTTTAATTTGAGTCAGACGGTCTGCATTTTCTGTGGAGAGGCGGATACGCCGATCTGTGACGATGCCTCCGGCAGCACTGAAACAGCGTTCCGACATAACGCTGGCTGCCGGGCAAGCCAGCACCTCTATTGCGTACATTGCCAGTTCGTGCCAGGTGTCTAGCTTCGATACCCAATAGTTGAAGGGTGCAGATGGATTGTTCGACACAGCTATGTCATCTGACATGTAGTCCTTGACCATCTTCTCCAGGCGATCGGTGTTGGAAGTGGATCTGCACGCTTCCTGTTCAGTGGGCTGCTGCTGCATGGGTGTCAGAAAATTTTCCCACTCCAAGGACACTGCCGATACCATTCCCTTTTGGGCACTAGCTGCGGCTTGCGTTGTTTGCTGCCCTCCTGGTCGTCCTGGGTTTGCGGAAGTCAGTCTGTCGGCGTACAACTGGCTAGAGGAGGGGGAGGATGTCAATCTCCTCTCTAAAGTCTCCACAAGGGCCTGCTGGTATTCTTCCATTTTGACCTGTCTGACTCTTTCTTCAAGCAGTTTTGGAACATTGTGTTTGTACCGTGGATCCAGAAGGGTATAAACCCAGTAATTGGTGTTGTCCAGAATGCGCACAATGCGTGGGTCGCGTTCAATGCAGTCTAGCATGAATTGAGCCATGTGTGCAAGAGTCCTACCAGAATCCTCATCATCCTCTTGTGAGCGTTGTGATAGTTGTTGTGATGCATCATAGTCGTCACCTTCCTCCTGGTCTGCTTCTGCTGACCATTCGCGCTGAATTGTGGAAGTCCAACGTGCACCGCTCTGGCCCTCGTCAGTGGTGGCATGAAATTCCTGCTCCAACTCCAGCTGTTCCTCCTCCTCTTCTTCGTCATAGCTGCTGGGGCCAGCGTTCCCTGAGGCGGATGGCCTGATGTTGGTACCATCACGCTGATCGTTTTCTCCTTCAGATTCCCCCAGTTGCATCATGACAGCTGTTTCCTTGATTTTCAACATTGACCTCTTCAGTAAACACAGCAGTGGTATGGTAATGCTGACTGAAGAGTTGTCACTGCTCACAAGCAACGTGGATTGCTCAAAATTTTGGAGGACTTGGCAGAGGTCCAACATGTTGGCCCAATCGGATCCACAGAAGCTTGGCAGCTGTCCGGATGCGCCTCGGTACTGCGCCGTCATGTACTGGACCACTGCACTCTTCTGCTCACAAAAGCGTGCTAGCATGTGCAGCGTAGAATTCCAGCGCGTAGGGACATCACACAGCAAGCGATGGTGGGGGAGATTGAAGCGCTCCTGCATCTTGGCGAGTGCCCCCGAAGCAGTACTGGAATTTCTACAATGTTTGGCCATTCGACGCACCTTCAACAGAAGATCGGCCACGCCTGGGTATGTCCTCAGGAACCGCTGAACTACTAGGTTCATCACGTGCGCCAGGCAAGGGATGTGTGTCAGCTTAGCCAACCTTAAAGCGCGAATGAGATTACTCCCATTATCACACACAACCATGCCCGGTTTCAAGTCCAGCGGTGCCAGCCACAAATCCGTCTGTTCCTTTATTCCCTTCCAAATTTCCTCCCCTGTGTGCTGCTTATCCCCAAGGCAGATCAGCTTCAGCAACGCTTGCTGACGCATGCCAACAGCTGTGCTGCACTGCTTCCACGATCCTACTGCTGCTGGGTTAGCGTTTCCGGATGAGGTAAAGCTTTGAGATGCGTTGGAGGAGAAGGAGTCAGAGAGGTAGGTGCTGCTGTTGTTATCCAGTGGGAGGGACGGCGGTGCAGCTGTTTGCGGCGTGGGCAACACCCGCGCCGTAGCAGGTGAGGAATCGCTGCCAGGCTCCACAAGGTTCACCCAGTGCGCGGTAAGGGAGATGTATCGACCCTGGCCGAACGCACTCGTCCAAGTGTCAGTGGTGAGGTGAACCTTGCAGGCAACGGCATTCTTCAAGCTTCGGGTTATTTTGCTGACCACGTGCTCATGCAACTCAGGCACTGCAGAGCGCGCAAAGTGGTAGCGGCTGGGAACCACGTAACGTGGGATGGCCACTGACATCATGCCCTTGAAGCTGTTTGTCTCCACCACTCGATATGGCAGCATTTCGCAGGCCAGAAGCTTGGCTATGCTGGCTGTTACTGCCACGGCCCGGGGGTCATTTGCTGGCAATTTCCTCTTGCGCTCAAACATCTCCGACACAGACAACTGAACCGTAGCGCTGCACACGGAAGGGCTGTTGGTTGTTGTGTTTGATGAACACTGGGAGACCTCAAGAGCACTACTCCGGAAAGTGACAGTGTCAGCGTCGTCTGATGTTTGTGAATGTTGTGAACCACGCAATGGCTGGGCTACTGCTGCTGCTGAGGCGGATCTGGTGGTGAGTCTGGTGAACCCAAGGGAGGCAGTGTTGCTGGTACCCTGTCCTGCCGCGTTTGCCCACAGAGTGGGATGTTTGGATAGCATGTGGCGGCTCATGCTGGTGGTGGAGAGGTTGTTAATACTTTTCCCCCTGCTCAGGCGAGTCTTGCACACCTTGCAAATCGCCATGGTAACATCCTCAGTGCAGTCTTCAAAGAAAGCCCAGACTTTGGAGCACCTGCCTCCTTGCTGGCGATTTCTGTTTCCTCCTCTTTTGCCTCTCACTCTAACTTCCACGCTTGTGGTGCCTGAAATTGCGCGCCGCCTACCTTGTGGCACAAGGCGAACTCGTGCAGCAGTGGGTTCTTCAACAGACTCATCTGTGCTGCTGCTACGACGGCGATGTTCTCGTTCACAAATAAAATCTGGGTCTCTGTCCACATTGTCCATACCCTCCTCTTCCATCTCCTCAAACTCGTCATATGTCATTGTGGGGGGCCGCCGCCGTGGAGTAGAGCTCCCCAGAACAACCTCTGCGCAGCTCACTCCAACGTCGTCTTCCAGATCTTGTCGGCCGACCTCCTGCAATTGCAACCCCTCCTGCCCAACTTGCTCTGGGATTTGGGTTTCCGAGTCCTCCTCGGACTCGCCTTGTATTTCAGTGCGCGGTGCATTTCCCACAGTTAATGGTTGTGAATCCGGGCACAACATTTCTGGCTGTTCCTCCATTGACCTTTCATAGGTGGAAGTTTGTTGGGCTGGGAATAGCTCCTGCGAATACCCCATTGTGTCCTGAGGTAATTCATAGGACTGGTTATCTGGCAGTTGTGTGCGTGGTGTCGCTGCCGGTTGTGTCAGCTTTGTGCCCACTGGCTCCTTGTAACTGGCTGAGGACTCGGACCTCGTGCGTGATGTGCTGGTGCTGCTTAACCCACTGCTGGACGCTTGAGAGGTCATCCAAGTAATTATCTGGTCCTGTTCTTTTGGATTTGTGAGGGTTGTTGTCCTGGACAACATGGGCGGTATTGAGTGGGTTTTCTTGGGTGCTCCCCTGTGGCCTGTACGTGAACCGTCAGGGGAAACACCTCTTCCCTTGCCCCTTCCTCTTTCACCGGATTTCTTCCTCATTTCACTTATCCTTACAGTACACGCTGACTGGCAGCAGTACAGTGGCAGTACAGAAATGCTATACAGTACCACTATTCCCAGCAGCGACACAGAGCACAATGCTATACAGTGGTGGGTGAGCGGTGTACTACTGTTCCCAGGCCCAGCAGACACAGAGTAAACACAATGCTATATAGTCTGGCTGAGCGGTGTACACAGAGTGGCAGTACACACAATGCTATATAGTCTGGCTAAGCCGTGTACACAGAGTGTCAGAAAACACAATGCTATATATAGCGTGGCTGAGCGAGGTGCACAGTGGCAGTACACACAATGCTATATTAGTCAGGCTAAGCCGTGTACACAGAGTGTCAGAAAGCACAATGCTATATATAACGTGGCTGAGCGAGGTGCACAGTGGCAGTACACACAATGCTATATAGTCAGGCTAAGCCGTGTACACAGAGTGTCAGAAAACACAATGCTATATATAGCGTGGCTGAGCGAGGTGCACAGTGGCAGTACACACAATGCTTTATAGTCAGGCTGAGCAGTGTACACAGAGTGTCAGTAAACAATGGTATATAGTCTGGCTGAGCGGTGTACACAGAGTGTCAGTAAACAACGGTATATAGTCTGGCTGAGCGGTGTACACAGAGTGGCAGTAAACACAATGCTATATATAGCGTGGCTGAGCGAGGTGCACAGTGGCATTACACACAATGCTATATTAGTCAGGCTAAGCCGTGTACACAGAGTGTCAGAAAACACAATGCTATATATAGCGTGGCTGAGCGAGGTGCACAGTGGCAGTACACACAATGCTATATAGTCAGGCTAAGCCGTGTACACAGAGTGTCAGAAAACACAATGCTATATATAGCGTGGCTGAGCGAGGTGCACAGTGGCAGTACACACAATGCTATATTAGTCAGGCTAAGCCGTGTACACAGAGTGTGAGAAAACACAATGCTATATATATAGCGTGGCTGAGCGAGGTGCACAGTGGCAGTACACACAATGCTATATATAGCGTGGCTGAGCGAGGTGCACAGTGGCAGTACACACAATGCTATATATAGCGTGGCTGAGCGAGGTGCACAGTGGCAGTACACACAATGCTATATATAGCGTGGCTGAGCGAGGTGCACAGTGGCAGTACACACAATGCTATATTAGTCAGGCTAAGCCGTGTACACAGAGTGTCAGAAAACACAATGCTATATATATAGCGTGGCTGAGCAAGGTGCACAGTGGCAGTACACACAATGCTATATATAGCGTGGCTGAGCAAGGTGCACAGTGGCAGTACACACAATGCTATATATAGCGTGGCTGAGCGAGGTGCACAGTGGCAGTACACACAATGCTATATATAGCGTGGCTGAGCGAGGTGCACAGTGGCAGTACACACAATGCTATATTAGTCAGGCTAAGCCATGTACACAGAGTGTCAGAAAACACAATGCTATATATATAGCGTGGCTGAGCGAGGTGCACAGTGGCAGTACACACAATGCTATATATAGCGTGGCTGAGCAAGGTGCACAGTGGCAGTACACACAATGCTATATATAGCGTGGCTGAGCGAGGTGCACAGTGGCAGTACACACAATGCTATATTAGTCAGGCTAAGCCGTGTACACAGAGTGTCCGGAAACACAATGCTATATATATAGCGTGGCTGAGCGAGGTACACAGTGGCAGTAAACAATGCTATATATAGTGTGGCTGAGCGAGCGGTGTACTACTGTTCCCAGCAGCGACACACAATGACTGGGGGGGACCCTGGCTAGCGTGGCTGGAGAGCGAACTACCCTGCCTGCCTACCCAAAGCTAAACCCACAGACAAATGGCGGAGATATGACGTGGTTCGGGTATTTATTTACCCGAACCACGTGACCGTTCGGCCAATCAGAGCGCGTTCGGGCCCGAACCACGTGACCCGTTCGGCCAATCACAGTGCTAGCCGAACGTTCGGGGAACGTTCGGCCATGCGCTCTTAGTTCGGCCATGTGGCCGAACGGTTTGGCCGAGCACCGTCAGGTGTTCGGCCGAACTCGAACATCACCCGAACAGGGTGATGTTCTGCAGAACCCGAACAGTGGCGAACACTGTTCGCCCAACACTATTCGGCGCCGACAGCCGTCAGAGCGCCTGCGCAGGAGCCAGGAAGGTAAATATTACGTCACCGCTGCACGGAGGGCTGCAGCGAGACCCCTGATGGATGGAGGACGGCGTGGGAAGCCTCATTAGGATCCGGAGGCTTCCCCCACCCGAGGTGAGTACCCCCCAGGGGCCGTTTTGTCGTTACAGTTCCTCTTTAAGCACACTTAGGTATGAGTAGACTAACAGGCTAAGTCCCCAAATAACTTCTTCTCGTGAAGTAAGATAAAATGTATTTGGTAAAGCTGTGACACATTTAACAAACTCTGTATATATTTTTTGACAGATTTGTCAGTTCATTTCATCTGTTTGCACTAAATTTAGGATGCCATTTCCCACCACTAAAGAATAACCCAGTTTATTATAAGAGCAAGATAACATTTTAAAATAATAAAATGTTAAAATCATTAATATAAGCCGGGGTTTTGACACACACAGAGAGATGTACAGTATAGCCTTAAGTTATTGCTGTTAGCTGTGCAGGGGCGTAACAATAGGGGACGTAGCTCCTGCACCCGCAGGGGGGCCCCTCCGGGGCCTGCTCAGAGACAATTTGGGGGGCAGGAGGGATCGCAGCATGAGGGGAGAACATTGCACATTGGCGAGGAGAGGGGGGACAGGCCCCCTCTCCCTCACCTCGAGCGCTTCTCTCAGAGCTCCCCTCCTGCATCTATCACTGGCAGCGGCGGCAGGCAGGACACAGGATATGATTCCGCGGATGTGCACTGCGATGTCGCAATGCCAACGTGTTTAAAGAACCCTGTGTCACCATGGGCTAACATAACTTCCTGGCCGACCCAGATTTTCGCAGGAGCCCCGCGGTAACACAAGTATGTGCTACCGTTAAATTGGGCACTTCCTACGCAGCGTACCACAGCGTGGGAACATGGCAACTTTCCCATAGACTGTTATTAGGCTGCAGTAGTAGTGTGAAAGGGACCAAAAGAATATACTTAATCTGTGCCCAAGTTAATTAATATTTATAAAACGCCTTTTTTAGTGGAAAAAAGAAATCATACCACACCATATGTTACTTATGTTTTCAGATTCATGTCCCGTTTTGTGCAGTGGAAATGGAGAATATGAAAAAGGACATTGTGTGTGCAGAAATGGCTGGAAAGGTGCAGAGTGTGATGTCCCAGAAGAGCAGTGTATTGACCCTACATGTTCAAGCGGCCATGGCACATGTATTATGGGCATCTGTATCTGCATGCCAGGATACAAAGGAGAAATATGTGAAGAAGGTAGGTTCTGGAATCTTCTCTATGTTATCACTCACCTATGTAAGTAGTGGAAATGTATTTGACTGAATATGTGTTCCAGTAAAATAAATGTGAGTCATGGTTGTTGATTTATAAGGTTCTTATGTGTCAGAGAAAACTAGAGAAACACGTTCAACGTCCTTCTCAAGCGATAAGAGTCTTGTGGCTTACCAGCCTCATACAGAATCCACGTATTGGCCATACCATAATGAACATAGTGGATGTGAGATAAGCAAATACTTTTGGGAGAGGGAGAGATATAGTAATTGACTTTGCAGGAATATGTTATGACTAGAGATGGAATGAACCCCAACTATCCTCAAATCTGAATCCAAAAAGATTCTCTAATCTTTTGGATCTCAAATCTAATGAATCCTGCACATAAGAATTGTGTAATCTGTGTAAGAATAGCAGTTAGACTTCGAATATGCTATTCTAAGTATAACTACAATTTTTACATGGATCACACAATTCTTATATGCAGGATCCATTAGATTTGAAAGATACAAGAAAATTGAGAATCTTGTTGGACTCAGTTTTAAATACAGGGATATTTGTGATTTGACCCATCTCTAGCTATGACATCTTGTTCATTACTTTTCAAAGCAGAAGCATTGACCCTCCAGCCAACAACACCACCACCATCATCACCACCACCATTGGTTGGTGGTCACTGTCGCCTTTGCCAGGAACATTGCGATGACTGGAAATTGTATATTAGATTTCTAGTCAATCATTGTGGAGGTGTGACCAGTTTGGGTTTAAAACACTGCATGGATTTTTTTCCAGTTGGGAATTTTGTAAATTTGGCAAGCCTAAACTAGCATTTGTTAATTTTTCAGCAATCCTCTCCATTTTATTATAAGGCCTACAGGAGAGCTTCCTTTAATATGCAGTGTGGGGCTGCTGTAGCGTATCAGTTTTTTTCTGTTCTGCGCCCTGGGAAACATTAGTAATTCAGTCCCATGGAGTGTTTGAAGATTATCTTTTCAGTATTTTTTTAAATTCTTGAATAACCAGCAAATCTAAAATGTAGGAAGCCTTACGTTTAAGACTTAATAATGTTCACAGTGAAATTAGCAGTTCCACTTCCAATAATTCAACATAACTTCCTTCCTAAGTTTTAAGAACTTGACACTCTGTCTGAATTATGCCATACAGCCCACAGCATTTTGTAATTCATTATCCATTTAAAATAAAGGAGACTTTCAGAAGGTAACCTATTGTTCTCTAAAGTGTGGGAAAAAATGAGTTTAACTTACCTGAGCCTTCTTGCAGACCCCTGGAGTCCCTCCGGGAGCCCTCTGGGTCCCACCTTCAAAGGTGACCCATCGCCAGCTACTGGGCAAGCGGGGCCCCTAGCTGTGAGCACCCTGATCAAGCTCTGCACATGCACAGTAGTGATTCTTCCCAGCATCGTGAGCGCAGTCAGGGTGCACGCGGCTTGGGGCCACGCAGCCGCAGTAGCCGAGACAGATTTGTGGGGGTCACAACTACTGGCCAGAGGGACTCAAAAGGACAGCGTGGAAACGGGATGCCTACAGGGGGCTGAAAGAAGCCCCAGGTAAGTTAAACTCATTTTTGTTCCACACCTAAATAACCCTTTAACTACAATTACCTTATGATCTCAGAGTTAGCTATTGGATGCAGAAGAATCGCATGCAGCTAATTGTGCTAACTGAACAGTGCACAGCAATCACAAGGACTAAGCAATCCGCCCAGAGACTGCTGGCTCCAGCTATTGATAAGATCACCTACCAACCATAATTAAATGCATCATTTGTGAAAGAATAGTCAAAAAGACTCTCTATTCATAGGTGGGACTATGGGTGCATAATAGATATAAACTGTATAATGGGGTGTAATAGGCAAGTAAGTTAATCAAAATCATCATACAAAGGATGTGTGCAGCAATTTTATTGCTACCCCAAGCAGCCCACCCTAGCATGTTATCTAAGTAATGAAAGTTGCAAATATCTGAAGTTCCAGTAAAATTGCCATGCACTGCCTGTGCATTGCAATTTTAATGATCTTCAATGAATCATCCCCATACTGTGCTAAAATGGCTTCAGAATTGCTATATTTACTGTGAAAAAGTCCATTGTGCAGTTACAGTGTATAGAGCAAATTACAGTGAGTTGCAAAAGTATTCGGCCCCCTTGAAGTTTTCCACATTTTGTCATATTACTGCCACAAACATAAATCAATTTTATTGGAATTCCACATGAAAGACCAACACAAAGTGGTGTACACATGAGAAGTGGAACGAAAATCATACATGATTCCAAACATTTTTTACAAATAAATAACTGCAAAGTGGGGTGTGCATAATTATTCGGCCCACTTTGATCTGAGTGCAGTCAGTTGCCTATAGACATTGCCTGATGAGTGATAATGACTAAATAGAGTGCACCTGTGTGTAATCTAATGTCAGTTCAAGTACAACTGCTCTGTGAGGGCCTCAGAGGTTGTCTAAGAGAATATTGGGAGCAACAACACCGTGAAGTCCAAAGAGCACACAAGACAGGTCCAAGACAGGTCAGGGATCAAGTTATTGAGAAATGTAAAAGCAGACTTAGGCTACAAAAAGATTTCCAAAGCATTGAACATCCCAAGGAGCACTGTTCAAGCGATCATTCAGAAATGGAAGGAGTATGGCACAACTGTAAACCTACCAAGACAAGGCCATCCACCTAAACTCACAGGCCGAACAAGGAGAGCGCTGATCAGAAATGCAGTCAAGAGGCCCATGGTGACTCTGGACGAGCTGCAGAGATCTACAGCTCAGGTGGGAGACTCTGTCCATAGGACAACTATTAGTCATGCACTGTACAAAGTTGGCCTTTATGGAAGAGTGGCAAGAAGAAAGCCATTGTTAACAGAAAGCATAAGAAGTCCCGTTTGCAGTTTGCCACAAGCCATGTGGGGAACACAGCAACCATGTGGAAGAAGGTGCTCTGGTCAGATGAGATGAGACCAAAATGGAACTTTTTGGCCAAAATGCAAAACGCTATATGTGGCAGAAAACTAACACTGCACATCACTCTGAACACACCATCCCCACTGTCAAATATGGTGGTGGCAGCATATATATATGTTCATCTCTTCAGCAGGGACAGGGAAGCTGGTCAGAGTTGATGGGAAGATGGATGGAGCCAAATACAGGGCAAACTTGGAAGAAAACCTCTTGGAGACTGCAAAAGGCTTGAGACTGGGGCGGAGGTTCACCTTCCAGCAGGACAATGACCCTAAACATAAAGCCAGGGTAACAATGGAATGGTCTAAAACAAAACATATCTATGTGTTAGGATGGCCCAGTCAAAGTGCAGATCTAAATCCAATTGAGAATCTGTGGCAAAATCTGAAAACTGCTGTTCACAAACGCTGTCAATCTAACCTGAGTTGGAGCTGTTTTGCAAAGAAGAATGGGCAAGGATTTCAGTCTCTAGATGTGCAAAGCTGGTAGAGACATACCCTAAAAGACTGGCAGCTGCAATTGCAGCAAAAGGTGGTTCTACAAAGTATTGACTCAGGGGGCCGAATAATTACGCCACCCCACTTCGCAGTTATTGATTTGTAAAAAATGTTTGGAATCATTTATGATTTTCATTCCACTTCTCACATGTAGACCACTTTGTATTGGTCTTTCACGTGGAATTCCAATAAAATTGAGTCATGTTTGTGGCAGTAATATGACAAAATGTGGAAAACTTCAAGGAGGCCGAATACTTTTGCAACCCACTGTATATGTTAATCACCCTGTATGTAAAAGTGGTAGTGTGACGGCTGCACTGGCAAAATCTGGTGCTTCCTGGATAGAATGGGTAACTTCTTACCCATTCATTTCACATCTCCAATGGTAGTGTTATCAGGGCTGCAGTTCAACACGTACCTGGAATGCAGGGCTACATTACAGACAATACTCCAATAGGCAGGAAAAGGGAGATGCAAAAGTTGGGTTGCAGTAACTATTTTTTTCAGTAACTCATTTTCAGTGAGTGTGGGTTGGGGGCCGGTCAATATCATAATAATCTAATCTTTTGGCTTGAAAGCCCTATCTATGCAGCTTTATGAATAAAGACGGTGATTTTGCATGTCCAGGTTATTTTCTGATTAGATCTATAAAACTGAAGAATTTTGCTTAATGCTGGGATTGGGAATACACCATAAGTTTTTTCAGCAGATAGACGGTTCGATAGATAATTTCCATCATGTCCCATCTAATTTTTGATCGTTTTTGTGATCGATGTCTCATAGAAGTGATTGGAAAGTGATAAGAAAATGGATCGGAAAATCGATCCAAAATAAGATCAGACAGTAAATCGACTGAAAAATCTCCTCATGTATTATTTCCCAGCATTAGAGAAGGAAAATGCACAAATCAATTTACATAACAGATAAAAAGCACACTAGGCTGAGATCATGGCATTTTAATGTAATTTGTCACAGATATGAAATCTGACTTAGGTTAAAGCTTAAAAAAATGACCTTGTTTCTAGCATCTTCTTTTTCCTTTTAAAGAGAACTGCCTGGATCCAACCTGCTCGGACCACGGTGTGTGTGTTCAAGGAGAGTGCCACTGCTCTGCAGGCTGGGGAGGTGTGCACTGCGAGAATGCGCTGGCCCTGTGCCAGGAGCAATGTTCAGGTCATGGCACATTCCTCATGGACAGCGGCGTGTGCAGTTGTGAGCCACAGTGGACTGGTGCAGACTGCTCTACAGGTAAGCATGCTACTGTTTTATAATGTATTCACAAAATGTTTCTCAACAATTGAGCCATATGACCGGAACTAAACTAAACCAAACTGCTTTCTGGATATATATTTGTTGGGGAGATTTCCATTCACATTGTGAGATTTATACCAGCTTATATTCTAATGAAAGCTATAATAATTAAAACCAGCAAAAAAAAAAAAAACAATGTTGCCCCTCCTTTCAAAGGGGCCCATTCTGTCCAATATAGGAATAGAAACTCTGAAATCAAAAAGAAGTGAAATAGCCCTCCTCCACCCCCCCTACATAGTTCCACATATTTTCTGATAACTCCGTTATCACCACAGGTGGGGACAGGGAATCTGCAGACAAATCCATGTGCCTGATGGGGTTTCTGCATAATGGAGTAAAGATCTGTGTTGCTATCTGATCACTTCAAATATGGAGCAATCAGATACTGTAAGCATATCCTCTCTAGCTAGTGTCTCTTAGTTTCCTGAGACATAGTGACCCAGAGTAAGAATTGTTATATGTTATTCAGAAGTATATAAAGTTGTTCACCAAGACCCCCATCTTCGTCAGCTGTCTTAATTTACAGCATGGCTCCTGTCTTGTTGATAGAAAGCTTTGCTCCATGTTGCTTGCAGTTTTCATCTTGCTTGAAGAAGACATTTCCGCAGAGTGGTCAGCTCACTTCAAACTCTTCTGCTAAAAGGGACTCCAGGCACCTCTCATGGGCATGCCTTCAAGCCAGACGACTTCCAACGAAGTGGTGCTATGACCCCTCTGGAGGACCCACTTGCAATGGCCATGCCTGTCACTTCCTCTTCCTGCTTCATTCAGTGATGCACTTCTCTAACAGAGAAGACAGGGGTGACCCAGAAGTTATAACATAGCCAAGATGGCAGCCGCAATTTTTAAATTGAAATTGAACAAAAACTATTTGGTGTAGAACGGCGATTCAGACATCAAATGAAAGAGGAGGGTACCAGCTACAGAAAGGTATGCATCTTTAAGTACTTTGCAGTACTGGTCAGAGTCTCTAGGCATACCCATGAGAGGTGCTCGGAGTCCCTTTAACAACAGTTTGGTCCTGGTTCCTCCATCTTTTATACACAGGGTTGGACTATGCAAGAGGAAAGCAGAGCAAACTCTATAAATAGTGGAGGAGCTGGTGGCAAGCAGTTAGTTGCGCAGAACAGCTTAAAGAGGACAGATCTCCGGTAGATCCTCTCCAAACAAGACAGGTGACTCCAAGCAACATAGAAAGACGACTTCTATCACTAAGACTAGACCCATATTGCAATCATTGCTGCTGAAGACAGTGCCATGGACAAAAAAAATCCTAAATATTTAGAATAAATGATCACAACTCTCATGATCTAAGGGTCCATATGCAATTAACTTTTTCTCATAGATCATGTTTAAACTTATTTTTCACCACTTGAGGACCGTAAGCTTACAGCCCCCTAGTGACCAGGCTATTTTTTACAATTCAGGGCTCTGCAGCTTTAAAAGCTCGCTGCAGAGCCATACAACTGAGCACACAAATGAATCCCCCCTTCCATTTTCTGCCCACTAATAGAGCTTTCTGTTGGTGGGCTCTGATCGCTGCTAGGATGTTTATTTATTTTTGTATTTGTTTGTTTGTTGTTGTTTTTTTATAAAATCCCCTAATTCCATACCCCCCCCACCCCCCCCCCCCCCACCACCACCCTCCTTCCCCTGCCAGCCAATTACATCAATCAGATCTCACAGGCATCAACCTATGAGAGCCGATCACTCTCTAAGCCTCTCCAGAGGACAGCTGAGTGGCACGGCTGTCCCCAGTACATCGCGGCCATAGATCGCAGTGCTGCACAATGTAAACAGACAGCAGACTAACAGTCTAATAGTGGCAACCGCCGCTGTTAGACTGATGACGGAGTGGAGCTCCGTCATTCAAGTGGGGATGCGTGCACATTGGTGCTCGCAATCCCCTGCAAAACCCCACCCCAGGACTTGACGTCTTTTGGTGTTAGGCGGTCCTGGGGGCTGCCATTGCCTATCAGCATTAGGCGGTCGGGAAAAGGTTTAGCACTTTTCAATTGAAGAAGTACCAAAATGTGGGAGAAAAAGTACTGGCAACATTATTTTGAGTATTTTCTCACTTGTTGGTGGCTTAAAAGGCTTTTTCCGATTAGATGGGAAAAAAATGTATCGCCTAGGAGAAAACAAAACTTTAATTGCATATGGCCCATTGATCCCTAGCTTTTCACATGTAGCATATGAGGTCTCGGAAGATACGCCTTAGCAGGAGTGAGGCAGCTTAGCTCCAAATTCAGGGTGATTGAATAGCAACATTTGTTCCAAGAAGTCGGTACCCTATCAGACATAGGGATTTGTCCACAGTGATTCTATAATCATCATTGGTGGTGACAAAGCTCTCTGGAATGGAGTAGGCCCTATGCTTCAGCCTCCTTCCCTGCTGTGGAATATAGTATTTCAATATAGTACTTTCATTTCAGAGCTCTACCCCCTCTGTTGGCATCAAACACAGGACTCTTTCAAGGGGAGAAGTCTTAAAATGTTCTTAAAGCCTGTACATACCTCGTGATTTTTCCAATGAATACCGTGCTGACCGGCAATTTTTTGAGCGATAAGCAGTGATTTGCATGAACTCGCAACATGGGTACAGGTGGACAATCACGCAAACATTGCTTAGTGTCACTAGGCAAAAATGGCTGTCACGTCAAATCAGACCTCTAAGATTCCAGACAACTCATATGCAAAGTACTGCAATCGCTTGAAGTCTCGTTTGCGCTGGTCGTGTGACGTCACGCATATCCACCAGCAGGGAAGGATCGGGGAGCGCTCGTCGATGTTGGATTTTGCTGTTATCCGTCTTCCTTCGCAAGGGGAGTATTCAGCTTCAGTTTCAAGCAGCAAGGCGATTGTTTTACATTACAAAAGCACAGCCCTGCCATGCATTATCACTGGACACCTGCTGTGTGCAAATCTTATAATGATTATTAAGCCAACCATATGAGACAGGAAGAGACATTCACAAATCTCTTGTTATATTCATTTTGAGTTTGTCAAGGAAATTGTCACGATGGTTGATTAGACTGAAGAATTTATTCAAGCAATTGTGTAGATTTAATTTCGCTCAGTACAGATTTATGGAAATAATAAAAGTGTTGGGGAATTCCTACTGGTAAATAAAGGTGTCATATAGTCTCTATGCATCTGTAAATTATTTTTCTCAGAAACATGATAATATAAGTCCCAAAACCACTGAACAACATGCAGTACAAGTTACATAATTTCCAAGAAATGCTGCACAGATGGTTTTAGCATAAATAACATGTCAGCAATGAAAAAGGATAATAAAGCCGAACGCAGGCCTCTCCCACGTCCTCGAAAGCGAGCCGAAGTTCAGAGTAATGAGCATTTAGCAATCCAGATACAAAATGTCAACTTGAAGACAATATGACAGATGGATTTAAACCTTCATTCCTTAACAAATTATATTATGCACATTTTTTTCCCTGTATGTGTTAATTTATACACATAATACAAATTTAGATATAAAATTAATTAACTGAAAACTTGGTTCATGGAAGGGCTCATGGAAGTGGATCCGGAAGGGCTAAGGTGAGGCTTTGGACTAAAGAATGTCCACATGTCCGACATCACCATGAGATAGCTGGAGCGTCCTGTCCTTGCCTGCGTGGACATGGGAGAAGGATTACTGGCAGTGGTACCTTGATTGCGTTGTGCTGTGACATCACCCTTAAATGCATTGTAAAGCATAGTTGCCAGCTTGTTCTGCATGTGCTGCATCCTTTCTGCCTTCTGGTGAGTTGGTAACATGTCCGCCACTTTGTGCCTATACCGAGGGTCTAGTAGCGTGGCCACCCAGTACAGCTCATTCCCCTCGAGTTTTTTTATATGGGGGGTCCCTCAACAGGCTGGACAGCATGAAAGACGCCATCTGCACAAAGTTGGATCCAGACGTACTATCCATCTCCTCTTGCTCTTCCTCAGTGACGTCAGGTAAGTCCTCCTCCTCCCTCCAGCCACGAACAATACGACGAGAACGTCGAGCAGCACAAGCCCCCTGCAACGCCTGCTACGGTTGTTCTTCTGCCGCATCCTCCTCCTCCTCCAAAGAAACACCTTCCTCATCATCCGAGTCCGACTCCTCTTCCCCACACGACTCTTCCTCCTCCTCCCCCTCTGTGCTGCCGCAGGTGTTGAGGAAACATCTGATCCTGATGAAGATTGCTCTTAAAACTGTTCCTGCCATAACTGTTCCTGTTCACGCTCCTCCACAACTTGATCTACCATTTTACGCACGGCACGCTCCAGGAAGTAAGCGTATGGGATCAAGTCGCTGATGGTGCCTTCACTGCAACTCACCAGGTTGGTCACCTCCTCAAACGGCCGCATGAGCCTGCATGCATTTTGCATCAGTGTCCAGTTGTTGGGCCAGAACATCCCCATCTCCCCAGATTGTGTCCTTCTACTATAGTTGTACAGGTACTGGGTGATGGCTTTCTCCTGTTCTAGCAGGCGAGAGAACATGACCAGGGTCGAATTCCAGCGAGTCAAGCTATCACAAATCAAGCATCTAACCGGCAAGTTCTTTCTCCGCTGAACGTCCACAAAGCGTGCCATGGCCGTGTAAGACCGCCTGAAATGCCCACACAACTTCCTGGCCTGCTTCAGGACGTCCTCTAAGCCTGAGTACTTTGACACAAATCTTTGAATGACTAGATTCAGCACATGTGCCATGCAGGGTATATGTGTCAGCTTTCCCAACTTCAATGCGGAAAGGAGATTTCTGCCGTTGTTACACACCACGGTGCTGATCTCCAAGTGGTGCGGGGTCAGCCACTGATTGACCTGTTTGTTAAGAGCAGCTAGGAGAGCTGGTCCAGTGTAACTCTCCGCTTTGACGCAAGACATGTCTAAGATGGTGTGACACCATCGTACATGGAATGCAGCATAGGCCCTGGGGAGATGGGGCTGTGTAGCTGGAGAGGAGATTGCAGCACCAGTAGAGTTCAACTGCCGCTCAGCCAAAGAGGAGGAGGACGACAGTGAAGAGGATGTAGCAGGAGGAAAGGAGGTGGCAGGAGGCCTGCCTGCAAGCCATGGAGGTGTCACAAGTTGGTCCGCTTCACAGCCACGTACTCCTTGCTTGCCAGCGGTCACCAGGCTGACCCAATGGGCCGTGTAAGTTATGTACCTGCCCTGACCGTGCTTGGCAGACCAGGCATCCGTGTTCAGGTGGACCCTTGACCCAACACTGTGTGCCAGAGATGACACCACTTGCCTCTCAACTTCACGGTACAGTTTGGGTATCGCCTTTTTAGAAAAATAATTGCGGCCTGGTATCTTCCACTGCGGTGTCCCAATGGCCACAAATTTACGGAAGGCCTCAGAGTCCACCAGCTGGTATGGTAACAGCTGGCGAGCTAACAGTTCCGCCACGCCAGCTGTCAGATGCCAGGCAAGGGGGTGACTGGAACAAATTGGCTTCTTCCGCTCAAAGATTTCCTAATGGACACCTGGCTGCTGTGGGCAGAGGAGCAGGAACTGCTCAAGGGCAGAGGCGGAGTGGAGGAGGGTGGCTGTGAAGGTGCAAGGGAAAAAGCGGCTGAAGATGTTGTACCTGAAGGAGGAAGAGAAGAAGGAGGGTGGCTTTTCTTTTGTGTGCTGCTTTTGCTCAGGTGCTTTTCCCATTGCAGTTTGTGCCTTTTCTCCATGTGCCTTCGTAAAGCACTTGTCCCTACGTGAGTGTTGGCCTTTCAACAGCTCAATTTTTGGAGGCAGAGAGAACAGATGGCATTGCTCCGATCTGAGGCAGATGCATTAAAAAATTTCTAAACCGCTGAGCCCCTCCCTGGGGTGATGGCACTATGGTGGCATCAGCAGCTGACATTGAAGGGCATGTTGGCTGGCTGTACATAGGTGGTGATACATGGCGCTGGACACTGCCACCAGCTTTTCCTGACAATGAGCTCCCCCTGCTTCTTTCAGGAACTCGTCTCCTCCTACTCCTCTCTGACTCCTCCTCTGAACTGTCCCCTTGGTCATCTTGTCTCTTAGGAACCCATGTGGGATCTGTATCATCATAATCATCATAATCATCCTTCCCAGCTTCGCTTGCCTCAGACACCTCCAAAAATGCAGGTACTTACTTCATCCTCCTCACACGTTACGGCCATAGTGTCTCCGCCTAACTCAGACATATGAGGTGGTGTAACTTGCTTAGCGCCTTCATCTGGTTGTAACAATAATGGCTGTGAATCAGTTAATTCCCCACCAATTAACTCCTGCAAAGTGTCAAATGCAGCGGATGTGGTGCGTGTACTAGCGCTGGTGGCTGCGGAAGATGAGGTGTTCTGTGTTAAATAGTTAACCACGCCCTGACAATCTTGGGAGTTGATGGAACGTGCCTTCTTCTGAGCACTGTACTTTGGGCCAGGGCAGCACAAAATCACATCAACACGACATTGCACAGTCCTGCCGGGTGGCCTTCGTCTGGGTCTGCCTCTTCCTCTGCCTCTACCTGTTTTGTCTGTTGTGTCCATATCGGGGGGGATGAAGTGAAAGGTATGCACTGACTTGACTAATACAATGTTCAGTCACACAGGTGCAGTTAACAGGTATGCATGGAGTGGTATATCACACTGCGTGCACTCATGTAGGTAGGTGGGTGCACTGAACACAACAGGTAGGTATGTGCAGTGATGAGGTAGGTGCACAGGTAGCGGACAGGCACAGTGACACTGCATGCGCTCAACTCATGTAGGTAGGTTGGTACACTGTGAAAAACAGGTAGGTAGGTATATGCAGTGATGGGTATTACAATGTGCACCTGTCACACACAGACAGGTAGCGGACAGGCACAGTGAAACTGAGTGCGCTCAACTCACGTAGGTAGGTGGGTGCACTGAAGTGAATAACAAGTAGGTATATGCAGTGATGGGTATTACAATGTGCACCTGTCACACACAGACAGGTAGCAGACAGGCATAGTGACACTGCGTGCACTCACGTAGTTAGGTGGGTGCACTGAAGTGAACAACAGGTAGGTATATGCAGTGATGGGTATTACAATGTGCACCTGTCACACACAGACAGGTAGCGCACAGGCACAGTGACACTGCGTGCGCTCAGCTCACGTAGGTAGGTGGTTGCACTGTGAACATCAGGTAGGTAGGTATATGCAGTTATGGGTATTACAATGTGCACCTGTCACACACAGAGAGGTAGCGGACAGGCACAGTGACACTGCATGCGCTCAGCTCATGTAGGTAGGCGGGTGCACTTTGAACAACAGGTAGGTAGGTAGGTATATGCAGTACTGGGTATTAAAATGTGCACCTGTCACACACACAGGTAGTCACTGAATGTGCTGGGCCTGGCAGTAGCACACACACAGTATGAATTATCAAGGCTTTCTTTGCAACACAAGTGTCAGTGGTACACACAGAAAAAAAATAGATCACAAGAACAAGATTAGCTCTCAAAAGAGCTGTTGTGGGGTGCTTTTTTAGCAATAAGAATCAGCAAGGTGCAAGCTAACAAGCCTACAAGAGCCTAACTAATCTTTCCCTATGAGAGTCTGCAGCAGCAGCTGTCCCTTCTCTATTTACTGCAGGTGCACGAGTGAGTAAAATGGCCGGCGATGCCTGCCTTTTATAAGGGGGAGAGTGGCTCCAGGAGAGAGTGTAGCCTGATTGGCTACAATGTGCCTGCTGACTGTGATGTAGAGGGTCAAAGTTGACCCTAATGGTGCATTATGGGGGCGAATCGAACTTCCGGTAAAGTTTGCGGTTCTACGCGATTGTGAACCCCCGGAAGTTCGCCGAGAACCGTATGCCGGTGAACTGTTCGGGCCATCTTTAGTTTTGAAAAGTTAGCTCAATGTTCTATAGAGTTCTTAAAAAACCACTAGGTTGTAATTAACAGCCAGAGAAATAAAACAGTGAGATTTCTGACAGCTTGACAAGTTTGCATTAGTCTGTGTGAATAAATAAGTGCACACTCAGCACATTTCAAATTTGTTGGCTTCCAGATCACCAAAGCTTTTCATTTTCCTTCACATTCCAACAACAGATTTATTTTTCTGAAGGCAGCCAGGAGGTACATTTTAAGGAACTGTTTACACAGATAATTTCATATCCTTGAAGATTTTCCTAATATTATTCATTGTCTTCTACCATTATATTTGCAGTGATGTTTGCACATACTCTAGAGCTCAAATACTTCTATTTTTAGATAAAATGTGCCTCCAGTGCAAACAATGTTGGTATGAAATTGGTGTCATTCTTAAAATGAAAATACAAGTGAACAATCTCAAAGCTTACTATTATTTCAAGTAGACAAAGGCAACAACGTAAAATAATAATTAGTATCTTTTTTAAGTACTAGTGTATAATCTACAACCTTTCAGAGGAAAAGCAATTCTTACTTTCTCCAAACACTAGAGGCCACTGGAATGCAGGTGTTCTATTATTCTGAACTGTGGAGAACCTCAGAGAGGGAGAGAGAGGGTATACTGTATATCTTCGAATATAAGTTGACCTTGTGTATACGTCGGCTCAAATATTTGACCCTCTTATACTTGAAACAGAACAAAATTCCAGCTTAACCCTCCTGGCGGTTTGTCAAAATCCGCCAGGGGGCAGCAAATACGTTTTGTTTTTTTTAATTTTTTTTTCTTCATGTAGCGAGACGAGGTCTCGCTACATGATAGCCGCTGCTCAGCGGCATCCCCCCAGCCACGGCGACGGGGCGGGATGACGTCACCGACGTCGTGACGTCAAAGGGGATTCCGATCCACCCCACAGCGCTGCCTGGCACTGATTGGCCAGGCAGCGCACGGGGTCTGGGGGGGGGGGGCAGCTGCGGTCGACGCGTATAGTGGCTGATCGGCGGGTAGTGGCGGCGATCCGGCACTGCACTCAGCTAGCAAAGTGCTAGCTGCGTGCAGCAAAAAAAAATTATGCAAATCGGCCCAGCGGGGCCTGAGCGGTGCCTCCCGGCGGCATAGCCCGTGCTCAGCATGGGCTTACCGCCAGGGAGGTTAAGTCTACCCAGCAAATTTAATGGCTGCACTTGGTGATCTGTAAGAATTAACACTTGCACTTGAGGATCAGGAGGGGATAATGACTGCACTGCATATACTATTGCAGCCATTAACTCCTTCTGTCCCTTAAAGAGGAACTGTCACAAAAATCTTAAAATTTAAAACACATAAAAATAAGAAGTACAGTAAAATGAGCAATAAATTACTTTTCTCCTATGTTGTTGTCACTTACAGTAGGTAGTAGAAATCTGACATTACCTACAGGTTTTAGGTTAGTCCATCTCTTCATGGAGAATTCTCAACATGGACTTTATTCTTTATAAACTTATTTAATGTCCTAACTAGAGGCAATGTGCCTGGATATATGTTTTTTTTCCTTATTCTTTATAAAGAGACTCCCTGAAAAAGATTTATACAAAGCTGCTGGCCAGCCTCCCTCCTCGCTGCACACTTTTTTGGCAGTTGGACGGGATACCTGCCATTCACTAAGTGCTTTTAAAAATCCCTGAGATACCCCCATGAGAAGATGGGCTAGTCCAGAATCTGTCGGTAATGTCAGATTTCTACTACTTACTGTAAGTGACAGCAACATAGGAGAAAAGTAATTTATGGCTCATTTTACTCTGGAAGAAAAGTTCTTCTTATTTGTATATGTTTACATGTATTTTAAATATTAAGATTTTAGCAACAGAGGTCCTTTAAGTGCAGCCAATAACTCCTCCAGGCCCCCAAGACTGAAAGGAGTGGGAGGAGGTGAAGATCCGTGGGAGATTTAAGCGAATGGAGGCATAGCTACAGCTCAAACAGGAAGGAGCCACACAATTTGCCGTGGAGATTTCAGGGTGATTAAAGCCTTGTTTTGCCGCAGGATAGTGGAATTTCAGCTAAGCTATTAATGCTTAAGAAGACTGCCTAAAAAGGTGGCATTTTGGCCCGGTGCACACCAAAACCCGCTAGCAGATCCGCAAAATGCTAGCAGATCTTGAAACGCTTTTTCTTATTTTTCTGTAGCGTTTCACCTAGCATTTTGCGGTTTTGGGAAGCGTTTTTGGTGTAGTAGATTTTATATATTGTTACAGTAAAGCTGTTACTGAACAGCTTCTGTAACAAAAATGCCTGCAAAACTGCTCTGAACTGGCGCTTTTCAGAGCGGTTTGCATTTTTTCTATACTTTACATTGGAGGCAGAAACGCCTCCGCAATCCAAAATCTGCAGCAGCCCGGGAGTATGCGTTTCTGCAAAACGCCTCCCGCTCTGGTGTGCACCACCCCATTGAAATACATTACCCAAGCGTTTCCACATCCACAAGCGGATCAAAAAACGCTGCCGAACCGCTCTGGTGTGCACTAGGCCTTTAGGAGGCTTCAGACTCTCTTCAAATAAAAAATCCCTCTAAAAATGTTTTTTGATTGTAGACAGGGCAGAGTGATGAGCAGTACACAATGATTTTATAAACACAATGGTGAAAGTTGGAAAGACCAAATTCTTTATTACATAGTGAATTGAGGTTGGGGGACAAGAAATTGAGATTGCTGAATTGTAGCTGCAGAGCTAGCTTCAAAGAGTCAATCTCTCTTAAAGGGCACGCGCGCTCCCGGCCCGCGGTTCGTTACCCAGACAATCAGTGAATCGGGCTATGGTGCCCGATCACTGATTCCTCTCCCCCGCTGAAAAAGTGACAGCTTCTCTCGGAAGCTGCGCCTTTACTGGCTGTTACCTCCCCCATGCGTCTCTCTAAGCGTGTGTTACGCTTAGAGTGACGTCATGTAAACGAACTCATGGCCGCCATCTTGTGGCCAAAAAGTAATACTACAACAAAAAGTAAAAAAAAATAAAAATCAACACAGATTTACATTATAAACCAATTGTTTACATCCCACCCTCCCAAAACTACCCAAATAAAATGTTTAATATAAAAAAAAACATTAAAATAAAAAAAAAACATGTAAATATTTACCTAAGGGTCTAAACTTTTTAAATATCAATGTAAAGATGAAATATTTCTATATTTTTTTTATTTTAAACTTGTAAATAGTGATAGATGCAAAAGAGAAAAAAATGCACCTTTATTTCCAAATAAAATATTATCGCCATACATTGTGATATGGACATAATTTTAACGGTGTAATAACCGGGACATATGGGCAAATACAATACGTGAGTTTTAATTATGGAGGCATGTATTATTTTAAAACTATAATGGCTGAAAACTGAGAAATAATGTTTTTTTTCAGTTTTTTTCTTATTCTTCCTGTTAAAATGCATTTACAGTAAAGTGGCTCTTAGCAAAATGTACCCCCCCCCCCCTCCCAAAGAAAGCCTAATTGGTGGTGGAAAAAACAAGATATAGATCAGTTAATCGTGATAAGTAGTGATAAAGTTATAGGCTAATGAATGGGAGGTGAACATTTCTCAAGTGAAAATGACGGAACGCGAATGCGTTAATGACTCAATGCGTCATCACGCTGCCCGCTTCGCGTCATCACGGCGGCCAGCATGACAGGTCTGCGCCTATGGTGAGCTGGAAGAAGCCCCAGGTAAGTGTATTCTTTTAAATTTGGGCACTTCTCGGAATCCCTTTAACTGAGTATAAAGGTAGACAGAGCCAGGTGATTGACTCTGTTCTGGCAGCCAGGAACACAGTCATCCTGGTGCTGTCAGTTTATTAAAATAAAACAGACATACTGTGCAATGCACAAAACATTATATCTTGCTAATTTGTGCACATGTATTGTCATACATATTATATTGATTAGTGCAATACCGATACAATGAAAACTCTGCTACATTAAATTTTACTTTTATAAAGACTATGCTTTAAAAAGTGACAAAAGAAAAACTATTGAATAAAACATTACATCACAGAGCCTAAACATACACAACAAATGCACACTCACACACTTACTCTACCCTAAACCATAAAAATAAGCAAAACATTAACATTTATACAAGCAATGTTAAAAATAAATGTAGCTTTTCAGTCAGAGGCTGATTATATGTATGCTGTTTGGCAATAGGCATTTGCTCCCCATGTTTCTGGACGGAGTCATGCCATACTCTTCACAAGCTTGGCACCAAAACAGGGATTTAATCAAAAATAACTTTCTTCAACTGCACTTTTTCAACACAATAATCCAAGGACATGAAGTTGTTATAGAGGTCTTTGGTTAGCCAGGTGAACAAAAAGAAAGTTAGTTTTCCAACTTTTCCAACTACTGAGGTCAGTATATAACATTTCTTTCTCTTGCTACTTCAGGTTTGTTTTTAACATTAGCCAATAAATAGTATCATCCTGACTAGCCATAGCCATAACAGTAAAACTATGCTGACCAATCATTTGTCCATAACAAAACATTGAGCTTCAGGCCTCTTTTAGTATAAGGCCCATGTTGCCCTGGTAATTACTTCATTACTGTCCTATTGGTAATTGCTCGGATTCTTTTAATATTTCAGGGAATGCTGCTGTTTAGGTATAGTCCTACTGCAGTGCATTGTTGGTGAATTTTCCCGTGCAGGATGCCACATACTTGGTTTTCTGATTAATATTTAAACTCCCTTCATGCATATTACAACCTGACCACTTGTCCAGGCAATTAGTGAAAATCTCCTCATAATCATGGTTACATATCTAGCTAATCTGAGTTCTTATTGTGATAGCGAGACTTCACTGCCAAAAGCAATAGCCACCATTTGTCCCCTGAGCTCAAACCACCGGTGTGCACCACACATTGAAATACAATAGCCAAGCGTTTTCACTGGCTGATGCGGCTGGTGGATCGCATACAAAATCCGCTTGGTGTGCACCCGGCCAAATATCTGCTCTCTGCTCCCAAAACCGATAGCGTTTTGACGATCTGCTAGCGGTTTTGGTGTGCACTGGGCCTAACAGTCAGCAGCCAGCAGATAATGAATCCAATATGTCCACCACAACTGCTTGTTGATAGGGGGAGGGGGGGCCAGGAGGGGGTGCTAGCTAATTGGCTGCCATGTGTCTGCTGACTGTGCAGGTAAAGGGTTAACGTTTGGCTCAATGATGATTTATAGGGGGCAGGTCTAACACATCATATGTTTGCAGTTCGCAGAAAACGTGAACAGCCGAAATTCACCACATACTGTCCGCTGGCGAACTGTTCGGGTCATCTGTACTTATTATTATTAAGATGAGGATAATGATGATTTTCATTTTCATGCAGCCTAGCAATAAGTGATTTGATGATATTCATAAATTCAAACTGCTTTTATCAATAATAAGCCAAATACCACCCATCATGAATCAAAAATAGGAGGTTAAAAATTCATCCTATGTTATAACATATATAAAACAATCCCTAATATGGTAAAAAGTCCTTCACAATACTAGGACTTATTCCTTAACCTCCTTGGCGGTTAATTTTTTCTGCAAAAATTGCAGAATTCCTATTTTTTTTTATTTTTTTTTTAAAGTTTCATGTAAAGCTACCAGAGTGGTAGCTACATGAAACACCACTAGAGGGCGCATGTGGCCCTCTAGTCCGATCGCCGCCGGCAACAATAGCAAACAGGGGAACGCGTATACAACGCGTTCCCCTGTTTGGCTTCTCCTGTCGCCATGGCGACGATCGGGATGACGTCATGGACGTCAGCCGACGTCCTGACGTCAGGGACACACGATCCAGCCCATAGCGCTGCCCGGAACTCATTGATCCGGGCAGCGCAGGGCTCTGGCGGGGGGGGCCCTCTTCAGCCGCTGCGTGCGGCCGATCGCCGCAGAGCGGCGGCGATCAAGCTGTGCGCGCGGCTAGCAAAGTGCTGGCTGCGCGCACAGCAATTTACAAAATGAAAATCGCCCCACCAGGGGCTGAGATCTCCCCCTGCGCGGCATAGCCCGAGCTCAGCTCGGGCTTACCGTCAGGGAGGTTAATAAAGCTCTTATTTTCAAGAATGCAAAGGCAAACGTGCAAAAACCCCACATTCAAACACCTCAGTGTTTGTCCACCCACTGGCGTAACAATAGGGGAAGCAGCCCCTGCCCCCCCCCCCCCCCCCCGGGAGGGGCCCGGGGTACCCCTGGGGCCTGCTCATGGCCGTTTTGGGGGGCAGGAGAGGTTGCAGCATGAGGGGAGAGCTTTGCACATCAGCGGGGACAGCCCCTCCCTCCCTCACCTCGGGCTCTCCCCTCTGCGCTCCCCTCCTGCATATATCTAAGTGGCAGCAGCGGCGGCGGTAGCAGCTATAGTTACCTTCATTCACAACGGAGGTTGCCGATCTGTAAGGGCTTCACATTACTTCCTGTTACAGGAAGTAATGTGAAGCCCTTGCAGATCGGAGACCTCCGGGGGTGAATAGAGGTAATTATAGCTGCTGCTGCCGCCGCCGCTGCTGACGCTTAGATAGATGCAGGAGGGGGAGCACAGAGGGGAGAGCCCGAGGTGAGGGAGGGGGACTGTCCCCCCTCCCCGCTGATGTGAAAAGCTCTCCCCTCATGCTGCGACCCCTCCTGCCCCCCCAAAACGTCCATGAGCGGGCCCCAGGGTGGGGGGGGGGCACGCTCAAATTCTTGCAGGGGGGCCAGGGGACTTCTAGTTACGCCCCTGTCAGTCCACCCACTATAAAATCTTTCCTAACCCTGATTAAAATTCTGAAATGTATCACAGGTGGTGACGTCTTTAGTCTTGCAAGGTGATCTCTGCAGAATGTTTGTTTACTGAGAGTTCTATGCACAGAGGGAGATACTGGTTGCTTGGCAGTTGGAAATGGCCATTATTTCCCACAAGGCAACAAGGTTAACAGACAGCAAACTGTCAGTGCCATTGCCCTGACATGACACTGTGGAGGGGGGGGGGGGGTTCATCTCAATATTACCTATACAGATGTCCCTAATAATCCCTTTGAGAAAAGGTAAAGATTTCTTGTGCGAAAGGGGGTATTGGCTAATGATTGGGGTAAAGTGCAATTCTGTTAAAGTTCCTCTTGAAATGCATCAACATTAATGCAGTGTGGTCCAAGTATATGCCAAAATCTATTCCAGTTCCTCAATAAAGATTTAAATATATCAAAGTACCAAACAAGAGAAATCTCTTCTCTTGTTTGGTAGTTTGATATATTTATATGTTGGCATGATGCATGAGAGGATATTTTTTATTCATTGATGTTATGAGAATCATGCTTCATTTTGGTCTCATTTGTCCACATTTCCCATTTTTTTAGAGACATTGCGATTTTAAAAGATTTAAATATGCTTTTGTCCTAATTTTCTGAGTCTCTGTTTAAGCAGAGTATTGTAATTGCAGAAAGACAGACATACTATAGCATACAGTTTGAATAGTATGTTGCAGACTGATTTAAAGCAAAGCATCTGGCATAAAAGAAACTTGCTGAAGGCAGTTAGTGTCTAGTAAAAGCTATAGTGAGAGGCTTTTGCATATGCATGTCATTCATGTCCTCAGGATAATCAGTCTATATGAATTATGTGGGGCAATGTGTTACAGTGCAAAGCCAGGCTTCAACATTCTACATTCACTGGGAGATTTATGTGTGATGCCTGCACCATCATTATCCTTGCCAGCCTCAACATATTTTCCAGATTAGCCTGTGGGCACTTCTCTCCTATGGCTGTTGGCTGTATCTACATGGGGGATCTCAGCTCCATAGATGCTGTTACACAACAAGCTACTGTCACTTATGCATTGATTGTACATTATATACGGTACTTTAAATCTGTGCCACAGTTCTATACACAGTCTTAATATCACCATACAATGTGCCTTCCGATGGGGTCGCTGCAGGGAGTCCACTTGTCAAAGCATTAAATTATGCACTGCTGCACTCTCCTCATATATCTGAAAAAAAGTACAACATCCACATAGGGTAATAACGTATACACTGGATCTGTCTACCACATGCACCCGTGCTCGTGGGGACCCACTGTGCCACTCAATAGCACCCTATTGCTGAAATGCTCATCAGATGTTAATCACCTCAGTTTTTCAGGTGGGTCATGCGCTTATAGTAACCTCAGGGCTTCCCTGTCTATTTCCTCACTCTGGAAAAATAGATCTCCACATAGAGTAATACAGTTTTAACAAGCAAATCATCTGTTCTCCACCAATAACTTGCTGTGTACACTCAGTGCCACACCATCTGTGGAAACAGCGCTAATTCAAAAAAACAGCTTCCTTCAGATTCTTCAAACATATAAATTTAATTCACCTTTCCAATCTTGGTTCAGTGCTCTAGCCGCATGTCCATCAAAGGCATCCAGCAGGCCACTGAGCAGGTAGTGGCTTGCTGGACGCCTTTGATGGACATGCGGCTAGAGCACTGAACCAAGATTGGAAAGGTGAATTAAATTTATATTTTTGAATAATCTGAAGGAAGCTGTTTTTTTGAATTGGCACTGTTTCCACCTGCAAGTCAGAGGTGGGCTGGATCTGGTGAGCAGTTTGGACTCTAAATCACAGATGGTGTAGTGTGGTACTGAGTGTACACAGCAAGTTATTGGTGGAGCACAGACGATTTGCTTGTTACAACTGTATTGCCCTATGTGGAGATCTATTGTATTTTTCCAGAGTGAGGAAAAGGACGGGGAAGCCCTGAGGTTACTATAGGCACATGACCCACCTGAAAAACATCTGATGAGCATTTCAGCAATAGGGTGCTATTGAGTGGCACAATGGGTCCCCACAAGCACGGGTGCATGTGGTAGACAGATCCAGTGTGGACGTTATTACCCTATGTGGGGTTTGTACTTTTTTTCAGCTATATGAGGAGAGCGCATTGATTGTACATTAAATCATGGTATGCCCACCAAAGGGACTAGAAAGGCAATTTATGCATATGTGTATCTCATAAATCTATTTGCTTTTAAAGAAAACATGAACAGAAAATTAAAAGTCAAATAAACATACACAAGTCATACTTACCTTCCATGTAGTCTACTCCTCAGTGTCTTTCTCCTCTCCCACGTCCTGTTTGTTCACTGTGATCAAGGGAATTTTCCGTCCTCCATTTTGAAAATGGCCATTACCCATAACAGCTTTCTGGTTAGCACACAGTTAAACTGTAACATCGCCCACTTGAGCCATAGGGAAACATGGACATTACCTGGTACATCAGTTGACCTCTCAGCTATAAATGACAGCAACTGATATTTTATTGACAGCAACTGATATATTTCAGATCTGACAAAATATTGTCAGAACTGGAAGGGATTATTGTCAGAAGAAAATGGTGAGCGTCTGAGAGGAACTGATGGTAAGGTAACTATGTAATGTTCATTTGAAGTTACCTCATGTGTTTATTTTAAATATTTTTACTCAGTACAGGTTCTCTTTAAAGCAGAACACACTTTTGATTTGGCCAGGTATCAAATAAATATTAGATGCACATATGATATCATATATTACGTTAAAGAATAGTTTTTAGTGTAGGTCTTGATTTAAACTATTTGGAGTCAACATTTTCAGTTTAGAAGTCTTCATGCTTCATTGTAGAACAACATTTTCTAGATGTCTACTTGAGGTGTCATTTTAACCTCAAAAATATATTTGTCCAAGCTAGCCTTTTTATTCTTGAAGCTTATGAATAGCTTGTGCCTTGCAGTGCACCCTCTGTATTTAGTGTCGTAGAGTTTTCTCTTTATGGTAGACTTGGATATTGATACGTCTACCCACTGGAGAGTGTTGTTCACTTGGTTGGCTGTTGTGAAGGGGTTTCTCTTCACCATGGAAATGCTGCGATCATCCAACACTGTTGTCTTCTGTGGAGGTCCAGGTCTTTTTGCCTTGCTGAGTTACCAGTGCTTGCTTTCTTTCTCAGGATGTGCCAAATTTTAGATTTTGTCACTCGTAGTAGTGTAGTAATTTCTCGCATTGTTTTTTTTTCTGTTTAGGATGGCTTCTTTCACTTGCAATGAGAGCTCCTTTGACTGCATGTTGTCTGTTCACTGCAAAATCTTCCACATGCCAGCCTCAGGCATATCTATGAAACTGCGTTAATTACTTTTACCCCCTCCAAGCCGCAATGGATAGTGGGTGAAATATGTAATTCAGCTTCCAGCTATTGCTGGTGGCCAAATTACAGTGTTTCTGTAGTAATTTGTGCTCTGTCTTTTGACAGCACCCAAATTACTTGCTGAGTGCCGCTATTACGGCCTATGGTGGCGCTGGCTGCGCCCAAATCTCTTGTGCTATTTTTACAGCACTCAAGCACCAGACCTCAAATCAACTTCAGGCCTTTTATCTGCTTAATTGATAATAACTTAATGGCGGACTTTCCCACACCTGCCCATGAAATAGCCTTTGAGTCAATTGTTCAATTACTTTGAGCCCCTAAAATGAAGGAATTGTGTTAAAAAATGCTTCAGTTGCCTCACATTTATATGCAATTGTTCTGGTCGCTCCTCTGAATTAAAGCTGAAAGTCTGCACTTCAGCTGCATTTGAGTTGTGGAAATGTACAGAACCAACATTAGAAAAAAACAATCTCTGTCTAAATATTTATCAACCAAACTGTATGTGTGTGTGTACAGTGCCAGATCAGACAACTATAAGGGGCAATCGAATGCAAGGATGTTTTTTCTAGCTGACCTGGTTGAATATTCTAGAATCATATTGTTGAACATTGCCCTGTTCCTGGATCAGAGGCATAGCTAGGGTTTTTAGCGCCCAGGGACATAGAAAGATTTGCCCCCCCCCTCTCTGAACAAGTGGGTGTGGCCAAACATCAGAATGTGGCTGTGGTCCTGGGTGGAGTCAAGTGTTATTTAGATAGCCATATGTGCCCCCTTACCCCATTCAGATAGCCAGAAGTGCCACAGTTTAAATAGCCAAATGTGCACCCCTTTAGATAGCCAGATGTACCCCCCCCCCCCTCCCCATTTAGATAGCCAGATGTGCCTCCCTTTAGATAGCCCTTTTTTTCTGCTGCTGTTAAAACCTCTGCACTCCTCTGCAGAGGGAGAGAAGCAGGGGCACTTTGGGCAGCCAGCGAACCACCTCTCATGCATGTCAGGCTGCAACGGCCACACTGAGTACCCTCACAGTGCTAAGCCCGGGGCTACGCCTCTGTGTGGGATATAAAAATGTATCTACAAGTCCACCCTTTTTCTTCTGATGTACTCTCTCATTTTTATCAAAATTTCTTTGAAAACATGCTGTTTAACTGATTTACCTTATACATTTTACATTTTCATTTATCTTTCTTACCCTCTCAATTATCTAGGCTGTATGATGTTGTTGAATGATTTGACGTTTTGTTCAGTTATTGGTGTGCTTTTGTGTCCTGGCCATTCATCATCCTCTAGGTCTTCTGAACAATCACTGAAACCTTTGTGCCACTCAAAGACCTGTATTTGACTCATACATTCTCCGCCATAGACATATTTCAAAAGGTTATAACTTTCCATAGCATTCTTATGTTTTCCAAGAATCTTCAAGCTCAGACACTGTTTTATTTTGTGAGATAGCATTTTTGCAACAATTAATCACTTCACCACTGAGGGGTTTTACCCCTTGAACACCAGAGCAATTTTCACCTTTCAGCGCTCCTTCCATTCATTTGTCTATAACTTTATTATTACTTATCACAATGAAATGAACTATATCTTGTTTTTTTCACCACCAATTAGGCTTTCTTTAGGTGGGACATTATGCCAATAATTATTTTATTCTAAATGTGTTTTAATGGAAAAATAGGAAACAATGTGGGGAAAAAATATTATTTTTCAGTTTTCGGCCATTATAGTTTTTAAATAATGCATGTTACTGTAATTAAAACCCATGAAATGTATTTGTCCATTTGTCCCGGTTATAAAACCATTTAAATTATGTCTCTATCACAATGTTTGGCACCAATATTTTATTTGGAAATAAAGGTGCATTTTTTTAGTTTTGCATCCATCCCTAATTACAAGCCCGTAGTTTATAAAGTAACAGTGTTGTACCCTCTTGACATAAATATTTAAAAAGTTCAGTCCCTAAGGTAACTATTTATGTTTTGTTTTTTTATTGTATTTTTTTTTAATTACAAAAAAAAAAAAAAAAAAATTGGGGAATGTGGGAGGTAATGAGTTAATTTATTGTGTAAAACTAATGTATTTGTATATGTAAAATGCTTTAGGGTGTAGTTTTACTATTTCACTACAGTGAGTTTGTATTCATGCTACCTGTAAGCGTCTGGAAGGACGCTTACAGGAAGCAGTGTGAGGCTGGGAAGATCACAATGACCGCGCTGTTTCTCATAGAAGCAGCAGATCATTGCGGGGGCTTAGATCAATGAACGGGAATGGATTTTCCCATTCATTGATCTCCGGGCAAGCGGGCGGCGGGGTGCACGAGCTGTGGGAGCGCGCACACAAGCGACGGGAGCACGAACAGCGGCGGTAGCGCGAAAGGTACGGATTTCTCCGTCCCTTGGTTTTTTAAGAGGTCAAAAAGGGACGGAGAAATCCGTACCGCGGGGGATAAAGTGGTTAAACTGAACAGTAGGTGGGTCAAAGGGTAGTTGTCTGTTGACCAACAAACATTTGTGGACAGCAGTTGTGAGGGCAGGAAGATCCATGGCAGCATTTAGTATTTGACATTTCTCAAAAACAATGAGTCACTTGATGCATAAGTTAGGTGTTATGTTTTTAGCACTTACAGGAATGTATAATTAATAAACCTTTCTCTGTCCAAATTTGTGTTTAAAAAGCAGCATCACACGCTCATGCTGGCAACCTCTGGAGCCACAGTCTAAAGAATAAAGTTCTGTAGTGAAAGGCCTGAAATCACATTCTTAAATAGTGAAACACTAAGGCTGGCAGCACATATTTGCACAGCACCTTGATCCATCAATCTGTGATCAGGATTTTTTCTTGATCAATATACATCACTACCTATCACATAAGTAGTTCAGTGTTTTATATTACTCTTCCACCACTTCTCATCATCTTTTTTTTTTTCTCCCGACACTACAGCACTGACTCATTTATTATTGCAAACTTATTGTAAACAATTTACTTTTCATTTTTCTTTTAGGCATGTTTTACAATAGTATCTTCCATGTTTTATTTGCGGTTTCTAGTTCACTGTTTGTTTGTTTTTTTGTTGTTGTTTTTTGGGGGGGGGGGGGGTTGAATATGTGTGCATTGACTTAGTACATTTGGTCTGTATCCTTTCAGTATTGGACTCACTCATTTTACTTTATATGTTTTATAGTGTTTTCTAGCATGTACATCTTTAGGCTTCTTTCACTTACTTACCAGTCTTTGTCTACATTGAGAGTTAGGCATATTCGTGTTTGGCCTTTTTTGTTCATTCAGTGTTATACTCACTCATTGTGCCCTTGTTCCAGTTCTAAATATGCACACATTAAAGTTCCCTTCTTGTTACGATCAGTGTGTCATCTGCATTAGTACAGATTTGACTAGACATATTAAATATTGTTCCTCTCTGATTGATTTTTTTGAATGACATAGTGTAGAACAAGGTTAAGTAATACAGTAGAAAGTTCAGCTCCCTGTTTAGCACCACTTTTGAATTTAAACTCCCTTCCATTTTTATTCATTATTTTTACTTTGGCATTTGAGATATCCAAGGTCATTGAAACAAGGTATTTTATTGAATGCCCTCCTTAGCTCTGGTTACTTTTTCAGATTTTCCTTTGTTTCTCTCTGTACCATTCTTCCTTGTTTTATTCTTCCTTTTCACCTGGCTACTCATTCCTCTTTTTTTCTCAATTCCCCACTCTCGCATATAATTTCTTCTGAAGCTTCATTGATTGTTGTCTCTGTACTCCTCCACTTTTCCTATATATCTTCCTCTCTTTCTGCAGTTCAGAGTCTACATTCGATTATTTTGCTGCATTCCATTCTTCTATTTCTTTATTTTTCTATTTGCCAGTCCTTTCTCGTAACTTCTTCTATCATGTGTACTCTAGAGCGTTTCTCTCTTAAAGAAAAATTGCATTTTCAACCTAAAAGTGTAGTCATAACAATGCATGGTTGTTACATAAGTCTTTTGAAAATTAATGATGTTTAAGATTATCTTCCCATCTCAATTTGCAGACAGCTAAACATTTCTAAAAATGATGGTAAGCTTTTTCTTTTGGTAACTGTCGAAGGTAACAGTACTCAATTTTTTGTTTTTTGACTACTGTTGCTATACAGTAAGGTGCAGGAGGCTAGGCTTCCCAGTATAAAACAAACAGAGAGACAGCCAGGAATGCCAATACAGTGCAGTAAGTGTGGCGGGCAAGTAACTGAATAGTATAATGGTTATGAGCTCTGCCTCTGACACAGGAGACCAGGGTTAGAATCTTGGCTCTTCCTGTTCAGTAAGCCAGCACCTATTCAGTAGGAAACCTTGGGCAAGACTTCCTAACACTGCTTCTGCCTATAGTTTGCGCCCTACTGGCTGCAGCTCTGATGCTTTGAATCCGCCAGGAGAAAAGCACAATATAAATGTTCTGTGTCTGTTCTGTGTGTTGTATTTGAATAATACATTGTAGGAAAGGGAGATAAAGTACTCACAAAACCAGCCTAACAACCAAGGGACACTGCTTTTGGAGATAAACCGTTCTCCACTCTGGATTGTGGTATCTTCCTTATTTTCAGACAGTTGCTCTCCAGAAAAACAGAACTCCTGGCTATGTATGAAAGGATATTCAAAGGGAGTCCCCTGGGAGGGGAGGGTAACATAGCTAAGGGAAAGAGGGGCCCCAAAAATATCTTTTAAAAATACAAAAACAGTTTAAATGATTTATGCCTCTCCTCAGTACTGTTACCATAGGCTAATGTGCCAGAGGCTTCCAAGAAAAAAAATTGTAGCCATATTTTACATTGTGCCCCAGCGCCGGATATTTATTGGGGGCCACGATGCCAAATTTCCCCTCAGTACTGATATTTATATGAGCACCTATAGCAGCGCACAAACTTTCACCACTTAGCAGTTTCCTATTTATGGAGTTCCTCTCTGCTTATTACTAACTGCTATAGCTGGGGAAGATGACTAGTATAGCTCAAGGGAGGACCCTCATGCGGTTTTATTTTATTTCTTTATTTGACTTTTCTCAGAGCTGAATGTATTCAGCACCTTAGAGCGGGGCTTTTCAACCCTGTCCTCAAGTACCACCAACAGTGCATGTTTTGCAGAAACCCACAAACATGCACAGGTGAGGTAATTAGTGTCTCAGCAGAGCTGATTAAGGGCCCTTTTCCACTAGCGGCGTTTGCGATGCTGAATCGCAAAAACGCAAACCGCTAGCGATTTTACAATCGCTACGGTTTGCTTTTTAACATGGGAATCGCGGTAGGTCATTTCCACTACCGCGATTCGTTTTTGCGGGGAACGCGAACGCGCGGCGGAGCGATAATTGCCGCGATTTTGCTATGCAGTGCATAGCATAGCAAAATCGCGGCCGCAAACGTCGGGGGAATCGCCGGTTTTGCGATTCAGCAATCGCTAGCGTTCAGCGTGAACGCTAGCGATTGCAGGTGGAAAAGGGCCCTTACTCCCTCTGTGGATTTCCACAAAACATGCATTGTTGGTGGTACTTGAGGACAAGGTTGAAAAGCCCTGCCTTTCACAACTCCTGCACTCTGGGGACTGAGGCAGAAGACAATAAGCACTGCTGACTCTTATCACACCACATCACATGTGATATAAATCTCTTTTAGTATAGTGAATCGTGCCTGAATGCAAGGTTCTGGTAATTTATGTGCTACTTATAGCAACATTGCTGAATGTTTATGCATCAGACCACCTCATTTATAAGGGAATAGTAATAGAACAGGTACCTCTTAAAGTGAATTTACAATGGTTGTTGTGAAAGGTTTATAAGGCATTTGAAAATCTAGCATTTAAATGAATTTTAAATTCTGCACACAATCTGCATATTTTTTATTGTCAACTTTCTTTTTAAATAAACCGTTACATTTATTCCTGGTAGAAGCCAGTGTGATATACAAAGCATTTTACCAGTCTGGCTTTTTGTGTAGCAAGAAGAGGTTTAATATAGCGTTGTCCTGCACTCAATTATTTTATCATTTATCAGATCAATCACCATAGAAACCAAGGTAAGAATGCCACATTGGCCCATGTAATCTGCCAGTTTTCATTTTTACTAAGCTAGAAAAGATCAGCTGCGCTCTGTGTTAAATGGCATACTATTGTTTCCACTAGCAATCACATTTACAAGGATTTATACATAGGATGATGTTTTATGTGTTCCTTAGAATCTTACTTCCTGCTGGTAAAACACAATACTGCATGCACTATTATTTTGGATTACAAAGAATAACACGTTTTTTGTATTGCAAAACTGCCAAAGTGTGTATAATGTGTATCAACTATACAACTGTGCGACTCAAAGAACAGTGACATGTGCTATTCTGTATTGTATCTATTGAATCTATTAATTCTTTCAAAATAATATACTAAAAATAACACAGCTTTATGCTGTTTTATACCCCATCATTTATAACATAATAGATAAGTGCACCTTAAATCTGAATATCAGGAATTTTAAAGTCAGTATAATCAGTTCCCCTGCTTACCAGAAAGTAAAAAAGGCATCGCATTTAATAAATAACTGATTTTTTTTCTTCAAAAACACCACCGTTATGTGACCCTAGACTAGTCTCTTCCCTGCAAGACACTGCCAAGATTGCGTCCACACTCCCACCAGGAGCCTGGCTGACTAGCCCACCCTGGCCACACCTACTCCATAGAGTGCTGCATTGTGGCAGGGAGGATACATGACTGGTGATGGTCATGTCTAGGAGAACTCACAAAGAAGCATGTGATTTGTTTGATCAGCTGATAGATTTGCAATGCTCTGATTTGCTGTTATCACATACTCGTCATATTATGACTAGCAAATCAGAGACTTACAGATCTATCACCTGACCAAAGTGATCACATGCATCTCCATGAGTTCTCCTAGACATGAACATCGCTGTACATGGCTTTCCATGCCATAATTCCCTTACATCAAAACATTGAGAGAGAGAAAGTGGTAACATGGGACACTCTCCATACCAGATAGCTCTGCAACAGGCTGAGGCCTCTTTCACAGTGGGACGATGCGTTTGATGCAACATTAAAGTCGCACACCGTGCCCCTAACGCAGCGCATGTAGGTTATGAAATTGGACGTTATTTTGCACTGTGTTATGTGTCTCTTGGTGCGCTGTTGTCGTCGCATACTGATGGAACAAAAACGGTGCATGCGTTACATTTAAAAAAAACATTACTGAGCATGTGCGACACACATAACGCAGAAAATGTATTGCTAAACGCACAGCATGCAGCACTTTCTAAATATTGCTACACATTACACACAATGAAATGTGTGCACTGTGAATGTCGCACAGACTTTGTATTGCTGTGCGTTAGTCTGCGCTATAATTTTTTATAACGTGCGACTTTAACGGCCCACTGTGAAAGAGGCCTAAAGGAAGCTGTGGTGTTGCAGGAAACACCTGACCTCTAGAATGTAGAGTGAAAACTGAGGAACCACATAATTACACGATCATTGACTTAAATGTGACTGTTACATTTTCTTACGTGAGTGTTAAGATGGCCACTAACTGTCCAATTTCTAGCGAAAAATCGTTTGAGCGATCAGAAATTCTGATCAGATTGGTTGTAAATAACCTCCATTGATGGACACAATTATGAACTAGTGAAAAAAATGTCGTCTGAATGAATTTCCGTCGAACCAAAATTTGGATTTTCTTGTTGGTTGTGATAGATAGGAAGCAAATATTGGTTCGTTGATGGTGAAGTGAACGATGTATTACAATATTTCACTTCTGATCAGAATTTCTGATCGCTCGAACGATTTTTCGCTAGAAATTGGATCATTAGTGGGCACCTTTAGAAGATTCTGCGTAGATGGATATTTCTTACTGCAGTTGATTGTTTTATTATATTTATTGTATTCTAAGGAGTCTCATTTGTTAAAATTATTTACAGTGGAACTCAAGTGTACTGAGTGCACCACTATTCAGGGCCGGATTTCTGAAAAGGCCCAAAAGGCCTGGGCCTTGGGCGTCTACAGCCCAGGGGGGCACCTGGACATGAAAGAGGGATTCCTACATATAAAAGAGGAGGCTGAAAATGGGGAGCAGCACATGAAAAATGGAAACTGATGCTCAAGGGAGCTGTAGATGATAGAAAGGGGTTGCTGTACATGGAAGTTACACATGGAAGAGGGGGCTGCACATGGAATAGGAGGGGCACTGTATCACATCGAAGGGGAGTCCCAACATACATGGCTTAGGGACACAAAAAGTAAATCCAGCCTTGCTACTAGTAGTTTTTAGTATTTATTGAGCTCCAGTTCATTAAAAAAAGATTCATGTATTGTGTTCCCGTATAAATTCCCCATCGATCAGTACTGATTACAGGGAAATGCCAGTCTGCACACTGAATGCCATGTATGAACTGATTACTATTGTTTGCTAGATATTTTACATGGAAACTGTATTTGCATCACTGTGGCAGTGACAATATATTATAACCTCTTCCAAAGAGAAGAACTGATGTGAATGATTCTTGTTTTGTTTTTGTTTTTTTTGTTTTGTTTTTTGTAAAAAGCTGTGGTAGGTGGACAAGGCTACTTAAGTAAGTTTAAAATGTACACGGCAAACAACAGTTAAAGTCTTAAAGTTAAATTAAGTTCTGGAAAATAATAACTCAAAATATATGCAGTAACCTCACAAAATCCATTGTAGCTGCCCTTGAGTATAAGAAGACCATAACTTGGTACAAGGTTCACTGCAGCAAAAGATTGTATCAGGCAGATTTCCATGCAGAATTCTGCCAGATCTTTATTAGTCACTGTATGCCATTGTTATTAAATAAACCCAGAGTGTCAGAATACAGAATCCGAGCTTCTTTTGAAGCACAACATATTTTTGCAAACAAACCTTTACCCCGAGGAGAATGAGTAATCCTTTTACGTAATATTAATTTCCAAGGCTTTGTCCTATGAAATGAAATATATGTCTTTTTGTTTACCATCTGCAGCTTGTTCTGTAAAGTTGTATTGATTGGGCTTTTGTTCAGTGAAAATTGAGTTTTGAACCACAGAGGAATGAAGGGAACTTGCAATATTACATGTCTATCACATCTAAGGGATTTTCAGCAGGCATAATTTCCTCGCTTTGGCCCATGGACGTGGAGCGCTGTTTTATACTTTACTAGAGTTTAATTAGTTTAAAAAGTTGCTGAAGAGATAGGTCACGTTACTTAAATACCAAAGCAAATGCACATTTAAAGCTATTATCCTATATGCATTAAGACCACAGACAAGCAGATTATTTATGTTAACAAATCTTAAAGAGACACTGTACTTTAAAAAAAAGCTCTCTGAGGGAAGCCTCAGGGTCCCAATGGGGGAACCCTCTCCTGCAGCTTCAGGGAATTCAGCGCTGGCTCCCCCGAATCCTCCCCCAACAGGCTTAACAGGACTTGATATATTTACCTCTCTGGCATCCAGCGCATTTGCAGTAGCGGCTCTTCGTTTGGGCTAGGCGGAAATAGCCAAGCCTGATCATATCTGTTCTACTGCACAGGCTCAAATGGACTCGAGCCTGCACAGTAGAGTGGATTGATCAGATTCGGTTATTTCCGCCTTAACCCGAATGAAGACTAGTGCGGCTAGTGCGCCTGTGTAGGATCGCGGTAGGTAAATATTTACCTTGACGCACTTTGGGGTACCCTGGCATTTGAACAGAGAGATGGAGGAGGATAGGTGAACCCTCTTTAGGATCCAGAGGCTTCCCCTCCTGGGGTAAGTATCCCCCAGAGGGATTGTTTAATTACAGGTTTTCTTTAAGGTCTGTACACACGCCAGATGAAACTTGTCTGATAACGACTGCCTCTGGCAAGACTCCAGCATGTGCACGGTAGCCTCTGTTGCCCCCCGACCACTTGGCCAGCAATTAATCCTGGCAGTTCGCTTAGGCATGAGGAGTGACCCCTGAAGCCATAGAAACTGGGCAAGACAAATAACATTTATATTGTGCTTTTCTCTTGATAGACTCAAAGGCCTTGAGTTGAAGCCACTAGGGCATGCTCAGTAGGGAGTAGCAGTGTTAGGGAGCCTGACCCAAGGCCGCCTTAATGAATAGGTGTTGGCTTACTGAACAGGAAGAGATTTGAACCCAGGTTGCCTGTGTCAGAGGCAGAGCCCTTAACCATTACACTATCCAGCCACAGCCACAGGATGCAGGATGCTGGATGCTGGATGCAGGATGCTGGATGAGTGGCTGGTAGAGAGCTTCCATCTCTGGATGCCAAGAGGTGAGTAATGTCTCACCAAGGCTGCCAAGGCTGGGGCACCCCAACTATTTGGCATCCTGAGTGACCCTGATGTAACGCATTCACACTTACATCTAAATCTATTGCTTTTTCATAACTCATATACGGTCTTAAGTATTAAACACAGTATAAAACTAGGAAAAAAGATATACATGGTTTTGAAGCTTCTGGAAGGGTTAATAGTCATTCCTTTACTTCAGTCATAAGTTAATTGATAAGAGTGTCCTTGCCATACTGAAATTATCAGCAGGGCCTTTTGATGCCACTGACATTCCAGGCCATTGCCTGGAATAAAGTGGCCGTCAAGAGTGCCACCACTGAAGCCTCAAGTGCGCCTATCAGTTAAACACATTTCCCATTATTTTGTCCCTGCTGCAGGCTTGTGGTGCTCAATACGCATTTTCATTTTGCGTCACTACCATGGGCCGTGGGATTGCCTTCATACACAGAGACAGAGCAAATGTGCTCTGCCCCACCTCTGAGGCCACACCTTCCTCCACAGGACCAATGGAAACTGTAATGGCTCTGCTCCCCTGCCTTAAATTCTGCCCCCAGTAGTGGGGGGCACTGGGCTGGCACTGGCAGCAGTCTGCTTTCTGGATCCCTTGTTGAGATTCTTTCCAAGCTACCTTACCTTTGTACAAACCTTCATCTCTGCCTTTCTCCCTCCTTCCTTTCTCCCTCCCTTGCTTAACAATATCCTTCACTTCCCTCTTGGGATTTACTCAGCCTTTTCACTCTAGTTTACATTCTTTGCTGCACATGCTGCTTGTAGTTCAGTCCTATGCACTTTCACTATTCTGCATTATGCACTTTTTTTCCTTTATGGGGGAATTATCTCTGTTCCTGTGATAATGCTATTTGTTTACGTCAGTGTTCCCCAACCCTGTCCTCAAGGCTCAACAGTACAGGTTTTGTGGAAAACCACAGAGGTAATTAATCAGCTCTGCTGAGACACTACTTACCTCACCTGTGCATGTTTGTGGTTTTCTGCAAAACCTGTACTGTTGGTTGGCTTTGAGGACAGAGTTGGGGAACACTGGTTTACGTGATAATTTGTTCTACTGAATAATATTGCATCAATTGTTACTGTGCACTTTATTTGCATTTCGCAGCAAGTCACATTAAAAAGAAACATTTTTCACGTGTTTTGTGAATTATCGCATTGGAAAGAAAAATGTGTATCCTGTGACCACATTTTTCTAATAATGTGTCCTCCAACCAGCAATCTTATCAGTTAACTTTAGTGAAGCTTAAAGTGAACCTTAAGTCAACAAAAAATGAGTTTTACTCACCTGGGGCTTCCCTCAGCCCCCTGCAGCTGATCGGTGCCCACGTAAAGTCGCTCCGATCCTCCTGGACCCGCCGGTGGCCACTTCTGGTTTAGCCGTCAGCCGCTGACAGGCTGGGAATGCGAGTGATTCTTCACGTTCCCAGCCACTATAGCACCCCCTGTACTGCTATTGCGGCAAGGAAGGCCGCAATAGCAGTATAGGGGGTGCTATTGTGACTGGGAACGCAAAGAACCACTCGCATTCCCAGCCTGTCGGCGGCTGATGGGGAAACCGGAAGTGGCCACCGGCAGGTCTAGGAGGATCGGAGCGACTCTACGTGGGCACCAATCAGCTGCAGGGGGCTGAGGGAAGCCCCAGGTGAGTAAAACTCATTTTTTTAGTTGACTTAAAGCGGATCCGAGATGAAAAACTAATTATAACAAGTAACTTGTCTATATATCTTAGCTAAAGTTTAGACAGCAAATCTAGCTGCAAACAGCTTTAATAGAATAAGAATAGTTCTTTCTGTGATACAATGACAGCAGACATGTTGTTTGTAAACATTACACAGAGGCAGGCTTATCTGCATCTTGAGCAAAGAAAACTAATCCCCCCTCCCCCTCCCTCCTCCCCTCTGCCTCTGAAATCTCTGGCTAGTAATACCTCCCCCTCCTCCTGCCCAGACTGGGCTCCCATGAGCCCTTGCTACTGTCTGAAAGTGCCTTGGCTCTCTGAAAATCTGTGGGAGTGGTTTATTTAGTTTATAGGGAAATATCATGCCCCTGATGAGTCATCTATGACGAAACTAGTTGGGCGGAGCCTATCCACGGAGAGGGACGCTGAGCCTCGAGGATTTTATTGATATGCGCATATTTTACCAATGTTTGTGAGTACATTTTTATACGATTTTTATTGAGAATAAACGGTATTACACTATGGAGATATCTGTCTGAGTTTAAGGTGCAGTCATACTGAGAATGCCACTCTGAAGATTGAAGTACAGCTTAACAAACTTTGATGCTGGTCGTGAGGGTCAGCCATATTATCTGGTAAGGGGCTAGCATTTAAGACTGGTGCCAGGGAAGTGCAGTGAAGGCACTGGGTGACCAATGGTGAAGGAGTGTGTGGCACATAGGTGGTGTAAACTGAGGACTTACGTATTGCACCAAAGGAGCCTCTTGTTTTCTCTTTGCATGAACTGGCTGAAATGATGCTGAAAAAACCACCGCAAGCTTAAGAGACCTGAGGATTACAACTGGCTGGGCCGAATGTAATATATGCCAACTGTCACGATTGGCATTACAATCTGGTGAGTGTAACTGTTGCACTAGTAGCGGATTCCAAAGGATCAGTGTGCTTTCTATGATATTTGCAGATTACATCGCATTGGGACTTGTAGATTAGGACTTGTGAGACAAATTGTTGTATTGGAGTCTGTGGTATTGATACAGCTATGAGTAGAGAAAGTGTGAACTGAGGATCATTTCTCCCTCCCACCCTAAGAGCACAAAATATGGGAACTGCTGCGTAACAGGAAATTTGTATCATTTATATATACTGGTGGATTTCAATAACTGCTATTGAACTTGGATCCACATTGGTGGACCAGGCTGATGTGTGTAAATCAACTTGCCTTGAGTAGTACCTGCTGAGCGCTGACATCATTTTAGATTTGAACATTTACAGGGTGCACACAACCCTTATTGAGCATAGCGCACCAGGAAAAATACAGGGTTGAGTGAATCAACAGTGAGGAGCGCACTTTATAATTATTTGTATGATATAGGGAAATAGAGCATTAAAACAAAAACAAAAAAGTATTTGGCTTGAGGAATGCCCTATAAACAATAGGAAAGGAACACAATTATGCAATGAGTAAAAGTTCATCTCGGATCCACTTTAAGTGCCACTTTAAACATGCCTTTCAGTGACATAGTCTTTTCATGTTTCCTAATGATTCTTTTTTTTTTTTTTTTTTTTTTTTTGGCTGAGTTAAATTTTTTAGAGCTAACTTGTCATTTTGGGTATCATACCACTTCAACATGGGTATGATCTAACGTCACACAGGAAGTTCTGATTAGCATGATATTGGCTAACTTAAAAGAAAAATAGTAAGTTTTCAGTTTATAAGCCTTCTTCAGACCAGGGATGGTCATAGTCAGTCAACTTCGCTACGCTTGAACTATGCGTAGTTTTACGCAATTACACTTCACCAAACTATGGCTTCGAAATCAAATATTCCAGGAACTCATGCTTACATTCCCCTTTCCAATGCGTAATTTTGTAAGCATACAATCGTACGCGGAAAAATAGATGCGAATAATGCATTCGTAGTTTACTTCACAATACACATGTTAACTACGCATAGGGGGCGTAAACTACGCGTACCGGTACTTTGCTATGCGTAAATTCGTAAGCGTAGTTTTGAAACTTTGCCTACGAACTACGATGCGTAGATGCGAACTACGATACGTAAATTCACACTGGCGTGGATTCTGCTCATCCCTGCTTCAGACTCTATTCCTATAGACTATGTTTTTTTTTCACCATGCAAGTAAGTGTCTAAAGCTTTTTAGCCATCATTCTTACACAATGGCCTCTGTATAAATGAAGAAACAAAACATTAATCCATTTCAGGGTAATGAATCCAGATTCTCTCAGGATCACAGCTTTTTTTATCTTTTCTATCCAGAAAACTGAAGGAAAAATAATTAGATAGTAGCGCACAGGAAGTGCAGTCCCTTCAGTCACAAGCCAACCAAATAAACTGACACTGAAAGGGAAGATTACACACACATAAAGTGCTAGTCTGGCTTTGAAACATTGTAATGGATCCTTCAGGGGTTAATATTAATCTTCCTTGCTGGCAGAACATATTGCTAGGTGCCAGGGGACTGGCAAGAGGATTTTCAAAAGGAATGCATCTTCAAGAATAAGCACTATGACACAAAACTAGTTTTTGTAGAAAATGAATAAGAAATGTGTGGAGGATGTGGAATAACTGGGCAGGCTCCAGAGAATCCTATAGATAATACGTTTTCTTTTATTCCAGCTTTGATATTTGGATTGATCCAGCAGAGACAAAAAGATAAATTGCCACAGATACCTCATTTTATGGGATGTTTGGGTTGTTTGAAAAGTTATAACCAGATAAGAGCAAGTTGGGAAAAGTACTTATTATAGAATGCTGCTAAAAACCCTGATCTAAAGGTGCATCAATCTACTATTCAATTAATTAAAGCAGAGGGAACGTTTTCTCGCCAAGCCGCAGCACAAAGACACTTTCCTACTTTCAAAAAATGATTTGCCAAAAAGACTTATACTGCAAAAGCAGATGACAGCTGCTTTAAAAATACTTTTTTTTCTTGTGTATAACTGAAGGAGGCTTTAGATTCTTTATGATACAACATAATTTTCACTATAGGGATTCTGTCTCTGTGCAGCACACTCCCTCCTCCCTCCCCCCTCCCCCACCGACGTGTGACCAATCCCTGAGGGCAACTGACTGGAAGCAGGTTGAGTAGAGGCACAGGAGGGAAGCAGACACAGCTGTAGTGGGAGCAAGAAGCTATATACTGGCACAGGAATGTAATAGGTAAAGTGATATGTCTGATGAAACCAGTGATATGTCACTGAGAATGATTCACTGAGCATGGAAAACTGCATTGGGGGTATGTCACCATGAGGATCTGCACCACTGTCTTCTTGGAGATCTGCTGAGAGCAGTCTTATATCAATGCATTTGCCATTAAGGGGATCTGTCACTAAGGAGCTCTGTTGCAGGGGGATATGTCAGTAAAAGGGCTGTTACTAAGGAGTCTGAGACTAGGTACCTGTTACTAATGGACATGTTACAGGGTACTTGTCACTAAGGGGGTCTGTCACATAGTAATCATCAATATGGTATCTGTAACTATGGAGATAATAAACAAGGGATGGATGTGTCACTTATGGGTTTGTCACAGTGGGCCACAAATGGCCACCTTAGCTAAGTTCCATCTAGCATGTGTACATAATGGGGCCTGTCACTGCAAGATCTGTGCTTATCCCAGGGGGGGCATATTTCAATATTGAGTGGCACTCTGGAATGTAAAAAATAAACAAACAAAGCATGTGATAGTAGAATGATCATTGTTATTGGTAAACATATGAAACTGTTTGCAAAAATGCTTGGGGGGGGGGGGGGGGGGGACTAGGATAGAACAGATGCAAAATAATACCCCAAATAAGGAAGGTAGCAGGAAAATGGAAGATCCAGAAGTAAAGCTATTCTTTAGATTTTCTATGACAATTCTGGTGGTTCAGGTTCTCAATAACCAAACTGAAACGTCTGTCTGCTTGTTGGATTAAATGATGCTATAAAGCTAATAGGCTATAGGTGTGCTGCAAACCAGCTGCATGTCTGAATTTCAGGGGCATCAAGGAATAATGTTCATATTCAATCACTGTCTAAATGGAAGCATTATTAGAGTTACATATGGATTGCGTGAAGATGAAACTTCACAAACTTTCTATTTCAATGAAAGGGGAGGTTTTTCACTTAGTTCCTTCCCTTCAAAAAAAGAAAGCATTTCTGGTTCTTCATAACATAATGGAGTACTTTGTAACACCACTCTTAGCAAGTCCAAACAAAGAGCCATAGTAATCCATACCTTTCAATGAGAAATTCCAGGAAACCATGACTCAGTTGTCTTAAAGTTAAAATTTAGTATAGTAAAATCAATATACTATAGATGTTGTATAAACCAGAAGTTGTGTGTGTTTGCATGGCTTTTCAGGGATATAAAGGTCTGTTTTGCATATCCATACCTTTCTTGAGGTGATACATTGTGAGATTTTGTTCTTGCTCATGTAAAGCTTAAAACTTGCATATACCTTCTGGTTCATAATGGCAAAATTGTATTTGTAAAAATGTCCATTGTGAAAGGCTCACAATGGAACCTACATTTTGACCTAAAGCTGAATACTTACCTTAATGATGCAGGAAGATTTATCACAGCGATGTCCCCCGATGATGAGCATTCCACAATTCATCTTCTTGCCCGCGGGAACACATGACAGCACACGATGGGCGTGAACGAGAGTTCAAACAATCGCGGCACTATGCGTGGGAGTCGTGGGGAATCATAAAGATCCGATCCGCTGTGGCAGTCTTTATTGCTTCACATCGCTAAGTGTAGTCTGCCTAATCACACACTCATACCCACGTCACAAGATTGTGGAAATGATCGCTTGTTGCTAAAACAACCTGCAGTCATCGGAAGAATTGTGGACAAGGTGGGTCTGAGCCCTAGGATTACATGAAATGCGTTTGTGCTGCAAATTATACTATGACAGTAACTTCTGTATTTTTTTAAGAAATAGGAGTGATTGTGTTGTGTCTTGCAAGCCTAGGTATGTTGTTACACTGTGGAAGCCGTGGATATATAAAAAGTGATGGTTTTTGGTTTTCGACTCTTCTCCTTGTGAAGTTTTTGTTCTAAGAATTATTAATATTTTATAAGTTTGCATACAGATAAGAAGACCATGATTTTAATATAAACTGTGTGGCTGCAAACAAACAGAAAATGCGGATCGCTTTGATTTCTGTGAAATCTAGCACGTTGGGTACATCTTCGTGTTAGATTTTCAAAATGCAACACCTATACCTTAAACAAATGACTTCTGAAGCAAATAAAACTGTAAACATGAGTTTTCTGAGACACATGGGACTAACAAAAGAATCACCTTGTGATATAATTTTCTAGCTGTCTGCGGAGTATGTAAACAATCTTTAAAACTCAACCGAATTACCAGAAATTTCCATTTCTTTATTGAGCGCTAACAAGTTCCACAGTGGGTATTGATAGAACAAATGGAGAGGTTTGTGTCTTGGGGCAAGTACACCTCAAAGAGTTTCTGTTTTTCAGCTGCTGACAAGCTGTTTATCATCAAAAACATATTTAAATGATGGGAACCCCCACAGGAATATAACAAGAACAAACAAAGAACTAAAATATACTTCGACTTGTTTAAAAGACTGAAATCACAAGTTACATAATGTTCTGCAGATGGAACTTGTTGCAGGTAGACACTGAAATTACCGAGCTCTCCATCCTTTAGGTCCCTTAGCAAGACCTAATTTTTTGTCCAGAGGAAGAAAAAATATTTCAAACGTGCCTGTCTTCTGGGGTCAGCATTGTCTAGCATTTCGAAAATGAATAATAAAAGGAAGTTACATTGAATAGGAGCTTTCAAAAGTCTGCTAGCAAATAAGAAATGACACCCTGGTTCTAGGAGTTGTAAATTGCCCAGCTGCTAACAGTTTGTTTTCATTTCCTCTCGCTTTGTCTGAACAAACTGTAATGTGATTGTTATTGATGGGAATTTTAAATTAAACTTTTAACTCCTGCATGGTAAGATAGAGTAGAGGTCTTAGTGCGAATTGTTTTATGTAATACTTTTCAATAAATCATTTTAATTATCTACTGTAGGTGAGCTTATTCTTTTGTGGCCCTCACATCAAATATTAGAAGGGAACTTGATTCTGTATGGTGGGTGTCTCCTAACAGGATAAAAGTATGTTTTCTTCTTTCTTCCTGCTTATTATGGATATTGCAGGTTCAGAAACTCTGTTCTCTGGATCAGTGACATAGTAGTCCATGTGGGTAATGTAAGATTAAACAATAAATCATTCCTAGTTCAATGACAGGGACTCGGCCCCTATCTACATGGTACAGTCCTCAAAGCCGAAGCCAACAGGGAACGTAGTGCTCTGACGTATGAAGCATTTCCTTCACACAGGTTGTGATTAGAGTAAAAAGAAAGTTCTGTCTTATTATTTGTCTAAAATTGTAGCAGTATTGGTGGTTTACAGAATGTCCTGTTTTTTAACAGTTGTCCTTTAAATCTTATGGAGCTGTTTACTTGGCAAGAAGTAGAAAAAATCAGAGTAGATGAATGGATCAAACACAAACAGCTGTACAACCGCAGACATTGCCCTTTACTTCTATTGACATAAAGATGTCCACTACTAGAACACGAGCAGAGAATCTACCGTATTTTTCGGACTATAAGACGCACTTTTTCTCCCCCAAAAGTGGGGAGAAAAAGTCACTGCGTCTTATAGTCCGAATGTACGGATTTGTGTCCCCCAAAAGCAGATGCAGGACATAGCGGGAGCTCTCACCTATCCAGCCGCGGGCTCCGAGTCCTGCATTCTGCTTTGTCCAGTGATTGGATCCAGCTGTCATCACGGCTTCTCTTGCCGAAGAGTGGCACACCCCCAGTATCCTGCGCTCGTCGGTGCACCCCGTCTGCAGCCGCTCCACCATCGCTGTCACACACTGCCGGAAACCCAGGCTGATGTTCCTTGCCTGCATGGATGATGAGCGGCACCCCCCTGGAAATCTGCGCTCGCCGCTGCACCCCATCTACAGCCACCCGACTACTGCATTCTCCACAGGCCGATGTTCTTGCCTGCAGGGATGATGAGCGCCACGCCCCCGGAAACCTGCGCTCACCGGTGCACCCGGAGAAACCTTCCCTTCCTGGTGCACCCCTCTGCAGCCGCCCGACCACCGCTATCACCACACTGCCGGACCCGGGCTGATGTTCCTGGCCTGCGTCACACCCCCGGAATCCTGCGCTCGCCGGTGCACCCAGGGAATCCTTCCCTTCCTGGTGCACCTCATCTGCAGCCGCCCGACCACCCTTGTCACCACACTGCCGAAACCCGGGCCGATGTTCCTGGCGTCACACCCCGGGAATCCTGCGCTCGTGAGTGCACGAAGTTTGCAGCCACTCCACCACATCTGACGCTACTTCGCTGGAGACTCGGGCCGATGCTCCTGGCCTGCAGGGCTGATGAGTGGCACGCCCCCGGAATCATGCTCTCGCTAGCGCTGAAGCTGCTCCATGCCCGGCAAAGACCCGGACCGTTATTTCTGCTGGGCTTCCTCTTACCCACAAACTTTTGGAGGGCTGATGAGCAGCACTCCCATCTGTGAACAGGGTGCACACCATGTGGGGACCTCCAGCTCCTGGCTCCTCTACCGATGCTGATGAGACCCTGCCACTGCAGAGGACCCACAGTTGCTGTGATCCTGTGTCCCTGGAAGCCTCCCTCCGCAAGTATTGGAAATGTTGGATGACTAATGTATTAGTATTTAGGTTGTGGGGACTATGTAGTTCAGTGTAGGTTGTGGGGACAGTGTAGATTAGTGTAGGTTATGGGGTCTGTGTACATTAGTGTAGGTTGTGGGGGCAGTGTAGGTTATGGGGTCTGTGTACATTAGTGTAGGTTATGGGTCTGTGTACATTAGTGTAGGTTGTGGGGACAGTGTAGATTAGTGTAGGTTATGGGGTCTGTGTACATTAGTGTAGGTTGTGGGGGCAGTGTAGGTTATGGGGTCTGTGTACATTAGTGTAGGTTATGGGTCTGTGTACATTAGTGTAGGTTGTGGGGACAGTGTAGGTTATGGGGTCTGTGTACATTAGTGTAGGTTGTGAGGACAGTGTAGCTTAGTGTAGGTTATAGGGTCTGTGTACATTAGTGTAGATTGTGGGGGCAGTGTAGCTTAGTGTAGGTGGTGGGGTCTGTGTAGCTTAGTGTAGGTAATGGGGGAAGTAGGGGTTAGTTTAGCTGGGCAGTGTAGTTTAGAGACAGTCTGCGGGAAGAGGGAGAATGACCATAAGATGCCCCTGCAATATAGATGCACCAGGTTTCATATTTTTTTTTCCATGCTTTTTGTCCTCTGAAACTAGGTGCGTCTTATAGTCCGGAGCGTCTTATAGTCCGAAAAATACGGTATATAAGTCATTCTATAATAATGCGTCTATTTGAAAAGGGCTCCTGGAAAAAAGGGCTCCTGGTGTAGCCCATATATTCCAAATTCGGTTACAAAAAGGGCACATGATGTAGCCCATATATGCCAACTTCGGCCACAAAGGGCGCCTGGTGTAGCCCATATGCCAACTTCGGCTACAAAGGGTACATGGTGTAGCCCATATATGCCAACTTCGGCTACAAAGGGTGCCTGGTGTAGCCCATATATGCCAAATTCATCTACAAAGGGCACATGGTGTAGTCGAAAAAGCTAGTTTTAGTTTATTTAAAAGGATGCTGTTATAGGCAAATTTTGTTGGGTTATAAAAGGGCTCTAGATATAGCTAAGACAAGTGATTATTATGACCTAACTGCTCCCTACTCTCACACAGAACCCTCCCCTGATGGTGCCTAACCCTAAACCACCTACCTCTAAGACCCCCCATTTGGTACCTAACCCTAAGACTCCCCAGGTGGTGCCTAACCCTAAGGCCCCCCAGATGGCGCCTAACCATAAGACTCCCCAGGTGGTGTCTAACCCTAAGACCCCCCAGGTGGTGCCTAACCCCCAGCTTGTGATGCCTAATCCTAACCTCCCTTGCACCCTCAAATAAAAAATATCGGCTATAAAAGGGTGCCCTTTTGTAGCAGAATCGAAAACCTTGTAGCCTAAAGCCTTGTAGCCGAATAAAAAATATGGGCTACAAAGCAGTACCCTACTGTAGACGAAACCCTTGTAGCCCCAAAAAAAAATATAGGCTACAAAAGCTTGTAACCTATATCAAACTCGGGAGCCCTTTTCACCACCTTGTAGCCCATATTTGCTACGGAGGAGCTCTTTTCGAAGGATCCCATAATAATATAAAACTGCGTATTTCCAGCAGCCACTTGGAAATAATTTAAGCAATACTGTACACCCCTTATCATCAGGACGTTGCAAATCTCTGTAAATAAATTTATACCTCCTTAAAGGTGTACATTTGCTCTTGTTGCTTCTTCTTTTTGATGCATGATATTGCTGAAAATTATTTTTTAGCAATATCATTCTCATGTTTACTTTCCTGTTCTAACATTAACCTCCCCCTCTTTGAGCCCAACACTAGCCTCCTGTCTCTTCCCCCTGTCCACCCTAAATACTTGCCTTCCTCCTAACATTAGCATTCCCAAAAATTAATACTGCTCCGAGCATGGTCCCTATCACTTCTCCTGCTGCTCCGACCACTTGGCTTTGGCAGGCACACAAATTCAAGATTGGCTACATGATAGCCCAGAGTTCCAGCCTGCACCAAAGTTAAGTTCTCCTGCAACCCATAACCACAAAATTATTTTGCAGTCTATGGTGTAGCTGGGACCTATCCGGTTCCCTTTAAAAATAACTGCTTAGCCATAAGGCCCTGATGCTCCAGAGGCTTCCATGATCCTCTGTGACCCAACTGGAACATTCTTCATCTTCGTGGCCATGCTCCCCTCCTTGTACGAGTGTGACCGCACAGCACAGGCACCACTGGGCTCACACTTGCACAGTAGCACGAAACCGCATATTTATTGAGAAAAAGCAACTACCCAGGAGCAGTCCATACTTTACACCTGCATAGTGTGGCCATGATCATATATGGAGGGGTGAGTGCCCACAAAGAATCTTTGACAAATAATGTTGAAGGTTGTTTAGAGGGTCCCAGAGCAGGAGAGGTGCATGAAGAGCAGGGAGGCCTCTCCATCTAGAGGCTTCCCCTACTGAGTTTAGTATCTAACTTTTTTTTATTAACATGATTACAGGTGCTCTTTAAACAGAAAAGATATGATCCCAGGAGTAGCAATCTTCAGTTGTTGTTTTCTTGGAAAGAAAAGTTTATGGCAAATTAAACAACATAAGAAAGCAGCAGTAGCATTGACATTAAACAAGGAAGGACTGCAGTATGTTGATTTAATATTCAATCCTTATCAAAGGACCTTCAGCCGGCCATAACATACACATGTACAGTTTTTGTCTCATTAACTCACCTTCCTTGGTCATCAATAATATTACAAATCAGTCGCTTTGCCTCCATAAAGGCCAAATGTCCTTTTGCAAATATTAAACAAGTCAGCAGAAAAGGTTGGATAGAATTCCTCTTCCGAGAGGAATGTATAGTGTGGGGGGTTAAAGGGAGTTTGAAAGGCAGGAAGGAACATACACATTTCAGGCTAACTTCTTTATATTAACTAAGTTATATACACAATAAGATGCCCATGTGAAAAGATTTATGTATAGAATATAAAAAAAATGTTAATAAGAATCTTTGTGAAAAGTTTTAATTCAGCCTACAGAAATTCCACTTCTTGTGCAGCAAAACTTTCACCCAAAATTACATTTTCAGCTCATCTCTAAATGGGATGTTAAGTCAGTACATACATTTGCTCTGCCTGCAGGACAGAGTTTCCTCGATCAGGCCTGAGTATAAGGCTATGCTGCAATCCTTCCTTCTTTACTATCAAATCAGCTGCTGCTTTTTTACACTGTGCCGCTTTCTGCATCTCTCAGTTTGACTTCTTTAGATAAGTGCAAACAGTTAAATAGGAACTGAAATTGGAACTGTGACCAAGGATTGAACTTCATCTTAATCAGTAGCCATGAGAAATCTTTACCCTTTCTTGAATTGATCATCACCTTTATTGTGGTGACCCCCCCCCCCACACACACACACACAGTGGGATGTCAGCACCTATATCCTGAGATCACACTGTGGGAGCCATGTTGCATTGTGGGAAATAATGGCTGCTTCCAACTGCCAGGCAACAAGCATCTTCCTCAGTGCATATGTACTGTATATCTATAAAAAAACAACCTTTTAGCCTATGGCTAGCATTGCTCGGGTTGTGGTTATAGATAATGGCAAAGCAGTTGGTGCTGTTTTTTCATGTTTGCCAGTAGTAAAGGTGATGACATGCAGTCTGATTGTGGATCAAACAATATGAACAAATTACATGGCAATATCAATCATTTCTTGATCTCTCTTATATTTTTTAACGTCTTACTTTGCCATGTATTGATTTATTTTTCCCCTTTTTCGCTTAAGTTCCTCTTTAATATTTGCTACGCCAGTTTTCATACCTTGTCTGCTGACTTGCTTAGCATGTGCAACATACACATGACCTTTATAGAGGTATAACAGTTATTTACAGGGAGCGTAACCTCCTGATGATATGGGGTTTGTTGCATAAACCATTTCAAATGGCTGCTGGGAACATGTTCATACAGATTATTGTACCAGAGGCTATATGGGTGCATTATTATTCATAGAATGGCAACATATTTATGTAAATTACAATGAACTGCAATGCCTGCGGATGTACAGCTGTTTGATTCTTCTGATCCAGCCTGAAAATCTACCACTTGGCAAGCAAACAGCTCTATTGGATTTGATAGGCCACATTAGGCATTGCACTTTAATGTTTATTTGCTATTTGTGCCACTTACCACTAGTTGAAAAGACGTGTTGTTATTTGGCAACAATTGAGTTATTCTTGGGAAGTGATTTATATCTGGTGGTATCTACTGTTATTTGAGCTTAAAAAGGACCTTCAGTGAAAATAATGTAATAAAAAAAGCTTCATTTTTACAATAATTATGTATAAATTATTTAGTCAGTGTTTGCCCATTGTAAAATTGTTCCTCAACCTGATTTACATTCTGACATTTATCACATGGTGACATTTTTGCTGCTGGCAGGAGATGTCTGTGGAAGGAGATGCTGCTGTTTTTGTTTTGGCAGTTGGAAACAGCTGTAAACAGCTGTTATTTCCCACAATGCAACAAGGCTCCCTCAGTGTGACGTCAGAACCATAGTCCTGACATCACACTGTGAGAGGGGTTTCCCCACTATATCAGCCATACAGATCCCCCTGATGATCCATTTGTGAAAAAAAAGTTTTCTCACGGGAAAGGGGGTATCAGCTACTGATTGGGATGAAGTTCAATTCTTGGTCACGGTTTCTCTTTAAATAAACTGAGCTTTGTACTTTGTAACTAACTAGAACATATATATGTGTGTGTGTGTATATATATATATATATATATATATATTATTATTTTTTTTTTTTTGTAGCATAAAGTTGTGTCATGGGGAACCTGAAGTTAGAGGCATATGGAGGTCAGGGGCATAACTAGAAACCACTGGGCCCGCCTGTAAAACTTTGGGACCCCGTAACAGAAAGATACAATTTTAACGAGAGGAATATGGAGGCTGCCATATTTATTTACTTTTAAGCAATACCAGTTGCAGGGCCAGATTTTCCATAAGACACGTACCTACAGGTGCCATATGTAGGAGATGCGGCCCCCTCCATGAATGTCCCCCCAGTTACTGAGTGCTGCGCTCCGCTCCTTGTGTAGAAGGTGTCCCCGTGCTGTGCAGTGTTGCGGGCCATTCCTTTCCTTCCCTCCAATAAAGTATGTAGGCAGTGGCACTTACTTCCTCCCCACCCCACTGGCAGCAGCTATGGTCCGCGCTCTACCGACGGTGTACTTCTGTGTTGTGTCTTTAAGCAAGGACCCTTACCATACAGAAATACACGGTCAGTATAGTGCAGACCATAGCTGGAACGCAGCAGGCAGTAACTGGGGGACATTCATGGAGGGAGCCGCACTGCCATGGAAGGAGCAGAGGATAGCAGTAACCAAGGTGACATTCATGGGAGGCCACATTGCAATGGAAGGGGGACACCAGACAAGTGCATCGCAGGGTGGGTAAGTGCTGCTATCTGCATCGCACAGGGAGGGAGAATTCGCATCCCATTAGATACAAATATTTCTTTAGTAATTTAACTTCAGCTGAGTTTTGAGCTTGATTTTTTTCCAGCAGATCATGGTGTGTGTGTGTGTGTGTGTGCGTGCGTGCGTGCGTGCGTGCGTGCGGTGGTGTGTGTGTGTGTGTGTGTGCGCGTGTGTACCGCTAACTGCCCTCAGGAGCTTACAGTTTAATTTCTGCCTCATATCACTATCCTCAGGAGGAGCTTACAGTGTAATCCTTATCTCCTGTCACTAGAAATGACATGAAACAGTGATTAGAGTGTAAGATTCTAAGGACAGTTAGGGCCCTAACACACCAAAAAGTGTTTTGCAGGTAGTTTTAATTAAAAAAAAAAAAAAAAACACTTCCATTGACTTTCATTGAAATTGAGGTAAAAATCAAAATGTTTTGAAAAATCACAATTGCGAGATTTTGCCGCAATTTTAATGTAAGTCAATGGAGGCGTTTTTTCAAAGACAAAAAATGACCTGCAAAAACTTTTGGTGTGTCAGGGACCTTAGTGACATAAGGCAGGGATTAGAATTCCGACATGTTTTACTTGGGGTGTGGCTTGTGTTGAGGGGCGGAGTTAACAGCGCTACAACGCCTGTGCCTAGAGGGTCCAGAGTTGCCTGGCAGCCCTGCTGATCTTTTTGGCTGCAACAGTGCCTGAATAACACCAGAAACATGCATGCAGCCAATGTTTAAAAGGAAATAAATGTGGCAGCCTCCATATCCCTCTCGTTACAATTGTCCTTTAAACATGGACCAGATTAAGCCCCATTGTAAAAAGAAAGCAACAATTATGAACATTTACAAAACGTTAGTGGTGCTATGTACCCAGTGACAACATCAAAAGCTAAATAGTGGTTTATGCATGCAATTTTTCACATACACAATTTTGTGCTTGCAATTTTTCTATTCTTTTTGTAAGCATTTTTTTGCACATTTTTGGGATTTTTTTATATGTGTCTGTATGCACAATTTTGCATTGGGATTTTTCCATAAATGAACTATAAAATGTTTACAGCTGACTGTCTATAGTGCTGCTCATCATTTCATGTAATATACACTGCACTTAAAGCACACCTGAACTGGGTACAAAAATATGGCTTTTACTTACCTGGGGCTTCTTCCAGGCCCCTGTAGTCTTCAAAGCTCATCATTGTATTTGGGGTCACCCCCCCCACTCAGAAAATCTCTGACCCACCTGGGTTACAGCTACTGAACATACACGGTCCCATCCGCACTCCTCTTAACCACCCTGGCGTTACAGTAAAATTGCCAGGGTGGCGTGAAGACAGTTTTTTTTTTAATTTTTATTTTTCTGAATAATTGTAGCTAACTTAAAGTTAACTACATGATTCACCACTAGAGGGCGCATCTGCCCATCTAGTCTGATCGCCGCCGGCTTTTACAGCAAGAAGAAAACCCCGTTGTAAATGGGATTTTCTGCTTGGCTTCCCTCGTCGCCATGGCGACGATCGGGATGACGTCATCGACGTCATGGCGTCGGGGGGTGTCCGATCCAGCCCCATAGCGCAGCCTGCCACTTATTGGCCAGGCTGTCCAAGGGGTCTGGGTGGGAGGGGGCTCCCTTACGCCGCCGCTAGCGACAAATTGCCACGGGGCGGCGGCGATCGTACCCCACATGCATCTAGCAAAGTGCTAGCTGCGTGTATGAAAAAAAAAATCATCAAAATCGGCCCACAGGGGCCGGAGATATCCACTGCGGCAGTAATGGACGAGCTGAGCTCGTCATTACTGCTAAGGTGGTTAAATAGCGCTCCCCTGCTAGGAGCATTCTCATCTGCAGATGTGGAGTTTAATCTTTTGCAAAATGTACATGCGCAGAACACTCCCGACTATGAGAGCACCCTTGATGAGGCGCACAGATAAGACCTTCAGTGGGACAGCGGCACAACGGAGGGGAGTCCCAAAGACGCTGAGGAACCTGAAAGACTGGGGGGGGGGGGGGAACTGGAAGAAACTCTAGGTAAGTAAAAGTCATCTTTTTTTTACCCAGCTCAGGTGTACTTTTATAATATACTATAATCTTCACTTACAGCAAGCATCAATGCTAATGATAAAAATGATATTTGCGTCACAAGACAGCTATACACTAACAAACCTTGTCAAAAAGCAGCAGCGCTGTGTGATCAACATCAGAATAGCCTCGGTCCACCTCCAGAGATCCCGTTAGTCTGTTCTTTCACCCCTAAAAAGTGCCACTCAGTGCACCATAAAAAAGGAGATAAGGGATTCTCTCAGTGGAATTTATAGAAGGCAAATTTATTTGAGTACATAGTCTTCCAGATAAAAAATAGCAAATAAAACTCACATTCAGAGGGTCCTACTCCAGTAGGAACTCTCTTGGCAATAATCGCTTCCCACTCCGTGTGGTACTAAGTACAGTAATAGCGATCAGATGTGTGGCGTTTCCCGCTCTCGTCCCGACTAGTTTCGGCCTTCCGCCATCATCAGGGGATACGAGAGCGGGCGGGCAAGTGACACATATATGTAATAATACTCTACTATCCATCATAATTACCTATCCGGGTGTCAGCATTTTCCCGAGTGGCAACCGCGGCTCACAGCGGTGACTTCCGGTTCACGTCCCAATCACTTCCGGTTCACAGTAGTGACCCGTAGCGTCAGTGAAACGCATATGCGTTCCAACTATATATGCGGCCATGCGGTCGCATAATGCATATGCGTTCCAACTCACCAACTTTTGTCTAATGTGATGCGTGCGTTCCAGCGTATTATACACATGTACCGCCTTATGATCAGTGCGACAGTAAAGTCGCACTATAGTGATACTCGGAATAGGTTTAAATAAGAGGAACATTACGTCCTTTGCATAAAAGTGATTAACACTTATATTCACATAGTATATATGTTACGGCCAGCCACTTCGGGTTCTGGCCGGCCAATGTGCGAAGTGGCCGCAGCGCAGCGACCAATGTTAGAAATGTAATGATTACAGTAAGCTCAGTGTAATTAAATATAGCCGGCGGCAATGTAACAGATAAAGCCGCCGGCTTTCGCACTGCCTCCTCTCCTACCCCATCCCCCCCCCCCCCCGATCCCCCCGCCTCTCTCCTCTCCCTGCCTCCTATACAATACGGAACAGCCGGGGACATGCGTGTCCCCGAGTCATTCGTCGCGGCAGGGGAATCCTGCCATTCGTTCCTGCAGAGCGGGTGCTGGCAGAAGCAATGTCTGCAGCCTCCCCGCTCTGCTTCCCCTGCCGCGACGAACGACTCTCCAGTACACGCATGTCCCCGGCTGCTCCGTATTGTATAGGAGGCAGGGAGAGGAAAGAGGCAGGGGGGGGGGGGGGAGGAGGAGGCAGTGCGAAAGCCGGCGGCTTCATCTATTACATTGCCGCCGGCTATATTTAATTAAATTAACCAACTTGTAATACATTTGGCCACAAAGAGACGGTCGTAAAATACATTGAGCTTAGTCTAATCGTTACATTTCTAACATTGGCCACTGCGCTGCGGCCACTTCGCACATTGGCCGGCCAGAACCCGAAGTGGCCACACTTTGGGTTCTGGCCGTAACATATATAAAAAACATTCTAGTATCATCAAGCAAAAGTCTAAAATAGAAATATGATAAAATTTTATAGTAAAATGTTTAAAAAATATAAAAGTATAAAAAAAGATGTCCAGTCGTCCCTATTCATTGTGCATCCATATTAGAAAAATGTATTAAATTAAGGCCAACGGAAGAAAAGGAAAATAGTTTGTTCTGTTCAAAAATAACTATAATACATAATTCATAGAAGTGTTGTTTATGTATTAAAACGTCTTATTATCCTCTATTCACAGTATTGCATCCATTAAGTGTGCTTATGTGCCCCATCTTGTGGACAAAAAGTATTTTACATCTTGCTCTTTACTTTTCCTTGCATTCACAATATTATAATAGTCAGTGAAGGAACTCTTATACTCCATCTTGTAGACAAGAGCTATATTGCACGTTTGCCCTCTCTTATACTTGTGTTTTTAATGTTCTTACAGTCTTTACTTCTATGGATATCATTAGTTTATCAAAGAAACTATATAGCATAACTTACCATACTGTCAGGTTTTAGTAGGATGTTATTCTCACAGCATCAGTAGTCCATATATATATATTGGAAAAAAAAAAAGTTTCCTACCTCAGATCATTTCTTTATATAGCTCAGCTGTTGGACAAAAAACAATTCAGATTAAAGTCTATATTTAAACCATTCGGATGCATGCAATTTAATCTCACTATCCAGTTCATCTCCAAGCTTGCTAAATCTCTATCCATATTACTTCCTCTCCAATTTCTCGTTACTTGATCAATAGCTGCAAACACCAGACCCTTTGGATTACAATTATGTTTATCTTTAAAATGAGCAGAGACAGAATGATCCATGAAGCCGTTCCTGATATTTTTCACGTGTTCATAGGTTCTTTCCCTGAGTGCCCGCGTGGTCAACCCCACATATTGTAATTCACACGGGAACTCAAGAAGATAAACCACCATCTTGGACTCGCAATTCAAAAGATTCTTGATAGGGAAGGTTTCTCCTCCCGCCCTGCTGGTGAAAGAAGGGGTCTTTCGAGCAACGTTTGTGCAGTGTCTGCACGCATAGCAGGATCTACATTTATAAAAACCTTTAAAATCTCCTAATCTCCCAGATGGTTGTCTTGGAATGTCTATTGCACTTTTTGTTACTAGGTCTTTCACATTTGGTGCCCTCCTAAAAACTACACTTGGCTTTTCTGGTATCATGAGCGACAATTCTGTGTCCGCCTGTAGCACATGCCAGTGCCTTTGTAAGATCCTTCTAATGTCTTTGTATTGAACACTATAGTCAGTAATCATGGATACTTTGGGTTGGTTTACGTTGTTCAACTTTTCTTTGAATATAATAGCTCTCCTATCTTTTTGTGCTACTTCTAAGCGAACTTTATTTATTTCCTCTTTGTCGTACCCTTTTTCCAGAAATCTCTGCGTCAATATGTCGGCTTCTGAATTGAAGTCTGCCAGTTGTGTACAGTTTCTGTAGATTCTTAACATTTCACTTTTGGGTACTGATCTAAGCCAGTTCTGGTGATAACAGCTGTTCTTTGGTCAATAGCTGTTACGATCAGTTGGCTTGAAAAAAGTCTGTGTTTTTATATTTCCATCATGATTACTAATAGTTAAATCTAGATAGTTCACCTTAATTTTACTGTATTCACACGTAAATTTTAAATTCTCCTCATTCATGTTAATATATTCGATAAAGATAAGCAAAGACAATTAATCTCCTTCCCACACAAACATTACGTAATCTATATATCTTTTCCATAGTTTAAGGCCACTGTGTTTCTTTAAATCTATATATTTCTCTTCCCATTCTGCCATATACAGCCTGGCAAGACTGGGGACGTACTTAGCCCCCATGGCTACGTCCACCTTTTGTAAGTAGAATAAGTTATCGTACCACAAATAGTTCCGTCCCATGGCAAATTCTAAACACTCAAGTAAAAACCTTATTTGATGCTCATTAAAATTTCAAATTCAAATTTTTAAAACTAACAACCCTGTCTGGACACACTCTGTACATTTAAAAAATATGAGAAGGAACTAGGGCTTTACGTTCTTCGCCTTCTGCATCATTATGCAGTGTGAAAGGACCCTAAGTGTACGGTTGAAAGCTCTTGAAGTTGCCCAAGGAGAAATTATTCCTCTGGTCATGCTAATGGTCCCCGCTGCACATAATGTAGGTTTCAATATCTCCTTGAGGCGAAGTTGGTGGAATCGATATATAATCAAAGATTTTTGTACTTGTCTTGCCCAATATACAGTTCATGTGACTGTTTGTACAAGCGTGCAATTTGGTATCATCAAGACAATTTATCAGCTGATTGTGCAGTTTCAGGAGCACAAAGGACAATCAGTAGGCACAGGCCACAGTCAGTAGGCACAGGCCACAGTCAGTAGGCACAGGCCACAGCCAGTAGGCACAGGCCACAGTCAGTAGGCACAGGCCACAGTCAGTAGGCACAGGCCACAGTCAGTAGGCACAGGCCACAGCCAGTAGGCACAGACCACAGTCAGTAGGCACAGGCCACAGTCAGTAGGCACAGGCCACAGTCAGTCAGCACAGGTGAGTGTAGGCTAAAGTGATTGCAAAGAGTCTGTGCGCTACGAATATATCTAGCAGAGGAGGTAATATGGTTAAACACACCATATAAAAGAAAACACAGTTCATTTCATACACTAGGGCTTTATCTTGATTATGTTTAAGTAGAAACATGTTTTCCTGCTTCCTGGAACCATACCAGTTCTAGCACTGTCATGTAGCTGTCTTTACATTTTTTGTAATGTTTACTGTAAAGTTGGGTGGTAGACTTTTCTCTTTATTTGCCTTTTCTCCTCTGTATGCCTCTATTCCATCTCCACCTTTAAACGTCTGTCTTGGGCTGTCTCCAATGTTATGATATACCTGCACAAGGTCAGATTTCTGGAAATGCCACGTAGGTCCTAGCCTTGGGCAGTTGCAGTCCCAGGGGCACCTGGTCCCAAAATAGGGTTTGCTACATTATGAAAAAGAAGGCTGCAAATGGAGAACAATGGAAGGTGATGCTCCAGGGAGCTGTACATGTAAGAAAGGGTCTGCAGTACATGGATGTTACACATGAAATTGGGGGCTACATGTGAAACGGGAGCCCTAACATACTTGGTCTAGGGGTGGAAAAAGTATAAATCCCGCCTTCTGCCTGCATTTGAGTGATCTCAGAATGCAACAACCCAGCAGACATGCTACATTGGATTTCCTCTTAAAAATAGTATTGTATGCACCATGCTCCAGGCCTCTGCAAGTCATTTATGAAATGAAGATTGTTTTATACCATGTGTCCACTCTTTGTGTACTGCTTGAATCTGCTCCTGATTGAGTGAATGCACAGAATATTTACAGTGACATGTACCCTTGTCAGTTACTGAATTGCGTGCCAGCTCAGGTTTCCCTCTTCATTAAGTTGCTATAAAATAACAGATTTAATGAGTGAACTAGAGGTGAAAACTCTTTCAGGGGTGAAGTAACTGCTTGCGCATAGATTGATCTGATCCCTGATGACCAATTATTTAAAAAAAAATTGCTCTGGTCAATTTTGCTAACCTTTCTGGCAAAAACAGCTCTATCCTTGGAAACCCATCAATATACAGTTGTTGCTGCCCTAATTACGGGACATCCCTGCTAACATGTCAGTAGAAAAGGTTTTGACTATCAATAAAAAAATATTCACCTAACTAATAAAAGTAGACTGGCTTGGTTGCCAATTTCCAAAGTGCACATCAATATAGAGTACTACTAGTGACATACATGTGGATTCATGGACAATTATCATTTTATATTATTAACCACACCAATGTCTGTAAACAGGGACATTACTACAGGGGCCCAGAGCTGTAAGGGGGCCCCAACTACTACTTCATTCCGTCCGATGAAGCAGCCGATCCTTCAGATCAGGAGTTTTTGTGGCTACATTTGTTATGGGTGTGACAATCATGATGTCCACACTTGTTTTATGACCCTTGTGAGATGGACCCTCAGGCTGTGAGGGTCACCAGCAGTAGGCAAGGGAAAGGGTGGGATTATTGAGGGCCTCATCAAAGTTTTGCTGGGGGTGGGGGGGGGGGCTCATAATTTGTAGTCACGCCCACTGCCTGTAAAGCACTTATCTCACATAAGACTGAGAGTGCCTCGCATGTCCCAGAGAAGTAGCTAGTGGTGGGTGAGATTATGTCAAAAAGGAAATAGGGACATAAAGTATTTAATCTTTTAATCTGGATTTAAATAGGTCCAGGGATGGAGCTATTTTTATTGGGTGTGGTAAGGAGTTCCAAACAGTAGAATGTTGATATAGGTAAGTGATGCTGTGATATTAGCATGGCCTTTTTTCCATAGAAGAAGTGATGGAAAGATTCTGGGTAAAAGAAGGGTAAAAGATTAAAAGTTCCACCTGTAATAGTGATCTTATCCCTCCTGGCGGTTAATTTTTTCTGCCAAATAGGCAGAAATCAATTTAAAAAAAAAAAAAAAATTTGTTTCATGTAAAGCTACCAGAGTGGTAGCTACATGAAACACCACTAGAGGGCGCATGTGTCCCTCTAGTGCGATCGTCAGCGGCATCAATAGTAAACAGGGGAACACGTATATAACGCGTTCCCCTGTTTGGCTTCTCCTGTCGCCATGGCGATGATCGGAATTACATCATGGACGTCAGCTGACGTCCTGATGTCAGACGTCTCCGATCCAGCCCATAGCGCTGCCTGGAACTCATTGGTCTGGGGCAGCGCAGGGCTCTGGCAGGGGGGGCCCTCTTCTGCCGCTGGGTGCGGGCAATCGCCGCAGAGCGGCGGCGATCAAGCTGTGCGCACGGCTAGCAAAGTGCTAGCTGCGCATACAGCACTTTAAATGGTGCAAATCACCCCACCAGGGGCTGAAATATCCTCCTGCACAGCATAGCCCGAGCTCAGCTCGGGCTTACCGCCAGGAAGGTTAATTGTAATCTTATGGATTATTAAAAGAAAATACCTTTATTCACTATAGGTTTCCCATGAAATGAGTAACCCGTTTCTTAGTTGTACATTTGTCCAAGAGTAAACTGCAGCATAAATTATTTTTTCTTATGTTCTTGTCACTTATAGAAATGGCCCGAACCTCCGATTTTTGGTTTGCGAACTTCGGGCAAAAGTTCGGTTTGCGCGAACTTCCGCGAACCGCAATAGACTTCAATGGGGAGGCGAACTTTGAAAACTAGAAAAATGTATGCTGGCCACAAAAGTGATGGAAAATATGTTTTGAGGGGTCTTACACCTGGAGGGAGGCATGGGGGAGTGGGATACACGCCAAGAGTCCCGGGGAAAAATCTGGATTGGACGCAAAGCAGCGTTTTAAGGGCAGAAATCACATTGAATGCTAAATTGCAGGCCTAAAGTGCTTTAAAACATCTTGCATGTGTATACATCAATCAGGGAGTGTAATTAGAGTTCTGCTGCACACTGACACACCAAACTCACTGTGTAACGCACCGCAAACAGCTGTTTGCGTAGTTATGGCCATGCTGGACTGGTGCGCACCATGGCGAGATTGCTCTTTCTCACTCAGTGATGTCAGGTAATGTCTGACTGCCTTATAAACTTTCAATGGTTCTTTCTCTACCATTGTTAAAGCTTACATCTATTTTTTTAAATACTTGTTCTGCTTGCTGTTCAGTACCTGCAACGAGAATCTTTTATGGAGGGCAAGTCTGCCATTGCGAGTGACCAGTGACCACGGGTAATGGCCGGGGAATCCTGGTTCGATTCCGGTCCGGAGTGGGAGCCTAAGAAATGGCTACCACCACCACACATCCAAGGAAGTCAGCAGGCACGCTGTGGGCAAAGGGGCAGGAACGGCTACCACACATCCAAGGAAGGCAGCAGGCATGGCATGCACGTCCCGAGGTAGTGACCAAAAATAACAAGGAGGACTTTCGAGGCCTAGCTGTATATGAGATGAATCAACTTTAAATCCTTTAATGAGAATCTGTTATGGAGGGCAAGTCTGCCATCCATTCAAGTGAAAGGTATGCACTGACTGCCAGGTATATCACATAGGTAGGTGGGTGCACTGTGAACAACAGGTAGGTAGGTATGTGCAGTAATGGGTATTACAATGTGCACCTGTCACACACAAAGGTAGTCACTGAATGTCCTGGGCCTGGCAGTGGCACACACAGTATGGATTATCAAGGCTGTCTATGCAACACAAGTGTCAGTGGGACACACAGAAAAACAAATAGATCACAAGAACAAAATTAGCTCTCAAAAGAGCTGTTGTGGGGTGCTATTTTAGCAATAAGAATCAGCAAGGAGCAAGCTAACAAGCCTACAAAACCCTAACTAATCTTTCCCTATGAGAGAGTAAGCACTGCAGAGGCTGTCCCTTCTCTATTTACTGCAGGCACACGAGTGAGTATAATGGCTGGCGGGGCCTGCCTTTTATAAGGGGGGGAGTGGCTCCAGGAGGGAGCCTGATTGGCTACAATGTGCCTGCTGACTGTGATGTAGAGGGTCAAAGTTAACCCTAATGATGCACTATGGGGGCGAACCGAACTTCCAGAAAAGTTTGTGGATCTCCGCGATCACGAACCACGGAAGTTCGCCGGGAACCATTCTCCGGCGAACCGCTCGGGCCATCTCTGGTCACTTACAGTAGGCAGTAGAAATGTGACAGAACTGGCAGGAAGATATCCCTAAACTAACTGAAGATTCCTGAGAAAATATCATTGGACACTACTTTGTGTCACCAGCTGTAGCCAGAGACAGGTTGATATCTCAAAAAAAATTCTCCATAATAGCTATATAACACCTGCCTGGCTGCAAAAAGATAAACCCTATGTCATCAATCCAATGTGGTAGATGCTATCAAGTAGCCGCGGATTTCATACACATAGTATGGTACTGCTTGGAGATTTGGCGATATTGGTCCCTGGTAAACGGTGAACTGCAAAAAAGTGTTTCAAAGACGTATTAAATAATTAAATATTCAAATAAGACACCAGAGGTTCTGCTGTTGGGCAATTTGAACAATGGTCTATTCTGTACACACTAAATGGGTGCCTTTCGATCGATGATTACATATGCCCGTAAAATGAAATTCTTGAAATGAAACGATGACATTCCACCGCTGAAAAGGGACTGGGTTTTGTACGGTCATAGAGAACTAGCCCTCTTAAAAAGAGTATATGCCAATAGGAAACATCATAAAAAGTTCAAAAAGGTTGGGGGTCACTGGATCGCTTTTAATAAGCTCAAATTGGATGAGTAAATGCTGAGGGATACACTTAACACGGGTTAATATAGGGGAACTCTGGGAAGATAGAGTTCAGGTTAATTTATGTTAAGTTAAATCAAGTTAAGTTAAACAAGTTGCATTCTGCTGCGGTCAGTTGCAATTCCCGTATTACTTGTATGATACTGACTGCATGGAATGTATTTTGGCAGCCTTTGCTGCATTCTTGATATTGTATTTTTGTTCACATTCAATAAAAATATTAATTCAAAAAGAAATGTAACATAACTGACAGATTTTGGACTACCCCATATCCTCACGGGGATTTTTTAGGAATTTCTTTATTTTCAAAATCACTCCGTGGACAGAAAGGGCACGTTTCAACTGCCAGAATAGTGTGCACAGGAGGAGACTGGCTTTCCAGCACCATTGTAAAGGTCCTTTCCAGGTAGTGCTATTGAAAAGAATAAAGAAAATACTGAGAATCCCCTATAATCCAATCAGATCTGTCTGATTTGTACTAGAAACTGTAAAGGTGCCCAATAATGGTAAAATTTTTTCACCAAATGCGATCTTTCGATGCAATTTTAATGATCAAATTGCATACATATGTTGCTGTTTATGAAGGCAATCGATAAGGAATGATTCTTTGCTCGATTGCTCAATAGGATGAAATCGATCCGAAAGTTGGATTTTATGATTGAACCCAAGGATCACATTTAGTGAAAAATTGTACCTTTAATGGGCACCTTTAGTGACAGAACAACATAAGAAAAAGTACATTTATGGTGCCTTTTATCCTGAAACAAATGTACATCTAATATGGTGGTGTAGGGCATGCTCACCTTGCAGCACTGGGTTCCTTGTTCGAATCCCAGCCAGGGCACTCTCTGCATGGAGTTTGTATGTTCTCCTTGTGTCTGCATGGGTTTCCTCCTACATTCCAAAACATACAGATAAGTTAGTTGGTTTCCCCCTAAATTGGCCGTAGACTGTGATACATACACTACACAATACATACATTGACATATGACTAGGGTAGGGATTAGATTGTGAGCCCCTCTGAGGGGCAGTTATGTTGGCACTATATAAATACATAATAATAATAATAATAACAACACATTTATTTTACATTTTATAATTATTTTTTTTTGCAATATATGTGTTTAAAATAAAATCTGAGACCACACCATGAAAAATACATTCACTATTATGCAAATAAAATCATATATTTTGTAGTGGTTACCAAAAAAGTATTTCAAGAGTCAGCTTGACAGCACAATAGTGCATTTTGGGATTTAAAGTAACGCTGAAGCCAAATAAGTACTTCACACAGCTAAGTGCTGCAAAGCTAGTCATCATCATTAAGCATAATTTACCAGGGCTCCAGAATGAAACCCCCAAGTCTCTGCCGACAATTTATAGCGGCGTACTTCAGCACAGATCTCCATGATTAACATATCCCAAGTGATGTAAGAGTCGGTCACCTCTGGCGGATGCTGCATGGGATTGTTTATTTTTCCGAGACTGCCGTCATCGGCGGTGCTGTGCTTGTCACTTACTGCAGCAACCGCAGGACCATTATTTTTATTAACTTGTCCTAATGCATAACAGGATCAGCGTGTTGACAGAATGTCATTTCATACTTAGTTTCCTGCAGAGACGAAAACTGTTTGCTTCAATTTAAGCAGCTTTACAACCTTCACAGACATCATTTGTATGACAATTAACCTGCATTAGGTAACAAAATTTAAAAAATGCTGTTTTCCTGCTGCCGTGATTCAGTCTCTACTTGATTTCAGTATTTTATACAGATCGATACATATTTTCTATTTTGAGACACGATTTCTCTAACCTCCAGAGTGCTTTTCATGCTTTGCCATCTATCACGCTTCTATTGCTGGAACATTGCCCAAGTGCAATACTTTATAGGTACTCTGTGTTAACACAATAAATGTAATAGACTACCACTTCTTGACTTAAGTGGAACTTTGCATTGCCATTGCTGTTTCCAAAGAAACAGAAAATATGGTTACATTAGATGTGTTACATATAATTAAATCCCCTCCTGCTGGTCTCAGTTGCTTTGTCATATCATATTCTTAATTAGGATTTGCATAGCTTTTAGCTGATTGCCAATGCCAAATATAAGCATTTTGTGACACGGTAACATTCTGGCTCGTTATTGCTTTTCTAGAGCTGTGTGCGGTGGACTGTGGAAGTCACGGTGTCTGCTCAGGAGGTGTCTGTCAATGTGAAGATGGCTGGGGAGGAGCCAGCTGTGAAGAACGCACCTGTCACCCAAACTGTGCTGAACATGGACAATGCAAAGATGGCAAATGTGAATGCAGCCCGGGATGGGAGGGGGAACAGTGCACCATTGGTAAGTTGTTTCATTTTGTGTAATAATGTGTAGGTATAATATACTAGGCTTAGTTAAAGTTACACTGAAGTGAAAAAAAAACAGAAACTTCGGATAATTAATAGAACATTAGTAGCAAAGAAAAGTCTCATTTTAGTTCTATAGCTTTCCTTATAACATTAATTCATTCTATCATCAACAACTTAATGTGAACCAGAGATGGTTCACTAGCGCTTATTTATACTTACCCAGGGTTTTCTCCAGCCCCATGAGCAGCGCTGAGTCCCTTTGCCGGCCTCCTCAGCCCCTTTGTTAAGACGCTATGACTCCCAGTAATCCGGGCAGTCTTGGCCTTCTGCACATGTGCAGCTTGGTCGTGCACGCACCCCTCGTCATGCTCCCATCCCCTGGAGCGTTTTGCACCTACGCAGTAGTACTGCACAGGCGCAGAAGGGCTCCAGGGGACGTGAATGTGGCAGGGGCGCACATGCAGCCAAGCCGTGCATGTAGATACTGACTGAATCCTGGCAGTCGTAGCGCCAGAACGGAGGGGCCAAGGAGGATGGTAAGGGACTCAGCACTGCTCATGGGGCAGGAGGAAGGCCTGGGTAAGTATAAATTAAGCCTAGTGTACCATCTCTGGTATACTTTAAGCTCATCCCTAATGAAGATTTCATAAAAACAAAACCCAAAATGATAGAAAGATGCAGTTGGCTGAGGATTACCCTGACAAAGTAGAACCTGTGCTCAGTTTGAGTGCAGGCTCTAGCCTTGTTTTCCAGAAGAACTATAGTAAATTGGGTAAGGTCCTTTGAAATGCCCTCCCTGAGATAAAAGATAAAATCTAAAGTGAACACTATTAAGAAGTTTCCCTATAAGTGACAACAGGCCAGAAAGAAGAAAGATTAAGCCCATGGTCCTGTAAAGTGCAGCAAAATACTTTTACTAATAGCAGGTGTGCAGTGAACTAATAGCGGACCCAATGAACTCTTTGAATAATAATGTTTTAAGAGAACTTTTCTTTGTTCTGCCTAATTAGAGAAACAGTGTATGCTAATCTTATTTCATTCACAAATCACGTACTTACTGTATGAAACATATAACTAACTTTTTGTGTTGTGTTTTTTGTTTTCCTGCAGCTCATTACCTGGATGCTGTAAGAGGTATGTTTATCCCTCCACTCACATAGACAAACCAAAAATGCAAAAGGCCTGATGTATTAAAGGCGTCCCCGGTGATCTCCAACCATCTCTAGTGGGGATAACATAAGTGATGCAGCAGACCTGGTCTAGATTTTTTCAAAAAATGTCTGCTATCTGGCAGTAAAAGATTGTAACCATTTTCTCAAAGCAAGAAGTCTTGAAAAGAAAACAGATCTCAATTTAAGTTTAAAAGCCTCTTGCTATGGATGCTGCATGCACTTGCAATCATACTGCATGCAACTGCAATCACACAATCACTAATTCTCATTTCCTTGTATCTACTATGTACTCTGTACATACCATGTATGTAACCATGTGTGTGCAGGGCCGGTTTAAACAACAATGGGGCCCCAGGGCAAAATAAACCTGGGGGGCCCCCCAACATATACCCCGGAACAAAAATCGGCATTAGGGGACCTTTTTTGCAGCTGGTATAGTCAGGGTGTGAAGTCCCAATCGGTCGGAGCTACACCTTCTGGCTATCCCAGCCTGCATGGGGGACAAGGGGTTTAAAAGTTTCTGGAGGGGGGACCCCACATAATTAAAAAAAAAAAATCCCACACTCTAAACATAAAACAAAAGTTGGGAAAATAGAAAAAAATGCCAGGGATCTTCATACAGCCATATTGCGGATGTATAGCGATCCCTGGCCAAAGCGCTGCGGCTGCGTATGGACCCCTTGGAAACCCCGTCAGGAAATTTATTGCGCTTTCATTTGATGCATGTAAAATTACACTGCCGTTAGGTTTGCTACTAAAAGTGACATTTACAGCATTTAAAAGTATACTTTTTTCCTTCGAAACTTTAAAATAGATTTTCTCAAAAACTATAAGGTCTTTTTGAAAAATAGTTTTTTTCTCTTATTCCTAATGATCTCATTAACATATCCTGCAAATTTAGGGTTTCTAGCATTTAAGGTGGATTTGCTATCAACCATTAAAGTCGGCAGGTTTTTAAATGTGTATTTTTTTTCCTTTGAAACTTTAAAATCGATTTTCTCAGAAACTATAAGGCCGATTTGAAAAAATGTTTTCCTCTTGTAGCCACTGGGGGCCCCTACAAGCTCTGGGGCCCTGGGGCAGCTGCCTCCTCTGCCTCTATGGTAGCGCCGGCCCTGTGTGTGTGCTATCATGTAGATGAGAATGGCTAATCCTAACCATTTAAATGCACACTGTATTTAATCAATCCATTCTAGGTTTGCACTGCAGTATCATATATTATAACCTCACCTGAGATGCTTGGGTATCTCTCTCTGGGGATGCCATAGTGAATAAGGCTCACAGTATGTTACTCTTACAGCAGGCAGAACATGTTGATAAGGATCTATCGTAAAGAATTTCACAGTGCACATGAGTGATTTCAAAAGACTTTGGGCTTGATTCACAAAGCGGTGCTAACCTACTTAGCACGTCTAAAGCCTTTAGACGTGCTAACCAGGGTGCTAAGTAGGTTAGCACTGGATTTCTCAATCAGATCGCGCGCTAACTTTGCGCGCGCAAAGTTTTATGCGCGCTAAGTCCCATAGGCTTCAATGGGCACTTTGCGCAGTGTGCCCTGCACTCTGTGCAGTGTGCGCGTAAAGTTTTACGCGCGTAAAGTTTTACGCGCATAAAGTTTTATGCGCGAAAAGCTTGTTTAGACATGCTAAGGGGGTTTTCACAGGCGTGCTAACAGTTAGCACCGCTTTGTGAATCAAGCCCTTTATGTTACCAAAATTTTTACTTATATTTATATTTTTTTCTTTTCAGTACATTACTTATGCAGTTAACTTGTTGGCATTTGAAATAAGAGAGGAAACTTATCTGCTCAGCATGCGGTTAATTTTCCCACAGTGCACATCCCTGACCCACTTACATGCGTTTTAATAGTTTTTTTGTCGAATTTTGTTAAATCCCTTAATCCCATGTGCTAAGTTGCTAACTGCATGGAAGTTAAGAAAAAGATCTAAAATATACCCTGCACGGTAATGCATAAGAATCAGTATAGGAAAGATCTACAACCCTTATAAAGCATATTCATAGCTTTATTTTTAAGGTGTGATTCTACTTGTACTGAAAAGAAAATCATACGTTCCAGACTTAGAATGCAGATTGCAGGAACATTAAAGGACAAGTATCACAAAAAAATGTAAAGTTTAAAATGTGTGTGTACACATAGGTATTAAAAGTACAATTCTCCCAGATTAAAATTAATTGTATCCTATCTTCCTGTCACACTCACATTAAGTAGACAGAGCAACATTAACATATCTGACAGGTTTTGGACTGCTCTATCTTTTTATGGGGGAGTCTCAGTATCTTCTTTATTTTATCCAAATGTACTCCCTGAAAAGGATCTTTACATAGCCTGCATACTCATTTACGCACTGTTTTAGCAGTTGGACTGAACAACTGCAGTTCTGTAAGTGCTTTTGAAAATTAGGAAAAGCCTGAGAATTAATTGTGAGGAGAAGGACTAGTGCAAAACAATGGCAAATCGAATTGAATCAAATCGAATCCTGATCGGACATGTCAAATTGTAAATAGAATCGTAATCGAATCGCACAAAGAATCGTATCGTGTAGATGGGCCTTTAAGCAACAGGAACATAGGAGGAGATTAATTGGCTGAATAGTGGCAAGATAGTGTAATGGTTAAAGGGAACCTGTACTGAGAAAAATTATTTAAAATAAACACATGAGGTAACTTCAAATGACCATTACATAGTTACCTTGCCATCAGTTCCTCTCAGTAGCGCACCATTTTCTTCTGACAATGATCCCTTCCAGTTCTGACAACATTTTGTCAGAACTGAAATATATCACTGCACAGAGAATTAAATGTGTGCATTAAACACCAAGTGAACACCTGACATAACTGGCTGAGCAAATTTGGCCTAATTGGCTATTCATGAGGCAATGCTCATGCAAATATGCATTTGCTTTCGCATGCCAACTAATGCAGGGTCCATTGAACCAATGCCGCAAAGCGGTTGCCCTGCGGGAATTAGTTCATGCTTCAATAGCACTATCCAGGAGCGCCACGAGGAGGCTTCTTAATGCCCCCATACAGCCGAGGGACCGCGGGGTCCCAGGCGCTCTCACTGCCTGGGAACCACAGCAGCACCCCGGAGGGGGAGGCCGGGCGGCGCAGGCGACCCCCCCAAGCGTGGCCAGCGCCGGGGAGAGCCATCCGCACCTATCACCTCCCAATATTTAAAAACAGGCACTTACCTTAACGCCATTGCGTTCTGCTGCTGAGCATAGCTTGGGTGCAACACATTTGAAAAGGAAAGGAATGAGGCATGGGTCGCACCGAGCTTTGGAGCTCAGGGCTGGCTCACACACTGCACTCCAAGGGGGGTGGAGGACAGGCACTGACAGCCCACTCCAGGGCTCACACTACCTAGAATGAGCCATCCGCCACCCGCCTCCAAGGGAAAGACATTCACAAATCACTGCACAGATAATTAAATGTGTGCATTAACACCAAGTGAACACCTGACATAACTGGCTGAGCAAATTTGGCCTAATTGGCTATTCATGAGGCAATGCTCATGCAAATATGCATTTGCTTTCGCATGCCAACTGATGCAGGGTCCATTGAACCAATACCGCAAAGCGGTTGCCCTGCGGGAATTAGTTCATGCTTCAATAGCACTATCCAGGAGCGCCACGAGGAGGCTTCCCAATGCCCCCATATAGCCGAGGGACCGCGGGGTCCCAGGCGCTCTCACTGCCTGGGAACCACAGCAGCACCCCGGAGGGGGAGGCCGGGCGGCGCAGGCGACCCCCCCAAGCGTGGCCAGCGCCGGGGAGAGCCATCCGCACCTATCACCTCCCAATATTTAAAAACAGGCACTTACCTTAACGCCATTGCGTTCTGCTGCTGAGCATAGCTTGGGTGCAACACATTTGAAAAGGAAAGCAAATGCATATTTGCATGAGCATTGCCTCATGAATAGCCAATCAGGCCAAATTTGCTCAGCCAGTTATGTCAGGTGTTCACTTGGTGTTTAATGCACACATTTAATTCTCTGTGCAGTGATTTGAAATATATCAGTTGCTATCAGTTATTTTTCAGTTGCTGTCAGTTATAGCTGAGAGGACAACTGATGTGCCAGGTAATGTCTATGTTTCCCTATGGCTCAAGTGGGTGATGTTACAGTTTAACAGTGTGCTGACTAGAGATGTGGCGAACGGTTCCCGAACCGTTCGCCGGCGAACATCTCTAAATCCATGGGCCTCTTACTACTTCCGGGTCGCAATGACACGGAGTAGTACGCCTGCGCTGCCCGGCGGAGCGCGTCCTAGATCGCGCTCCTGTTGCCGGGCACTCTCTGTGCATGTGCGTGACGTCATGAGTGACGTCACGCTCATGCGCAGAGAGTGCCCGGCAACAGGAGCGCGATCTAGGACGCGCTCCGCCGGGCACCGCAGGCGTACTACTCCGGGTCAATGCGACCCGGAAGTAGTAAAAGGCCCAGAGAGGTTCGCCAGGCGAACGGTTCGGCCCATCACTAGTGCTGACCAGAAAGCTGTTATAGGGTAATGGCCATTTTCAAAATGGAGGACGGAGAATTCCCTTGATCACAGTGGACAAACAGGACGCGGGAAAGGAGAAAGAGATTAAGGAGTAGACTGCACGGGAGGTAAGTATGATTTGTGTATGTTTATTTTTACTTTTAATTTTCAGTTCAGGTTTTCTTTAAGGGCTCTGCCTCTGATGTAGGCAACCTGGGTTCAAATCTCGGCTTTTCCTATTCAGTAAGCCAGCAAGTGTGCTCTAGTGGTTGCTTGGCAAGCGATTTGAGTCCGACAGGAGAAGCACTATACAAAAAAAGGAATAGTGCATTTGATATGGTAGAAATGTACTTCTTGTAAGCATGTGTACAAATGTATTTTACATTTTACAAATGTTTGCAATAGTGGTTCTTTAAGAAGCTCATCTGCAATCATGCACTCTCTTACTTTTTATGCCCTGGAGTTGGTGATGCATCTTATCACAGTGCCAGGATTGTGTACATGAAAGGAATGTATGTCGGTAATGCATCTAGGTGTGTACTCTTATTGCCTTCGCAAAGACTTGTTGCTTTAAACCCAAAGATAGTTTAGGGGATTTCTGAAATATATACAACAAAAGAAAAATTGAATTTTATGATTCTTGCACAAAGGATTCACAAAAGGCAGAAGGGCAAACACCATGGCTAATGGGCTCCCTTACTGATAACCGTGTTAAGTGGCAATGTGTCTATGAGACATTCTTCTAAATTATGGGGTAGGCAGCACTGTTTGTGAAGAAGAGGAGAAGAAGGCAAAGGCAAGTATTGTCCACCATACACATGAATGTAGACTTCTGAAAAAGGATTGAGGCAATGCCAGTCTCCACAGAGAGGAGAAATCTGAGATGTTCCTCCACTCAAAAAACAGTACAATCATAACATAGCTTCTAGAAATTTAGTTTAACATGAATGTATTTATTTTATTTATTTCTTTTTTATATTTTACCATATTATTTTGCAGTTATAGAAACATTACAGATGATTACAGACTGAAAAATTATTCAATAACATTCAGTTATCAAACGGATAGCACTGAGTGGAGTATTCAGGTTAATAGAGAAAAGGAACCCAGGTCAGCTTGCACTTGTGCCAACAGTATTCATAAGAGCCGCCCCATGACCTTTTGTCACAGATTAAAAAAAAATTTAGTTAACAGAAAGATACGTCCTTTTGCCTGCAGGAGGGCCCTCTTACATTTGAGAAGGCCTTTCTTGATGTATCAAACTGTTTTCTTTCAGACTTCTGGAAGTGAAGAAACATTCTTCTGATTTTGTTACCAAAGAACAAATTGACCTTATTGTGATTTATAGATGCTATAAAAAACAATTAGGCAAAGTGGCAACTACTCTATTGAAGTGTAATTTTAAGCATTTATAGATGTTTGCAGAGGGGGCAAGCATACTCTCGCTCATGCCCGTTTCTAGCCCCGTGCGGGGCGTGCCACCGCCCGGGGCGCTGTTGGGAGGGGGGCGCTGTAATGGAGGGGGGAAGCATCGTAGCCGCGGGGAGGGCAGCCCGACCTCTCCCTCCCTCTCCCGGGCCGCCCTCCGTGCTCCCCCCTCAGATGTATAGTGAGCAGCAGCAGCCAGGGAGGGAGCGCTGTATACAACATACCTCCCTGGCTCCAAGCGCTGCTCTCTCGCCGCCGGTCTTCTCCCATCTGCCAACACGCTTATACACACGCTGCTTCCTGTTTAGCTGGAAGCAGCGTGTGTATAAGCGTGTTGGCAGATGGGAGAAGACCGGCGGCGAGAGAACAGCGCTTGGAGCCAGGGAGGTATGTTGTATACAGCGCTCCCTCCCTGGCTGCTGCTGCTCACTATACATCTGAGGGGGGAGCACGGAGGGCGGCCCGGGAGAGGGAGGGAGAGGTCGGGTTGCCCTCCCCGCGGCTACGGTGCTTCCCCCCTCCATTATGGGGGACAGCTACCTATCTAACCTATCCTGGGGGGCACCTACCTAATCTAACCTACGCTGGGGGCAGCTACCTATCTAACCTATCCTGGGGGGCACCTACCTAATCTAACCTACGCTGGGGGGCAGCTACCTATCTAACCTATCCTGGGGGGCACCTACCTAATCTAACCTACGCTGGGGGGCAGCTACCTATCTAACCTATCCTGGGGGGCAGCTACCTATCTAACCTATCCTGGGGGGCACCTACCTAATCTAACCTACGCTGGGGGGCAGCTACCTATCTAACCTATCCTGGGGGGCACCTACCTAATCTAACCTATGCTGGGGGGCAGCTACCTATCTAACCTATCCTGGGGGGCACCTACCTAATCTAACCTACGCTGGGGGGCAGCTACCTATCTAACCTATACTGGGGGGCACTTACCTAATCTAACCTACACTGGGGGGCAACTACCTATCTAACCTATACTGGGGGGCACCTACCTAATCTAACCTACACTGGGGGGCAGCTACCTATCTAACCTACACTGGGGGGGCAGCTACCTATCTAACCTATACTGGGGGGCACCTACCTAATCTAACCTATGCTGGGGGGGCAGCTACCTATCTAACCTATACTGTGGGGCACCTGTCTAATCTAGCCTATACTGGAAGGGGGAGGGGGCAGCTACCTAATCTTACCTATACTGGGGGGCACCTACCTATCTAACGTATACTGAGGGGAACCTACCTATCTAACCTATACTGGGGGGCAGCTACCTATCTAACCTATACTGGGGGGGGCAGCTACTTATCTAACCTATACTGGGGGCACTTATCTAACCTGTATTGGGGGCACCTACCTACCTAGCTAGCCTATACAGGTGACAACTATACTGGCTACCTATATTGCAGACACCTACCTAAATGACCTATACTGGGGGCACCTACCTATCTAACCTATGCTGGGGGCAACTATTCTGGCTACCTATATTAGAGGCACCCACCTAGCTAATCTGTACTGGGGCACCTACCTATCTAACTTATACCGGGGGCGCCTGCCTATCTAACCTATACTGGGGGCAACTATACTGGCTACCTATACTGGAGGCACCTACCTGGCTAACCTATAGCGGGGGCAACTATACTGGCTCACCTATGCCTGGCTACCTATACTGGGGTACCTATTCTTGGCTACCTATACTGGGGGGACCTATACTAAGTGAAACTAGACCTGGCTAACCTATACTGCGGGCACCCATACCTTGCTCCGGGGGGGGGCGCAATTTTTACACCCTCGCCCTGGGTGCATTTTAGCCTAGAAACTGCACTGCTCTCGCTTCCCCTCACCACATCTGCTGTCCCAATAGACATGAAAAAACGTAGGCACTATAAAGAAGGACTCCAGGTTAATGTTTTGCTTCGTGTGTGCCCATCTTCTTTTGTAGAATCAGCAGTCATGTTACTATAGGCTAGGTTCTCTTCTTCCAAGGAAGGACCCCTAGCCACATGCCATCACATGTAGGTGGTGGGAGCATTTCACTTTCTTCAGCAGGAAGGCCAGGAGTGTAAATCCAGACTGCTGTAAAGTGACTGAATATTCTACAATAGAAAATAAGATATTTGGATTTAGGTAGTGTTTAGTTTGTGGGCAGAGCACACATAGCATAATAAAGAAAAATGCAGGAAATCCCATTTTACCCCCACACATCAAGAATGCCATGCCCAGCCTTGCAGGTGGAAAAGAAATTAAAAAAATAATGCCATTAAAGAGGAACTGTAGTGAAGATAACATAATGAATAAACTTGCTTATTTTTTTTACAATACTCATTTATAGACAATTTAGTATTTTTTCTTTCCCTGATTTACATTGTGAAATGTATCACTGGTGGTGACATATTTAGTTCTGCCAGGTGATCTGTATCGAATGTTCGTTACTGAGAGTTCTATAAACAGAAGGAGGCACTGCCTGCTTGGCAGTTGAAAAAAGCTATTATTTCCCACAATGCAACAAGGTTCACAGATAAACTGTCAGGACCCTGGTCATGACATCACACTGTGAGAAGGGTTCATTAGAATATCAGCCACATAGACCCACCGATAATCTATTTGTGAAAAGGTAAACATTTCTCATGGGAAAGGAAGTATCACCTACTGATTGGGATGAAGTTAAATACTTTGTTAAAGTTCTTCTTTAAGTCTATCACTTCTGCTTAGTATTTTATTAGTTATCATATTATAATTATAAAATGTAGTTTATTATACTACCCTATCATCCCCATATACAACATCAGTACCCTATTCAGGAAAAAAATATCCTCATATGTGATGCAACCAAAGAATTATATAGCTCTTACAGATTCAAATTAAAAGAAAATTAAAGTTTGACAAAAGAGGAAGTAGGTTGGAAGGACAATGAGCAAAAAGGGACAGAGGCCCATATGCAATTTCACTTTTTTCCTACATTTTCTCCAAGGTGATAGTTTTTCCTCTTCTATTTAAAATAACTTTCCAGCACTTTTCAAATGAAAAAGTACTGAGAAGTAGGTGAAAAACTACTATCAAAATTATTTTTAGTATTTTCTTGCTTTGCTGATGGCTTAAAAGGCATTTTATTGACAAATTTTAAAATATCACCTAGCAGAAAACTCAGGTGAAAAAGTGAATTGCATATGGACCAGAGAGAGGAATGAATAACATGGACAGAAGAAAGCTATAGCTAAAAATACTAGTAGATGTGGCAGCATATAACTGGTCCTATCATGCATCTGGGGAGCCTTTGGGAACATACATCCCATTCCCTGCAATAAAGGCACCTTTTAGGCTAGAGTCTCCAAAATTGTGCTTGCCTATTGTGCCTAATAGGAGTACGGGAATGGGAGTAATGGGAAAGAATGCAAGTCCCTGATTCTGGATTTGATGTCAATCTCTACTTACTACCGCTGACATTCATAAGCTTTCCAGAACTGTCACTTTGTTAAAGGACACCCGAGGCAAAAATAAACTAATGAAATAAACGATTGTATCTATCTTCCTTCTCCTAAAAATGACTTTTTAGATATTCCACAGTTTTATTTTATGTTCAAATCTACTTTTTAAATTTCAACTGTTTTATTGTTTTTGCTCAATGACACATTTATTGACGTATGCCAGAGCTAACATTTATGAACTATTGACCCTTTTAATCTCTTTCCTGCTCTCAGAAGCCATTTTCTGCTAGGAAAGTGTCTGAGTCAGGACTGAGTCAGCCACTTACATACCTGATATTTACCTCTTTCAAGCAGAGAAAGAAAAAAAGGAACACAGCATAGTTATTTGTGTGCTAGGCACTGTACATACCCATGTCTATCTCATCATATCACATGTCACCTCGGGTACATTGGGTATCCTCTAAGATCACAGATGGAGCCACCACTTCTGACTTATTTGTTTTGTATTAAAAGGAAAATATTTTCAATGTGTGTCATTCTGTGAAATGCCTGTGTAGATTGTTTAATTAAACTCACCCTCTTTTCCTTTAGATGGCTGCCCAGGTCTGTGTTATGGCAATGGGAGGTGCATTCTTGACCAGAATGGATGGCACTGTGTGTGTCAGATGGGCTGGAGTGGAGCAGGGTGTAATATTATAATGGAAATGGCCTGTGCTGATAACATGGACAATGATGCAGGTAATTCCCACAATGCTAGTACATTTCACATGAATAAAGAGATGCTTGGGTGGAAAAGGGTGCATAACTACCTTACTTTGTCTTGATACTGCAGATAATCATCCTTTCTATATAGTTTACTTTTCTGCTTGTGTTGTTTCATGTTTATCTTGTGAGTATACGGTTATTATTGTTGTTTCTTCTGTACACACTGTACAGTCTAACTCTTAATTGCCTTAATTCACTAAGCTTATCTCCTGTCCTTAACAACATTTCTAGAGTTGTTACCATGGTGATGGTAGTCAGGAAACATTTTACCTCAGGCAAACCTAACGTTAACTCTTTTGTCTTTAAGTTAACTCTTCAATCCTTAAAATAACTCCAGAATTCTACATAATAACTACAGAGGAGGTAACTTAACTACAGAAGAGGTAACTTAAGGAATGAAGATATAAGATAACTCTCTCACTGTGTGGAGGTAGGTTTTCTCTTGCCTTATTATCTCCAGCATGATCTTAGTGAATTGAGGCCAATCTGTTTTTAAAAAACACCCAAGTCAAATCCTCACAATCTGGTCTTATTTTTTATGACAACATCAAGGGAAATATAATCTTAATAGTACAGATTTCCTAAAAAGATCTCTTGATTAGGGGGGACACTGAAGGTGAATATTCCTGTGGGTAAGTAAATAATTAAGAGAAACATATAGACTGTATAGTCCAATACAGGTCCATTTCCTACACCACTGCAGGGGCCTGATAGAACATTGAACATTTGCCTGTAACTCACTCCCAGCTACAACGGCAATGCATGAACTATTGGGAGCAGCCACTGTGATCCCGGGGGGAGGGGGGCTCAGAGCTGTGGGGCGGGGCAACTACTAACCTTCTGTTTCCCTTGTGACTATAATCGTCATTGGTGCGAAGATCATGATGGCCACACTTGTTTTATGACCCTTGTGAGATGAGCCCCAAGGCTGTGACGGGAACTAAGGGAAGACAAGGGAAGGGGTGTGAACATTGGGGGAGGGCTATCACTTTTTTGCTGGGTGGGCCCCATGAATTTTAGTTACACCACTGCATGAAATAGTGGCACGTTGAGATTGTGCTTTAGATTGTGCTTTAGGTTTCTCTTATGCCAGAGACTCACTAGCAGTGCTTTTCTAAGCACTTGTGATTTTAAGTATCACCCATAGCATCAAATTATCATGAGCTTTTCAAATCACAAGTGCTTAAAAAAGTGCCACTAGTGGGTTCTAGGCCATACTGTAAACCAATATTTACCCACAGAAAGCGCCACCTTATTTATCCACCCTGAGTCATGTGCTGTTCAGCAATGGACCTAACATAATCCTACTAGGACCTGATTCAAGCCTGAGTAAACTTGTTGATGATGCCTGAGCAGTATCAGCACATGGGGTATATTCACTATACCTCAATCAGTTTCAGGCTCCCTGCACACTGCATGCAATTCCGATTCCGTGTTTTAATAATTTTTTACATCCGATTCCGATTTTAAATCGTTACTGCATGCTGCATTTTTTCCTCCGTTTTTCTGTTGATTGTATTCAGGGAAACTTGGAATTGAAAATCGGAATCGGAAACGGAATCCGAATCACAAAATGGATTTGCAGTGTGCAGCGAGCCTCAAAGTCAGTATTGAATTGAATTTCTCATTGGTCCATTGCTTTGGAATATTTTTGCGTATTTCTGCTTGGTTGATTGTATTATACAAGAAAATAAAAATGTGCACATGTTAGGAGGATATCACTAGTCCTTAAGCTAGAACCAGACCCCTGGCATTTTCTACTCCAAGTGGCTAGAGCATCATGCCAATCAGCATTGGCGCTCCATGGTGGTAAATCACTGTTATAAACAACAGTGATGTAGATATTGCAAGGAATGCATATTTCATAATTCCGAGATCTGTCTGTAAGCAGGGCCAGATTTAGGCCAAGGCCAACCTAGGCATGGCCTAGGGCACCACAGGAGGAAGGGCACCAAAGCAGCAGGCTAAATTGGTGCAGCATTTGCAAGCTTGCAAATGCTGCAATGCAGGGAGATCAGGCAAGTGCCTAACCTCGGTACTCTGCTGCCAGCTGTCTGTGCAGCAGCCACCTTGCTCTTCTGTGCACATTTGCATTGTGTCTGGCGGCTATTGACTTGGGCAGCATTAGAGACGGAAAAGAAGAGGAAGCTTCTGCACTGGAGATGAGTGGAGAAATGAGTGACACAGATGGCTGCTGCGGTGTGAAGGTGAGCTGGCTATCTATACCTATACTAAAGGGGGAGGGATTAAGGGAGTCATCTGGATACCCATACTGGAGCGAAGCGGGTGGAGTCATCTGGCTACGTATACTAGAGGGAAGGAGGGAGCGGTCATTTTGCTACCTATACTGAAGGGGGGCGGCTGGTAAAAGTGGCCTTGGGTGGTAAAGAGAACAAATCCAGCCCTGTCTGTAAGGCGAAGTTATTTGGTGTGATGGTAGAATGCTTTGTTCCCCACTACTCTATCTGTACTTCCTGCCATTTCATCAACCTATGCATTGGTCAATTAGGATCCTAGTTTAGATGTCAGCAGTAACTGAGGAAGGCATGAGAAGGTGGAATGCCAGACTATAGCAGGAAAGCACCAAGCAAATATATGGAGCGTAGTTAAACCAAACTGTGAGTATTTTTTACAGTCCTAATAGGTTTTCGGATTCTCGAGTAGGAAGATTGGAGAGCTGGAAGCAGAGTTAGTAAGTGACTGGTGTGCCTAAATGGGACTTCTGTGCAGTCATCGGAATGTGAATAATAGAAGGTGCCATTTCATACCAAGTTTTAGAAGCAAAATCAATAATACAATATAATTGCCTTATTAAAGAGGGAGGTTTTAAAGGCATTTGCAAAATGCCTTTAATCATTGCAGTTACACTTTAATATGCTGCTGCTAGGTTTCCAGCATGACATTGCAAATAACCATGTCGGTTCACTGTAGTTTTTCATCTAAAGCTAGAATTATTGTAAGTTCTGCCATCTTCCTTTAATAGGATGCCTTAGACAATTAATGGTATGCCCTAGACAATAATGTAAATACCTTCTGTTTTCACATGGTAGTGGGGTACTTTTCCCACTGTAATAGCATTCCTTGGAATCAGATAGGAAACTTATTAAAACCATTTATCAGGCATCTGTCAACTACCCTACATAACAAGATAGACTATAACGGATTGTCTGTATCAGCAGCAGCCAAGTAATTTCATACCAAAATCACATTTTATTTGCATATATGCTTATATGGGCTATATATCATTAACATCAGTCAGCAGAGTACACGGAAATGCAAGAAACCTGCAGGACATTAAAATAAAGCCTGAGAAGCACATCTGTTCTTTTTTGTTGCTTTCCTGTTGTAGCATCCTGATAAAATAATCATACTTTTAATTCATCCTTATGCAAATGTGTTTCCACGATGCCTATGATGAGGCACCAGGACGGTTTTCAGATAAGTAGCTGAGGTTATAAAATATATTTTAGCCCCTTGCCCCATCAAACAAAGATGATGTTGTGTGAAAGATGCTACATGGATACTCCAGTCTCATAGGGTCTTGGAAAAAACAGATTGTCATGCATAACACTGCCTCAAAGAGAAGGTGTCAGCATGATACAAAATAGGTATTGGCCCAGATGAACAGACTTATGGGAAGCTTAGGTAAGAAGTTGAAATTTGCTGGTGTCGTATTCTCAGTCAGCGACCTAGAGATAATTTGTTGGAGGAGCTCTGCAATCAAGAATTGAAAAGATTCTTAATAAAATAGTTACAACAAATGGGAAAGTAATATTGACTAGTGATAATCGTAATGTGCTAATTTTGCATACGCAAAATTTCACGTAAAATGTAGCAGTTACGATTACATGTAATTATGATTTCATGGTATGGGCAAGGGTGGATTTTCTCCACTTCCTATGCCCAGAAGAAGGTGGAGGCCCTGGGAGAGTTTATGGTGGAATCTGGGGGTACCCTTAACCAAGGGGACACCCAGAGGCCTGCTCCACCAAGTGAAATGAGTATGGGATACTTATGTATCCCTTATCAATTTCCACAAAAGAATTCCATTAGTCCTCAGGAAGGATCTAACCAGTTGACCAACAGGGAGTACCAGCTGGGGATTTAAAGATGCTTTATTCGTGTAGTGTAGAAGAGGTGTCAGGAATGGAGTAGCAGTCACCTGGCAGGGACTGACATGCAACAAGTGGCTGCTAAATCAAGTCTTTAGAAGACAAAAAGGCAATAGAGCAGGACAAGAAGAATAAAGTATAGAAAAGCAGTTCACATATGGAAATACCAAGAGACAATAGAAGTATACGGAAAAAAGAATAAATACACAGAAGAGAAAATATAAGGCCACAGAAGAGAAGATAGATTTGTGCAGATAAAAAATAATAATAACACAGACCAGACCTTTTTATTATTTCAATAAGTAGTATATTGTCAATTTTTATTTTTAACCACTTGCCGACCGCCAACTGTAGATTGGCGGCCACAAAGTGGCAGCCCCAGGACCACGCAACGCAGATTGGCGTCGGGTACTGGGTCTCTTCCGGGCCGGGGATCGCGCACAGTGATGCGCGCACATCCGCCGGCAATAGGCTCCGCCCACCTACGACGACAACCCGCCGGCCGTTCGGAAGCAACGGCGGGTTGTTAACCCCACGATCGCCGCATACAAAGTGTATAATACACTTTGTAATGTATACAAAGTGTATTATACAGGCTGCCTCCTGCCCTGGTGGTCCCAGTGTCCGAAGGACCTCCAGGGCAGGCTGCAGCCACCCTAGTTTGCACCAAACACACTGATCCTGCCCCCCCTTCCCTCTGATCGCCCACAGCACCCCTTAGACCCCCCCCTGCCCACCCCCCAGACCACTGTTTGCACCCAATCACTCCCCTAATCACCAATCAATCACTCCCTGTCACTATCTGTCAACGCTATTTTTTTATTAGGTCCCTAACTGCACCCTGGGGGCTCCTGATCACCCCCCACCCCTCAGATTCTCCCCAGACCGCCCCCCCAGGCCCCCCCTGTGTACTGTATGCATCTATCCCCCTGTAATAACCCACTGATCACCTGTCAATCACCTGTCAATCACCCATCAATCACCCCCTGTCACTGCCACCCATCAATCAGCCCCTAACCTGCCCCTTGCGGGCAATCTCATCACCCACCCACACCATCAGATCGCCCACAAACCTGCCATCCGATCACCTCCCAAGTGCATTGTTTACATCTGTTCTCTCCTCTAAACACCCACTAATTACCCATCAATCACCCCCTGTCACCACCTGTCACTGCTACCCATCAGATCAGACCCCTTTCTGCCCCTAGGGCACCCAATCACCCGCCCACACCCTCAGAACGCTCTCAGACCCCAGCCCTGATCACCTCACCAGTGCATTGCTTGCATCTATTCCCCCCTCTAATCACACCTTGAGACACCCATCAATCACCTCCTGTCACCACCTGTCACCCCCTAGCACACCTACCCATCAGATCAGGCCCTAATTTGCCCCGTGTGGGCTCCTGATCACTCGGCCAAACCCTCAGATCCCCCTCAGACCCCCTTGCGATCACCTCCCCAGTGCATTGATTGCATCTATTTTCCCCTCTAATCACCCCCTGAGACACCCATCAATCACCTCCTGTCACCCCCCTAGCACTCCTATCCATCAGATCTGGCCCAATACAACCTGCCATCTAAGAGGCCACTCTGCTTATGACCGGTTCCACAAAATTCGCCCCCCCCCCATAGAACACCTGTCATCAAAATTTGCAGATGCTTATACCCCTGAACAGTCATTTTGAGGCATTTGGTTTCCAGACTACTCCTCACGGTTTTGGGTTCGTAAAATGCCAGAGCAGTATAGGAACCCCACAAGTGACCCCATTTTAGAAAAAAAAGACACCCCAAGGTATTCCGTTAGGTGTATGAAGAGTTCATAGAAAATTTTATTTTTTGTCAAAAGTTAGCGGAAATTGATTTTTATTGTTTTTTTCACAAAGTGTCATTTTCCACTAACTTGTGACAAAAAATAAAATCTTCTATGAACTCACCATACACCTAACAGAATACCTTGGGGTGTCTTCTTTCTAAAATGGGGTCACTTGTGGGGTTCCTATACTGCCCTGGCATTTTAGGGGCCCTAAACCGTAAGTAGTCTAGAAACCAAATGCCTTAAAATGACCTGTGAATAGGATGTTGGGCCCCTTAGCATCACACATGTGGTATCGCCGTACTCAGGAGAAGTATTATAATGTGTTTTGGGGTGTATTTTTACACATACCCATGCTAGGTGGGAGAAATATCTCTGTAAATGACAATTTTTTGATTTTTTTTACACACAATTGTCCATTTACAGAGATATTTCTCCCACCTAGCATGGGTATGTGTAAAAATACACCCCAAAACACATTATACTACTTCTCCTGAGTACGGAGATACCACATGTGTGACACTTTTTTGCAGTCTAGGTGCGCTAAGGGGCCCAACGTCCTATTCACAGGTCATTTTGAAGCATTTGCTTTCCAGACTACTCCTCACGTTTAGGGCCCCTAAAATGCCAGGGCAGTGTAGGAACCCCACAAGTGACCCCATTTTAGAAAGAAGACACCCCAAGGTATTCCGTTAGTAGTATGGTGAGTTCATATAAGTTTTTATTTTTTTGTCCCCATTTTGACCTCATTTTAGAAAGAAGACACCCCAAGGTATTCCGTTAGGGGTATGATGAGTTCATAGAAGATTTTATTTTTTGTCACAAGTTAGCGGAAATTGATTTTTATTGTTTTTTTTTAACAAAGTGTCAATTTCCGCTAACTTGTGACAAAAAAAAAATCTTCTATGAACTCACCATACTTCTAACAGAATACCTTGTGGTGTTGTCTTTCTAAAATGGGGTCACTTGTGGGGTTCCTAAACTGCCCTGGCATTTTAGGGGCCCTAAACCGTGAGGCGTAGTCTTGAAACCAAATGTCTCAAAACGACCTGTGAAATCCTAAAGTTACTCATTGGACTTTGGGCCCCTTAGCGCAGTTAGGGTGCAAAAAAGTGCCACACTTGTGGTATCGCTGTACTCAGGAGAAGTAGTATAATGTGTTTTGGGGTGTATTTTTGCACATACCCATGCTGGGTGGGAGAAATCTCGCAGCGTCGGGTGTGAAAGGTAAAACTAAAGTCTATGGACTTTTACCTTGGTTAACGCAAAGTATAGACTTTGCTTTAAAACGCTGAAAAAGGGCTCTGGTGTGAAAGAGCCCTTAATGTTTTATTACTTTACTTACTCCCAAATGCCATCCTCACCCTGTCCCAGCACAGGTGGGTATTGGGGAGGTTGGTGTTAGGTCTGGTCCCCTGGGTTAGTATGAGGCATAGGTTACGGAAGCCAATAGCAACGTTTTGGTAATATTACCAAATATTCAAACTGTCGGCAACAGCTGGTGCCCATATTAACAGGCACTCTTATTAAATGTATGTTGCAGGAGCAGGGGGAGGTATGGAAAAAGTGTCAAAACAACAAACATATAGAGTAGTAGAGGAAAAACACAAACAAGTCCGGGAGCCCAATCTAGTGCAATATTGTTAGTTGGTATGGGTATATTCAAAAGGCAATTGAGTATATACTTACAAAGGTGGGTTGTAGCAAGGCACCCACTCGTGTTCGCAGGTGGAGAAATACCGTCCCCACATGGCCTTTTGTTTCCAAGACGGTCGCTGCTCCCAGGAAAAAAGATTTATATGTCGAGAAACTCGACTAAATCACCCTCGATATAGAATATACATGAGGGGAAAAAACAACTGTGTTTATAGTGGGTAGGAGGCGCCCGGTCTGGGTAACATCATAATAGAGAATAGTATAGTACTATATCAAAATATCAAAATAACAAACGGTGACTAGTCCAATCACTCTAAGGTATGGAATATTGAGATCGTCCTACCTTATAGGTGTTTGGCCAAGTATAAAAACAAGTAGATATTTACGAGTAGATATTTACGGGCGCCTGGATACCTGTACGGAATCCTCTACAGGCACTTGTATTGACCAGAGGAAGCGGCAGCAAGACGAGAAACGCGTTGTCAAAGTGCACCAATGAAAAACGAATTTAATCGTAAATATCTACTTGTTTTTATACTCGGCCAAACACCTATAAGGTAGGACGATCTCAATATTCCATACCTTAGAGTGATTGGACTAGTCACCGATATTTTGATATTTTGTTATTTTGATATAGTACTATACTATTCTCTATTATGATGTTACCCAGACCGGGCACCTCCTACCCACTAAAAACAACAAAATAGCTACACTAGCCATGATGTATGTAGAGTATGTAGAGTGGATGAACATGTAAACAGGCATCTGGGTTGCCCAGATCTCTGTGGGAGGGCAAAATGAATCATAAACTTAAATTGTAATATTGGTAAGAAGTTACTTTGAAGCTGGTTAGTATATTCATAAATGTATATGTGGCTTGTATTACTGCAGCTTATTCAATGTGAAGTGTTATGTAAAAAATGGGCATGTGCTCACACTGAAATGCCATTTTACATACTTTGTGTTTGTTTGTGTGTTTTTATAATTCCATTATATTTTTGTGCAGGAATCCAGCAGATTTTCCCTTTAGGATGACTGCAGTACTTTCTAGCATTAATGCTTATAAATCATTCCAGGCCTGTCTGTTTTCAGCCAGATGGTGTGATTCAGTAATGCTTAGAAATGTGCTGAACAGTAGCTCAGCATTTTAATGTTCTGGAGTGGTAGGCTGTAACACACATGAAAATATAGTCCTTTCATATTAAACACTTCCATAAAGCAAAGATCCTGCTGCCATTAAGGAAGCATTCCCATCTGATTTATTTGATTGCATCAGCTCTTTAAAGCTGAAAGTGCACTGTTACCGTGACGGGGTCCATTGCGCAATGAGACATAAAGCTTGGAAATCTTTTAATCTCCACTCGAATTAAGGGTGTTAACATTTATTTTGAGAAACCTTTGATCTCTGATACCTAACACACAGTCATCCATGGAATTCCTTCAGCGTTACAGATCTTTCCATCATTTTCAATCATTTTCAAAGCAGCAAATATACTGATTGTTAGGCATGATCAATGCGATGCACATATTTCCGAGTTCATGTAGATTTATGTACATTTTTATGCAAATATATGCAGCTTGAAAATGAACCAATTAATTTAAACCCGTGTGGGACTCGATTGGTCTATTTTCATGCTGCATATATTTGCATACAGATTTACATAAATCTGCATGAACTTGGAAATATCTGCATCTCATTGATCATCCCTACTGATTGATTGTAGACAATATGTATTGATCAGAGAGTTTTTGAAGCTCACCAAGGAAATGGGTACATAGGAACACAGGTTTTGGAAATGAAATAGAAACATGTTTTTGTACTGAATATAATAAATGAATAAAATGTATAAAACATTACAGATCTCCTTTAAAGTGAATTTGAGACAAACTTTTGCCGCCTTTATTTTTCTGCCCCTTACATATAGTTTATTGGGCATTATTCCTCCCCCACATGTTTTTCTATTATAAGTTCCATTTTGGTCTCATCTGACCAGAGCACCTTCTTCCACATGTTTGCTGTGTCCCCCACATGGCTTGTGGCAAACTGCAAACGGGATTTCCTAAGCTTTTCTGTTCACAATTGCTTTCTTCTTGCCACTCTTCCATAAAGGCCAACTTTGTACAGTGCACGACCAATAGTTGTCCTATGGACAGATTCCGCCACCTGAGCTGTAGATCTCTGCAGCTCATCCAGAGTCACCATGGGCCTCTTGACTGCATTTCTGATGTGTGCTCTCCTTGTTCGGACTGTGAGTTTAGGTGGACGGCCTTGTCTTGGTAGGTTTACAGTTGCGCTATACACCTTCCATTTCTAAATGACCGCTTGAACAGTGCTCCGTGGGATGTTCAGGGCTTTGGAAATCTTTTTGTAGCCTAAGCCTGCTTTAAATTTCTCAATAACTTTATCCCTGACCTGTCTTGTGTGTTCTTTGGACTTCATGGTGTTGTTGCTCCCAATATTCTCTTAGACAACCTCTGAGGCCGTCACAGAGCAGTTGTATTTGTACTGACATTAGATTACACACAGGAGTACTCTATTTAGTCATTAGCACTCATCAGGCAATGTCTTTGGGCAACTGACTGCACTCAGACCAAAGGGGGCTGAAAAATTACGCACACCCCACTTTGCAGTTATTGATTTGTAAAAAATGTTTGGAATCATGTAGGATTTTCATTCCACTTCTCACATGTACACCACTTTGTATTGGTCTTTCATGTGGAATTCCAAAAAAATTGATTCATGTTTGTGGCAGTAAAGTGACAAAATGTGGAAAACTTCAAGGGGGTCGAATATTTTTGGAAGCCACTGTACATGGTTTCCCATAGTCAAAGGGGTTTATTTACTATGGTTGCACTAGAGAGAGAAATGATTGAGCAACCCTGGTCTGTCTGCTAGTAGTAGATGAAAGCTTGTTTTCTGGGTCATATCAGAGTATAGGGGAGTTTGTAAGCTTAGTTGATTAAGGTTGTCTGCTGTGTCAACTTGTTTTAAAGGAACTATTGCAAAAATGTGGAAACTTTTAAATACATATACTAGTTGTACATTTGTCCAACAGTAAAATGCACTATAAATGTATTTTTCCTTAATTAATTGCCAGCTACAGTGGCTAGGAAAAATCTGACAGATTTTGGACTAGTCCATATCAGCATTTTCTTTAACTTTCTCAAAAGTACTCATCGAAAATGACTTACAATGGGGAAGCTATGTCTCCTCCTGTGCACACTATTCTGGCAGTTGGATGGAATGTGCCACTGCTATCCAGGGAGTGTTTTGAAACCAAAGTAATTCCTGAGTATCCACTGTAGGGAGGGAGATGGATTAGTTCGAAATGTGATTACATTTCTACTACAGTAAGTGGCAGAAACACAGGAAAAGGGTAATTATTTGTGCATTTTACTCTGGGACAAATGTACAACTAATTGTGGTCCTTTAATAAGCACAGTCAGGGGCGTAGCAATAGGGGTTTCAGAGGTTGTGACCGCATCGGGGCCCTTGGGCCAGAGGGGCCCCAAAGGGCCCTCCCTCAACTGCAGTATTAGCTCTCTATTGCTCCTGTGCTCATAACTAGCTGTTCCCAATTCCCTTTTTGCACCTCTGACACTGTAGTTGCCATTGGCAGGTTTTATATTGTTATTTATAGAATGCTTGGGGGGGGCCCATTGTAAAACTTGCATCGGGGCCCACAGCTCCTTACCTACGCCATTGAGCACAGTTATAGAGGTTCTCACTAATAGGTGCTGCAAGCAGATGTAATAGTGCAAACTTTAATTCAGTAACCTTTCTGCAATCTTCACCATATTCTGATTTGACCAGGTGAGGGATACATGCCCTGCTGTCCATCTCTCCATAGGGGATTCTCAGCATGGCCTTTAGGCTTTATAAAGACACTTCTTGAAAAAGATTTATAAAAAGATGCTGGGCAGCCTCCCTGCTCACTGCACACATTGTTGGCAGTTGGACAGAGCAACTGCCATTCACTAAGTGCTTTGGAAAAGAAAGAAAACCCTGAGCATCCCCCATGAGGACATGGGCTGGTCCAAAACCTGACAATTCTGTCAGATTTCTGCTACTTACTGCAAGTGACAGCAACATAGGAGAAAAGTAATTTATAGCTCATTTTATGCTGTAGTAAACTTACTTCTTATCTGTATATTTTACATATTTTTTAAATTTTAATATTTTTGCAACTGTGGTCCTTGAAGAGAGATTGGGGGATGAGCTGTGCACTGTTTGGTCAGTAAATCAGTTTTGCAAGATATTCTTATAGTTGCTGAGTTATTTTAAGTGGAGGAATAGTTACATTAATAAACACCCAGAGTATAAAAGGCAGTGCTGGGCCGAAATTACGCATTAGCGTAATTGCGCATCGTAATTCACTACAAATGCACCGTAAGCGTTACGTGTAAGGTTACGGTATTACACGTAATTAATTACGCGTAGACCGTAGGTTACGTTATTACGCGTAACAAATTACGCGTAAGACAGTAAACTCCTATTGAAATTACACAGTCTGCCGTAATCGCATAATATTACGCTCCCGTATACCGTATTTCGCGCCATATAAGACGCTCCGGCATATAAGACGCACCCAGGTTTAGAGGGCAAAAACCAGAGAAAAAATTATATATACTAAACCTGGTGTGTCCAAAAATCCAGGAGAGTCTTGTACATGTTACCCCTCAAATGTTGTCCTCCTGTGTCCCATTGTCTCCCCATTTGTCCTCTGTGTCCCCAATACCTGCCCCATGTGTCCTCTGTGTCCCTCATACTTGCCCCATGTGTCCCTCATGCCTGCCCTATGTGTCCTCTGTGTCCCCATACCAGCCCCATGTGTCACCCATGCATGCCCCATGTGTTCTCTGTGTCACCCATGCATACCCCATGTGTCATCTGTGTGTCCCTCATACATGCTCCATGTGCCCTGTGTCACCCATGCCTGCCCTATATGCTTGCCCTATGTGTCCTCTGTGGCAACCATGCATGTCCCATGTGTCCTCTGTGTGTCCCTCATGCCTGCCCCATGTGCTTGTGTCCCCATGTGTCCTCTGTGTCCCTCATGCCTGCCCCATGTGCCTGTGTCCCCATGTGTCACCTATGCATGCCTCATGTGTCCCTCATGCCTGCCCCATGTGCCTTTGTCCCCCATGTGTCCCCTGTGTCACCCATGCCTGCCGTGTCCTCTATGTGTCCCTCATGCCTGCCCCATGTGCCTGTGTCCCCCGTGTGTGTGTGTAAATTGTGGCTGCACCCGATGGATGCCTCTGTAATGTGTCAATCCATGCCTGTAATGTGTCCGGCGTGTGTAATATGTTCCCTCCCGCTGTGTACCTGATCTCTGCGTGCCCCCGCTAGTGTATAATATGCCCGCTCCCCCGCTTGCCTTATCTCCCTCCCCCATGTGGTTGCTGCCCCCCCCCCCCGGGTGTTAATCTGCAGCGGCTTACCTCTCCGCCTTGCCCGCGAGGATTGGAGACCTCCTTCACAGCCGTGCATCTCGCTCTAGTGATCGGCATGTGATAATGACGCAATCACCACATACCGAGCACTAGAGCGAGATGCGCGGCTGTGAAGGAGGTCTCCAATCCTCGCGGGCAAGGCGGAGAGGTAAGCCGCTGCAGATTAACACCCGGGGGGGCCAGCAACCACATGGGGGAGGGAGATAAGGCAGGTGGGGGAGCGGGAATATTATACACTAGCGGGGGCACGCAGAGATCAGACACACAGCGGGAGGGAACATATTACACACGCCGGACACATTACAGGCATGGGGAGCGGGCAGAGGCATACATCGGGTGCAGCCACACAGGCAGGGAATTCCCGACGTGGCGGCGGGTCGCGGTCCGTATCGGCGGGCGTTTCAAAGTCGGGAATTCCCTGCCTTTGCCGTATAAGACGCAGGGACTTTTTCACCCTATTTTTTGGGGAGAAAAAGTGCGTCTTATACGGCGAAAAATACGGTAATATAAAAAAGCCGCCGACTTTAAGGGTTAATAGCAAAGCCCCCTTAAATGCTAAGAGCCTCAAATTTGGAGAATATATTAAGGAGATCAGAAGGAATAAGAGGAAACATTTTTTTTTCAAAAAGACCTTATAGTTTTTGAGAAAATCGATGTTAAAGTTTCAAAGGAAAAATATATACATTTAAAAACCCGCCGACTTTAACGGTTAATAGCAAAGCCTGCTTAAAATTTAGGAACACCAAATTCCCAGGGTATATTAAGGGGATCAGTGGGAATAAGAGGAAAAAATTTTTTTCAAAAAGACCTTATAGTTTTTGAGAAAATCGATTTTTAAGTTTCAAGGGCAAAAATGTCTTTTAAATGCGGAAAATGTCAGTTTTTTTTTGCACAGGTAACAATAGTGTTTTATTTTCATAGATTCCCCAAGTGGGAAGAGTTTTACTTACTTCGTTCTGAGTGTGGGAAATATAAAAAAAAAACGACGTGGGGTCCCCCCTCCCAGACCTCTTTAACCCCTTGTCCCCCATGCAGGCTGGGATAGCCAGAATGCGGAGCACCGGCCGCGTGGGGCTCCGCACCCTGACTATACCAGCCCGCATGGTCCATGGATTGGGGGGTCTCGGAAGGGGAGGGGCAGCCAAGCTTTCCCCTCCCCCTCCGAGCCCTTGTCCAATCCAAGGACAAGGGGCTCTTCTCCACCTCCGATGGGCGGTGGAGGTGGAGGCCGCGATTTCCTGGGGGGGGGGGTTCATGGTGGCATCTGGGAGTCCCCTTTAAAAAGGGGTCCCCCAGATGCCCACCCCCCTCCCAGGAGAAATGAGTATAGGGGTACTTGTACCCCTTACCCATTTCCTTTAAGAGTTAAAAGTAAATAAACACACAAACACTTAGAAAAAGTATTTTAATTGAACAAAAAACATAACCACGAAAAAAGGCCTTTAATATTCTTAATTAACCATTCATACTTACCTGTCCCTTTAAAAGCCAGTTCCCACGCAATATCCTCAGAAATTGGCTAATCAGTTACAATGTAACAAAGTTGTTACAATGTAACAACTTTGTTACTTTGTAACTCCACCGCACCCGACGTCACTCGTCGCTCACCCGCCGGCCGCCGCATACACTTACGCTAAGTCTCCGCCGGCTCCCGCCGGCTCCCGCCGTCCACTCCGCCCACACCTGTCACCCATATACATGCTGGCACCCATGGGTGCCAGCATGTATATAGGTGACATGTGGGAGAGGCGGGGAGGGCAGCGAGAGCCGGCGGGACTTAGCGTCCTGCACGGACCCGACAGAGCTCTGAGCTATATAGCTCAGAGCTCTCTAAGCATCTTTGTATTTGGGCTCCAAGGAGCCCCATTGGTCCTTAGCAGACCAATGGGGTTCCTTCTGATTTGAAGGAACCCCATTGGTCTGCTAAGGACCAATGGGGCTCTTTGGAGCCCAAATACAAAGATGCTTAGAGAGCTCTGAGCTATATAGCTCAGAGCTCTGTCGGGTCCGTGCAGGACGCTAAGTCCCACCGGCTCTCGCTGCCCTCCCCGCCTCCCCCACATGTCACCTATATACATGCTGGCACCCATGGGTGCCAGCATGTATATGGGTGACAGGTGTGGGCGGAGTGGATGGCGGGAGCCGGCGGGGACTTAGAGTAAGTGTATGCGGCGGCCGGCGGGTGAGCGGCGAGAGACGCTGGGTGCGGTGGAGTTACAAAGTAACAAAGTTGTTACATTGTAACAACTTTGTTACATTGTAACTGATTAGCCAATTTCCGAGGATATTGCGTGGGAACTGGCTTTTAAAGGGACAGGTAAGTATTAATGGTTAATTAAGAATATTAAAGGACTTTTTTCGTGGTTATGTTTTTTGTTCAATTAAAATACTTTTTCTAAGTGTTTGTGTGTTTATTTACTTTTAACTCTTAAAGGAAATGGGTAAGGGGTACAAGTACCCCTATACTCATTTCTCCTGGGAGGGGGGGTGGGCATCTGGGGGACCCCTTTTTAAAGGGGACTCCCAGATGCCACCATGACCCCCCCCCAGGAAATCGCGGCCTCCACCTCCACCGCCCATCGGAGGTGGAGAAGAGCCCATTGTCCTTGGATTGGACAAGGGCTCGGAGGGGGAGGGGAAAGCTTGGCTGCCCCTCCCCTTCCGAGACCCCCCAATCCATGGACCATGCGGGCTGGTATAGTCAGGGTGCGGAGCCCCACGCGGCCGGTGCTCCGCATTCTGGCTATCCCAGCCTGCATGGGGGATAAGGGGTTAAAGAGGTCTGGGAGGGGGGACCCCACGTGGTTTTTTTTTTTATATTTCCCACACTCAGAATGAAGTAAGTAAAACTCTTCCCACTTGGGGAATCTATGAAAATAAAACACTATTGTTACCTGTGCAAAAAAAACTGACATTTTCCGCATTTAAAAGACATTTTTGCCCTTGAAACTTAAAAATCGATTTTCTCAAAAACTATAAGGTCTTTTTGAAAAAAAAAAATTTCCTCTTATTCCCACTGATCCCCTTAATATACCCTGGGAATTTGGTGTTCCTAAATTTTAAGCAGGCTTTGCTATTAACCATTAAAGTCGGTGGGTTTTTAAATGTATATATTTTTCCTTTGAAACTTTAACATCGATTTTCTCAAAAACTATAAGGTCTTTTTGAAAAAAAAATTTTTTCCTCTTATTCCTTCTGATCTCCTTAATATATTCTCCAAATTTAAGGCTCTAAGCAATTAAGGGGGCTTTGCTATTCACCCTTAAAGTCGGCGGCTACCTAACATTGATCCATGCGTCAACTTTTCCGCTTGGGAGTATGGCCTTACGCATTAATTGCTAGTAGGAAATTACGCGTAAGGCAATAACGTAACAATCTGCATTACGGTATTCTTATGTGTAATTGCGTAAGGGCTATGCGTAATTACAGACATGAACCGTAGATAAATGTCTACGCCGTAAGCGTAATTCCGTAATGCGTAATAGCGTAAAATTACGCGTAATGATCCGTAAGCGTAGTTTTTTCCATTACGCCCAGCACTGATAAAAGGTTTAAAAGGTGGGCTCTGATTTAGCAGAACACATAGTCAGCTAGAGAGTATGCATAGTAATACTCTGATTGGCTAGAGCTACTGATGGCTCACAGTGCTTCTTTGGGCCAATATTTGACAAACACTGGAGGAGGAAGAGCCATGGTTGTTTGGAATGTGGCACTCTGGCACCTTTTATTATTTGCTGAGTATTACAGTAGCGAGGTCTATGAGACCCTTATTTGCTGAACATTTCATCTGGATTGTTTTAAAGGGAAACAAAAATTGAATGAGTATTTTAATCTGGGTGTGAAGCCAGGCACAACATGTCTAGCTATCGGATGGAGAACAGTTTAATTTTGGGATCATTTGACCAAAAAACCATTTTCCCTTTGTTCTCAGAATCTTATTAATTTGGCAAAGCTCAATTGGGGCCTCTATTGAGGAATCACTTTTTTATTGCAACCTTCCCCCACAAGAAAAAAAAAAATAGCTGCCATACACACAATGACCACCATTTGCCAATAAATTCTTGTGACTGCTTCAAAGCTTACATTGGCTTTGCAGCTTTTCTGACCAGATTCCTCCTTGCCATCCAATTTGAAGAGACAACCGAACCTGGAAAGGGTGCCAGTAGTATCAAACATGTTTTAACAAGAACATTTATTTATAGATAAGTACGCCAATGACTACAAAAGTTTTTTTTCGAGCTTTGCTTTTAATCGCAGTCCTCCACAATGGCAACAATGCTCAGTGTGCCAAGATCAGACTTGTTTGGGTTTAGACTGTTTCTCTCAGCTTTCTAACTCTTGCCGTATATCCTGCTCAATCTTGGTTATATCGTATTCCTTCAGCATGTCAAACTCATCCCAGGGTTTAGCAGACTTCTTCGCTTTTTCAAAGTGTTTCGGCAACAGATACTTCTCAAACCGGATGCCTTTTATGTTGAATTTCTGCTGCTCCCACCGCTTGGACCATGGCCTCGGCTTCATCGCCACTTGTATGGGATTGACAGGAACTTCTGTTTCATGGAGCACAACTGGCTGCATGTTGACGTCCACCGTGCTGTACTGAGGCAGGGCATCGCGTAGATACATAAGGTTATCGTCCAGTCTCTTCTCCAGCTTCAGTACTTTGATTTCCTGCATACGGGGACTGTACATATCATATCTCAACTCCACACCTTGTCCCTCAATAACATTTCGGAGCACAAACGTGGCACCCAGGCCACCCCCTGATCTCTGGATACAAAGCCCTACAAATCTGTGAAGATTTCCGCCATTGTGAGGATCTGACATGGTCACGGCAAGGATGCTACCTACGTAAAATTCTGGAATCTCAATGGTTTTCCTTCTTTCAACCATGTCATTTCTTTCAAGGTAAAAACAAAGTGGGTCTTTTCTGCATCGACGGGGTATAAATTCTGGGCTCAGGTACTTTTTCTGGACCGCTGCCTGTGCCTCCTTATCAAACATGTTTTGCTTTAATTCAAGAGTTTCCTGTGCTCCTATGGATTGGTAATGCTTTAATTTTACACTCTCTTTTTTGTGAAAAGCTTTTCAGTTGTGCCTGTCCAAAACATTATCCTTGAGATGACACTGGTTGCCATCCATAGTTGAATGTTTGCTTTCAGTTGCACTGGAATGCTCCAGTAATAGCTATTTTTCTGTCAAACTAATCAAAAAATGTTACAGCTGATCACAGGTTGAAGGCATGCATTTTTTTAATAGTTCCTATATGTCACTTGGCTGCAGTAAGCTGCATTGAGCAAATATAACTGGACCATTCATTTTCCGTGTGTGTGTGTCTTCAAAACAAGCTGCAAAGCAACAAAATGTTATTCTCTATACCCATTGTACACATTGGCACATCAGTCTCACAATGTCAACATGCACATCATGTGACTGCACTGTTACCATGACAACAAAGTTTTCATTAGCTCTCATACAGACCTATTTACAAGTTCTAGGGTTATAAAAAAGGAAAACAAATATTTTACAATGCTCTGCACTGTTATACGTTATGAGCCCAAGTAGGGGAACAGCTGGTGCTGTATATTTTACTTTCTTTGCTCAACTTTACTATCTTTTCATGGATTCATTATATGCATATGAAAAGAAAGACCCAATCTGTCCGACTGCTTTTTCTTTAAGCATGTTCAAGGAAATGTTCAGTGCAGTGGATGTCAGCACAAGCATTGGAAAGTTCCCCAAATCAAGTGTAACTGGATCATTTGACAACTTTAATTTGATGTATATGTGAAGCCTAACACCATCCAGTACATGGGACACACAGGGCCCAATCAAATTTAAAGCGGAATATAACCCTGCATTTCAACTTTGCTCTAAAACATTATTTACAGCATATTATATGCAACCAGCATTTTTTTTTACTAGACCAGCATTGGAAGGGTTACACAGAGTTTTAAAGTTCCTGGAGATTTCTGCAGACGCATCCGAAGCTGAAATAGATACATTTTGTTTACATACATGTATCTAAGTGTTGAATGTGACTCACTCTCTCTCACTGAGCTGGAGGACAGCCAAAGTGTGTAACATTCAACACTTAGATACATTTATGTAAACAAAATGTATCTATTTCAGCTTCGGATGCGTCTGCAGAAATCTCCAGGAACTTTAAAGCCCTGTGTAACCCTTCCAATGCTGGTCTAGTAAAAAAAAATGCTGGTCGCATATAATATACTGTAAATAATGTTTTAGAGCAAAGTTGAAATGCAGGGTTATATTCCGCTTTAATTTTTCTCCTAATTTCTCTCCTAGGTGATATTTTCACATCTTAACAAAAATGCCTTTTAAGCCACCATCAAGTAATAAATTATTCAGAATAATTTTGCCACTGATTTTTTTACCTACTTTTTGGTACTTTTATCAACTGCAGGACAGATTCGTGCACTCTAAAACAGGCCATAAACATATTAATTTTTACTGCTCAATTCTCAGCAGATTCCACCACAAGAATCTATTACGCCAGCATGTCTGATTAATCAGATACCAAACAATGGTGGCCCACAATTTATTGGAAGTATTGATCGGATAAGACAAACAAAAATTAGGTTGATCAGGGATGCGGCAGGAGTGGTAGTAGTCAATCGATAAGCTTTAAAAGAGTGCACTGCAATTCAATTCATTTTCAATAGATTACCTACTGTATCCACATCAAGGTATTTCCTCTGGATACCCCCTAGATCGAAATTTTTGTGCCACCTGAACCTTCCGTATCTTACACACCCCAGGCTCACTCACAATTTTGTTAACCCTCATAAATTGACTCCGAGGGATACTCTTTTTCACTCCCTCTGGGTGAAAGCTGGAATAATGTCAGGTCCACTCTTTTCTGCTGCCAGAATTGGTTGACACACATCCCAAGGGGGTGTGTGTCGGGGTATATATGTATGTGAAGTTTTTGGTATTTTGTATGACTCTTGAGCAACTTGAGAAAGGCCTTATGCGGCCGAAACAGCGTTTGTTGTTGCTGTCACTATGGAAATAAAGTAAGTGAGCTTACTTCGTTTGGTGTGGTGCCGGTCCTTGATGTGGATACTGTGGTGACCCCTTGAGTACTGGGGTGGGACCTTGGCACACCGCTTTGATTGTCCATACTAGTGCTCCTGACCCCTATTTGGCTACTAATACATTAACTACTGAAAGCTGTAAGATAAAAAGACTGTTCTGAATAATTTGGCAGTAATTAACGCACAAATCAAACAACATTTTGTTCATATGCATTAATAATTAATCATGCAATACATGTGCAAGAAAGACATGCTTGAACACATTAAAGATGTTTGATTGATCATCCCCTTTCCATAAAAAGTGTTTACAATTAGGGATGGCCATTGGGATGCAAATAATTTCGAGTTTATGCAGCATGTACATTTTGTACACAAAATTATGCAGCTTGAACATGAACCAATCAAATCCTGTTGAGGAAAAATTCAATTGTCAAAAGTCAATTTTCGAGCTGCATTAATTTGCATGCAAAATGTGCATAATCTTGCATCAATTCAACATTATTTGCATATCATTTACCATCTCTTTGAGCAAATGGAATGCAAATTATTGGCACTAAACTGTTCTCAGGAAGGTGTACTGTGACATTTTATTTTTCCAACTGACTAAATAAAATAGCATTTGTGAGGGTTTTGAGGAAGCTCAACTCTCTTTCATGTGGAAGGTGTAGACAAAGATACCGGAGCTGTCTGAAAAATCATTGTTAGTCACTCAAAAGCTATTATAAGCCACTCAGTTATTTAAAAACTTCATCCATCATTGTCCTACTTCATTACCTCTTCCAGTAAAAACTGTTCTGAAGTCAATTGTCCCAAATTAAATAAAATCTGAAATTACTTTTCCTAGCTCATCTGTACAATATTTTGGCTTTGGCTAAACATGTACTATAGAGCCAGTGTACCAAAAACATAAAAAGTGATAATTTATAAATAGCTTGCATACATGGCTCCCAAGTAATAAATCTGCCAAGCTTTTGTTCCCCATTGGCATCTGTGTAATTACAGTTTAAAATATCCCACATCCTCTCTGGGCAACTTTCATTACAGGGTTCATTTAGAGTTGTACAATATAGAAGGGACTCCTAAGAATACCATTTCTACTGGTAAACTTTTGAATAAGAATAATATTAATTTTTCAGTCTTCTATGATGAAGGATGAATGACGGACTCGAGAGAAAAAAACTACAGTATCTGATATGGAGAGTTTAGTCCTACTTTAAAGCAACCCATCTTTTTTTTCTGCCTCTTTGCTTGAAGTGGAGCTACAGTGTAAATTCCAAAGGGAAAAATAGTAGTGACACTTACTATGACCGCTCTCCCTCTTTTTTTTACCCATTGCAGCAACATGTGATTTCTGTTTTAAAGTGAACCTGAGGTGAACATAAACTGATGAGATAAACCATTAAATGTATCATTGTACTTCTAAAAATAACTTTTTTAAGTATCCCAGGGTTTTCTTTTGTATTTAAAGGGGACCTAAACTGAGAAGGATATGGATTTTTCCTTTTAAAATAATACCAGTTGCCTGACTCTCCTGCTGATCCGGTGTCTCTAATACTTTTAGCCACAGCCCCTCAGCAAGCATGCAGCTCAGGTTCTCTGACTGAAGTCAGACTGGATTAACTGCATGCTTGATTCAGGTGTGTGATTCAGCCACTACAGCAGCCAAACAGATCACCAGGACTGGCAAGCAACTGGTATTGTTTAAAAGGAAACATCCACATACCTCTCAGTTAAGGTTCCCTTTAAACATTCACAAAGTAGGTTGAATGTTTTACTGTCTATAATCAGTAGCAGTCTATTAAGTGTCCCAGAGTGAAAATACATGAACATGGCCTTGTCCTACCGCTCACCTGTCCTCAGAAGTTGTATTCTGCCAAGAAAACGTTTATGGCTGTACAGTAATTAGCTTATCAGTGCTGCTTACTTTATTCCTGACGAGGTAGGGACAAGACAAAAGCTGTTACTTTCATGTCTAAAAATTAACTCTTCCAGGCAGCAAAATAAAACAAGTAAAACAGCTTAGTTATTATTATGTTTTGTACTGTACATACAGATGCTTATCTCATCATGTCACATATTGCTTCGGTTACACTTTAAGCAGGAGGGAAGCACAGGAGCAGCTCCACTATGTGCCATTTTGTGCCTGCCACTGTGAAAACACTTAACGACCACGGTCAGCCGATCGGCGGACCTAGGTGTTAAGTGGTTTTACATGGAAACGGCTGCTTATTCGAGCGGCCTTTACATGTCAGTTCACGGAGGGTGTCTACATGAACTGCCTGCGGGCCTCCGATCGTGGCTCGCAGGCGAAATGTAAACACGCCAGCAAGAAATCCCCACTGTTTACATCATACGGCGCTGCTGCGCAGCAGCACTGTAAAGGAGATTGGCGATCCCCGGCCTCTGACTGGCCAGGGATCACCGCAGTCTGATAGGCTGAAGCCTATTAGAGGCGGTGCAGGACGGATCTCCGTCCTGCGCCACCCAGGGGACAGAGGGGAGGGAGGGAAGGGCAGGGAGGCCGAAAATCGCTGCGGAGGGGGGCTTTGAGGAGCCCACCCCGCAAGGCGAAAATAGCCGGCAGCGATCAGACCCCCCCAGCAGGACATCCCCCTAGTGGGGAAAAAAGGGGGGGAAGTCTGGTCGCCCTGGCTCTATCCTGATCTGTGCTGTGGGCTGGAGAGCCCACGCAGCACAGATCAGAAAATGGCCTGGTCCTTAAGTGGTTAAGCAATACACTTCTTTTCTCTTCACCCCTCCTCTCTATCATTAACGTACCTGGGATGATCTAAGAATTACCTGCTACCCTCCTATGATATCATCTCTAATGTTGGGTACACATGTTACTATTTTCTGTAAGATAGATGCATCTGATTTATAAATTCCCTCATGTCCGATATTAATCCCAATCGATTCTGCGCTAAGAGAATCGAGTGCAGAATCGAGTGCAGAATCGAGCAGAAAAAAACGATCAGGTGGGAAAATTGAGGGAAAAATCGTAACGTGTGTGCCCAGCATTAGAAGCCTTTGCAATGGCGGAAAACTGCCATGGCAGCTTTCAAGAGTGGGTGTGGCTAAACAACAAAAACTGTGTATTCTGGCTCAAAGGGTCAGTGTTTAAAGATTCTTGCTATGCTATTATAAAACCTGCAGACTGTGCAGACCATGTGGAATTTATTTTGACACTTTAGGTCTGCTTTAAGAGCTCCACCTGTTACAGCTAAACTAAATGTAATGTATCCACAGGTTATATTTCATATTTATCAGATTAAATATAAACATCTATGTTAGCAAAAACAAAACTTGTTATTTTAAAAACATGAATGAACATTGTATATTTGTAATATGTGCGGTGTGTTAACACCATTTTCTATATTTTCCTTGTTAAATGCAGTCTGGCTTTAGTTATAGGTAGCAATGATAAAAGCACACAGTCAGCACAGGCAGCAGAATGAATACTGACTGTTCTCTGCTTTACAGATCAATGACTATTTTTGCCAGTGAATTCCATACAGTCTTATTCATACATAAATAGTAATGTTTAACATGTATTGCAGTCACATAAATAAAGATAATACCTACATTGCTTAAATGTCAAGAAATAAAGCGTACATAGACTTACGCTGTGAATAAAAATAGTAAAAACACTAATAAAGTGTAATTGAAAAATACATGGGTAAACACAAAATTGGTATTAATGATAGCAATTTCCTTAATCCCCTGAGTGATAAAAGATTGTTTTGTATGTGTACTGTACAGTATTTAACAGGTAAGACCACGGCTGATTAATTCACTAATTTAAAGTAATTTCAGTAATTTTTCTCTCCTTCTGGAATGGTAACACCTGCTAGCTTGCAGGTCTTAACCCCTTGTTTTAGCATCTATTAGCATTGCTGCTTTCTCATTGCCCTGCACTATGAAATCTCAGTAGACATTCATTGGCTGATTTATGGTAATTTCTTCCATTACAGATGGTCTGACAGATTGTGTAGATCCTGATTGCTGCCAGCAAGCCAATTGCTTCTCCAGCCCTCTCTGTCAAGGTTCACCTGACCCACTAGACCTCATCCAGCAAAGCCAGCCACCCTTTTCTCAGCATCCTCCGAGGCTCTTCTATGACAGGATTAGATTTCTTATTGGCAAGGATGGTACTCATGTCATTCCGGGAGAAATCAGCGTTGACAGCAGGTGGGTATGGCCTTACGTGTGTGACATCATCGCATCACAGTAAACACAGGCAAATATGACAGCACTTTATTGCATGTTGGAAAACGTTTACCTCTTTGGAGATGCTTTAATGGGATGGGGGTAGCTCTGCATGACTGGCTAGCTCATAAATGTTTTCAAATAAGCTGAGAGGTTATAATGTAATGTAAAATATCCAGTGCAAGAAGAATAATTTACCTTTTGGAACTGGTTTCCTTTTGCACAATCGAAAGTTCTTTTAAATATTATTTATTTATTTATTTTTAATTTATAACTTATTTGAATTAATAACTGTTTTGTGTGGTCTTACATCTCTGAGCAGACTAAAGGCTGAACAGGATTTCCTAGTGAATCGTGGACCTTTTGTCAGGCTAACCTATACACTTGAATACCGGAAGTGAGAGCTGAGAGGGATATGAAGGCTGTCACATTAACTTCCTTTCATTATGGAAGTTGCCTGGCATCCTGCTGATCTTTCTAGCTTCTGTTGTTTCTGAATCCCATACCTTAACTGCCTACACCCCCCTAGTGACCAGGCTATTTTTTACAATTCAGTGCTCTGCAGCTTTAACAGCTCGCTGCAGAGCCATACAATTGAGCACACAAATGAATATTGCCCCCTTTTTTGCCACTAACAGAGATTTCTGATGGTGGCATTTGATTGCTTTAGCTGAGCCGTATGGTGCGCAGGCGCCGTTGTCAACGGCGTGACAATGGCGCCCGTGCGCCACACGACTCAGCTAAAGGTTGTCTGTTTTTCATTGACCTGAGGAAGCGGGCTTGGTTCTGTGAAATGCGTTGGCAACAGTATAACCATTTTTACTAAAGACTCCCTGTTATCCATCCTAGTGAGTCTTAAGTGGAGGTAAGAAACCTCATTTTATTATTTTTAACATCCAGTTAGTACCTACATCTTGTGCCCCTCCCCACAACCCCTATCCAGTACTCCAACACCTCTCACAGAGGTGCTGACCTCCACTACATTGGGACCCTTTCAACTAGTAGAGAGTACCACAGGAGGAGAGCGACCGCCCTGCTGCAGAGCAGGCCGGGAGACCAAACGGGAACGGTCTAAATTTCCCACACGCACATACGGTGGTTGCAGGATTACAACCCATCCTTGTGAGTATTCAATTGTCTCTAAATTGAACCTCCAGGGCTTTAACGATTCTGCACTATTGGGCTCCTGGTCTTCCTTCTTTCAACAAAAACAGGGAACTCAGTTCTAAGGAACAGAGAACCCCACACCTGTTACACTACCTTTCCTGGGGACAGCTCAGTGAAAGGTTGAGAAAGGTTGCCCCTTGCCGGTTATTCCCTGCCACCCAATCTACTGACAGATAAACTGATATTTAAATGTGTTATATATGAGTAATGTGGGAATCAGTTGCAGTCCACATGACTACTGGCCATGCTTTTGTTTTGCTACAAGACTGACAAATGAGGTCATTTCTGTGGCAGTCCGAGACACACCCATAAATCACTATGGAGCACTGCATTACTACGCGTGAAAAAAACACTCCTCTTCCTCCAGGACTGGAAGTTAGCTAAACAAGAGGATGTGGGCAGCACTAACGTGACCACGCTTTTATATTCAAAATAGAAGTATTTATCTTCTGGTTTATTACAACAGCAGACTACCCCATGGCTGTGCAGAGGCTGATGGATGCCATGCTTTAAATTAAGACAGCTGTTCTCTTCTGGAAGATCTATGACGCTCTAAATGCTATACGTTTATTAGTCCCAATGCACATCAGTAAAAATGAGAATTATTTTTAGATAATGTATAGCTGAAATAAAACTGTCAATCTGGGTGCCGCTATATGCCAAATGAGTGGATTTCTTAGCAAACTAAACTGATTATCTCAGTGTGGAGGGAGTGAGTGGACCATGTGCGCGTCACTAGACATATGTTTTATTTATCAAGCAGGCTCAATTCCCCATTCATTGCAATGAAGTGTGCATCCTACATAGAGGAGAAAATGATCCATCCATTCCATTCCATTTACAATTATAATTCAAGCCTATGCCGTGCGCATTGTTTCATCCAGTGCATATGTCTAATACAGGAATGCCGGGCATAAATTGTGATTCATCTGCATTAAAACGACATCAGGGCAAGAAGACTACCCAGGAGGTGCTTTACTTTATAACGAGTTATGGTTAACCCCTGCATGCCCACTACAATACTATTCTAGCAAAGTCTTACATATTTGTATCCATATCTGGGAAAACTGTTTTATCAGATGATATTTTAGGGTGTAAAAGTGATCCTGAACTCTTGCGCAGGCCAGAAGGAAACCATAGAGAAATCCACCCTGTATGTATTTAGAGAGTTTCGCCTGTCTAATTCCCCCTCATCGGTGTCTAATCACAAGTTGTAATTTGATCTTTCCACTGTGTCAGCTGACTGCCACGGCAGATAAGCTCATTTGAAAGCACAGGGTGTTAACAATATTTCTGCTTCCAGGAAAGCAGGAAGTAGAAACACTGCAGATTTATAGTAGGATTTTTTAACAGCTGTAACAAAACAATGTTTTTATTTAACCACTTTACCCCCCCCCCTCCCCAGTGCTAAATTTCTCCGTCCCTCTGCGCACTTATTTGTTTACTGGCTGGGAGTGGGCGGGGAACTCGCACGCACACTCCAGCCAGCCAGCACAGCAGGTGACTAATTGGACGTTAGGAACAAGCGTTCCTAAATCCAATTAGACTCACCGATTGCGAATAGAATGAAGACTGCTTCAAACAGAAGCAGTCTTCATTCATAACAATGTAAAGTAAACAAACGTGCAGCGCGAACAAACCCCCGCTCTGCAGTCCAATGATTGGTTATGGGGACCCCAGTCCCCAATAATCAATCATATTACAGAAAAAAAAAAGAATGGAAGCAGCGCTGAAAGGTAAAAATCGTGCTGGTGTTTCAGGGGTAAAACCCCTCAGTTGTGAAGTGGTTGGTTATTATGCTGTTGCATATATTTTAAAGCAGAGAGGATGTTCTGAGTTTATGTCCCCTTCATTGATCCGCAGCTAAGAAAATCAGCAACTGGGAACAGTTATTGGGAAATGATTTTGACTAGATCCTGCAATGGTTGTGCCGAGCTCTCTGTACCCATATGCTTTCCTGTAATGCCTGACCCAGAATCCTGTATAAACTCCCTCTATACATAGAACAAGTCACAGGAACCCCACATCTCACAGTACAGTTCTCTCATGAAAGGGATATTCTTATTGGCTTGTATAGATATTTACTTTCCAAATAGGGCTGAGTGAAATGAACAACCAATGTGAGGATTTCTGAAGCAGCGGAGAGGACTAGAGACCCAATCAAATATGCAAAACGGGAAATTTTGGCAATGCAGGAGCCACGGATGTTTGGGCACCGAATATTTCTGTTTATAGCTGCTATTAACATGGGTACCTATGGGGAGCCTAAACTTGTCACCTGACATTCATCATAATACAGCAAAGGTGGCGTTGATATAGGTGGGTTTGCGGAGGGGGCAGTTAGGGTTAGGCATTTGTGGGCTGCTCAGTTAGGCTTACACATTGGTGGGGGGTTCTATTAAGGTTAGGTATTGTGCATGGGTTCTGTTAGGGTTATGTATCGGTGGGGGTCCTGTTAGGGTTAAATATCAGTGGCGGGAGGGCTTGTGATACTATTTAGTGATAGTAAAATATTAGTAAATGTCAGAATTACCACTGACCAATAGTAGAATATTGGTAATTTTACCATCCTTCTACAAGTGTCCAGTGCCATTGTCCAGAAATGAGCAAGCCTGTACTGTTCTCTGCAGTGAAAATAAATGTTTTTACACAAGAGAAATGCTTGAGACATACGCGTTCTTTTATGTATTTTAGAGAAGTTTAGTTTTGGGAATATAATCCCACTTTAAGTTATCTATTAAGTATTTATTTAAGTATCTATTTAAGTATTTCAGTGTTCTTCAGCCTTGGAGTAATTTAGTAAATAAAGGTGTTAAGCATTTATAAAAGTGAAGGCTAGGAAGCTGAATTCAGTATAAGAATCATCCACAACACAGGCTGGCCAATGTGAACTCCCACTTGGCTTTAACATGGGTTGGACCACACACACACACACACACACACACGTTAAAGAGAACCCGAGGTGGGCAGATGGGACACAGAGCCATGTTCTCTGGTTCCTAACATGCCTCTGTGTCCCCACACCACTGCTTTCTGCCCCCCACCGCCGTGCTATAGCCCCTCGAGATAAGCGACCATATTTGTCGCTATCTCGGAGGTAAACACAGGTAGAGGGATTCCCTGCTCAAAATGCCTGCCAGGGCCTTCCTGCAGGCTTTCCCTGGCCACGTCCCTGCCACTCCCCTACCTTCCTGCATGCCGTGAAAGACACACAGTCTCTCAGTGCAGCATCGTGACCCAGAGGTCACCAAAGTTAAAGTGGGCCATTGCAGGGAGTGGTGGCTACATGATCTGCTCCCCCCCCCCCCCCCCAGATCAGATAGCCTACTTTTTTTTTTTTATCCCACCTTGGGCTCTCTTTAAGGGCAATGGGCTTTTCCCACCTTTTTATTCCTCCAAACAGAATAGGAGGTAATACAATGAAGGTTCCAATAGTTTCATATAGCTACTCCCCCATTGGGGAGTACATCTTCTAATTGATCTTCCACTACTTCTGGTTGCTCACAGTCTTCTAAGCTGTTGGCACTGGCAGTCGTCTTCTACTGTTGCTAGAAGAATCTTGTCATTTTACTTGCAGCAACCATGCCTGATTGAAGCCTTGCTTTTAGAGATGCTGTCTAGAGCAGCTGTCATTTTCGAGCTCCAGGTCTCAGCTGATGAAATCTCAACGGACCTGCCTCTACTTATGAACTTGGCAGCGTAATGTAACTAGGGAAGAAATTAATTTTATTGGCATTTGAAATGGCCAAAATGCTTATTGGCGATGGAATGACTAATTTTGGCACCAGGGTTCGGTTATTATATAGCTGAGATGCCAGGCAGTGAAAACACTGAAAATGGATTAGGCTTAAAAGTCATTAGTGTATAGGAGGGAGCTAGAACCACAGGAGTTTCCTTGAATCTAGGCAGCAGTGATGCAGTCGGAGCACCTGGAAGAATGCCAGATGCTGAGGGTAGTAGGCTGCATACCACCTGGGATGGTAACATGGGACTTGGGGCGAAAATGAATGTGGAACCCCTACATTTTAATTTACTGCACTGACAGTAAACTTGTGAACCTTTAGATCCTGACTTGTGGGGCCCTTAAAGGGAATCTACAGTAAAAATAAATAATTGTATGTGTAGTACAGCTAAGAAATAGAACAGTAGTAGCAAAATCAGAGTCTCATGTTGCTTCCAGTACAGGAAGAGTTCAGTTCAGTAGTCATCTATGTAAAAGAGCTGCTCTGAGCTATTCGACCGAACTCTGGTCGGAGACAGTTCTATTTTCTGAAGCTCTTATATATCAAAGAAACAGAAAGACACAGCTTCGGATAAGGTTTTATTGCAGGGAAGTTCAAAGGGTCATTAGTTCTGCTCTGTTTCATAGTTTAAAATGCAGTGTATGGTTTGTAATTGCAAATATGACAGAATGATGCAACGGTTTTTTTTTGTTTTTTTTTAAAGCTATATAACTGAAAATAAAATATGATACTCTTTTTTTTGCTACTAATGTTCTATTCATTATCTGTACTACACATACAGTTCAATACATCCTAAGTTTTGTTTTGCTTTAGTGTCACTTTAAGGAGCTTGAGGCCCTGGGGAATTGCCCAGGCTGGCCATATGGAAGCACCAGCCCTGCATACCATTACTCTACAGAAAATAACTGTATTAGCAGTTAAAGAGGAACTGTAGGGAAAATAATATAATACAATTATTATTATTTTTACAATGTTCACTTCTAAATTAGTTAGCCAGTGTTTTCCCATTACATAATCTTCCCTCACCCTGATTTACATTCTGAAATGTATTATAGGTGGTGACATCCGGCAGACAGTCCGGTGTGTGTACAGTCTGTCAGCGGAACGCTCAGAAACAGCCGTATCAGTCTGCAGACAGACTGTAGACAAGCCGGACTGTCGCTGGAACGCCCGCCCAGCGGGAGGTGACGATGGTCCCGTCGTTGCCTGCAGTCCGGCGTGTGTACGGACCTTTAGCCCTGTCAGGTGCATCTTTGCAAAATATTTGTTTCTGAAAATTCCAAAGCCAGTAAAAACAATGCTTTGTCTTCCAGAATGCTCTGGCTTTGTCTTCCAGAATGCTCTGGGAGAAGAATTCTGAATAGTTAAACAGCCTAGGCTAAGCATCACTGGAAGGGTGAGGCTACATACCAATATACAGCAAAGATATAGAAAGTGTTTCTGATGCTAAAACCAGGAAAATGACTGTTAAAGTGGCTATCCTGAATAATTTACTACAATTACTATATGTTACTAGAGTGCCTCTTTAAGGCAGGCAAGGCAGTTCTGTACTCTGGGGATTTTGTGTGATTTTTATGGGCTGTAAGAGAAAATGTTGAGAAAGGATCTGCACATTATGCCATGCAGATTCCTATCTGCACATCACACACCTTGGCAGGGCATTTTAATGCAGATGTGCATTGAATAAGAAACCTCACACTTCTTAAGCCTGCTGTAATTCAGCGTAGAATGTAAAATATGATACCCAAGGAAAGTCTGTGTTCATAGCGGCATGAATGATGGCAAATAAAATAAATGCATCACGGAGCTGTGAGATAACGCAAAGAATAATGATGGCTGTGATGGATTTATCACAGGAACCTGGGCATTGCATTATATGCAGAATATTAAATAGCTCAGAGAGAAGATGGTATGAAACAAGGGAGAAAATAAATGGCCCAGTGTATGGAATAATGAGTGGATTACCTGTCCCTGTTCACAGTGTGTTCTCAGATGGCAAAGGTCAACACACATTGTCATATTTGCACTGGCTCCTGCACACAGAACAGTTTTTACTTAGCATAATCTTCAATAATGTACACACGTATATATATATATATATATATATATATATATATATATATATATATATATATATATATATATATACTACTGTATATATAAACAGTTTAGGTTTGTCAATGCTAATGAGCAAACTTCACAACTTCACATGATCCTTTTTATACCCGCCCAGACAGGATGTGACATCAGTAGTAACCAGGCAACTGCCTATATACAGGAAGTAAACAAATACTATGCTGAACAGTAAAGTCCAACAGCTGTAACTAGGGATGTTCGGAAATGGTAATTTCCGATTCCGTAGAAATTCTGTTCTCCACCAATGCCGATTACCGTTTCTGCGGATTTCCGAGTTCGGATTTCCGAGTAGTGTTTTTTTTTGGGGGGGGGGGGGGGCGTGTAATTTTTTGCATTCTCTGATTGGCCAAATACTTCCAAGTTGACTCTGCATTCTCTGATTGGTCCAATGCTTCCAAGTTCTGTGTTTGGGCTAAAATCACCAAGTTGTGGTAATGCAGTATTTCTACAGAAATCCGATTTCCGAGTTTGGATTTCCGATTTTCAAGTAGTGGGGTTTTTTTTGTAATTTTTTGCATTTTCTGATTGGTCAGCATCTTTTGGGGTACCAATAATACATTTATTTGTTTAATGCAGACAGTATTTTGAGTCTGCTTTCCGGAGGTAAGTTCACCACTGCCTCCCAGCAAATTTTAAAATTTTTATTACCTTTTATCCTGCTGGCGCCTCTGTTCTCTTACGATGATTGGTCAAATACTTCCGAGTTGTTTCTGCATTCTCTGATTAGTCCAAAGCTTCCGAGTTCTGTGATTGGGCTAAAATTACCGAGTTGCAGTAATGCAGTATTTTCGCAGAAATCCGATTTCCGATTTCTGAACGGAAATCCGGATTTCCAATTGGAAATTTGGAAGTTTCAATTCCGTGATATCCGAATGAGCATCCCTAGTTGTAACATCTCATCTGAGTTCCCATTTAATCATGTGTTTCCCAGTATCCTTTGCTTCTGTACCTGCGACATCATAAAAAGAGGTGTAAATCAATGTTCCGGTTGAGACCCTCTGGGTATGGAGTACCCAGCACATCAATCCACTGTATTACACATTTTTTTTTTCAATTAAAGCACTATAGTAGGTGACCATACATTTTAGATCAGTGTCTTTATGCCCGACAGTGTCATGCTGCGGGTAGGTCAGACTCACCCTGCCTGACAAAGAAACTATGTTGTGAGATACGGTCACTGAGATATGGTCATTGACTATATTCCCAGATCCAGAAGAGGGGGGATCGATTCCAGGATTTGTATATATATACTGTGTGTACATATATATATATATATATATATATATATATATATATATATATATATATATATGTTCATGAGTAGTTACGAGTAGTTGGATACTCGAATTCATGATTCTAGTAAGACTTAATTGCCTCGGGTGTGTGCATGGGAGACAGGGGGTTAGTTACCCAGATGTCCTCCGCTTATATGCGTATCACACTCTCGCACACGTCCAATGGGATGCGTTCCACGACTCACTACCACTCACTTCCTCCTTTGGCCAGGAGGGGGAAGTGCGCGGTAGTGAGTCATGAACGTGCCCCATTAAACGCGTGCGAGTGTGATACGCATAGAAGCGGCGGACATCTGGGTAATTATTGCACCGTCTCCCATGCACACACCTGAGGCAATTAAGCCTCATTAGGATCATGAATTTGAGTAGCTAACTACTCGTGACCACATCCCTGTATATATATATATATATATATATATATATATATATATATATATATATATATATATACAGTATATATTACTGGCAACTCAAAGGATTACATTGTGCAACATGAAGAAAACCTATTAAATTATTATTATTTATTTTTCTCCCCAAGGACTTTTAGGTTGCAAAGTCTTAGAATCAATAAAATACCTGAATTAATATACAGGAAAAAAAATTCTATAGAATAGTACATGTGAAAATATTTCAGCTTCATTGCACAAGGCATTTAAACGGTTGTAAAATGTGCCTTTAGAACATTCGCTGGTGTAGTGAAGTGTTATCTTTTCATATCTGTCAGATAATAGCAGAATAATTAGCTCCCAGAACTCCTACTCTAGGTGCTGTTTTGCTACATAGATGGTGACTCATGTGAGAATGGCTGAATGGGATTGGTGCTGTTATGCTATTTTACTTTATTTGGTATTACTGTACTGGGAAGGGGCGGTTCTAGTTCTTACATTCGTTTCATTACCTGGTAAGAAATTGGAATGTGGTATTTTAGTAATGTTGGAAGAGGGCTCTCAGGGATCACAAGTAGTGTGTTGAGGGGTTATTGTTCCTCAAACTGGAATGCAAATTAGGTCAATGCACAGATCTAAAAAAAACTTGCTCAGGAAACTGATGCATTTGTTTTCTCAACTCCATACAATTCTAAGGACAAGCAGGCAAATGTGAAGTGCAGCTCTGCCTCCTCCTGATTCCTTATGCACGCAGGCCACGGTAGGAGGGGCTAACGCACCTATGTTGCCACAGCGCAGCGACCAGAGGTGGAGTTAGTTAACCCCTCTTGCCACAAGGGCTGTATTTAGGATTCGAGCTGCCCTAGGCACCTCAGATCTATGACGCCACCCCCCACCCCCCTGAAAGGACATTGGCGGCACGCTAAGCGTGCAGCGGCGAAAATGTGCATGGCCACAAAATGCAATGGGCATTCCCATAACATACAGTGATTTGAAGATAAAGCTGGCACACCGTCAAGTTCTGGGTGCTTGATGCAGTGACAAGGCAGTGTCACTTTCAATCACAAAGTAGTAGAGTACATCAGCACACCAGTCGTAGTTTAGGATGCAACGCACATTTTATTGTGCACTATTCCACATAAAGTTCCAACAATTGTTTCGGGGGCCACGCAGGGTGCCCCTTTCTCAAGGCATGTGGGCGTGACCAATTAAAATTTCCTAGTAAGAGTGCAACCCAGTGGGCCCGTGTTTCCTCCCCGGAAGTGAGTAAAGTGACTCTAAACAAGCAAGTAGGAAATGTTCCCACCTTAAAAACACATTAGCCAGTGTTCTCTCCCACAAAATAGTGGTATATATTAGATTGTGAACTCCTCTGAGAAAAGTTAGTAGCATAACTATGTTCTTTGCAAAGTGCTGCAGAAGATGCTAGTGCTATATAAATACATAATAACATGATAGGACATTACATTATGGCAGGATTAGATTGTAAACTCCTCAGAGGGAAGTAGTGACATGACTATGTACGTGAAGTACTGCTGAAGATGGTAGTACAATATAAATACATAGTAATTGTCACAGGAGCCCTAGTGGCTGACCGCACTTAGCCTTCTAAACGGTGCCAGCGCACAGATCGTGCGAACTCTGGTCGCAGTCAATGCGCAGGAACCGTTAAGAATTAGCCGCAGACAACTCAGAAGGGAGCCTGTGAGACACGGGTAATTACAACGTCACCTACTGGTTCAGAGTAAACTGCCACCACCGCGGTTACTATGGGACCGTGGGGCCCACTAACTGACTGACTAATCCTGCGAATAAAACGGTTAAACACACGATATTCTGTCTAGCCAACAACAAACAAACAGTAGCGTATCTTCAGAGACCCGGGATCATTTCTGTGTGTGCTGATAAGCAGGGTAGCGAAACAGTGAATGACTTGGGGAAAGTCGTTTATTCACGCAATATAAATAATTAATATATACAGACAATTATGAAAATCAACAATTATTAAAACAGTAATAGCCAGTATGAAAAATAAAAGAAGGGAGAAAAATACTTAGTTCCTGGAAAGATGTCCTTATTGTGGGAAGAATCATAAAGTCCTTGGTTTCAAAGTCCAGAGTTCAGACCAGGTGGATACCAGCATATCCTCAAGCTGGCATCTGATGAGTGCAAGATGGTTCAGTGTGGAGGACTTCTTCCCAGGCAGCTCATTCACTTTTTATGGAGCTGAGCTCAGAGGCGGGCTCCCAGAGTCGGCCCTCCAGGCCGGACTATGGTAATCACATGTGGGCAGGGGCTTTAGCAACCTCATAATCCTGACATGTTCCCTAGGCAGACCTGCGCGGCCGGCCCACAAATAATAAGTACATATTCTCGATCCCCAGAACCTACCGATTAATATGATATCAAACTTGGGCATGTTTGCATGCCTGGTTAAAAAACGGTGGAATTCCCAGAGTTCTGTTTAGGACAGTGGCCCAAATTTAATATCAAAACACTCACAAGATCCGGACCAGCAGAATGATATAACTTTCACATTTCTCACCTGAACGGTATTGCTTAAACATGCTCAAAATACTAAACTCCATGCTTTCTAATATGGCTCCGGCCGGTCTGAGCAGAGCAGATTTTTTGAATAGCCCCCTGCTGGGAGCTCATCCTGTCTTCCCCAAATGGCAGAGTGAGTTCTCTGCTGACTAATTAACATCTAGGTGTCACCTGGTTCCCAGAGCCAAAAGGGAAATTGTGCCTTCCACAGGGAATATGTCCAAGCTAATTAACACCTTCCCCCCAGGCTGTCACTTCAGCTAAGACAGATTCCCCAGCTGTTTTTAAGCAGAGGGATACTACACATCAGATCTTGGTTTAACGATTTGTGTCGCAAAGCGACCGCAATCGCGTTTTGGCCGACTGGGCGTCGCCCGGCGTCACACCTCCCCTTCCTGACGCTGTGTAGGGGGTTGTCCGCAAGACATCCGCCGTAGCAGCCATTGGCGCTGCTGGGTCTAGTTCCCCCTGACACCGGGACAGCCCATCGGCGTTTTGGTGCCGGCTGCCCGCTTTGTGTTGGATCGTAAAGTCGTACTGTTGCAATGACAGGCTCCACCGTAGGAGCTTGCCATTGGTCCCAGCAGTACGGTTTAGCCAACTGAGGGGGTTATGGTCGGTAACGATCGTGAAAGAGCGGCCGTACAGATACGATTGTAGTTTCTGTAGGGCCCACACGATCGCTAGGCACTCCTTTTCAGTGGTGGAGTAGGCTACCTCTCGGGGCAGGAGCTTCCGGCTCAGGTAGAGGATAGGGTGTTCATCTCCCCTTCCATCCACCTGGCTGAGGACTGCGCCGAGACCGTAGTCAGAGGCATCGGTTTGCACAACAAACCGACGACTGAAATCCGGGGCTTGAAGCACAGGGGCACTCGCGAGTGCCTGCTTCAACGCTTGGAAGGCGTTCTCGCAAGCGGGGGTCCAGCTAACAACCTTGGGGTGTTTCTTGCTAGTGGCATTGGTCAGGGGCTTCGCCAGGGTACTATAGGCTGGAACAAATTTCCTATAGTAACCGGCGGTCCCCAGGAACGCCTGGACCTGCTTTTTCGTGATAGGCCGAGGCCATGCCAGGATGGCGTCAACCTTTCCCATGTCAGGTTTCAGGGTGCTACCCCCCACCCGGTGACCTAAGTACTGCACCTCGGTCATACCAATCTGACACTTACTCGGCTTAACTGTCAGATTGGCTGCAGCCAGCCTCTCTAGTACCTGGGACAGGTGTTTGAGGTGTTCCTCCCAGGTGGGGCTGAACACCGCAATGTCATCCAAGTACGCTACAGCGAACCCTTGCAGTCCCTCCAGCAGGTCGTTTACGGCCCGCTGAAACGTGGCAGGAGCGTTCTTCATCCCAAAGGGCATCATCGTGAACTCGAAGAGGCCAAAAGGGGTGATGAAGGCCGACTTCTGCCTCGCGTCAGGTGCAAGTGGTATCTGCCAGTACCCCCGGCTCAGATCCATGATTGATAGGTACCTGGCGGACGCCAGCGTATCCAACAACTCATCGATGCGAGGCATGGGGTAGGCGTCTGTAGTGGTGATGGCGTTCAACTTCCTGTAGTCCACGCAGAACCGAGTTGTCTGGTCCTTCTTGGGGACCAGGACAACAGGGGCTGCCCAGGCACTACAGGACTTTTGAACCACCCCTAGCTCCAGCATCTCCCTCACCTCTTTCTGCATGTCCGCTTGCACCTCAGGGGAGACGCGGTAAGCGGATTGCCTGATGGGGGGATGGGTGCCCGTATCTACCCTATGCACTGCCAGACTGGTCCGCCCCGGGACACCGGAGAAGGTGTGCTGGTACGGACCCAGCACCTCCTGCAACTGCTCTTGCTGGGACGAGGAGAGTTGTGGGTTGACGCTTAGGTCGCTGTCCACATCTCGTATGTCAGCCAGCAGGTCTAACAGGGGGTCTGCCTCTCCCTGCTCTAACCGGCTGCACACTGGCAGCACATACTTGGTCCTGTCATGGTGGGCCTTCAGCATGTTGACATGAAAGCTTTTCTGTTTCCTGCCTCCCATGTTCACCAGATATGTCAGAGGGTTTAACCGTTGCACTATAGTGTAGGGTCCCTCCCAGGCCGCTTGCAGCTTGTTCTGCCTCACTGGAAGAAGGGCATACACTTTGTCACCTACTTCAAATGACCTCTCTCCAGCAGTGCGGTCATACCAGAGTTTTTGTTTGGCCTGAGCCTGGGCCATGTTTTCCGTTACCATTTCTGTGAGGGACTCCATCTTGTCCCTGAACCTGAGGACGTAATCAACTACAGAGACATCTGTGGGGTCCCCCTTGCCTTCCCACGTCTCCCGCATCAATTGTAGTGGTCCTCGGACATTCCTACCATACAGGAGCTCGAACGGGGAGAACCCGGTAGATTCCTGCGGCACCTCCCTGTATGCAAACAACAGATGAGGCAGGTATCGTTCCCAGTCCCCACCTTGCGACTCGACAAACGTGGTCAGCATTTGCTTCAGCGACCCGTTGAACCTTTCACACAGTCCATTGGTCTGCGGGTGGTAGGGACTGGAGACAATGTGCGTCATCTGTATCTTTTTGCACAGGGCCTCCATGAGTCCGGACATAAACTGGGTTCCCTGATCAGAGAGCATCTCCGCAGGGAACCCGACTCGGGAGAAAATGTTAAGTAGCGCATCGGCTACCTTGTCCGCCCTCAGGGAGGAAAGTGCCATGGCCTCAGGATAGCGGGTGGCGTAATCCACCACCGTCTGGATGTACCTTTTGCCACTGCTGCTGGGAGTGGGCAATGGTCCAATTATGTCGACCGCCACTCTGTGAAAGGGCTCACCCATGATTGGCAGTGGACACAAGGGAGCTTTGCGGGGATTCCCAGCCCTTTTTACCTTTTGGCAAATGGTACATGAGCGGCAGTAGTTCGTCACATCTATCCGCATTTGAGGCCAGTAGAAATGACCCCGGATACGATCAAGTGTCCTGTGGATCCCCAAGTGCCCGGCCAGGGGAATGTCATGTGCGGACTTCAGCACATGCCCCCGGAAGGCACTAGGTACCACAAGCAACTTGGTACCCATCCCCATTTCACCTTCGGTGGGGTGTACAGGCTCACTGTACAACTTCCCACCTTCCCAGTATACCTTGAAGGTAGCCTCGTCTGTGAGGGGCTCAGAAGCCTGTTTTCTGAGGGCCTCGAGGCTAGGGTCAGTCTGGAGTGCATGCACAAATGCAGCACTCTCACTCTCAGCCAGCTGGCCCGTGGCATATGAGGTTAGTGGCTGAAGGGTACCATCCCTGTGGTCAGAGGAGGGGGAGGAGGCCGGAACCTCCTCCACCTGTTCTGAGCCCAGGTTCTGAGCAGTACGGCTGCGTGTTACTGCTAGCACAGGTATACCTTCAGAATGGCACATATTGGCATCACCTACATCATTGTTACAAGCATTAATAACAGTAACAGGAACATTTTCATCACAGACAGTTTGTACATCAACCACAGGTTCCCTTGAACTGGGCACGTTCAACCCACCTCCCCCCTGTTCTTGCCCCTGGGTGCAAAGTACCTGGGTGTGGGCAGAGAGTCCGTCTCCGTTCTGGCATTCCACAGGGCTTGGTGCAGGTTCATAGTACGACACCAGCGTGCCCAAGTCGGTCCCCAGCAAAACAGGGACCGGCAGTTGGTCCAGGATCCCAACAACCTTCTCGTGGACCCCCACCCCCCAGTCGATGGACACCCGGGCTTGGGGAATGTGAGAAAGAGTGCCCCCCACTCCAGTGAGGGTGAGGTACTGGTCAGGGATGATGGCCTCTGCGGGGACAAGGTGTGCACGCACCAGAGTGACATCTGCTCCGGTGTCACGGAAACCAGTGACAAGCTGGTCATTCACAGTAACCAGCTGGTGATTGCTTGTGATGGGGGAGTTCCCTGTCCCCTTTGCAAACATCAGGTTGGATGCGGCTCCTGGTTGGGGTACGCTGGCGGGTGGTGTCTGCCGCGGGCGAGGTGCGGGTGGTCCAGGTGCTGGGGTGGCCTGCCTCCGCTCCGGACAGGTGAACTTCATGTGTCCCGTCTTGTGGCAGTAGTGACAGGTGACCTCTCCAGGGGCTGCAGACCTGGGTGCAGAAGCTGTGCTGGGTGGCCTCTGTGGCGGACGGCTCACAGGGGCAGGAGAGTCTGCCGAGGTATTGGGCTGACCTCCCCTCCAGCTGGATGGGACAGTCCTGCGGGTATCAGCCACCCGGGTAGTTGCAAAAGTCTCAGCAAGGTCTGCAGCGACAGTTGCTGAAGCCGGCTTGCGTTCTAGCACAAATTGTCGTACATCAGCAGGGCAAATGTTCAGAAATTGTTCCAGGACTATCAAGTCCTCCAGGACGCCATAAGACCCTTTGGTGAGGCCGAGTGTCCACTGGCGGAGTGTGGTGAGCAAGCTGCTGACCACATCTCGGTACGAATCAGAAGACTTTTTCTGCCAGGCCCTGAACTTTTTGCGATAGGCTTCTGGCGTCAGCTGGTACTTAGTAATGATAGCGTCTTTTATAGCATCATAATCATTATCCTTTTCCGCAGGCAATTCTGCGAAAGCATCAAGCGCTTTGTAGCGCAGCAAAGGTGTCAGATGTCTGGCCCACTGGTCTTGGGACAGACGATACTGACGGCATGCTTTTTCAAAAGACCGCAAAAACAAGTCAATGTCAGTGTCTTTTTCAATATTAGCAAATTTAAATTTTGCACTTACGGGTGCTGCAGCTCCTTCAGCAGGGAGGCTGGGCGGTGAACTCCGGCTGGCCTGTTGCACCTTTGCCATGTTGAGCTCATGCTGTCGTCTCTCCCGCGCCTCTGCGGCATCCCTCTCCGCGTGGCGTTCAGCAGCAGCAGCAGCAGCTTTGCGTTCTGCAGATTGGCGCTCCCGTTCCTCTCGTGCTTCCATGTACTGCATGTACTTTTCCAGGTCAGTCTCCATCAGCTTTTGTAATGCCTGCTGCATTACCGGGTCAGCACCCATGGACAGTCCAGTACTGGCCAGTTCCGGGCGAGTAATGTCAGAAACTCTGGGATTGGGGTCCATACTGACAGTCTCTGGCGTAACTGTTGCAACAGGGCCCGCAGGATGCTCAACCTCTGTACGCCTAAGATCTTCAGCCTCTGGTTCCCCTTGATTGTCAGATGGGCTGGTATCCACCTCAGCGGACACTCCCGGCTCCCGCAGTTGCTGGGCATCCCATCTGGACAAGTCTGCTATCAGGTCCCGTTTTGTCTTGCGGAGGATGCCAATGCCCCTCTCTTCGCAAAGATTTTCCAGGTCTGCTAGGCACATGTTCTGGTAGTTCCCGGACATTTCCATGCCAAATAAAATAAAACTTTGGGGAAGGGGTACTGGCTACACAGTCTCTCTGTATATATAAAAAATATATTGCCTTCCAGCTACACCAACGAATTAGTTCGTTTCTCGATAGCGCTAGCGCTATCGCAGATACTTTCAGCACAACACAGATCCCAACCGCTGCCTAACACTGTCACAGGAGCCCTAGTGGCTGACCGCACTTAGCCTTCTAAACGGTGCCAGCGCACAGATCGTGCGAACTCTGGTCGCAGTCAATGCGCAGGAACCGTTAAGAATTAGCCGCAGACAACTCAGAAGGGAGCCTGTGAGACACGGGTAATTACAACGTCACCTACTGGTTCAGAGTAAACTGCCACCACCGCGGTTACTATGGGACCGTGGGGCCCACTAACTGACTGACTAATCCTGCGAATAAAACGGTTAAACACACGATATTCTGTCTAGCCAACAACAAACAAACAGTAGCGTATCTTCAGAGACCCGGGATCATTTCTGTGTGTGCTGATAAGCAGGGTAGCGAAACAGTGAATGACTTGGGGAAAGTCGTTTATTCACGCAATATAAATAATTAATATATACAGACAATTATGAAAATCAACAATTATTAAAACAGTAATAGCCAGTATGAAAAATAAAAGAAGGGAGAAAAATACTTAGTTCCTGGAAAGATGTCCTTATTGTGGGAAGAATCATAAAGTCCTTGGTTTCAAAGTCCAGAGTTCAGACCAGGTGGATACCAGCATATCCTCAAGCTGGCATCTGATGAGTGCAAGATGGTTCAGTGTGGAGGACCTCTTCCCAGGCAGCTCATTCACTTTTTATGGAGCTGAGCTCAGAGGCGGGCTCCCAGAGTCGGCCCTCCAGGCCGGACTATGGTAATCACATGTGGGCAGGGGCTTTAGCAACCTCATAATCCTGACATGTTCCCTAGGCAGACCTGCGCGGCCGGCCCACAAATAATAAGTACATATTCTCGATCCCCAGAACCTACCGATTAATATGATATCAAACTTGGGCATGTTTGCATGCCTGGTTAAAAAACGGTGGAATTCCCAGAGTTCTGTTTAGGACAGTGGCCTAAATTTAATATCAAAACACTCACAAGATCCGGACCAGCAGAATGATATAACTTTCACATTTCTCACCTGAACGGTATTGCTTAAACATGCTCAAAATACTAAACTCCATGCTTTCTAATATGGCTCCGGCCGGTCTGAGCAGAGCAGATTTTTTGAATAGCCCCCTGCTGGGAGCTCATCCTGTCTTCCCCAAATGGCAGAGTGAGTTCTCTGCTGACTAATTAACATCTAGGTGTCACCTGGTTCCCAGAGCCAAAAGGGAAATTGTGCCTTCCACAGGGAATATGTCCAAGCTAATTAACACCTTCCCCCCAGGCTGTCACTTCAGCTAAGACAGATTCCCCAGCTGTTTTTAAGCAGAGGGATACTACACATCAGATCTTGGTTTAACGATTTGTGTCGCAAAGCGACCGCAATCGCGTTTTGGCCGACTGGGCGTCGCCCGGCGTCACAGTAATAATAATAATAAGCCATTTACCCCAAAATACTAATAATGTGGCAGCGTTCCCACAACATAAACATAATGCAGGCAGAGGTAGGTACCCCAGTATAGGTAGCTAGGCATAGGTAGCTTCTCTCGGTATAGGTAGCCAGGCGGGCAGGGAGTGGAGCCGCAGCAGTGATACAGTGCTGGGCCAAGCGGGCTGAGCATAGCAGGGAATGAGAGACTCATGGAGCCGGGACTCATGCACCTTGTACTTCCGGTTCCTGTGTTCCGGTTCCTGTGCTCAGCGTGAGTCTCTCATTCACACTCTGCTCAGACCATGCAGCCCACCACTGTATCGCCGCTGCAGCCTCGCTCCCCGCCAGGATGGGCATGTATAAATAAAAAAAATTAAAAAAACACAGCAGGCAGTTAGGTGCCGTCCCCCCCTGAAGGGCCACTAGGGGCCGGTGCCTATTTCGCCTTGCTGGAAATACGGGCCTGCTTTGCCATGGCCCACATGCATCCAGCAGTCAGGCTCATTTTCACCTCAGGCAAAACATTTTGTGTTCACCTGCTCATCCTTAACTTAGTCCCTCAATGGTTTGAATCTGCTCCATAAGTTCCTAATAAATCTAATTTTGTCAGGAGGATTAAGTCTACAAAAAAATGTTCCAGATTGTACATATTAACAAAAAACTTACAGTAGGTAAGAGCAAATCCAAGCAGCACCTGCCTTATAAATGGTCTTCAGAAGCCTGTCAGAAAATTAGAGGCACATTACGTGCATTCAAACTGCAGTACCAAATTATGCAAGGGTACTGCAGTTTGAATGCACGTAATCTGCCTCTAATTTGCTGACAGGCTCCTGCAGACCATTTATAAGGCAGGTGCTGCTTGGAAGTGCTCTTACCTACTGTGTGTTTTTTTTCTATGAATTGGGGAGGAGGTTTTGTGGGGAATCTACTTGGTGGTGGGGGCAGTTGTAGATATTCCCCCCAGGTGGTGAGAGCATTCTAGGGCTGTCTGTGCTGCTCCTGCCCTGCTCCTGCCTGGTAAGTTTTGCAAAGCGTTGTCCCCGGTGATGTGAGTTCTCGGGGCCCCGCCGGCATTGTGCACCTTTGTGTGTATGTACATATTAACAGTCAGTGTAGTACATTCCACATTGTTTCTTCAGGATTAGCTAAAAATGGCACCACTGAACACTCAACAAGATGCAATGCAAATAAAGCATACAGTAATTCCATTAACTGCATCAAGCAAGATATGTTCAAAGAGGCTCCAAAGAGGCTCCCCAAATGCTTAATACATTTTGTAAAATTTATTTTTGAGCCACAAAATGTTACAAAGGCTGGGAAATATAAGCAGAATAGTTGGACATAATTATAATTTGGCAAACTACAGAGAGAAACAAAGCCATCCATCTCTAGCAACAGTGCTAATGAATTACACCATTTTGCTTCTATCGATGCTGCATGAGAGGCTGCCTGTACAGGAAATTATTAATCCTTATATATATCAAAGTGATGATGGTCAGTTGTGTGAAACATAATTCCAAAACCATTGCAGACAGGCAAGCTGTAGGAACATGTCCAGCTCACCCCAACCTAACTAAGAGAGGAGACAGTGAGCCAGAGATAGGTGAAATTAGCTTCCAATAAACTGGAGGCATTGGCATCTGGTAACTATACAAGGATAGGGATGTTAGGCAAGGTTTCCTAGTTAGAGTTACATAAATCACTGAGATAGGGTGGTGTTAGTGATGGATGTAAAAATAGGTTAGAGTGATGGGCGAACATCGCCAACATCGCCCAACCCGAACATGTCCCTTTGGGGCCCCTATAGGGTCCCAGCAAAAAGGGAGATCATGCCCCGAGCGCGGGGGGGGGGGGGGAATCGGAAATGCCCCCCACCCCTCCCCGCTAAGCTCTCCCATCTGCCGGTACCCTATACAATTAAATTTAAGTCCCCCGAAAGTACCTGAGGAGGGCAGGAAGAGGGCAGCCGGAGATCCTAGGCGCTAGTACCATCTGGTACTTCCGCCCTCTCTCTGACGCACTTCCTGTTTACATTTGTAAGTCGCGTCAAGAGAGCAGAAGTACCGCGATGACGTGTACGAGGGTACGCATCATCTACATGATGACACGTACCCTCGTACGCGTCATCGCGGTACTTCTGCTCTCTTGACGCGACTTACAAATGTAAACAGGAAGTGCGTCAGAAAGACGGCGGAAGTACCAGATGGTACTAGCGCCTAGGATCTCCGGCTGCCCTCTTCCTGCCCTCCTCCTCAGGTACTTTCAGGGGACTTAAATTTAATTTTATAGGGTTCCGGCAGAAGGGAGAGCTTAGCGGGGAAGGGTGGGGGGCATTTCCCCCCCCCCCCCCCCCCCCGCGCTCGGGGCATGCTCTCCCTTTATGCTGGGACCCAATAGGGGGCTTTGTTCGGCTGGACACGGCTGTGTCCGGCCGAACACAGAAGGCCTGTTCGGGTTCGGGCAACGTGGCCGAGCACCCTCCCAAACACCATGAGGTGTTCGGGGGGTGCCGAACCGAACCCGAACAGGCCAAAATCCGGGCGAACCCGAACAGTGGCGAGCACTGTTCGCCCAACACTAATAGGCTAGAGATTTGGGCTTATCATACACAAACTGTGAGGGTTAGTGTTAAGTACCATGCAAAGAAGAAATTATGCACAGGGCCATGGGCAAGTTTAAGGATAGATAAAAGGGTAGGGGTAAGTAGCGGCTGGGGGTTTCAGGAAACTCAAAGTAGATATTAGAAGAAATCTCTTCTCCCGACACCCAGCATCCAAATTACATTATCAGTACCTCTTCTACGTGTACATAAGTAAGTATGGGAAGCCCCTCTGCAGAGTAATGCAGTCACTTGGAAGAATCCAACCTGGTGTATCACTACTTCTCAAGCAGGGTCTGTTCAGCTTGCCAGGGATTTTTTTTTTACAGACAGTTGTTTGACCAATACAACCGCAATCATCTAATGCCTGTATACATAGCATTCTACTGCAACTGTTGATCTGTAACACAGTTGAATTCGGTGGATGTGTTATTCCCTGTGTGACATCTATCAAGATAAATGACTAATTGTTTTGAAAATCCCAGCAGGAAAGAAGGTAACACGAGTTTGTTTATTTAAGGCAAATAAAAATATTCAGATGTATTAGGCTGAAGCTTTTAATGCTCCACCACATTATTTGTCTGGTAGGAAACATAAGAGCTGCCACAAGTGACCCCGGGAGTTCATTGTTGTAATAGATTTCCTGTCCACAGGGCCATAGCAGTATGAAATAATGCTGGGCCACCCATCTGATCATCTGATATCTGCCAGATATAGTTGACCTTTCCGGTAGATGACACAGACTGACACACTGGCTGAACTATCTGAACTGTTAAATGCCAGCTGTTCTTTAAGTATTAGTCTTGGCTGCTTCTTAGAGCTTTTTTTAACTAGAAAGTTGCTTTTCAACAGTCATTTTTTTTATAAACCCTTTCTAAACAATCGAGTCAAGGCAAGAATGGTTATTACAACATTAAATATGCATTATTCGACCACAAAAACATAATTCATGCCACATAGATATACTTACTGTATACAACAATGTTTTCTGTCTGTAGTGGCATTGTAGAATTAATATGCTACCATACATCTGTGATGTAACAGCTTCCAGCATAGATAGAATGAAATTCTCATGTGTCCAGATATACTGACTTACATAGTTACATATTTAGTTTGCTTGAAAAAAGACATTCGTCCATCAAGTGCAACCAAAAAATAATTAAATAAATAAATAAAATAAATAAATAAAACACCATCCTGAACCTGCACATATCCCAGTTGATCTATGGGAAGGCGAAAAACCTTACAAGGCCTGGGTCAATTAGCCTTAGAAGGGAAAAATTCCTTCCCTACTCCAGATGGCAATCAGATAGATCCGTGGATCAACTCCTCCGGGAATTACCTAAATATTATAGCTGTGGATGCCCTTCAAAGCAATGAAGGCATACAAGCCCTCTTTAAATGTAGATATAGAGTTTGCCTTAACTACTTCCTGAGGTAAGATGTTCCAGATTTTAACCACTCTCACTGTGAAGGACCCCTTTCTAAATAAATGGCAAAAACGTTTTTCCTCCACACGCAAATCATGTACTCTTGCCCTCTGATGTATTTATAGATGTTAATCAGGTCACCTCTCAGTCGCCTTTTTTCCAAGCTAAATAAGCCCAGTTTACCCAACCTTTCTTGGTAAGTGAGATCTTCCATCCCTCTGATTCATTTAGTTGCCCGTCTTTGTACCCATTCTTGAAGGTCAATATTCTTTCTATAGTGTGGTGCCCAGAACTATATTCCATACTCCAGATGTGGTCACAGAAGGCCACACCTTTCTATAGTGTGGATGACTTCACAGTATACACGTCTTACTTAACAATAAAAGATTGCAGTCCCCCCCCCCCCCATTCCTCTCCCTCTTAGGTGTATGGTCTCGTTGGTTCTTGTTATGCAAGGCTGTAATTGATCTGTCGAGTCACTGCCTCTGTGCTGTATATTGTGTGTCCTATTGTAACGATCGGTGTCAGCCAGAACAGATTTTCTGATTATTGGTGATCTGCAGTATCACCAACAATACAGATGTTATACCTGATTATGTGGTGATCTGCAGAATCACCAATAATACAAGTATAGTAAGACACACAGGATACAAAGATGTAAGATGGTGTTTGGTGCAACAGTAAATATAGATGGAGATACCCACTGCCCAGAGGAGCTGGTGAAGGGGGTATCTCTAATCAATACAGTAATCAGTATTCCAGCAGGCTGGAGACTCGGAGGAGTAATGATAGGTTCACCCGAGGAGTGGGTGATGCACAGTAAGACAATGTAGCGAGATCACTCGAGGAGCGAGTGATTCAGACTGTACTGCAACAGGTGATCCCTGAGGGGCAGGAGACGCAGACAGCATATAATGATAGCTAGTCACCTGAGGAGCAGGTGATTAAGACTGTACTGCAGCTATCAACCTGAGGAGCAGGTGATTCAGACTAGACTGCTGCTATCAACCTGAGGAGCAGGTGATTCAGACTATACTGCAGCTATCAACCTGAGAAGCAGGTGATTCAGACTATACTGCAGCTATCAACCTGAGGAGCAGGTGATTCAGACTATACTTCAGCTATCTACCTGAGGAGCAGGAGATTTCTAAACTGAGAGCCCCTAACCAGGACTAGCTCCCTGGTGAGGGCAGAAGAGTCAGACAAGCAGGTTCAGCAACACACGGACAGATAGAGTACAAAGGCGGAAGACAGAATCAAAGTGAGGGATAGCCAAGTCAGCAACTGGATCAGATAGGCAAAGGCACAGAATCACAAGACAGAAAAGTAGTCAAGGCTAGCAGAGGGTCATAACAAATAATACAATTCAATTAGTACTTTAAGCTATCAACAGAATCTGTCTAAGTGTGGATCCCCAGCTCCTGCCGGTTCTAGGCACACTTTCGGATCTGACTATGGGTTTGAGTGCTAACACGTAGCATATGCAACAGCAGACGTGGAACAACTGACAGGCCTGTTCTATATATACTGGGAGCGCTCCTAAGCACCCCCCCAGTCACTCAGCCAATCAGGATCAGTGCTGGAGTCAGCTGACCGGCTGATCAGCTGACTCCCCTTCTGCTTGCATAAAGATCCTGTCTGTGCGTGCACGCGCGCGTAGACCTCAGTCTATGTGCTACTGAAGGAGCAGGCAAATTTCCACCATGCGACCATGCGGCAAAAGCCGCTGGCTGAGACGCGGAGACGGCCGCCATGCCACTCGGCGCTGCGGCGGCTTCCTCCTCATTCCCCACAATCCCAGGCATAATTCCATCTTGAATCCGCGTGGCGGAAACCGCCGGCTGAGACGCGGAGATAGCCGCCATGCCACTCTCCGATGCGGTGGCATCTCTGCAATCCCTCACAGTACCCCCCTGAAAAGTGGACTCCGGGCGCTTCTTACACGGCTTTTCAGGATATCACTCATGAAACTCTCTTTTCAGATCCTCGGCATGCATGCGGTACTCCGGAACCCAAGTTCTCTCCTCTAGACCATACCTCTTCCAATGGACCAAGTACTGTACAGAATTCTGCACTAATCGAGAATCCAAAATTTTCTTGATCTCATACTCAGGTTGATCATCAACCATCGCAGGGGGGGCGGGGGAGAGGAATCCACTTCAACAAGGAAACATGAAATGATCTCACACCTCTCATGCTGGCTGGGAGATCAATCATATATGTCACATCATTAATCTTTTTGGACACCGGGTATGGGCCTACAAATCTGGGTCCCAACTTGGGAGATGGTTGCTTTAACGCCAGATGCCGAGTAGACCCCCACACCATGTCACCTGGAGAGAATTTCCACTCCACAGACCGCCTTTTATACACCTGTCTTTTCTGCGTTTGAAAGGCTTTTCCCAGATTCCTCTTTACCAGCACCCACACTTCCTTCAATGCCCTTTGCCAATCCTCTAGAGCAGGAAAAGGGGATGATGCCACAGGTAAAGGAGAGAATTTTGGAGATCTCTCTGAAACTACCTGAAAAGGTACTCTCTTCAGGTTATTATGCGCAAATTACGCAAAAGGCAAAAACTTCACCCAGTCTGACTGGGCATCTGCCACATAACACCTGAGAAATTGCTCCAGGGACTGGTTAACTCTCTCAGTCTGTCCGTTGGTCTGTGGGTGGTAGCCCGATTAAAATGACAGGTCCATATCAAGATGTTTTCAAAAGGCTCTCCAGAATTTAGACACAAACTGGACTCCCCTATCTGACACCACATTCTCCGGAATGCCATGCAGCCGGAAAATGTGCTGGATGAAAAGATCGGCCAATTCCTGAGCTGAGGGGAGTCCTTTCAATGGGTCGAAATGAGCCATTTTACTGAACCTGTCAACTACCACCCAGATGACCGTCTTGCCCTCAGACCTGGGGAGTTCTCCCACGAAGTCCATAGACAAATGAGTCCATGGTTCAATAGGCACTGGTAAGGATTGTAGCGTACCCACTGGTGCCTGCTGAGAGGGCTTATTTCTGGCACAAACAGAGCACTCTCTCACAAACTCCTTGCAATCAAGTGCCAAAGAAGGCCACCATACACATCTAGCCAATAGATCCTGAGTTCAAGCAGCCCCGGGATGCCCTGCATTCTTATGGGCGTGAAACAACTGTAGAAGTTGTAAGCGAAAGGGAAGTGGCACAAACAATACCCCCTCTGGCTTCCCTTCCGGAATATCATGCTGATAGGGTGCTAAGGTCAGTGCCCAATCCTGCCAGGTTTCCGTGGCGGCTACCACCAATCTTTGGGGTAGAATGGTCTCAGGGGTTGCTGGCTGAACTGTCTCAGGCTCAAAGCACCTAGACAGTGCGTCTGCTTTGACATACTTACTGCCCGGAGTATACGTTATAATAAATCTGAATCTTGAAAAGAACAAAGACCAGTGAGCCTGCCAGGGGCTACGCCTTTTGGCCCCCTCGATGTACTCCAGATTTTTATGATCAGTATAAACAGTAATTGTATGTTCTGCCCCTTCAAGCCAGTGACGCCATTCCTCAAAGGCTAACTTGATGGCCAGGAGTTCCCGATTGCCGATATCGTAGTTTCTCTCAGCTGGAGAGAACCTACGGGAAAAGAAGGCACAGGGATACAGTTTGCCTTGAAGGCCAGATCGCTGAGACAGCACAGCCCCAACCCCAATCTCAGATGCATCTACCTCAACGATGAAGGGGAAGGTGACATCCACGTGTCTCAAAATAGGAGCAGAACAAAATAACTTTTTTAATGTGGTAAAAGCATAGTGCGCCTCTGCGGACCAATGGTAAGTGTCAGCCCCTTTTTTGGTGAGGCTGGTGAGGGGTGACACCACCGAAGAAAACCCTTTGATAAACTTCCTGTAGTAGTTGGCAAAACCCAGAAACCTTTGGAGTGCCTTCAATCCCACGGGTTGAGGCCATTCCAATACAGCAGAGACTTTTTCAGGGTCCATGGAGAGACCCGAAGTGGAAATAATATATCCCAAAAAAGGGACCTTAGTGACTTCGAAGAGGCACTTCTCTAATTTGGCATACAAGGAGTTCTGCCTCAATTTCCTTAACACAAACTTCACGTGCTTCCGATGTTCCGTTAGATTGGGTGAGAAAATCAGTATATCGTCCAGATATACTAACACAAACTTTCCCAGAACTTCTCTGAAAACCTCGTTGATCAACTCTGGAAGATGGCAGGGGCATTACACAACCCGAAGGGCATGACCAGATACTTGTAGTGCCCGTTGGGCGTGTTAAACGCCGTCTTCCATTCATCACCATCCCTAATGCCTACAAGGTTGTATGCTCCTCGTAAGTCCAACTTAGAAAAAATACTGGCATTGGTAACTTGGGCAAACAAATCGTCAATCAACGGTAGTGGATAACGATTCTTCACTGTGATCTTATTCAACCCTTGATAGTCAATACAGGGTCGAAGCCCACCATCCTTTTTCTGTACAAAAAAGAACCCCGCCCCAGCAGGTGACCGGGAAGGACGGATAAAGCCCTTGGTCAAGTTTTGCTTAACCCTCCTGGCGGTTTGTCAAAATCCGCCAGGGGGCAGCAAATACATTTTTTTTCTTCATGTAGCGAGACGAGGTCCCGCTACATGATAGACGCTGCTCAGCGGCATCCCCCCAGCCCCTCCAATCGCCGCCGGCGATCAGAGATCAAGAGATCCCGTTCAAAGAACGGGATCTCCTGGAGGGCTTCCCCTGTCGCCATGGCGACGGGGCGGGATGACGTCACCGACGTCATCGACGTCGTGACGTCAAAGGGGACTCCGATCCACCCCACAGCGCTGCCTGGCACTGATTGGCCAGGCAGCGCACGGGGTCTGGGGGGGGGGGCAGCTGCGGCGACGCGTATAGCGGCGGATCGGCGGGTAGCGGCGGCGATCGGGCACTGCACGCAGCTAGCAAAGTGCTAGCTGCGTGCAGCAAAAAAAATTATGCAAATCGGCCCAGCGGGGCCTGAGCGGTGCCTCCCGGCGGCATAGCCCGTGCTCAGCACGGGCTTACCGCCAGGGAGGTTAATGTATGCCTGCATTGCCAGCATCTCTGGCCTGACAGATTATAGAGATGGCCTCTAGGGGGCATACAACCTGATCTCAGCTCTATGGGACAGTCAAAACTCCGGTGTGGCGGGAGTTTATCTGCTGGTTTGGGGCAAAACACGTCAGAAAATTCTGTGTACTGCACTGGCACTCCTTTCACCTGAACCTTGGTGGCACAAACAGCAACTTTCTCCAAACAGTGATGATGACAATGGGCTGACCAGCTCTGGAGTTGACCTGAGGCCCAGTCAATCTGAGGAGAGTGAAGTTGCAACCAAGGCATTCCGAGGATTATGGTGGAAGTTGCCATTTGCAGGACAAAGAACTGTAGTTTCTCCTTATGTAGAGCCCCTATTTCACACAATAACAAGGGTGTCTGAGAAAGAGGCTGTCTACATTGTAGCGGAGAGTCATTTGCTGCCGTGATCAGAATCTGACGGTCTAATGGGAGCAAGGGAATCCCCAATTTTTTCATGAAGTCATAATCTATAAAATTGGCTGCAGAACCTGAATCCACAAATGCTTCTGTGGGCGTGGTCCAACCCTCCCAAGTAATAGAGCAGGGAAGGAGCAAGCGATTATTGTTTAGAGGTACTGACGGCTCGCCTAGGGCATTACCTCTTACTACACCTAGGCGGCAGCATTTCCCGGCTTTTTTGGACAATTCTGGACAATGTGACCCTCCTCAGCACAATATAGACAGAGTCTCTCTGACCTTCTGTGATTCTATTCCACTTGAGTTAACCTAGAATGACCGATTTGCATTGGCTCATCTTGTGATGTCGGAGGTGGAGAAGAGGCAAAGGAAATAGATCTTAAAGCATTTTTTCCACGGGTTAGTTTTTGATAGTGAATGCGGCGATCAATCCGCACGGCCAATGAAATTGCCTCATCCAGGGATTTAGGCTCAGGGTGCCATAGCATCAAATCAGAGACTGCATCAGACAACCCTGACAGAAAACAATCTAATAAAGCATACGTTCCCCATCTAGCTGACACAGCCCAGCTCCTAAATTCAGCGGCATAACTCTCCACCGGATTACGACCTTGCCTAAGAGTTTTTAGCTTCCTCTCAGCTGTAATAGCCACATCCGGATCATCGTAAATAACGGCCATGGCCTTAAAGAACTCCTGAACTGAGGATAAAGCCTCATGCTCCGCATGCAGACCATATGCCCATGTTTGTGAATCTCCTGTCAAAGGGGCCTTTATAAATTTTACCCTTTGGACGTCAGACCCTGACAGATTAGGCCTTAACTCAAAGTAAGATAACACACGATTTCTAAAATTCTGAAAATCAGATCTCTGTCCAGAAAACTTCTCTGGTACGGGCATGCGAAGGTCTGTTACTGGAGGGGATTGCACTGCATCGATAGCCGTTTGAAGTACCTGAACTGTCCCAGACAGTTGGGTGATCTGAGTCTGTTGGGTACCAATAACTCCGGTAAGATCGTTTACCGTAGTGATCAGGGCTTCAACTTGACTACGCAGTGCGTCCATATTGTTTGGTCTGAAACGATCGGTGTCAGCCAGAACAGATTTTCTGATTATTGGTGATCTGCAGTATCACTAACAATACAGATGTTATACCTGATTATGTGGTGATCTGCAAAATCACCAATATTACAAGTATAGCAAGACACACAGGATACAAAGATGTAAGATGGTGGGTGTTTGGTGCAACAGTAAATATAGATGGAGATACCCACTGTCCAGAGGAGCTGGTGAAGGGGGTATCTCTAATCAACACAGTAATCAGTATTCCAGCAAGCTGGAGACTCGGAGGAGTAATGATAGGTTTACCCGAGGAGCGGGTGATGCACAGTAGGACAATGTAGCAAGATCACTCGAGGAGCGAGTGATTCAGACTGTACTGCAACAGGTGATCCCCTGAGGGGCAGGAGACGCAGATAGCATATAATGATAGCTAGTCACCTGAGGAGCAGGTGATTAAAACTGTACTGCAGCTATCAACCTGAAGAGCAGGTGATTCAGACTAGACTGCTGCTATCAACCTGAGGAGGAGGTGATTCAGACTATACTGCAGCTATCAACCTGAGGACCAGGTGATTCAGATTATACCGCAGCTATCTACCTGAGGAGCAGGAGATTACTAAACTGAGAGCCCCTCACCAGGACTAGCTCCCTGGTGAGGGCAGAAGAGTCAGACAAGCAGGTTCGGAAACACACGGACAGATACAGTACAAAGGCGGAAGACAGAATCAAAGTGAGGGATAGCCAAGTCGGCAACTGGATCATATAGGCAAAGGCAAGACAGAGGAGTAGTCAAGGCTAGCAGAGGCTCATAACAAATAATACAATTCAATTAGTACTTTAAGCCATCAACAGAATCTGTCTAAGTGTGGATCCCCGGCTCCTGCTGGTTCTAAACACACTTTCAGATCTGACTATGGGTCTGAGTGCTAACACGTAGCATATGCAACAGGCAGACGAGGAACAACTGACAGGCCTGTTCTATATATACTGGGAGCGCTCCTAAGCACCGCCTCAGTCACTCAGCCAATCAGGATCAGTGCTGGAGTCAGCTGACCGGCTGATCAGCTGACTCCCCTTCTGTTTGCATACAGATCCTGTCTGTGCACGCGCGCGTAGACCTCAGTCTATGTGCGACTGAAGGAGCAGGCAAATTTCCACCATGGCACCATGCGGCGAAAGCCGCTGGCTGAGACGCGGAGATAGCCGCCATGCCACTCTCTGATGCGGCGGCATCTCCGCAATCCCTTAGACCTATCTCCTACTTTGAGTCGAGTATATGCCAATACCAATTCCAGGCACGACCTAGTTATGCTTGGTGAATAAAAAAATATTCTTATTCTAATGACGCTTGTCAATTAGGAGTTTCTGCATATGCAGAAAATCAATGGACTAGCCCAAGTATGAAAAATTAGTATGAAGCTCCTGGTCTGTGTACCTAACCACTTAGTAAATGAAATGTTTCAAGGTAGTCCATAGTCTACAAAGAGAGTACAGTTTACAGGCTTGTAAAGAAGTGCCAGATACCTAACAGTATGTTAGAAAAAAAAGTCTTGTGAAACAGTGATACATATCTGTAGCAATGTTTTATGACAGGGGAGTTTTACTTTAATCACCAGCAGTCACCAGCAGTATCTGCCCTCTTAAGCAGGGCCGGATTTACAGCTCAGGAGCCTATAGGCACAGAAATTCTGGCGCCCTAAGCCCCACCCATCAGCACAGGCCACACCTCCTTCTCTTACGCAAGTTAATGTAGATATACCAACAACAATATGCAGCTATTACCAATGACATGTAGAATTGACCAAATATAGGCTGATAACACAGCAAGCAGAAAATACAAATCACAAGAAAGTAATACTAATAACACAAACATTGTGATAGTTTCTAAATCAGGCAGGTTCTAAGAAAGCACCTAGGCAGTGCAGGAGAGCAGATGCCAGGCGGTAAATTCACTGCTTGGCAGCTGCCGGTTTGAAAGAGGAATTATTGGAGGAAAGGTGACCATAAACCAAAGATCATTTCAGGTGAGAAAAAAACAAAACCACATGTACTTTTAACAGCAGCTATACCACTAGTTTACATGTGGCCAATCAGATTCAGACGGCTTCATAGCTACATACCTGACTTGATTACCTTAATTGATCAGCTATTCTTATGGCCAGCTGGTACTGATCAGTTGATTCTATTTGCATGCTGGCAGTGTTCCGCTGATTCTTGCGGTGGGCTGGCATTGTTCTGTTTGATCCTATTGGCAGGTTGGTAGTGATCGGTCAATCCTAGTGTCAGGCTAGTAGTTATTTGTCAATCCTAGGGCCAAGCTGGTAGTGATCGATCGATTCTAGTGGCATACAGGCAGTAATTGGTTGAATCTAGCGGCAGCCATTACATTGGTGCATTGTTCCCCTCCCAGAGAGTGGGACGCTACTCTGTCGTGTCTCCCCCCTAATTCCTTAGAAACAGCACACTGTTCAGGTATACCGAACTGATGTCACGCTAAGGATTGAGCTTGATCCTTACTGGTGACACTTACATGGTGGCATAGTGGGCAGAATGGTGACGTAGTGGTTAGTGCATTCACCTTGCAGCGCTGGGTCCCCGGTTTGAATCCCAGCCAGGAAACTACCTGCATGGAGTTTGTATGTTCTCCCTGTGTCTGTGTGGGTTTCCTTCCACATCACAAACACATACAGATAAGTTAACTGACTTCCCTCCAAACTGGCCCTAGATTATTAGATTATGATACATTGATAGACTGTGACTATGGTAGTAATTAGATTGTGAGGTCCTCTGAGGGACAGTTAGTGACATGACAATATACTCTGTACAGAAGATGTTGGTGCTATATTAATATTAAATAATAATTTTAATAGGAGCCTCATCACCCTCATTGATCTCCCAACTTCTCTAGCTGTGACTACAATACTCCCTCCCTCTCCCCCCTTCTAAACAGTGTCCCCTGCTGAGGCACTCCTGTTATCATTCCCTTTCATCTTTAAGTGGTCCCCCTCCCCATTTAACACCTAAACCTGGCCTCTAGCAGGGTTTCCATAGTGAGACACCTCTGCACTGACCAGCTGTCACCTGACCTGATCAGAGCAGCAATGACATCTAATCAGGTCAGGTGACAGCTGGACAGAGCTGAGGTGTCACTCTATGGAAACACTGGGCAGCATGTACTCAGGAGTGCCTGGACACTGTTCAGAAGGAGGGGAGGAGGGGGTATTGTAGTCTCTGCTGGGGGGGGGCAGATCAAGGGTCCCGAACTCTGCATCAGTCACGTAATCTGTCACTGTAGCTGGCTGCTGCAAGTAGTCTGTGCGTCTGCAAAGCTGTCATACAAAGTAAGTGCAGGAACGGCACCGCTATCTGTAAGAGATCTGCTCAGGCTGCATCAATAGAGACAGTAGAGTGGCAGAGCTTAGCCCACATGCTGTGCAGCTATGAGGCCACATCGTTCCGTGCCGCCCCCTCCCCTGGATGTCACTCACGCTGTACGGACTCTGGACCTGCGCCATGTGAAAAGGAAGGGGAGGGGGTGTGGGAGACGGAACTGTTTGTATTAAGCCTAACTCTGCTCTCTCCTGTCTCTCATCTCCCCCTCCCCTCCACAGCCTCAGTGGTAACTCTCTCCTCGGTTCCCAGCAGCCGGAGCGGAGACAGACATTAGAAAAATAAATAAAGCCCGGGGGGACAATGCACGCCTCACCTGATTACAACTGCAGCCTGCACGCATTGTACAATGTGGTAATATACAAAGCGGCAGGTGGGGACACACGCTGTGCGGCTGTTTATTGCAGCCGGGAACAAGACACCCGGAAGTGCGCTGCGGGTGGGCACTCTGCCGCTCTTTAAATCTTTATAGGGGGACATTTAAGGGCCGCCTGTGCCCCATATGGCGCCTGTAGGCACGTGCCTAGTGTGCCTTATGATAAATCCGGCCCTGCTCTTAAGATCAGAGACTGCTGGTACCAAAGAATAGCTCCTCCTGACGAATCACCACACATACCCACTGCTCCCGCCGGTCACGCTGCTCCTCCATCCCCGCAGGCACCTCTCTGACGTTGCTATGAAGGCAGAGCTGTGTGAGCAGGTCAGGAGCCACTTTTAGTGGCATCTGATGCTGTCCATCAATGTGATTGGCTTACAGTGATGACAGAGTCAGGAGACAATGAAATCGGCTGCTGACCGTCTCACACAGATTTGCCATCTTATAGACGGCAGGGCGAGTGATCTACGGCAGAGAGCGAGAGCGGCGGGAGTGTGTGGTGGGATGATTGAAATCTACTTCCTGGCAGATATAACCGGATCAAAACATGGTGTAGATTTCAATCATCAAGGTCCGAAGTGGTTAAGAGACATGCCTTATGTCCTGCTGGATTTATGTCCTTTATGACTGGCTATAGTTTGCCAGATCATTTTGCGTTTGCTATGCATGATGCTATGCTATGAAATATAACAGGAGCCAAGGTCACTCTAAGGTCACAACTACCTAATATCACTATTACAGACCTCAACACAGAACAGAACATTGAAATGTTATCTACTTAAGTTGTTTTTCTTTTCAGTGAACATGAGTCCTCACTGAACTCTGTTCCCTTACAGTTTTACACACAGGTCACGTACGTTTTAGTTAGAAATATTTTCTTTACAAACACAGAATGATAGATTCTATGTCCCCTCATTCATAATGGTCCCTAAATTGAGTATGTATAATGGTGAGACTTGTTCAATTAGGTGCTGTTTTCATGTGAATAGTCAAAACAATGTAAATATAGTATTACCAATATTTTTTAAATTAACTTACCCCGTTTCCTATTCTCACAGTCTCCTTTCTTGCCATTACCTAACACTGCCCCCCCCCCCTTTCTAATTCCCAACACTATCTCTCCTCCTAATGCCTAACACTAACCCCCTTCGTAATGCCTAACATTAACCCTCCCTCCTAATGCATAACACTAAACCTCCCTCCGAATTCCTAACATTTACCCTCCCTCTTAAATGCCTAACATTTACTCCCCTCCTGATGCCTTACAATAACTCTACCTCCTAATACCTAACACTAACTACCTCCTAATGCCTAACACTAATCCTCCCTCCTAATGCCTAACACTAACCCCCTCCTAATGCCTAACAATAACTCTACCTTCTAATACTTTACACTAACCCCATCCTAATGCCTAACACTAATGCCCCCTCCTAATTCCTAACACTAACCCCCCTTCTAATGCCTAACACTACCCCCCCCCCCATTCCTAACACTAACCCTCCCTCCCAATACCTAACACTAAACCCCCTTCTAATGCCTACTACTAACTCTACCTCCTAATGCCTAACATTAACCCTCTACTAATGCCTAACACTAACCCCACCTCCTAATGCCTATCAATAACCCCTAATTCCTAATACTAACCCCCACCTGATGTCCAACACTAACCCACCTCCTAATTTGTAACATTAATCCCCCTCCTAATACCTAGCCCTAACCCCTCCCCTAACCCCCCCCCCCTTCAATGCCTATCAATAACTCCCCTTCTAATGTCTAACAATAACTCCCACCTTGGCACCCAAAATAACTACTAGCCAAAGTACAAGCTGTTCAGCTAGTGGTAGCCGATCGGCTAGAATTACCTGAAAGTGGTAACCAAAGTAGTAGCCATTCAGCAGGTGATAACTGAATGGTAGCTGAACTACTTAATGACCAGCTGATAAACAGCTGAGAATGAGAAGTACTATGAAGTATCTCTCCTTTATCTGTTTTCTCATGGTAGTTAAAACAAAAACAGAAAAAAGTTGTTTTTTCTTGCAGGCTCTTTCTCTACTGGAGAGATTTGATCACTTCCTGGGAGAGATTTTTATCCCATGGAGACACAGACAACAATAAAACCACCATAGAGGTTGTATTAACGTTAAAGAAACTGTAACGATTGCGGAATCGTCTCCGTGGTCAGCGCACCAGACGTGCGCTGACGCGGCGGATTTCCTCCACAAGCGTATAATTGAGGACACCCAGGCTAGGTGCTATGCACCTGCAGAGGGAAATTCCTGTCGGCAGGTGGAGCTGTGGAGTGCAGAGGAACAGCTCCTCTGCCCTACCACACACGCCAGACAGAAATTGTACGAAGGGAAGAAACGCAATCGCAAGAGAAGCGATTGAGAGTGAGCACAGAGACCGATTGTGTGTGTGTGCATAAAATTAGTCGCCAACCCGCGACTGTGCACACACCACAGCAGATAAGAAGCAGGAACGCGATCGCGAGAGGTGCGATCGCCAGACGTGACACAAGGTACAGCAAGGCGGAGCACGAGAGTAGCAAAGGCACAGCAAATAATACAATAAGGAAATACGGAAAATAACAAACGCTAGCTAACCGCGAACACCGCACTCATTCGCAACAGTGCACGCGGTTATGCGTGGTCTCCACGTGATAAGCACAATAGAGACAAGCACGCCTAACTAACCATTAACAGACAAACATGAAACAGAGGACGCGAGCGCTTGCTTAACGGTTACCTCACCGAGCCTCCAGCAAGCGCAGCAGACAAGACAGACACACGAAAACAGGGACAAGCGACAGAAGGATCCCCAGCACTAGCGAAAAGTGGCTAGCGCGATCCCAGAAGACAGAACAGAAGAATCCCCAGCGCTAGCGAAAAGTAGCTAGCGCGATCCCAGGAGACAGAGTAACAGAACAGAAGGATCCCCAGCGCTAGCGAAAAGTGGCTAGCGCGATCCCAGGAGACAGAACAGAAGGATCCCCAGCACTAGCGCTAGGGCGAGTGCGATCCAAACACACGGCAGACAGAACAGATGAGGTAGGCAGAATAAACCGCTGTTCCAACCTACACTCCAGACTCAATCAGAAGGATCCACAGCCGCTAACGCTAGGGCTTGTACGATCCAAACACAAGACAGACGGAACAGGCAAAACAGATAATACAACCTGACTGGGCTAGAAGGGGAGCCTAAAGCAACCCCCAGGAATTAACTATACTAGATAGCAATGGCTGACACTCCAGCAGTGTCCATCAGGAACAGACCATGGAAGGGAAATGTCCAGCAAAGCATTCTGGGAGCAGAATGCTTTTATAGTGCCAGTCATCACAGGAGGCAGGTAAGGGATTTGCATGACTAATGTATGCAAATTCCTCAGCAACCCAAGCTGCAAAACTGACAGAAGGTCTCTCTTAAAGAGACCTGCAGAATGCAGACGTGAACAGTGGTCAAAACGCTGCCTGTCTGCACAGGCAGCTGAGCAGATTCTCACAGAAACATATTTTTCCATGCAGTTATTCTTTAAACAAGGGCTGTCCTATGCTATGCTTGCGTCTTGTGTTTTATGTTATCCTCATACATTTGAAAATGTCATTTGCTTTTAGATCTGCTGCTTAGAATACTGTAAACCAGTATTCCCAAATCATGTTTACATCTTTTTTATCTCAACTGTATTCCATGTAATGCATAGGACTGATGCTATTAGTGTGACCTCAGTGCATATCTTTGCCTTAGTCAATATTATTTACATTTCATAAGCTCATGTTGCTGTTTTGTTCAGCTCTTCCTATATGTCCATATCCTGCTGATTTTTAACATTTTTACATAATGGCAGCATTCCTTTCCATTTCATCCATTGGGTTATTAATAAAAACTGAAAAGAACTGCCCCCGATACTGATTTGTGCATTTGAATATGCTCCAAATGCTCCTTATGTCTTCTGCATTTAACCAGCTCTTACACATATAGTCATGTTATTGACTGCCAGCCTTCACACCCTCAGAGCCTGCACCAGGCTATTGTGAGAAACAATCTTTAAAAAAATTCATATAAATCACATAAATGATTCTTTCAGCATCCATAATTAAACCTATTTTCTTCCTGGATACACAATGACCTACCTTTCATGAACTCATGCTGATTCTTTATTATCAGGTTGTACTCACATATATGTGTGTAACTGTATAATATATATATATATATATATACACACAGGTCCTTCTTAAAATTATTATTTTCTGTAGTGTACTGAAAAACATTAGACTTTCATATATTTTAGATTCATTACACACAACTGAAGTAGTTCAAGCCTTTTATTGTTTTAATATTGATGATTTTGGCATACAGCTCATGAAAACCCAAATTTCTTATCTCAAAAAATTAGCATATTTCATCCCACCAATAAAAGAAACGTGTTTTTAAAACAAAAAAGTCAACCTTCAAATAATTATGTTCAGTTATGCACTCAATACTTGGTCGGGAATCCTTTTGCAGAAATGACTGCTTCAATGTGGCGTGGCAATCAGCCTGTGGCACTGCTCAGGTGTTATGGAGGCCCAGGATGCTTCAATAGTGGCCTTAACCCATTCGCGTTCCGTCGTTTTCACTTGAGAAATGTTCACCTCACATTCATTAGCCTATAACTTTATCACTACTTATTACAATGAACTGATCTATATCTTGTTTTTTCCTCCATCAATTTGGCTTTCTTTGGGGGTTACATTTTGCTAAGAGCCACTTTACTGTAAATGTATTTTAACAGGAAGAATAAGAAAAAAACGGAAAAAAATCATTATTTCACAGTTTTCAGCCATTATAGTTTTAAAATAATACATGCCTCCATAATTAAAACTCACGTATTGTATTTGCCCATATGTCCCGGTTATTACACCGTTAAAATTATGTCCCTATAACAATGTATGGCGACAATATTTTATTTGGAAATAAAGGTGCATTTTTTCCATTTTGCATCTATCACTATTTACAAGTTTAAAATAAAAAAAAAATATAGAAGTATTTCATCTTTACATTGATATTTAAAAAGTTTAGACCCTTATGTAAATATTTACATGGTTTTTTTTTTATTGTAATGTTTTTTTTCTTTTTTTTTTATATTAAACATTTTATTTGGGTAGTTTTGGGAGGGTGGGATGTAAACATGTGATTTATAATGTAAATGTGTGTTTGAATTTTATTTTTTTTACTTTTAGTTGTAGTTTTACTTTTTGGCCACAAGATGGCGGCCATGAGTTTGTTTACATGATGTCACTCTAAGCATAACACACGCTTAGAGCGACGTATGGGGTACGTTACAGCCAGAAAAAGCAAAGCTTCCGAGAGAAGCTGTCGCTTTTTCAGCGGGGGAGAGGAATCAGTGATCGGGCACCATAGCCTGATACACTGATTGCCTGGCTAACGAACCATGGGCTGGGAGCGCGTGTGCACGCGCGCGATCGGCCGAGGGGGCACGCGGTAGCGCGCATGGTTCCTGGACGTAGTTTCTACGTCCAGGAACCAAAATAGGTTAAGCTCATCCAGAGTGTTGGGTCTTGCGTCTCTCAACTTTCTCTTCACAATATCCCACAGATTCTCTATGGCGTTTAGGTCAAGAGAGTTGGCAGGCTAGTTGAGCACAGTAATACCATGGTCAGTAAACCATTTACTAGTGGTTTTGGCACTGTGAGCAGGTGCCAGGTCGTGCTGAAAAATAAAATCTTAATCTCCATAAAGCATTTCAACAGATGGAAGCATGAAGTGTTCCAAAATCTCCTGATAGCTAGCTGCATTGACCCTGCCCTTGATAAAACACAGTGGACCAACACCAGCTGCTGATATGGCACCCCAGACCATCACTGATTGTGGGTACTTGACACTGGACTTCAGGCATTTTGGCATTTCCCTCTCCCCAGTCTTCCTCCAGACTCTGGCACCTTGATTTCCGAATGACATGCAAAAGATGCTTTCATCCGAAAAAGTACTTTGGACCACTGAGCAACAGTCCAGTGCTGCTTCTCGGTAGCCAAGGTCAGGCGCTTCTGCCGCTGTTTCTGGTTCAAAAGTGGCTTGACCTGGGGAATGCGGCACCTGTAGCCCATTTCCTGCACACGCCTGTACACGGTGGCTCTGGCTTCCGCAGGTCCCCCAAGTTCTGGAATCGGTCCTTCTGCACAATATTCCTCAGGGTCCGGTCACCTCTTTTCGTTGTGCAGCATTTTCTGCCACACTTTTTTCTTCCCACAGACTTCCCACTGAGGTGCCTTAATACAGCACTCTGGGAACAGCCTATTCGTTCAGAAATGTCTTTCTGTGACTTACCCTCTTGCTTGAAGGTGTCAATGATGGCCTTCTGGACAGCAGTCAGGTGGGCAGTCTTACCCATGATTGCAGTTTTGAGTAATGAACCAGGCTGGGAGTTTTTAAAAGCCTCAGGAATCTTTTGCAGGTGTTTAGAGCTAATTAGTTGATTCAGATGATTAGGTTAATAGCTCGTTTAGAGAACCTTTTCATGACATGCTAATTTTTTGAGATAGGAATTTTGGGTTTTCATGAGCTTTATGCCAAAATCATCAATATTAAAACAATAAAAGGCTTGAACTACTTCAGTTGTGTGTAATGAATCTAAAATATATGAAAGTCTAATGTTTATCAGTACATTACAGAAAATAATGAACTTTATCACAATATGCTAATTTTTTGAGAGGGACCTATATATATATATATATATATATATATATATATACCCCGTATATATATATATATAATAGATGCGCTTAGCGAAATCCTGGCAGGTTACTGCCAATCTCATGTTACAGTATACTACAAGTTTTTATTACATAGTGAATTATCTGCTTTCCAGTCTGAGATTCTCACAGTTTCTCAGCATGTGACAGGCAGCTCCCTCCCCCCTCAGCCTCACAATCTGCCTCGCAGACAAGCTGAAACTGAGAGCAGAGACGCTCTCTGTGAGGAGTAAACAAAGCACACAGAGCCTGCAGAGGCGTGCATAACTTGTATTCATTACAACAGAGGCAGCCCATTCCTCCTTGGGTCGACAACGCTTGACAAAGAAAAGAAGATTAGATATATTACAGAGACAGTGTCTAGAAAAGGCTGCAGCAATCCAGACCACATCAGAACAGGAAAAGGAACTTATATGATAGAAGAAATAAGGCTGAAAACTTTAAAGACAAACATAACAATGTCGGCATTTAACAACATGCATAACAATGTGCCAAACAAGTTGACATTATTTACCTTAGAGTTAAAACTTGGCCAATGTATTGTAAAAATAGCATATGAGACTAGTGCTGTGTAGCCATCCTTAATGGAAGTGTTGTTGTTGTTTTTAGTGGAAGAAATTTTGTTTTTTTATTACTGTTTGTATTTGAAAGTCAAAATTATGTTAACTGACGTGACAGTATTAACATTCATGTCAATGTACTTGGAGTAACAAAAACAGTAGTCAACTCTCATATTCTCCTCTTTTATATGAGAGAAAAGTGGAAAAGCGTACAGGTAAAGGAAAAACAAACAAAAATAGAATAACTGAAATAAAGAACAAAGTCACATCATAGTAACCGATTATAGTAACAGTAGTAATAAGAATAAGAATAGTAATAATGGTGTAACCACAAGTGCTTCCATGTGGGCTTGTTCAGGTCCAGTTGCAGTCTCTTTAAATGCAGTAAAAATACTTAGGTCATGTAAAATACTCTAAGGAGTGGTTCACACTATGGGCTTGATTCACCAAACTGTGATAACTCAAATATCACACCTTTTCAAAGATATCACACCTTATGGAAGATATCAAACCTTATCAAAGTTAACACGCCTTATCAGAGTAGTACAGCGAGCGCTATGAACTTATGCCTGCTAATTGGCAATGGCACTCGTCTTGTCCTGGGCCCCTGCGGGTTTGTATCGCTCACTATGCTACTCTGATAAGCCATGTTAACTTTGATAAAGTGTGATATCTTTGATAAGGTGTGATATCTTTGATAAGGTGTGATATTTGAGTAATCACAGTTTAGTGAATCAAGCCCTATGAGTGATGTTCTATGTGCCATTGGTTTGAAAAGTGATTGCAGGGCCAATGTTAGGCAAAGGCATTCCAGGCCATTGCCTAGAGTGCCATTGTATTAAGTCCTGCCATCAAATGAAACCCCACCCCTGAATGGACTATACTCTGCATTTACACACTGGGCTGGGGGAGTGCTGTAAGGTGTGCAACAAAATACAACAGGATCGGCGGATTGTTTGCATCTCAGGGAGTCCCTGTATTATGTATCCACCGTATATGGCACATGGTTTATATTCTCTTCTGTGTGTGTTTTTTGTTTTGTTTTGTATGGGGGGGGGGGGGGGGGGGGATACAGGACTTCTTGCCTGGGGTGACAAAAATGCTGGAAACTGCCCTTGTTGCTTGCTAATGTAATGCTATGTGTGATTATTTAAAACAAAAATCACAGTGCTCAAGTCAGTGAGAACACACACAAAGCATTGCATTAACAAGGGCTTCTTAAATCAATGGCACATAGAAAAGCACTCATAGTGTGAACCCGCCCTTCACAGTGATTCTAAAACTATTGTGTTTCTCTTTATGGTAAGGGGTTTTGAGCCCTTAATGCAGTCCTTTGACAGATCAAAGAAAATCATACATATCATTTAAGAATTACATCTGAATATGGCTATTATATTACAGAACTATTTTAATGAAAAGATTCCCATGTCTGCAATTCACTCTGCTTTTTTTCAGTGACTATGAGTGAAAGATTCAGGATTGTGCCTCCGACTTCACATGAATGAAAGCTTTGGTTTGATTTTTGAATAGCGCTGGCAATGCAGCTCATTTGTGACTCTGAACTTTGTTAGGTCACATATTCTCACAGATTGCTCAAGCAACACACAGGTTAAGTCTCCCTTTTCCCCTGAATTTGAAAGGAAAGCTGTGCTGACATGTTCTTGTTCAGTTGATTCTTCCCTGGAGTCCCCATGGATATCTTCTTTTTCTAACCATATCATCTCTTCAGGATAGGATTATAGCGCTGGGGAAGAATTATAAATATAATCAGATTAGATGTGTAAGGTGGAATGGGGATTTTTGTTAGATTAATTAGGCAATTATTTCTGTGGGAGGCTCATTTAAAGCCTTTAAGAATGTTTCAATAGCGTGCGTGTGTTGGATTTTATTGTGTTTCAATTGCTAGTATTACTTTTTGCATGCAGTAGAACAGCCTCTGTACTTTTATATGCATCGTGGCAGCAACCTGTAAGGAAGGCCTATTCTATGTATGACCACCCAGATTACCTTTGCTTTGCTGAGCTATTTCCATATGCGTACGGCTTAGATGTCTGATTACATATTGTATTGTATTCAGTCACTTAGCCTGTGTTCTTCAGGATCATCATTCTGATATCTGTGTGTCGACAAGCCGACCAAACTTGATGGGGAATGGGGCATTTTGTTAGGTAATGATATAAATGGATTCTCTAGGAATCTACAGTATTGCATATACTCCAAAACGCAAGGTATCCCATGATTATGAAGCATTATCAGGTTTTCTTTAAAGTGGCATTCAATGATGATGATGATGTTATCCATTCAGTAGTATCTGACTCTGGGTGATTCTATGGGTTAGCTCTCTCCATGTGTTCCGATCTCAATATAGAACATCTAAGCAGAAAGTTAACGCGGCCCTGATCTATGAACTTCCTCTCTGCTCTAAGAGATGTGTAACAGCATAATAACCTATTAAAGAAAAACATTTCTTAGTTACAGCTGATACAAAACCTGCAATAAATCTGCAGTGTGTCTACTTCCTGCTTTCATGGAGGCAGACATATTGTTAACATCCTGTGTTTACTAATTAACTGCTCAGCCATGGCAGCCAGCTGACACAGCTGAGAGATCAAATTACACTGGTGATTAGTCACAGATGAGGAGGAATAAGACAAGCTAAACTCTCTAAATACATACCGGGTGCATTTCTCTATGTTTTTCTTCCGTCCTGTACAAGAGTTCAGGTCCACTTTAATACCTCAAAATGAATGGAAAAAAGTGTGTAATGTTGGCTTTGCTGTCAGTTTTTATTCATACATCAATATATAGGAACCAGTTTACGCTGTGAAGAAATGTGTTAAATCAAAGTTCACTCTCAGCACCTCTCTCTGTCCTCTGCTGGATGCAAGGAATGCCTTGCCTTAGTGATATCACATCCGTTAAAAACATGCATACACAACAGGACAGTAAATTACATTATTTTCATTATATACTATCTGTTCTTGCTATCATGCAGTCCAATTTTGATGTTTGCGTTCAGTATTGCTTTAACTAAGACCAATAAAGTCTACAATATCAAATGCCTTAGGGCCGGTTGCCACTAACAGATGTGTGTCTCACAGGACGCCTGGCGGCACTTGCCATGATAACAGGCCCTAAACCTTTGATGGTATGAATCCTTCTAGAACAGTCTCCTAAAACAAAATAGCCCTGACGCCTTTGTGTGTAGCTGACACTTGTTTTGATAAATCTGTCTCCTTCTGAGAATAATCCAACATGTTTTACTGATGTTATGGTTCAACTCAATCACTTAATATCGTAGAACATCACTGAAATACTTTCTATAAATCTGTAAAATAAGAAAGTACACTATATCATATCATTATAATAAACAGGCTTTATAATTGACAAAAAAATGGGGGGACATCAGGTTTGCACGTTATACTGTAGGAGGTTTATATGAGCAGACCTGCATATGTTGGTGAATATGTATACACAGTGAATAAGTAGCCACAAAAGAAGTCTTGATCTGCAAGGTGCTATTTATTTAAAACATTTTCCCCCAAATTTCTACATCTTTATCTTAGGAAGATGTGTGACACTGTAGTTCAGTAATATAGGGCCTACTGTATGGAAAAAGGAATACAATGGCTAAAGAATGTACCCTAGGTTTGTGTATCTTTATGTCATGGCCATTATTTTGTACAATCTGTTGTGACCACTGACCACATATATATAAAGAGAGAGACAGAAGATTGGGCAGAAATGATGGTGTCTTGGACTCTGGAAGCTGTTAAGCATCCCCGTTGGTCTGTGGATGCAAACAGGTGGTTTCATTGCACGGAGCTCACCACCGGGCACAAAACCAGGTGCTACATAGTAGCAATGTAATGCTATGCGGGCCGTCTAAGGGTAGTTTTCGGGCTTTGGCGGTTGCCAGACCTCAAACTACCTCTCCCTCTGAGTTGTGACAACTTGGAGGGGGAATAGTATTTAACACGGCCGGGGAGTTATGTGGTTGCAGGGAGAGCTGTGATTTGGCTCTCCCGGCGCCCAACTCACCAGCATATGTACATATGAACGCTGTGGATGGTGCTAATTACCTAGCTGCAAAATGAATTTTCACCTTTTGTTATAAATCAGTAGAGTAGAGGTCGATTAAATTACCCATACAACAGGTTATATATGAGTTTTCTGGAGAAACAGTCAGCTAGAGCAAATCATAAAACGTAACTTTATTTCTTATCACATGTAAAATCATCTAGTGAGAAAATTCAATAATAATAAGAGAAAATATCAAACTTCATGAATTCCATTTACAGATCTTAAAGTTGTCTGATGCGCGTTTCACGTCCGAACAAGCTGCTTTATCAAAGACTGTTGTACAAATCACTCTTAAACCATGCAGTCTGGGAAAATATTAAAGCAGTATAAAACCCTGACATAATATTCAATAAAAACATGTTTTCCTACTTTTTATATGCCATACGGTTATCATATTTGCATTTGTGCATAAGTATTATTACTCATTTAGAAGTTCACAAAAGTACAGTTTTTTGCTTTGAAAGCTGACTTTGCATTTTATTCATAACTGGTTTTATTCATTATGTATTGAAGGCAAAAATGCTTTGAGTTTCTGTCTGTGTCCAGGACCTTCTGCACAGTCAGAGAATGTGTCACATCCCTCACTTGATAAAATTATGTAAACACAAGATAACATTATCTACACTTCGGATGTGTCCAGATTTCTCTGCACTGAACGTTCAAGTCCTGTGTGCAACCCTTTGAATGATGTTCTAGTAAAAAAAAAAATGCTGGTTGTATATAATATGCTGTAAATCATTTTTAGAGCAAAGAAGAAATGCTGGATTTCATTCCGCTTTAATGACAATAGTGAAAATATGTCAATGCACTACTGAATAATGTGTGGCCAGTTGCACAAATGGCTCTGGTAGATTTCTGGGTACTGTGCCTGCTCAATCCACCTACGTTCCTATGTGTAGTATGAACCCGACCACAATGTCATTCTAGAGGTGTGTATTACTCCAAGCAGAGTGACAGCATTACAGTCCAGCATGCAAACATGTAAAAGGTTTCCATCTATATTTAATTTGCAATCCATGGTAGTTTTGTGTTTCTTTGGTATCATAGTTTTGTGTTGGGATAAGAGGCAGGATGAGGCAGGAACTAATGTGCATGCAATGCAGAGACACATCACAAGGCTGTGCTTTTTCCAGTGCGGATCATTGTTTACAGGGAGATAATCAAATACATTTCCAGACTGATGCTGAGGTCAGTCTTGAAAGTATCTCGATAAAACTGCTAATTTTTCATTATCTAGATAAGAAAATCCTATTGCTAAAGCTTCCTAAGTACTAAAAATGAGCAAACTGATTTTCACAAATCCAGATCAGATCAGATTTCCCTGCTCCAGTTTCACCTGATCTCGGGCTGAAGACATTTTAATCAACTCACTCATCTCAACTCATATTTTGTAGTAATTGGGGATTTGTGTCTTATCCACATGAATGCATATTAGCCATAGATCACCTTCACTTTAATGCTCTTAGATAGTATGTGTTGAATTTCAAAATAATCATTCTTGATAAATCCCCCTTCAAATTCTCTCAATGCTGAACAAAGATAAGTCCCCATAAAGTCATAAATTGCAGGTTAATATGAGCTTTTCCGCTATGTCTGTTAGAAGTGATGCATTGATGTATTTTATTTATGAACTCTGTATTACCCAGTGTGTGTGTGTTTTGTGTGTGTATATGTATATGCAGGGGCATAACTACATTATCTAGAACTGCAGGGGGCCCAGAGCTGTAAGGGGGTGGGGGCCCCAACTACTACTTCACTCCCTCTGATAAATGGGTCCATCCTTCAGATTTTTTTTTGTGGCTACATTTGTTATGGAACTGAAGATTATATTTCATGCACCTTGGACGTACCAATGGTAGATCACCATATAAAATAAATGGCATACAGCTGGGAACATCAGACTTGGAGAAGGACTTAGGAATACTGGTTGATAACAAGTTAAGTACTTGTATGCAATGCCAAGCAGTGGTAGCTACTAGCTAAAGCAAATAAAATTCTGGGATGCATAAAACTGGAAATAATATCTTGAGATGCTAGTATAATATTCCCTCTGTATAAATCACTTGTGTGACCACATCTGGAGTGTGGGATACAGTTCTGGGCACCACACTATAGAAAGGATATTGAACTTCAAGAATGGGTACAAAGACGGGCTCATTTAATTAGAGGGATGGAAGAGCTCACATGCCAAGAAAAGTTGGACAAACTGGGCGTATTTAGCTTGGAAAAAAGGTGACTGAGAGGTGACCTGATTAACATGTATAGATACATCGGAGGGCAATACAAAAGCTTGGCAGATGAGCTTTTTTGTCCCTAGGGTTGTACAACGGACAAGGGGACATGATCTGCGTATGGAAGAAAAAAGTTGTCGCCATTTATTTAAAAAGGGGTCCTTCACAGCGAGAGTGATTAAAATCTGGAATATCTTACCTCACGATCAGGAAGTAGTTTTGGCAAACTCTATATCTGCATTTAAAGAGGGCTTGGATGCTTTCCTTGCATTGAAGGGCACCCATGGCTATTATTATTAGGTAATTCCCGGGAGAGCTCATCCAGGGATTTATCTGACTGTCATCTGGAGAATTGTACCCTTTTTAAGGCCAATTTGCCAAGGCCTTGTAAGGTTCAGGATGGTGTTTTTTTTTTTCATTTTTTTTTCTGGTTGAAATTGATGCACGGATGTCTTTTTTTAACCAAACTAATTATGTAACTACATCCATATTTGCTTTATGACCCTTGCAAGATGTTCCCTCTAGGCAGTGAGGGTCACCAGGGGTAGGCAAGTGAAAAGAGTGTGAATATTAGGGAGCTCTATCAAAGTTTTGCTGGGGGGAGGGCATGATATGTAGTTACGCCCCTGTGTGTATGTATCAGTGATTAGGATTTGCATATATCTTTAATGTAAACTAAAAAAGGAAAACAAGATTTTAATTTACAATCTGATCTGTCAAGTGATGTGAGACTTTTATTATTTCTGTTTTGCAGTCGTGCCTGTGTGGTTCGAGGTCAGGTGATGGCTGTGGATGGAACACCACTTGTGGGCGTCAACGTCAGCTTTGTACACCACAACGACTATGGATATACAATCAGCCGCCAAGATGGGAGGTACAGTTATAAACGAAAAGTGTATACTAATTACCTAGTTGCCTCATGCAGTATTCATGGAGATAGCTACCTCAGATAAGCCTGCATTTAGATTTATCGCTTGCTAAAATTATGCCTGAGCAATTGTCAAACCTTCTTAAAGCTTTAGGAGAAAAGCCTTCATATGGCAGTCACATTCAACTTTTAGGAACATCCCTGAATTATTAATCAGCTAGCAAGCGCTATAGTAACTTGACAAGTGAAAGGATAAGAGAGAAATCAAGAACATTTACTTTGCTTCACCGATGGTTTTCAAAAGCTGTCAAAATGTAGGAATAATAAAATGAAAGTAACTAAAGTCTGGTACAGGTAATAATAGTTGGTTCTTGGACAAGTAAAGCATGATCCAAGAACTAACCACCGGGGGTTGTGTAGATGGACTGAATTCTACAGTTCAGCTGTCATTTGTACATCAGTTTCCTTGTAGGTTGGCTGCAGCTAGAAGTGATTTTCCCACTTTTTCCAAGTGTGCATTAATGTTTTTCTACAGTTTGAGCTCAGGTAAAGTCATAAAGGGACCTCAACATTCTGTCTACACAAGCCCTTAAAGATCAGTTTATGATCATGCAGGTATATGTGTGTTTATTCCTATACCGAGGTAGCGAACAAGTGTTTGCCAGTTAATGGTAATGCCTATTTAGAACTGGTAACTTCTCCACTGTAGGAAGAGTACAATAACATCCACCTATTAACCCTAACCCAGCAGATTGATAATCCTCTTATAGACTCTTACAGAGATAAGAGTATCCCCCAGTCTCATTGCAGATGGTATGATCAGGTAATAATCATCTCATGTCTGTGTGTACTGGGAGTAGGAGATACACAATGGCCTCAATTCACTAAGATCATGCTGGAGATAATAAGGCAAGAGAAAACTTACCACCCCACATCGATCTTGCCTTATTAGGGTGTAGAGATAAGTTTTCACAGTGAGAGAGTTATTGTATCTCTTCAGTCCTTAAGTAACCTCCTCTGTAGTTATTTTCACATGCAGTTAATTAACAGCCTGTCTTTAACTTGAGTTATTTTAAGGATTGAAGAGTTGACTTTAGAGATCTCTCCTTAACTTAAAGACAGAAGAGTTAACTTTAGGTTTGCCTGAGGTAAAATGTTTCCTGAATACTACATGCCTTATCACCATGGTGATAACTCTAGAAACGTTATTAAGGACAGGAGAGAAGCTTAGTGAATTGAGGCCAATGGCCTCGATTCATAAACAGCAGTGCGATAAAAAAAATCTTGTCGGGAAAATACCGCACTCGGTATTTTCCCGGTCTGTGTGCTAATTCATAAAGATTTCCCCAGCTGCCCTTGGAGGTCGGTAAATTACCGCAGCCCATTGAGCGGTAGAGTAGAGCAGTGTTCCGATTCCCTCTTTGCCCTGCAGAAATGAATCACACAGACGGCTCTCTCTGGCTCTCCCACTGATCACTCAGACAGATGAGTCACACAGTCTTTCCCTGCCTGCAGAAATTATTCACACAGACGGCTCTTTCCACTGATGACTCAGACAGATGTGTCACACAGTCTTTCCCTGCCTGCTGAAATGATTCACACAGAGGGCTCTCTGGCTCTCTCCACAGATGAATCAAACAGACATCGGCTCCCTGCACTTTGCATTAATCAGAGCTGTCAGAGCTGTCGGTAACTTGTTAAGACCTCACCAGAGGTGTCGGTAACTACCGCCAGGCTTACCGCTTGTTGAAGGCTTTGTGAATTGACATTTGCTGACAATTTACTGACATGTGTTGTCGGTAACTGCAGCCAAGTCGGTAATTTATCTCCCTAGTCGGTAATGTCAGCTTTTCATGCGGTAACAGCCTTTATGAATTGGCATTTTGCTAAGTGGTCGGTAAAGTCTGCTGTTTTCAGCATTACCGCATGAGGTAATGCTTTATGAATCGAGGCCAATGTCTCAGTCAGTTGGAAAGCACTGTGTTGTTCAGTAGTGTCTTCAAGGGGAGCTTGAGTACAAGAGAGGAAAGTAGAATGATGCCCTAATAAGGGACCTGTCAGTGTGCCCTGGCTTGTTCGCAGAATGGCAGAGGAGTTTTACCCATTTTCAGGGGCGGCTACAGGATTTTTTTTATTGAGGGTGCTATGCAGGTGCTGGATCTAGTACTGAAGCACGCCATGGCAAAAATGGGTGTGTCCATACCCTGGAAAGTGGGCATGGGAATGATAGGTTATGGGCAGGGCCAAATGAACTTAACAGCTGTGTAATTCACAGACAATAAACATCAACAGCACCCCCAGTATAGACAGCCAGATGTCCCATAAGTATAAGCCCATTGCCTATAATTGGTGGCCACATGTGCCCCCAGTATAGGTAGCCAGGTATAAGTGCCTCCAGTATAGGCAGCCAGGTATAGATGCCCCAGTATAGGTAGCCAGGTATAGGTGCCTCCGGTATAGGTAGCCAGGTATAGATGCCCCCAGTATAGGTAGCCTGGTATAGTTGTCCCCAGTATAGGTATCCTGGTATAGGTGCCCCCAGTATAGGTAGCCAGGTATAGGTGCTCCCAGTATAGGTAGCCAGATATAGGTGCCACCAGTACATGTAGCTAGGTATAGGTGCCCCAATTTAGCTAGCCAGGCGGGGAGGAGGGGCACATACAGAGCAAGAGTGGGTTAAAATACTTAATTTGCCGGGATCCACATGCTGCATGTACTTACTTCCTGGACCTGCGTTCCTTCTCATAACAGCGCCACCCTAGTAGAGTGCTGTTACTATGAGATGGAACACAGGACAAGGAAGTAAGTACATGTGGTGATGGATATCAGCAATGTAAGTATTTTAACCCACTCTCACTCTGCATGTGCCCACGGGAGTCTCTGTGCTACATTGCTGGTTTATTTGAATCACAGGACTGCTTTATATGTGTTTTGACTGATAATACACTTCGCATGCTGTATTTTAACTTTATATTTAGATGTGCTTATTATTTAATGTTATTATTTCAACCTTGCAAAATATATTTTTGCTTTTTAGTTTTGATCTTGTCACTGTTGGTGGTATCTCTATCATCCTCCTTTTTGAGAGGTCTCCATTCGTTGCTGTGAAGAGGACACTGTGGCTACCATGGAACAAATTTGTTGTTGTTGACAAAGTGGTAATGCAGCGATCCGAAACGGAAACTCCTTTATGCGATATGAGCAGTTTCATCATCCCAAATCCAGTTGTTCTTCCTTCACCATTAACAACATTTGGTGGATCGTGTCCACAGAGAGGGTCTCTCATTCCTGAACTGCAGGTAATTTGTTAATAGTGAATCAGGTTTTTTGTTTTTTTATCAGTGGCGTAGCTAAGGAGCTATGGGCCCCCAGTGCAAGTTTTACTTTGGCCCTCCCCAAGCACTCTATGCATAATAATTAATATGGTGCACCAAAACCAGCCAAAGACAATCACAGTGTTGAGGTGCAAGAAGAGGAGGATGGGGAACAGTTTTTTAATGATGATTACTGTTCAAAGCATCTATAAAAGTGATTATTACCAGCACAATAAAAAAGCTAATACTGCAGTTGAGGGGGGTTCCCTTGGGGCCCCTCTGACCCAAGGGTCCAGTGCTGTTGCAACCTATGCCACTGATTTTTATCCATTTGTTCACAGAGCCATGTATGAAGAAACGATAATGAAAAAGGCAGTAGGAAGTCCTCAGACGTGGTGGATTTATATAACCCAAGGCATTCTAATGCTCTCTTTTAAAATAACAATCTATAAACCGATATACTGCATAAAATATTGTTAGGGATGGATATAATTCTTTAGGAGTTGTGGGGAATACTTGAAGCCAAATGTCTTTGAATGAAAACAGGCACAATACTGGCGCTTACAATCAGGTGGGAAGCAATGAGGGAATTAAAAGACTCCCTTTGGTAAACATTTTGCGTGTGCAAATATGACAGGAAAGGTTCAGTGGTGTGTACTGGAATATGTGCTTATACCAGTAGGATGTGAGCCCTATCAAATCCTGTACCACAGAAAACTGTACTGAATGAAGAGGTTAGGAACATTAAAACCAGCAAGACTGTTCTCAGCATAGCAGATGAGCTCCTCTGTCTCCTTGTTTCCGATATAACGGTGTGATGGTGGATTTCTGTGATCTCGTTTGTGACGGTGGATAGCTGTGATCTCCTGGAGCACCTAACCAGATCCCTTAGTCCCTTGTTAGTGATAAGTCATGTAGCTCTCCTAATCATTTTGTTGGAGTTTCCCTGTAACCGAGCAGTTATTCAACAAATCCTTCATTAAATAGTTGATCTGGCTTAGTAGTTCTCATTATGTACAGAACGTAATGGTTGTAGATATAATGTTTGTTACTGGCTGACACCTGCAATGCATACAATGTGTGCATAAAGCAATTCACACTTTTTATGTAACCCATACTTCTTTGCATAATGCCAATTTTAATATTTTCGTGTACACTGTAAAGGTGACACAGGCCTCTTATTTGAAAGGATATAAGCAAAACACAATGAGTTCACTTTGTTTTATGTAACATTACGTTGTTTTCAAAGGTTTATCTATACGTTGTCCTCGTGCAGAATAACTCTGTAGATTATTAAGCAGATTTCTAGATAGCTTGTGAAACTGCAATGTTTGGCTTTGACCCTTAAGAATTACCTTGTAGAGGCTTTATATACAGCCTCTTACACAGACGCACTTATCTAACCTTTTCATTTTATCGTCTCCATAGCCAGTACCATAAATCTACTTATATTCAGCCAACCACAAATATATCAATTTATTCCCCATCCACAACAGATTAATGTGTGTTTTTATAAAGTCAGGGTACATTGCAAAAATGTCTTGTTTGCCATTTAGTAATGTTTATGTAGCAATAGTGTTGTGATGTTACTTAAAAGAATTTAGTAATACATTAAGTCACCACTAACCTTTATTAGAATGGGACTAAATAATACTAGTGTGAAAGAATGCGAAGGGTGATTGGCACTGCAGCCTACAGGCATCTAAATTGGGTAGCAGTCTCCTGTGCCCACTATCCTGGATGGTACTCCCAGCGTGCTCTGGCCTTATAGGTGGCTGTATAATACAAAAGGATGGAGGAGATGGTTGGCACTGCTGTCTCTGGATGTTTATTGTGCAAGTATAACAATACAATCGTACACCATGGACGTCATTGGTCAATTTCCAACATAGCAAACATGGATGTGCACATACCAATCCAGTGTTGTGGCATGGGTCATAGCGGTGGGTGCTGGTCACTGAAGCCTTACATCTGTTTATGTGGTCCTACAGAGGATGTTAGCTTCGTAGAAGCCCATTTGCGCGAAACAGCCGTAAGACTTCGGTGACCAGCACCCACTGCTATGACCCATGCCACTACACTGGATTGGTATGTGCACATTCATGTTTGCTATCTTGGAAATTGTCTGGTGATGTCCATGGTGTACGGTTGTATTGTTATACTTGCACAATAAACATCCAGAGACAGCAGTGCCAACCATCTCCTCCATCCTTTTGTACTAAATAATATTAGTACTAACTAATAAGAGAGCAACATATTAAAATAAAATCATTACATGAATTGCAGCATGACCCACAGTACGATTTGTGCAGAAAAAATGGAGGGAACTACTGCATGCTTAGTGTGGTTTGCCTTCTTAAAACAGAAGGTATTTGCGATAATTCAGATTTAACACTTAAAGTGTACCAGAGCTCATGCAAATAGAAAGATTTATACATACCTGGGGCTTCCTCCTGCCCTATACGCTCTGATCGCTCCCACGCCACTGTCCTCAGTCTTCTGTAGTGCTGGGTCCCTGCATTTTCATCAGTCGGCTCCAGGAGGACGGCTATGTGGGACTGATCGGAGTGTATGGGGCTGGAGGAAGCCCCAGGTATGTATGAATCTTTCTATTTCCATGAGCTCTGAGTACTTTTAACAACCTCTGCCATGCTTATCTACATCCCTGTTTATAAATAGAGATGGCCCGAACCTCTGATTTTAGGTTCGCAAACCGGGTTCGCAAACCTACCGCAAAAGTTCAGTTTGCGCGCAATAGACTTCAATGGGGAGGCGAACTTTCAAAACTAGAAAAATTTACACTGTTTGCGTAGTGACGGCTGTGCTGGACTGGTGCGCACCATGGCAAGAGTGCAGGCCTTGGCGGTTTTCAAGCCCATATGGTCGCCGGGCTGTGGTAGCTCAATGATAGAACAACAGTGACTGTCCAGCTGATCAAATTTGGTCTGTCCACAATGAAGCAACGACTTATTATCTTTGGTGTGCCACCCCCCAAGACACTCATATAGCCGGCGGTTATTGCTTCATTGTGATACGCAAGCCCCTTCACCGCGGCAAGGTAATGATCACGAAGGGGAGTTGGCACATGTACATACCTTTTGCTTTGTTGTTGCAGCTGCACTGCAGCCAAAAAAATTAGGCAGGCATGTACACGCACCAAATTATTATAGCAGCCGTTGCTAGCAGCGGCCTTAAAAATTCAGGAATTCGCCTAGAGTCCTGGACCCTGTTGGTGGTGGCGGAGAAGGCAATCAAACGGCCTGTGGGCAGAAATGCTGTGTGGGGAGTGACTTAGTCTTGGGGCAGGCAGACAGTCACACGGCGTGCAGGCCTAGATGCTGTGTGTGGGGACTGACTTAGTTTTCGGGCGCCCAGTAGCCCTCCGGTATCCATGCCTCATTCATTTTGATAAAGGTGAGGTACTGAACACTTTTGTGACTTAGGCGACTTCTCTTCTCAGTGACAATGGCTCCAGCTGCACTGAAGGTCTTTTCTGACAGGACGCTTGAGGCAGGGCAAGACAGAAGTTGGATGGCAAATTGGGACAGCTCTGGCCACAGGTCAAGCCTGCGCACCCAGGATTCCAAGGGTTCATCGCTGCTCACAGTGTCTACATCCACACTTAAGGCCAGGTAGTCGGCTACCTGCCGGTCCAGGCATTGGTGGAGGGTGGATCCGGAAGGGCTAAGGTGAGGTATTTGACTAAAGAATGTCCGCATGTCCGACATCACCATGAGATCGCTGGAGCATCCTGTCCTTGCCTGTGTGGACATAGGAAAAGGATTACTGGCAGTGGTACCTTTATTGCGTTGTGCTGTGACATCCCCCTTAAACGCATTGTAAAGCATAGTTGCCAGCTTGCTCTGCAAGTGCTGCATCCTTTCTGCCTTCAGGTGAGTTGGTAACATGTCTGCCACTTTGTGCCTATACCGAGGGTCTAGCAGCGTGGCCACCCAGTACAGCTCATTCCCCTTGAGTTTTTTTTTATACGGGGATCCCTCAACAGGCTGGACAGCATGAAAGACCCCATCTGCCCAAAGTTGGATGCAGATGTACTATCCATCTCCTCTTGCTCTTCCTCAGTGATGTCAGGAAAGTCCTCCTCCTCCCCAGCCACGAACAATACCACGGGAACGTTGAGGAGCACAAGCCCCCTATGACGTCTGCTGCGGTTGTTCTTCTGCCGCCACCTCCTCCTCCAAAGAAACACCTTCTTCATCATCCGAGTCTGACTCCTCTTCCCCACACGACTCTTCCTCCTCCTCCCCCTCTGTGCTGCCGCAGGTGTTGAGGAAACATCTGATTCTGATGTAAATTGCTCCCACAACTGTTCCTGCCGTAACTGTTCCTCTTCACGCTCCTCCACAGCTTGATCCACCACTCTATGCCTGGCACGCTCCAGGAAGTAAGCGTACGGGATCAAGTCGCTGATGGTGCCTTCACTGCGACTCACCAGGTTGGTCACCTCCTCAAATGGCCGCATGAGCCTGCATGCATTTCGCATCAGTGTCCAATTGTTGGGCCAGAACATCCCCATCTCCTCAGATTGTATCCTTTTCACAGTAATTGTACAGGTACTGGGTGACGGCTTTCTCCTGTTCTAGCAGGCGAGAGAACATGACCAGGGTCGAATTCCAGTGAGTCGGGCTATCACATATCAAGTGTCTCACCGGCAAGTTGTTTCTCTGCTGAATGTCCGCAAAGTGTGCCATGGCCATGTAAGACTGCCGGAAATGCCCACAAAACTTCCTGGCCCGCTTCAGGACGTCCTATAAGCCTGGGTACTTTGACACAAATCTTTGAATGACTAGATTCAGCACATGTGCCATGCAGGGTACATGTGTCAGCTTTCTCAAATTCAACGCAGAAATGAGATTGCTGCCGTTGTCACACACCACGTTGCCGATCTACAGCTGGTGCAGGGTCAACCACTGCTCCACCTGTTTGTTAAGAGCAGCCAGGAGAGCTGCTGCAGTGTGACTCTCCGCTTTGAAGCAAGACATGCCTAATATGGTATGACACCGTCGTACCTGGCATGCAGCATAGGCCCTGGGGAGATGGGGCTGTGTAGCTGGAGAGGAGATCGCAGCACCAGTAGAGTTGAACTGCCACTCAGCCAAGGAGGAGGAGGAGGATGACAGCAAAGAGGATGTAGCAGGAGGAGAGGAGGTGGCAGGAGGCCTGCCTGCAAGCCGTGGAGGTGTCACAAGTTGGTCTGCTGCACAGCCACGTACTCCCTGCTTGCCATCGGTCACCAGGTTGACCCAATGGGCTGTGTAAGTAATGTACCTGCCCTGACCGTGCTTTGCAGACCAAGCATCCGTGGTCAGGTGGACCCTTGACCCAACGCTGTGTGCCAGAGATGACACCACTTGCCTCTCAAATTAATGGTACACTTTGGGTATCACCTTTTTAGAAAAATAATTGCGGCCTGATATCTTCCACTGCAGTGTCCCAATGGCCACAAATTTATGGAAGGCCTCAGAGTCCACCAGCTTGTATGGTAACAGCTGGCGAGCTAACAGTTCCGCCACGGCAGCTGTCAGACGCCGGGCAAGGGGGTGATTGGCAGAAATTGGCTTCTTCCGCTCAAAGATTTCCTTCATGGACACCTGGCTGCTGTGGGCAGAGGATCAGGAACCGCTCAAGGTCAGAGGCGGAGTGGAGGAGGGTGGCTTTGAAGGTGCCAGGGAGAAAGTGGCTGAAGATGATGCACCTGAAGGAGGAAGAGGAGAAGGAGAGTGGCTTTTCTTTTGTGTGCTGCTTTTGCTCAGGTGCTCTTCCCATTGCATTTTGTGCCTTTTCTCCATGTGCCTTCATAAGGCACATGTCCCTACGTGAGTGTTGGCCTTTCCACGGCTCAATTTTTGGAGGCAGAGAGAACAGATGGCATTGTTCCAATCTGAGGCAGACACATTAAAAAAATGTCCAAACCGCTGAGCCCCCCTGGGGTGATGGCACCATGGTGGCCTCAGCAGGTGACATTGAAGGGCATGTTGGCTTGCTGTACATAGGTGGCGATACATGGAGCTGGACACTGCCACCAGCTGTTTCTGAGGACAAGCCCCCCCCCTGATTCTTTCAGGAACTCGTCTCCTCCTACTCCTCTCTGACTCCCCCTCTGAACTGTCCCCTTTGTCATCTTGTCTATTAGGAACCCATGTAAGATCTGTATCATCATAATCATCATAATCTTCCTGCCCAGCTTTGCTTGCCTCAGACACCTCCAAAATTGCACCAACATCAGGTACTACATCATCCTCCTCCTCACACGTTACGTCCATAGTGTCGCCGCCTAACTCAGACATATGAGGTGGTGTAACTTAATGTTTAGCGCCTTCATCTGGTTGTAACAGTAATGGCTGTGAATCAGTTAATTCCCCACCAATCAACTCCTGCGAAGTGTCAAATGCAACAGATGTGGTGCTTGTAGTAGCGCTGGTGGCTGCGGAAGATGAGGTGTTCTGTGTTAAATAGTCAACCTCGTCCTGACAATCTTGGAAGTTGATGGGACGTGCCTTCTTCTGAGCACTGTACTTTGGTTGAGGGCCGCACAAAATCACATCAACACGACCTCGCACAGACCTGCCTGGTGGCCTTCCTCTGGGTCTGCCTCTACCTCTGCCTCTACCTGTTATGTCCATTGTGTCCATATTGTGGGGGATGAAGTGAAAGGTATGCACTGCCACTGAATTGACTAATACAATGTGCAGTCACACAGGTGCAGTTAACAGGTATGCACAGAGTGGTATATCACACTGTGTGCACTCACGTAGGTAGGTGGGTGCACTGAACACAACAGGTAGGTATATGCAGTGATAAGGTGGGTGCACTGAACACAACAGGTAGGTATATGCAGTGATGGGTATTACAATGTGCACCTGTCACACACAGACAGGTAGCGGACAGGCACAGTGACATTGCGTGCACTCCACTCACGTAGGTAGGTGGGTGCACTGTGAACAACAGGTAGGTAGGTATATGCAGTGATGGGTATTACAATTTGCACCTGTCACACACAGACAGGTAGCGGACAGGCACATTGACACTGCATGCGCTCAGCTTACGTAGGTAGGTGGGTGCACTGTGAACAACAGGTAGGTAGGTGTATGCAGTACTGGGTATTACAATGTGCACCTGTCACACACACAGGTAGTCACTGAATGTGCTGGGCCAGGATGTGGCACACACACAGTATGAATTATCAAGGCTGTCTATGCAACACAAGTGTCAGTGGGACACACAGAAGAAGAAAAAAATAGATCACAAGATCAAGATTAGCTCTCAGAAGCCTACAAGAGCCTAATTAATCTTTCCCTATGAGAATCTGCAGCAGCAGCCTAACTAATCTTTCCCTATAAGAGTCTGCAGCAGCAGCAGCAGCAGCTGTCCCTTCTCTATGTACTGCAGGCACACGAGTGAGTAAAATGGCCGGCGATGCCTGCCTTTTATAAGGGGGGGAGTGGCTCCAGGAAGGAGTGTAGCCTGATTGGCTAAAATGTGCCTGCTGACTGTGATGTAGAGAGTCAAAGTTGACCCTAATGGTGCATTATGGGGGTGAACCGAACTTCTGGAAAAGTTTGCGGTTCTCCGCGACCGCGAACCCTCGGAAGTTCGCCTGAAACTGTTCGACGGCGTACCGTTCGGGCAATCTCTATTTATAAACATCTGTAAACACATGTAAACACTTGGTTCCGTTTTCTATTTTTAGAAAACGGAGTTAATATATCACCATCTTGTGGCCAAAAAGTAAAACTACTTCCAAATACACCATTATACACCTACCATAGAAAAATTAAATACATTTTCATTATTTTTTACGCCTTCACCCCAACACAAAATAAAATATTATCTCTATACATTGTACTAGGGACACAACTGAAACATTGTAATGACCGGGACAAATGTGCGAATAAAATCTCTGTTTTATCTACAATAGCACATTTTATTTTTAAACTACAGTGGCTGAAAGCTAAGAAATGGTGAATTCTTTCATTTTTTTATTCTTCTTCCCCATCAAATGTATATAAAATAATATAATTCTTAGCATAAAGTACTGCCCAAAGAAAGCCTAGTTTGTCCCACAAAAAATAATATATAGATCATTTCAGGGTGATAATTAGCGATAAAGTTATTACCGAATGAATGGGAAGAGCTTTTGAAGGGGAAAAACTCTGTGGTAGAGAAGTGGTTAAAGTGAACCTTAAGCCAGAAAAAAAATGAGTTTTACTCACCTGGGGCTTCCACCAGCCCCCTGCAGCTATGCGTTGCCACATTACGAACACATAGATATGCGGCAACGCGTATTTTTGTACGCATTGCAGCCCGCAATAGCACTAATTACAGTCGGGAATGCGGAAAAAGCTACGCGTGGCCAGTCCTGACGGGCCTGTCAGCAAAAACGAAACTAGCCGGCAGTGGGGGACCAGAGGATTAGTGAGTGGCTGCGAGGGCACAGGACTGCTGCAGGGGGCTGTTAGAAGCCCCAGGTGAGTAAAACTCATTTTTTTTTCTGGCTTAAGTGTCTGTTTAAGTGTGTAACTGTGGTTACCCACAAAGCACCACTGTTGAATATGCAACATATCTCTATGCCCTTGCACCCAGGCTTACATCCAGAACTGCTGGTTGTACTTCATATTTTTGCTAAATGTACATCAGCATCACAGCACCACTCAGTGGCTGATGAGGACAAGTGCAGGCCATTCACATATTTTCATGTCTTTCATCTTAAAGTGGACCCAAACTAAAAATACAAGATTTTAGAAATAAAATCTATTTTTTAAATTATAATAATAAATAGCAGCCTTCTTTCAGCTGCATGACAAATATAAAATATTTTACATTTAATGGAGGAACCCCCCCCCCCTTCCTTTCATATTGCCAGGACAGAATCTGGCACACTGGTGGAGTACTCTGGCAAAGGAGGAATTGCTAATGGCTGCCACCTGTATAACCCTAGTTATGAAAAGAGAAGGGTGAAAAGCATGCACTGAAATGCTCATAGGCTTGAAGGAGTGTTTATTTATCTTTATATGTGTCAGAGTGGTGCAATAAAATATTTTGAATTAAAAAATGTTTGGTTTTGGTCTGCTTTAACAGAAATATGCAATTAAAGAGGAATAAGAAAAAATAATAAGGAGAGCCACCCCTTTAAGGACTGATTTGTGCAACTTGCCTAGCAAGGAGCCAGCAACTTAATATCTGCATAGCCACAATTTGTTTTAAATAAGACTGCTGTCTCAATGCACACACAAAATCGTTTTAATAACAGCCTTAGCTACATGTAAATCGCACAACACAATTAAAAACCCCACAAGAATAAAAACAACAGTACCTGGCCAGGATATGCGCTCTTTTATCTAAGAGGGACCAGATCCAGTTACCCGCAAGGTGTAATCTCCCAGCCGCAGCCTACTGCTAAAAACACCTAGCAAACTAGGATCAATATGGTCCTCAGCCACCACCTGAGTGACCATTCAGTACTGCAGCAACATGTCATACCAGTCATAGGAAGCCGGTTTTGGCAATATAACACAGTGTGTGCGGTGTTCAGGTGGTGGCTGAGGACTATATTGATCCTAGTTTGCTAGGTGTTTTTAGCAGTAGGCTGCGGCTGGGCGATTACACCTTGCGGGTAACTGGATCTGGTCCCTCTTAAATAAAAGCGCGCATATCCTGGCCAGGTACTGTTGTTTTTATTGTTGTGGGGTTTTTAACCTTCCTGGCGGTAAGCCCGAGCTTAGCTCGGGCTATGCCGCGCAGGAGGATTGCTCAGGCCCCGCTGGGCCGATTTTCGTAAAATTTTTTTTGTTGCACGACAAATGAGCATGACTCGATCGCCACCGCTCCCCGCCGATTCGCCGCCGCTCGCCGCGTGAGAGGGTGTCCCCGTCCCCCCAGACCCCTGCGCAGCCTGACCAATCAGTGCCAGGCAGTGCTGAGGGGTGAATCGGGACTCCCTCTGACGTCACGACGTCCATGACGTTGGTGAGATCATCGCGCCCATCGCCATGACGACGGGGGAAGCCCTAATGGAAATTCCATTCAGAACGGGATTTCCTGATGGGCCTGATCGCTGGGGGCGATCGGAGAGGGTGGGGGGATGTCTCAATGCACATACAAAATCATTTTAATATCAGCCTTAGCTACATGTAAATCGCACAACACAATTAACCTCCCTGGCGGTCGATTAAAACCACCAGGGGGCAGCACAGCAGTTTTTTTTTATGTTTTTATGTCATGTAGCTAGCGCTAGGCTAGGTACATGATTTAAAAAAAATTTTTTTTTCAAAAACTGCTGTGGTGCCCCCTGGTGGTTTTAATCGACCGCCAGGGAGGTTAATTGTGTTGTGCGATTTACATGTAGCTTAAGCTCAACACACACCATACAATCTTGGTTGTACAGATTTACCAAATCTATGTAGTATAAGGGCCAACAGATTGAAAATACCTTGAATGATTGATTGGATAAGCTCTTATACTACATGAAAGTGGTAAGATTGAAAAACCAAGATTGCATGGTGTGTGTTGAGCCTAAGGCTGATATTAAAACGATTTTGTGTGTGCATTGAGACAGCAGTCTTATTTAAAACAAATTGTGGCAATTAAAGAGGAACTGTCATGAAATTCTTAAAATTTAGAACACATACAAATAAGAACTACATTTCTCCCAGAATAAAATCAGCCATAAATTACTTTTCTCCTTTGTTGCTGTCACTTAAAGTAAGTAGTAGAAATCTGGCATTACCGACAGATTTTGGACTAGCCCATCTTCTCATAGGGGGGTCCTTAGGCTTTTCTTTATTTTTAAAAGCACTTCGTGAATGGCAGTTGCTCCATCCAACGGCCAAACAAGTGTGCAGCAAGCAGGGAGGCTGGCCAGCATCTTTATGTAAATCTTTTTTAGGGAATGTCTTTATAAAGAATAAAGTCCATGCTGAGAATCCCCTATGGAGAGATGGACTATCCCAAAACCTGTCGGTAATGTCAGATTTCTACTACCTACTGTAAGTGACAGCAACATAGGAGAGAGGTAATGTATGGCTCATTTTACCCTGGGAGAAATGTTCTTCTTATTTGTATGTGTTTTAAATTTTAAAATGTTTGTGACACTTCCTCTTTAGGGATGCCACTAGGAATGATACCACTTAACGACTGCCTAACACCGATAGGCGGCGGCAGGTCGTAAGTGGTTTTACATGGAAACGAACGAGCGGCCTTTCCATTTCAGTTCACGGAGGGTGTCTCCGTGAATAGCCTGCGAGCCTCCGATCGCGGTTCGTAGGCTAAATGTAAACACGTGGGGAAGCGCCGTAAAGTGGATCGGCGATCCTCGGCCTCTAATTGACCGGGGAACGCCGGCATCTGATAGGCTGAAGCCTATCAGAGGCGGTGCAGGACGGATCGCCGTCCTGTGCCGCCCAGAGAGAGGAGGGGAGGGAGAGAAAGATAGGGAGGCTGGGAATCGCTCCGGAGGGGGGCTTTGAGGAGCCCCCCCCCCCCCCCCGCTAAACACATACAGCCGGCGGCGATCAGACCCCCCCAGCAGGACATCCCCTAGTGGGGAAAAAAGGGGGGAAATCTGGTCGCCCTGGCTGCCTGCTGATCTGTGCTGTGGGCTGGAGAGCCCACACAGCACAGATTTCTGAAATATAGCCCGGTCCTTAAGTGGTTTTAAGAAAGTCGTATTTAAAATGTTTCAAAATAGCTAAACATTATTGTTGCCATTTTGCAGCAGACATTTTTTTTTTAATATTTATTCCTAAATCTTACAACGTTTTGGACATTTTAAGACACGCCCCTGCCACACTTCTAGCCATGCTCAGCCACACCCCCTTGTCACACATATCACAAATAATTCAAAAGCATAAGATGCCATTTTATCATTTAAGCTATGTGGTTCCTTTCTATCATCATTCGTTTTATTTCACAATAACATTTAAATGTAAGAAATATATTACTGTAAAAGATGAGAATAAAGTTTCAGAGTCAAAAAATGATTTAAAGAGTCCATTTAAACAAAGCAAGTTTAGATATAATTACATTGCTTAGCAGCAAAGAAACAAGAATGGTGGGGGACAATAAAACTTCCACGTGATTCGCACACACCCCTAGAAACCAGCGTGATTGTGACATATTTGCTCAGGTCAGAAACCATCCCTGGTCAAATGCTTGCTGTTAAAGCACAGTCATTGTAATAGGCTTCAAACATTTTTAGAGATTCAGCCTATGCCTCCTCTTGGAAGAATGAAAAGCAGGATGTTACAATCCAGACATCGGCAGCAGCTCCTTTCACATGACTAAGGCTGGATTTATACTTTTTCTGCCCCAGGCCAAGTATGTTAGAGTTCATTTTCAATGTGAAGCAGCACCCCTCCCATTCTATGTGTAGCCCCCTCTTCCATGTGTAACATCCTTGTACTGCAGCTCCTTACTTTCATGTTTACCTCCCTTGGGTATCAGTTTCCCTTTTCATGTATTGCTCCGCATTTTCAGCCTTCTCTTTCATATGTAGGAACCCCTATTTCGTGTCCAGGTGCCCCCTTGGGCTGCAGCTGCCCAAGACCCGGGCCTCTGTGGCCGCTCCAGAATTCTGGCCCTGCACAGGGTCTAAAAACTGGGTTACTGTACTGAGTGCTCTTGGCCACGTGATCAAAATTAGTCAGGATTTCAGGACAGGATTTCCCACACAAAAATAAATAAATAAATAACATCAGAGGACCCTGGTCACAGAGCTATTAAATGACATTTTAAGATCTATGCCGGAAGAAGGGCTTTAAAACCTGTTAAATGTTTTACAAGTATTTATATTGTCAACACAGAATACAGTACAACGCCCGACATTCATGCTTGGCAAGCTGCAGCAAATGCCAGGAGGAACATGCAATAAATATGGTTGTTCAAATACCAAGAAATGCAGGTCACATTTTCATGGCATTTGAAATGAATGCCAGTGTGAACAATCCTTTATTATTATATATTAATTGCACTCCTTTTGTTGGATTACAGGTGTAGGAGATGAAAAACGTTTGTGCTTTGTGCCGGGGATAAGGGATGCCTCCATGCATAAGGAATAAGGAAAGCCAAAAGCCGATTATTTTTCTGTCTTCTCTTATAACGCCAATCCTTCCAAAGTGCTTGGGTTTGGCTTTAAATGTTCAGAAGATACTCTGCATATTGCTAAATTAGCAGATTCAGAACGGCAAACCAGAAGAAAAACATCATGTTATGTTTTGTCTTTTCTCATTTAACCTTGCACCTTGAAACAGTAATAAGATGCTTTCTAGCTTGCCTTCAGTTAGACACAGCCCGCTTAATGGACACGCAGTGCTTTAGCAGAATTTAAAAATTCATGGGATGGGCACAACAAGATGGAAAAAGTTAGAACACAAGAAAAAAAGAGGTCAATAAGTTTGCCACTAAATTGAGGCTATATGGACAGTGCAGTCTATTGTACAATAGAAAAAAAAAACTGTTTTGTCAAAGAGAAATATAATGGGGTCAGCTGCCTGTCTGTACACAATCTAGATGCTGCAAGACAATAATACATTGTTCAGTACAAGATTCATGCTGATCTGTGACAGGAGAGAGGCTTTTTATTTTGGTTGGGAGCTGGGATTTTTTTTCTCAGTGCGTTTGATTTCCATTTGTTATGGCCCATTGTCTGTGTGTGTCTTGTTCTAGTATTTTGCTGCATTGTACAGCACAGCTTAATGCAGGTACAGCCTGAGAGGAATTATTCCCTGTAGCTGGTTTGCACCTATGTTATACAATGTAGCATGGAGGGGCTGGTTTAGCAAGAAACAAAAGTGGAGCAAATGTGAAGCAAAGTGCAACCATTCAGAATATTTGCTTCAAGGGCACCGGTCACTGTATCTTAAGGTTGTCAAACCAAAATATACACAAACAGTATTATTTTGCAAATAAACAGCGGCTACAGTTTACGGAACCTGTCACTTATCTTTACTACGGATTATGAGCTGTTTTTCCTGTTATCATCTTAATGCTAAGCAATAGGTGATTAAGCAATTTACCTTATGTTATCCTTAAGTTAAGGACTGATTCCCAAAGTTAAGGATTAAATCTGGATTGAATCCTAAATTTAAAGTTAACCCATGCCGAAGCTCTGGTCAAAAAGGAAATACTTACCCAAGAAGAGGGAACCTATCATCATCATCTAAATTGACGCAGCTAGCAGGCTGTTTGTTAACGAAAGAGGAAAGAAATCCCCTTTGTTTACAACTGTACAGGGATGCAGTCTCTGGCAGCGCTGTACAAGATCGGCGATCCCCGGCCTCTGATTGGCCGGGGATCGCCGTCCTTTCATAGGCTGATGCCTATGAGAGGCGGAACAGGATGGATCGCCGTCCGGTTCCAATTCAGATGACGGAGGGGAGGAGGGAGGGATGGCTAAGCAGCCTATACAGGCTGAGGAAAAAAAAAAAAACAACGGCCACAACAATCGGCTCCCTCCGGCGGCATGTCTCCTTAGGGACAAAAAAAAAGAGGTGAGTCCGATTGCTGGGCTCCATAGCTGTACTGTGCAGGAGGCTGAAGAAACTGCACAGCCCAGCTGAGCTAAAAACAGGCTGGTCGTTGGGGGGGGGGGGGGGGGTTAACACTGTGTTCGTCAAGTGGTTAAAAACTATTTTTCCTTTGCATTTTTCCAATTGAGTTTTTTAATCAATTTTTGAAAAATAATATTTTGGGGGCTTTTTCCCACTATTCTTCTTAAAGAGACTCTGAAGGGAGTCTGAAAGCATGTAGTTACTGTAAAGCACTATAAATAGTGCTAAACTGCCGCATCCCTGCAGCAAAAGGAGGGGTTTATACCCCCCAAATCCCCTCTGCAAAGTCAGGGGAGCACTTCCTGATGAGTCAGAGCTTTGAGCTGTAGCTCTGCCTCTTAGAGCATCAATCCCTGCTGATCGCCGCCTCTCCTCTCCCCTCTCAATCTGCCTTCACAGAGAGGGGTGGGGGAGAAGCGGAGATCTGTGCGGCGATTGATGCTCATGGAGGCAGAGCTACAGCTCAAAGCTCTGCCTCCATTAGCAGCAAAATCCATGACCAATAAAGTTTGTAGAGGAGATTTGGGGGGTATAAACCCCTCGTTTTGCCGTGGGGATGCAGCTGTTTAGCACTATCTATAGTGCTTTACAGTAATGACATGCTTTCAGACTCACTTCAGAGTCTCTTTAACACAAGTAGCAATTTTGGTGATGATAGCATGTACGGGGGTCTTGCTGTTAACCCATAAAATCGGCCCAAATTATGCAAAAAAAATACACAAAAATGGGAAATTACAGTTGCGGATTACTTTTACATATGAAATTATAATTTTTGCCAAAATTTGGAATTGCGATCTGAAGTTGCGGTTATGCAAAAATATGCTCATCACTACTAGTTATTTCTTTGGCTTATGTCCTGTGACATCTGCCAGCCATGAATTAGTCTGACTTAATATGAATTTTAATTTTGGAAGATTAGTTATCCTATTTCTAGTGAACATACCTTCTCCAAAGTTTCCATAGCAATTTTGTAATCCAGTACGCAATATAAAAATATGCCAAGGTAAAAGGTCATGGAATTGCTTGGTATGATTGCTGTCTAACATTTTGTTTACTTCTCTTCATAGGTGGTTCAGGAAGACATTTCAATGCCATCCAGTTTCCTGAAACTCAGCTACATGAGCAGCCGAACGCTTGGATATAAGAGTCTCATACATGTTATTCTCACCCACGCAACCATCCCTATTGGCCTAAGTAAAGTGCATTTAATTGTGTCCGTAGAAGGACGACTTGTACAGAAATGGTTCCCTGCAGCTGCTAGCCTGGTGCATACTTTTGCCTGGAACAAGACAGATATTTATGGCCAGAAAGTATCTGGTTTAACAGAAGCATTAGGTAAGAGTTGATTCTTTTAATTATTTTTGTTCTTTCTTGTGAAATTAAAGCAAAATTGTAAAAATGTGCTTATTAAGTGATATACATGTACAAATATGGGGGGTGGAAGCAATAACTCGCATGCTGTTTTGTTTTTTTATTATGTAGTCAGTAGGTATTCTAATTCACAATTTAAAATCTCTGTTTGTTGTACATAGACACAGGAAGTCTGCCCCCCCCCCCCCCCGCCACACACACACACACACACATTTAACTTCCCTGATCCTCAGGGATGCCCCTTCTGTCAGCCAGGACCCTCTTCATCTTCACGACTGCGCTCCCCTCTGTGTATGAGCTTGGCTGAACTGTGCAGGCCCCAGTGGGTTTGCGCCTGAGCAGTAGCACAGAGCTGCACTTGCACAGAGGAGAAAAGTTATGCATGAGTGGCTCCCTACTGCTGCACAGACACAGGTCGTATGCAGTTCAAGTACACAGAGGGGAGCATTGCCAAAAGCAATCTTTGAATGTAATGTACAAGCTTGTTTAGAGGCCCCCAGCGTTATGGATGAGGGATGTATGAAGATTGAGTCTTTTTTTGTCTTTAAGGTATACGCATAGTTGACTTTTGATGACATTGAAAACTGGTGCCCACTAATCCTGTCACCTGTATTACACAAATAGGGATGTTGGCAGTGTGCCAAAGGGAGCAGCTTAGTGAGGGACGGGGGGGGGGGGGGGTTGTTGTGGTGGTGGGGGGAGAGGGAGGCGTAAGTTTTGTTCTACACACATATAAAAACACAGCAAAAAAATTACTCTTAAAGGACTTACATATGTAAACATATGCATATGTTCAGTGTGACCTCCTGACCTTATTGACATGAGTTAAGCACGTCTTGGCTTGTACTCTGAACTATGAGGTGGGGCAGTGACACAGAAGAGTGCACAGAGGAGTGGTGTTATGAAGGACCGGAGGAAATGGGCAGCAACAGGGCAGACAAAGAGGAAAGAGTGCCGCCTCTTCCTGTGTCATTATCTCCAACCGCAATGTTTAAGATGTTACCGACGGCAGTTGCAAGATACCACTGACCCTGCAGATAGGTATGTTAGCCTTCAACTCACATACCGCTGCGGTCAGTATAGATTGCAAATTATACTTAAAGTAACATGATGAGATAGACAAGTGTATGTACAGTACCTAACACACTAATAACTATGCTGTGTTCCTTTTTTTCTTTCTCTGCCTGAAAGAGTTAAATATCAAGGATGTAAGTGGCTGACTCAGTCCTGACTCAGACAGGAAGTGACTATAGTGTGACCCTCACTGAAAAGAAATTCCAACTATAAAACACTTTCCTAGCAAAAAATGGCTTCTAAGAGCAGGAAAGAGATAAAAAAGGAAAATAGTTCATAGATCTTAGCTCTAGCATACTTCAATGAATGTGTCATTGAGCAAAAACCTTAAAACAGTTAAAACTTAAAAAAAGTAAATTTAATATTAAAATAACACTGTGGAATATCTTAAAAAGCCATTTTTAGGATAAGAAAGATAGATACAATCATTTATTTCATTAGTTTATTTTCACCTTGAGTGTCCTTTAAATGTTTGTAGTTTCATTGTAGTGGCTTTTTCAGTGTAAGTCTAAAAATCTGTATGTCTGCAATCACTTTTGAGAAATCTTTGTAATTTAATATGTAGCTGGCAAAGTGCCACATGTTACACAGCACTCCACACCACAGCTATGATGCTGTGCTAATGAATGTACACTTTATTTGGGCAGTTCCCCAACAGCAGTCATGTTTGTAGTGTTGGAATTAATTGTGCTCTAGATCTAATAAGACCATCTGATTAGGCTAATGCAGATGAAATTTTGAATTCACATCAATTTAATATCAGTTTCACATCAGTTCAGTTTTCAACTTCATTTGATCAGTTTATCTTCTGGATTGTTTCATTTCATTGTCAGGTTGACTTTCTTCTACTTTAGACACCATTCGTTAGTATCAATGGGCCACATTCACTAAATAGTGGTAAAATGATTGTGCACTGCAATTTTACAGTGCATTATAGATTATGGCCCAGTGCCTAGTAACAATGTACTCATCAACTGAATTCATGCTGCATGCAATCTGAAACAAACTGATGTCGAAAGCCCATGTCCTGCTGAAAGTGTCTTCAATTTCGCATCAGGTATTTCTGACAGCAGCCGAGATTTATAATCGCTTTGCGTTATCACTATTGAGGGCAGATAAAAGATAAGGCACATAAACCAAGAACAGTGGTAAAACGTCATTACTATTATGCTATACCCAGTTCAGTTAAACTGGCTTATTTCCTGCAGATTCAATCATTTTAAAGGTCTGTTTGAAATGTATTCATTTCCTAGAAATCAATAAAAAAAATCTGGGGGCTAGATTAAGCTATAATGGGATCCGACACTTTAAAAAAATGTCAGTTCCATTAGAGGTTATTAACCAGTTCTGTACTGCCTCTAGCAGTACAAAGCCATGTTAAGATGCATGATGTGCTAACGCCGCACCACCTAAATGATTCAGTCCAGTTAACTAGAAAATAGATTCCTTGGTTAGCTTGTCCTCTGATTGATGTGTATATGGACACATCATATATGGACATTTTTTTTTTTTTTTCCAACAATAAATTTTTATTATACACCAATAAAAAAATTACAACAGTTGTAGTAAATGGTACATTTAGAGGTGAAATTATTGACATACATTGTGAAGGATATTCAGCAATAGGAGATATTCTTATCCTCAACTGGTAAACTAGGTCCACCTACATCCACTAACCTAATCCGGCTGGATGAGGTGAAAAAAGTCACTCAGTAGATTTGTGCTACTGGAGCAGTGGCTTATTGCCATCCAATAGCTTAGATTGCAAGGTAGATGTCATAAGGATAAATTTGTCTTGATATATAGGTTTCCTTAATAATTTAGGTATGTCATATAATATACGATTCTCTATACAAGAGGTGAAGACGGTTTGTATTGACTGATGTCTAGTACACTAAATAGTCTCATTAAAACATGTAAAACCAATAACACAGAAAAACACTATAACAAAACCTTCTATCTGCTTCTAACTCAAAGTTTTCGAGTCTTTATGAATGTTCTGATTGTGTACCCGTTCTCTTGGTGGAACTATCTGTATTGATTGGTTTGGTAGTCATGTAATTTGCTCTCAGGTTTGTCTCCAGGATCATATTACGCTTGTAATAGGATAATAGACATTGGAATTCAATTGGGTCAGAAGATTTCCAGGAGGTGGTAATCATGTATTGTGTTGCCATAATCAGGTGACAGATATGCATCTGTGAGGGTAGATCTATTTTATCTAGGTCTATACATAGAAGAGCTAATTGAGGCGATAATTTAAAATCAGGAGAGATATTTCGAATGATATATCGTTCTGTTGCAAGCCATATTCGTTTTACTAGAGGGCATTCCCATAGCATGTGAAGAAGGGTTCCAGTGTGTACCGAGCATCTCCAACATAAGGGTGATGCGTTATGTGTAAAGGAAGCTAGTTTCCTAGGTGTGAGATACCATCTAGTAAAGTTTTTTATAAATTGCTCCCAGTGTGAGTTGCACCTAGATAGTCTAGCTAATTTCCTGTTTGCTTGTAGTATTTGGGGAAGTGTTAATTCCATATCTAAGTCATACGACCATATTTGAATATATTTATTCAATGGTGAATTGGCTTGTGTTATTAGTTCACTGTACCAAAGGGCTATGAGTCCTTTTATTGGTTTAGTAGAGTTTAGAGATGTAATTATTTGATTATTTAATTCTGGAATAAATATTTTTCGCCTCTGAAATATGCTGGTTATTCTGTAGTATGTGAAGGCATAGCTTAGGGGCAGATTGTATTTAAGTCTGAGATCCTCAAAGGATTTCATAGTAGAGTTGTTAAACAAATCATTTAAGTTATTTAGGCCCGCTTGTAATAAAGGCAGTATGTTTATATCTAATAATAAAGTTTTTAAAGTAGTAAGGGGTATTCTAGGTCTGGAGGTTGACGTTGCATGAGGAGGGTGTTTCAGAAAGTGTTCCCATGCTAATAAGAGAGATTTAATAGTTGGGAATTCCGTTTTAGGTGGTTTATGACCAAGGAGCATACTGGCGAGGATGTCTCTTAGGGGTATATCTAGAACGTCAGCTTCTATGGAAGTCCATTTTTTCCCAGTGTTATTGGACCACCATGAGTGAGCAAATTCTAAATTGCATGCGTAATAATATGTTTCCATATTAGGTAGCCCAATTCCGCCCTGATTTTTAGGGAGTGTCATGATATTATAGGAGATTCTTGATTTTTTCCCATTCCAGATGAAATTGTTTATTATTTTTTTCAAATCAGAGAAGAAAGGTTTTTTTATTGGTATTGACAGAGTTCTGAACAGATATAATACCTTCGGAAGCAAAAACATTTTAAACGCTGCTAACTTGCCAGACCATGATAACAAAAACTTTGACATTGTTTTACAGTCCTTTCTGAGTTCTGTTAGTAAAGGGAGGAAATTGAGGCTAAATATCTCATCTGTCTGTGCTGGTAGTTGGACCCCTAGGTATTGTACCGCCAAGTCTGCCCAAGGGAAATTAAACTTTTCTTTAATAGCTAATTTTATTTCGGGAGGGATGTTTAAGCCTAAGATATATGATTTGTGTTGATTTAATTTATAATATGATATTTTTGAAAACAATTGGAGTTCTTTAACAAGATATTTTAAAGATGATAAGGGGTTTGAAATGACTAGGGCTACATCATCGGCAAAAAGACTTATGACATGTTTATTGTTGTTTATGGATATTCCTTCTATATTTGGGGAGCTTCTAATTTTTTGGGCTAATGTTTCCATTATGAGTACAAAAATGATAGGGGACAGTGGGCAGCCTTGGCGAGTGCCATTCGTGATTTCAAATGAGTCAGATAGTATGCCTGCTGCGTTAACCTTTGCCGAGGGGTTTGTATATAGAGCCATGATTGCAGTGAGTATGGGGCCTGTTAAACCAAATTTGATTAACGTAGCTCGTAGAAATCCCCAATGAACTCTGTCGAACGCCTTCTCAGCGTCCAAAGTTAGGAGCAGAGAAGGCGTTCGACAGAGCTCAATGTATCTAAGGATATTAATCATGCGTCTGGTACCATCAGGGGCTTGTCTTCCTCTCGTAAAGCCTACCTGATCTGGAAGAAGAAGATCAGGTGTTATATTCATTAAGCGATTCGCTATCAACTTTGCATATAATTTGGTGTCAGAGTTCAGGAGGGAGATGGGCCTGTAATTAGCAGTGCTTTGTTGGTCCTTCCCCTCTTTATGAATCACCGTTATATTGGCTTCTAGATATTCCTTGGGTATCTGTGAGCCCAGCATAAAAGAATTAAATAATTCTGTTAGGATGGGAGTCAGGATGTTAGAGTGGGTTGTATAATATTCATTTATAAAGCCGTCTGGGCCTGGTGCCTTATTGCATTTTAAAGAGGAAATGGTAGAGGCTATTTCTTTATGAGTGAAGGGAGAGTTTAGTTTTTCTAGTTGTGAATTCTGCAGTTTGGGTAAAACAATTGAAGAGAGATAATTATTGATTTGTTCTTCCGTTGGTTGCGGGGTAAGCAGATCATTTCGTAAGTTATACAGTTGCATATAATAATCTCTGAAAGCATTAGCTATGCTTTTAGGATGTAAAATGTTTTGTTTAGTAAACGGATGTAATATAGAGTGAATCATGGATTTAGCTTGCCTAATTTTGATCAGGTTTGCTAACAATTTACCTGCTTTGTTACCTTGGGAGTATTTGCAAGCATTAATCTTTTGAAGATTGCGTTCGTACTGGTACAGCAGTAAGGCACGTAGTTCCTGACGTTCATGAAAAAGCTGTTCATATAACTTAGGGTCTTGTGTTCTTTTATGCTCTTTTTCTAAATTTTGGATATTATTAATTAATCCCATATATTTTATTTTCCTTTCTCTGTGAAGTTTGGCACTTTGCCTAAGGTATAGTCCTCTCATGTAGGCTTTATGAGTAGACCAAACTGTAGCACTGCTAATTCCAGGTGTTTGGTTTAAATCAAAAAACTCCTGTAATCTTGTTTGGAAATATTTGATACTAGCGGGGTCTCTTAGAATGCTTTGGTTCATCTTCCATTGTCTGGGTTTGGATATACCCGAAGCATCTTTAATAGTCATCTGGATTGGAGCATGGTCAGACCATGTAATATTTCCTATAGAAGTCTCTATAGTGTTTTGGAGAAATGATCTGTCGATTAAGAAAAAATCTATCCGTGTATGAGTTTTATGTACTGCCGAGTAATACGAGTAGTCTCTTTCTGACGCATGAAAGATTCTCCATGGATCTAAGAGATTGTTCCATCTTATGGTTTTTCCTAATAATGGGATAGGTGATGCCCTAATGGAAGATGAGTCTAATGTAGATGCACAAGCGTTGAAATCTCCCCCTAGTATCAAAGATCCCTGTCTGATTTTGTCAATTTTTGTCATTAGTTTTTGTAAGAACTGACGTTGGGAGTTGTTAGGTGCGTAGAGAGTAACTATGGTAAACAAATTACCGTTGATTTGACCCACAAAAATAACAAATCTGCCCATTTCATCGGTTACTACAGAAACAGGTAAGACTTTAAGGTCCCTATGGAAGGCAATAAAGACACCTCTCTTCCTTTTTGAAAAAACACTGTGGTATATCAATGGGAAATTGAAATTATGGCAGTATTTAGTATCTTGAGATGTCAGATGAGTCTCCTGGGCCATCAATATTTGAGAACCAGCGGATTGGGCGTCTTTCCATAATAATCTCCTCTTAAATGGAGAGTTCAACCCTCTGGTGTTGAGTGAAGTAATCTTAATCGAAGGAATTTTATCCTGCATTGCTCATTATAATGGGAGGAAGAGGTGGGCTGGAAATAACCTGAAGAGAACTGAGAAATAAATCTGTGTTGTGCCAGATCTTAGGACTTGTTGTACATATAAGCAGATATAGGTATATCATATTAACTTCCATAACCACTAACAACAGATGGTATAAGGAAACAAAAAAAGAGAAGTAACATATGAAATAAAAAAACACAGAAGAAGAACTAACTGAACACTATAATTGTAGAATATAAGTTCTGAATTCTACAAGATCCCCTGGGGTATTGCAGTAACGTGTACTGCAGAAAGGAGATGGGAACTTCACTAACTTGGTGAAGTTGGAAGGTTTGTGTGAGGAAATTGGCCATACTCAGCTTCACGATGTAACTTCTTTCCAATCAGCTGTGATTTTTGTGGATAGTGGAGGGTTCTTAGTCGATGAAGTTTGATGATTCTCAGGAGGCTGTTCTGGAATTTGGATCTTAAGTTGGCGGAGGAGCTTGTATCCTGCATCAACTGATGAGATGGAATAATGCTTGTTGTTGAGCTGAAAAGTTATTTTAGTTGGGAAGCCCCATTTATATTGCACCTGGGCTGCCCGAAGTGCTTTTAAGAGAGGTTGCATGTTTCTTCTTTGTTGTAAAGTGACTTGTGACAAGTCCGCATATAGCTGTAGTTTAGCATAGGGATCAGGGAAAGTTCCTAGTCTCCTTAAGGCCAGCATTAAGTGTTCTTTCACCTGATAAAACAGGAAACGCACTATGACATCCCTAGGGATGTGTTCAGCAAGATGAGGAGGTTTTGGGAGGCGGTGAACTCTATCAATAGTCAGTTCAATTGGAGAGGCTTCTGGTAAAACTGCTTTAGCCAGGTTTGTCACATAAGCTCTTAGGTCTCCCTGTGCTACAGATTCTGGTATTCCCCTGATTTTCAGATTGTTCCTTCTGGAGCGATCTTCCAGGTCGGAAGCTTTCGATTTCAACCACGAGATATCTTTGGTCTGCTGGTCAGAGGTGTCTACCATAATATTATGTTCGCGGACTAATTCGCATATTTTGCGTTCAGTGGTATCCACTCTGTCTCCCAGTGATTCTACTTCTTGTTTAAGTGAGTTATTCATTTGGGAGAATTGGATCATTAAATCTGCTTTGAATGAAAGTAAAAGTTCCTTCAGATATAATTGTGAGACAGCTTGATCCGTAGCTGGAAAGGCTGTTATGTCTGTAGGCTGTGTGACTGTTTGTTGTGTCATGTTCACTGCGCCCCCAAGGCCTACCTTATTATTTATGTTTGTGGACACCTCCAGACGAGGTCGTGATCTGGCCGGGCTGTTAGAAGGAGATAAGGTCTCTTCTGTGTCTGGTAACGGAGAGGAGAGCTCTGTCTGGTGATCAGGTCGTGACCCTGCTTCACTGGGCTCTGCAGGATTGTTTATGAGGGGTCGCTGAACAGCTCTGTCCTGGCTGGGAGGCGGCAGCTCATCGCCATCTTGATTCCTCCTCGCTTGCCTGTGTTGTTTCTCCGTGAAGAAGTCTGTTAACTTCTTCGGCTTGAGCTGCTGATGTTTTCTTTTTTTTATCAGCTCTGCCTCTGTGTCCATGTTCTCCGTCATCCTGATGGTAATTTCGCAGCTGTGGGCTTTGATTTAGAGCCGTTTTAGGAGCTGAGAGTTAGGAGCTCAGGGCTTAGCCGTCCGTCCTGGTCTCCGTCGTGGCCACGCCCCCATATATGGACATTTTAACTCCACTGAAATTCATGCCAGCCCATTTTATGTACTTCTGCATAGAATGAGTAGGGGTTACCTCTCTGAGGAGGTATCACTCACTTCTAGTCTATGTGACAGGGTTACCTCAACTCAGAGTGAACAGAATTTGTTTACATGAAGGACACTGACTGTAGAATTTTTTTTTGAAACAAGATGATAAATGATTAGAATTTCTGTCATGTTGCTATCTATACATACAACTAGCAACCAATACAAAGACTGAGGGTTTTACAGGTCTGTGGCAAATCCAACACAGTAGATTTATAAAACATAGCTTTAAATCATAAGCTTAAAAAAGGTCAATGCACATAACAAATTTCATAAAAAGTCCATATGTCAGCACATTGGGTATCAAGATAATACCTGATGTGTGTCTCGCGACCTTTTAAACGGTCGCTTTTTCAGAGTTGAAGTATTGAAATTTCATTTTTTTTGAATAAAAAACATCTATAATATCAAAAGTAGAGACAATTAATTTGAGTAGGCAAATAAATTGTTTACATACATTTTTGTACTGACATGTTTGTCCATCTGCTTACAAACGTGTCAGTACAAAAATGTATAGATGTTTTTATAAACCTGTTGCCACAACTATTGAAACGTCAACGCTTTGCCTCTGAAGAAGCGATCATTCCAAAGGTTGCAAAACAAACATCAGGCTTTATCTTGATACCCAATATGCTGACATATGGAGTCTTTATTAAATTTGTTAGATGCATTGACCTATTTTCAGCTGATGATTAAAAGCTGTATTTTATACATCCTACTGTGTAGGATTTGCCTGTAAAATCCTCAGTCTTTGTATTGGTTCCTTGTCGTATGTATTTTTTATAAGAGGGCGGTCTATGTACTACTTACTTACGACTACTACTTATTACTACATATTATGTTGTTATCTATGTTTTTTCTTCACTTTATGACCAGGGGATTAGGCTTACCTCAGCAGGAAGTGAGAGGAGGGTATGTCACTGGAGTCACAGAGAAGCAATAAAAAACTGACAGCAGTTGAAACATTTCCCTCACTCTGTCTAATAGTACTAAAACTAAAAGGTTTATGGCTATTTTAATAGCAGGAAAGCAAGATACCAGTCACAGAACATCTGGATTCATTTTAGTGACAGGTGCATGTTGCAGGTCATGTATCAAAAGGTGTGTTAAAGTAACAACTGTCTCTCTAGATCTCGGGTCAGTGGTAGCAAAACTGTGTGTGTCATTGCTGATCCTAACGTTTACAGAATATATGATTTAGTAATAAGCACAATGTGTTGAAATGCAAGGCCTGATAATAGCAGTGTGGTAACTGCAGAAAAAAAGTGCATGGGTTTTATACAAAATCTTTAGCATTGAGCAATAGTATGGGGGTGGTTCTCACCAGTAACTTCTGAGAATCTGAAATGAATGAAAGAGATCAAGGGCCCAATGGTGCAGTATCGCTGGGTATGAGATGGTGTCTTGAAGTAAAAGTGGAAAAAAGAGATGTAGAATTCCAGCTCTCAAGAGTACTGCAGCAGGAGATTGGACATGTCTATAGATGAATTAGGTCCAGGGCTGGCGCTACCATAGAGGCAAAGTGGGCAATTACCCCAGGGCCTCCGACCTCTGCTAGGCCCCCAGGTGGTCTTTCTGATTTTTCCCATATGCCTGCATGTTTAGCTCAGCTGCAGATCCATCATGTGCTCCCTCTTCAGCCACGCTGCCTGCCTCTATGACCTTGTGCATGTTATTTATACGTAACATGTGCCGGATGGAGGAGACACAGGCAGCAGGGCTGAAGGCAAAGCACAGGATGGAGCAGCTACAGATAACAATAACAATAACAATAATATTTATATAGCGCTTTTCTCCCTGGGGACTCAAAGCGCTGTGACCCTGCATTATGCAGTCTCAAAGGCTCGGGAAAAGAGGTGAGTTTTTAGCCTTTTTTTAAAGCTGTCCAGAGAAGGAGCCTCTCGTACTGATTGTGGAAGTGAGCTCCATAGAGTAGGGGCTGCATAGGAAAAGGTCAGAGCACCAAATGTTAAGTGTATCCTGGGAATAACCAGCTTCATCTTGTTGACAGAGCGGAGGGTGCGTGGAGGGGCATAAAGTTCCAATAGATCCGCTATGTATTTGGGTCCCATGTGGTGTAGAGCCTTGAATGTAAGCAGGCAGATCTTAAAATTGATTCTCCATTTTACTGGCAACCAGTGAAGAGTTTGCAGTACTGTTATTACAAGGTAGCTGAGCTACACAATGTACGAGGGTCATGGGAGAAGTCTATGCAAGACCACGAGGGGCAGCAGTCGGTTCGGGGGCTGACTTCGCTGGGGGGGGGGGGGGGTTGTAGGGGGACCCCGTAGTTACTTTTGCCCCAGGGCCCCTGTGTGGCTTAAACCGGCCCTTATTATGACTGTAAGGGTGCTGGTCCCTTTAATTGCGTGCTTTAGCTAAGAACACATAGCAAACGTGGTAGAGAGGAGGAGAGGCAAGGCTGGTACTGCAATTAGGGATAGTTATTAGCATTCAAGTAAAGTCACTTACAGTCATGGGTATAGATGCAGGCTAGAGCGGACTATGTGGGTGCCACGTCTGTGGCACCCTACATAGGGGGGCACAGACCTAGCACCCACTTAGTCCACTCTAGCCTGTATCTGTACCCATGACTGTAAGTGACTTTACTTGATTGCTAATAACTATCCCTAATCACAGTGCCAGCCTTGCCTCTCCTCCTCTCTACCTCTTGAAAAAGAAGCATTATACTCAAAAAGATGGGTTACAATACTTGCTACCACCATCAGAGCCTGTAGGAGATTACCGTCCCAGTTCAGTTTTCCGGGTCTGCCGTGTGGGAGCTGGTTGGTCGCTCTCCTTGGAGTTTTCCAGGGAATACTTAAAAAACCTGAGACCCCTATCAGAGGTGTAAAGGCTAAACAAAACACTAGTGAAGGGTGCCCGGGATCTAGAATACTCTTAAAACAATTCAAAAAGGCAAGGCAGTGTTGATGTTACCTCTCCTGAATAATAAGTCAATATTATTGTTAAAAGTATTCATCCAAGTACTTAAAAAAGGACAATGCATTTCAAGGATTCTAGCCCGCTTCTTCAGCTCAATACAGTTCACAGTGTGTCTGTGTGTATAGCTTTGTCAGTGACAAATCTCACACTGACATAGCTATAGACAGGGGCTCTGTGAACTAAATTGACCTGAAGAAGCGATCTAGTGTCCATGAAATGCATTGTCCTTTTTAAGTGCTTAAATAAATACTTTTTACAATAATATTACTGTAGTTTAATCTTCAGGAGAGGTAAGATCAAACCTGCCTCTTCTTTTTAATTTGTTTTATAGATCCCGGGTGCCTCCACTAGTGTTTTGTTCAGCATTAAACCTTATTCCAGGCACATATCCAAGGATGGGGAAACTCAGGTCTATTTTTGATAACATTGCCCATCAACCACTGGCGCCAGCATGTTCCTCGGTCCTTGTACGGTAACCTTATGTGGTTAAAGCAAACATGCAATTAATTACAAGTAATAAACTATGATGGAGGCTACAAATAATAGCTAGAAGAAGTGCCATGAACAAAAACTATGTTATATATTACACACATCCTTTCCCAAGCAGCAGGGAAAAACAAACAAGAAAACTGAACAAAAGTCATCGTACAACAAATCTCCATTCTGCTCTCATCTTATCAGGCTGAGGTCATTCTAATCCCTGTGGAATAAGGATGTATAAAATAAATGCCTGGAGGTGTCTGTGGAGCCCAAGCTTAGCACTGAATACTACAAAACTGGTGCTTTAACAACAATGTGCTGAAACCTGAATGTGTTTTGTAGGCTTGTTATTTTTGGAAGGCCCTGTGCATAAATGACCCCCATCCTGCTATCATATTTGCAATTCTATTCCTTTAGCCTCTTCCTCTTGACATGAAGGCTGTCATGCAGCTATTTTTACCAAACAGGTTACCAGAGGATTGCTCTTAGAAACTGCAACGTTCTTCATTATTCTTGCACTTTGTCATATGTAAAGTCTGGAGCTGGCAGATTTATTGCCAGCCTTAATTACAAATTCCTTTAATCATTTATCTTATTATAAGTTTCTTTAATGAGCAGCTTTTGGAGGTGGAATATGTTATGTTACAGCATAACCACCATTTAATGTATTCACGGAGACTTCTGTTTAAGACTATATTTGGCTTTAATTATATTACTTGTCAACATGCTTCAGAAAGGGATGACTGCCTGATATGTATATTTTTATTAAGCATGTTTTATCTACAGAATTATAAAACTCATTAACTTTCTCAGCTAACTAAAAACTTAAACATAGTGTTTCTTGGCTTTACTCAATGCATAATATGTCATTATGGCTAGAGATGCGCAATGCCTTATGAATTCTTTCTGTCCAATCCAGTAGGAATTTTCAAGACCATATTACGTTATTCAGGATCATGGCCGGGCCGAGGCATAGGCTGGAGAGGCTCCAGCCTCAGGGCGCAGTGTAGGAGGGGGCGCACAATTCATTCAGCTGTCATTCCTAATTGTGCCTGAAGCAGAAAGAAATAAGAAAAGGGGATACATGACAGTGACTGCAAGCCAGATAACTAGATATTAAGGTGTTGGGGAGGTTGTGGGCCCTGTGGCCCTCTTAGTCTAATAGCAATCAGTGTGTGACAGCTGGGGTGGGAGGGATGGAGGGGCGCACTTTGGTGTCTCAGCCTTGGGTGCTGGAGGACCTTGCCCCAGCTCTGTTCAGGATATCCAATTTTACATGAATTATCCTGATTTTAGCATCAGTCTGGCTTCCTATATCTACAGTTAGATCAATAAATATTTGCACAGAGACAACTTTATTTTTTCAAATTTTGGTTCTGTACATTACCGCAATGAATTTTAAATGAAACAACTCAGATGCAGTTGAAGTGCAGACTTTCAGCTTTAATGCAGTGGGGTGAACACAATGATTGCATAAAAATGTGAGACAACTAAAGTATTTCTTTAAAGGGAACCTAAACTGAGAAGGATGTGGATTTTTACTTTTAAAATAATACCAGTTGCCTGACTCTCCTGCTGATCCTGTATCTCTCATACTTTCAGCCACAGCCCTTCAACAAGCATGCAGATCAGGTGCTCTGACTGTAGTCAGACTGGACTAGCTGCATGGTTGTTTCAGGTGTGTGGTTCAGCCACTACTGCACCTAAAGAGACCAGCAGGTCTGCTAGGCAACTGGTATTGTTTAAAAGGAAACATCCATATCCCTCTCAGTTTAGGTTCCCTTTAAAAAGACTGTTATAAGCCAACAATTAAAAAATAAAGAGATACTTACCTAAGGAGGGGGAAGGCTCTGGGTCCTAAAGAGCCTTCCCGTTCCTCTCCTCATCTTGTCATTGCTGCGCTGGCTCCCCCGCTAGCAGTCTCTGACTCATGGGTTGGAGACTGCTCTCTTCAATTGTGGGAGGGCTTTGGAAGTCATCAAGAGCACTCAGGCTCCCAAAGACAGGCAGCTCCATACTGTGCACACATGAGCACCCTCTCTTGCGCATGCACGGTACAGAGACAACCGTCTTCGGGAGCACTCGGGCTTCCAAAGACTGCCGATGCCTCCCGCAGCGGGAGATTTAAAGAGAGTCTGAAGTGTCCTAAAAATGAGGTTTTTACTTTAAAAACTTCTGTAACATAATTGCCCCTATTTAAAACGCCTCATCTCCATGGCTGAAAAAGCAATAAATCACACCAAACTGTCTGGGGCACATCGCGGGGCTCCTTCCACATAGTGGCAGAGCTTTAGGCTGCAGCTCTGCATCTACACGTGTCCATCAGCGCGGATCGCCACCTCTCCCCGCCCCTCTCCATCTTCTTTCACTGAGAGGGGCAGGGGAGATGTGGCGATCAGCACTGATTGACACGCATGGAGGCTGAGCTACAGCCTGCAGCTCTGCCTCTTTAGGGCAGCAAAATACACAACCAAGAAAGTCGTGGATTTTACCAGGGGAGTTTGGGGTGATGTATTCTTTATTCAGCCACTGGGATGCAGCGTTTTAATAGGGGCAATGATGTTAAAGAGGTTTTTAAAGTAAAAACCTCATTTTTAGGAGACTTCAGAGTCTCTTTAATTAGAGGAGCCTGCAGGGGAACGAGGGGATGAGTTGAGGAACTGGAAGGCTCTATAGGACTCAGAGCCTCCCCCTTTCTTAGGTAAGTATCTGCTTTGTTTTTTGTTTTATTTTTGGCTTCAGATTTACTTTAACACAATTCATTTCAGGGACTCATCAGTAATTGGACAAATTAAATAATGTGTATTTCTGATACTTGGTTGAAAACCCTTTTCTGGCAATGACAGTCTGTAGTCTTGAACCTATGGACATCACCAGATGCTGGGCTTCTTCCTTTTTAATGCTCTTCCAGGCCTTTACAGCAGTAGCTTTCAGTTGCTGTTTGTGGGCCTTTCTGTCTGATGTTTAGTCTTCAACATGTGGAATGCATGCTCAATTCAGTTAAGATCAGCTGACTTGTACAGAAACAAAATTAGAAAAAAGATGTCTCTGTCCAAATATTTATGGACCTTACTGTATATATTGCTGTTTATTTATATATTATTTATTTTATTTATTGTTTTTATAAAGTGCCAACATATTACGCAGCACAGCGCGTTTATTGGTATGTAACCCCACCCTCCCAGTAATATTTAGCCTAGGCTATGATGCCACAAAGCCTTCTCCTCCAAGTGCACTCTGGGAGACCAGCTGTTCTTTCTGCTCACTTCAGAACACACAACAAACAAACATGTAGTGATGCAAATCATGAGGGAGAAAATAGTTTGCCACTAAATGCTGCAGGGCGGATTCCTCCATAATACACCATTCAACTAAAGATGTCACCTCCTGGGATAAATTGAAGAATGAAAATCATGGGGTGGTAATGCTTTACAATGGGCAAACACTGACTAAATCATTTATAAAGTAACATTGTAAAAAAGAAAAAAAAATTCATCCTTTTGTTATTTTCAGTAAAGTTCCTTTTTAGAGGACTTCCAAGGTGAAAGCACAAATCTGTTTTTTACTCACCTGGGGCTTCTTCCAGCCCTTCGCAGCTGTCTCAGTCCCTCGCCGCAGCCCCGGTCCTCCTTGGTGTCCCCGCAGGTCACCCATAATGATGGCGATCCACCAGCAGAGTTGGCTCTTCTGCGTCTGTGCGGGCACTCAGAAAACCTGACCCCACGGTGGGTCGCCATCATTGCGGCCAGCCAGCGGGGCACCGAGGAGGACTGGGGCTGCGGTGAGCAGTGAGGGACTGCGAGGGGCTGGAAGAAGCCCCAGGTGAGTAAAAAATAGTGTGTTCACCTCGGAAGTCCTTTAAAGCTTTTACATTTGGAAATCCATCCCAGAGTAAAGTATTTTATCATGCAGTGTTGAGTTTTACTCAAGTCACCTGATACAGAGAAGATGCTCTATGGCTCTGTTTCAGTAAAAAGCACAGCAATTATGGCTTGTGAACTCAGGGATGAAAAGAACCCTGTACCAGTTCACACAATGAATGCTATCATTTTTATGAATAGTTAATTTTTCCATAGTAGCTTATTCGGATGATATGTTTGCACAGTGAAAGATTGTGGGGTCAGCAGTGAAAAGTCATGTACTGTAAATTGCAAAGTGGAAGTTGTGTCCTTTTCCCTAAGTCACTGCAATATATATATATATATATATATATATATATATATATATATATATATATATATATATATATATATATATATATACGGTGTATATATATTAAACTACGTTTTTGAAAACATGAGCAGACAACTAAAATTTCAGCTCAGATCTAAGTAACTGGGAGAGGCATTTGAAAAGTAGTGATTTTATTCAGATTGAAGGAATTAGCATCAATGGCTGGATCATGTTCTCGAGGAATGAGCATATACATAGTTTGATGATAAAGGCACACAGAAAATAAGATGACTACTTGGTTTCATGTGAGAGGAGATGCTGATGGCCTGGCAGCCAACTAATTCTCACTCACACACATCTCTCTGTCAGTGTTTAACTTAAATCTTGCTTTAAACACAAAACGTGACCGAACATAATGTTGTATCTTCGTGTTAAAAGGCACTTTTTCTTTGTTTTTTTTAGTTTTAACATTCAAATGCCATACTGAAAGGGTGAAAATAGTAGAATGATCCCTTTATTTCTTCATTGTGTTCTTCATATATAAAAACTGATCCTAACATATAAATCAAGTGTGTACAGCATGTAACGTTCTAATAATCTTAAAGGGCACCTGTGCCTGAATAATAATGATATAATGGAGGCTGGTAGGGGAGTTATAATCTGTGCTTTTTTTTTTTTTTACTGATAATTTTTTTTTCCTTTTTATTGTGTTTGAAGGTATTATGTTTAAGTGTTGTTCTAGTATAGTGTGCTTACTTATTACATGGCCACAACAGCGCTAATAAATTAGTATTAAAAAAAAAAGGCAGATCAAGCCTCTGATTCAAAAATTATTGAATCAGATGCAAATCTGTGCCACCACAAGCATACCCAATCAACGATTTTACCAATTTCAGTCGAATATTGGTCGATTATATAGATCAGACATGCTACAAGAAGTCGGGCCAACGTGGTCGATCAGGTGCACAACAGTAACAGCGTGTGATATCGGGATGAGCGATGAACATTACAGAACCCTCAGGACTGTTTCCCCTAATGTGAATGTGCCCGCCACCCATGCATTTAATACTTTATCTGTACGCTGTCTCCCATCATGGTCCGCATGCATCATCTGCATTGCCACTGGGCTTCTGTAGAGCATGCAACACATATGTGACATCACACCAGTGCCACGTGTTTAACCCCAGAAGCCCGCTTGCAATGCAGAAGATGAATGGGTACTACGGTGTGTGAGAGTGGACAGGTAAGGTATTAAATACATGGGTGGGGGCACATCCGCTTTTGGTTGCAATGATGGAGGCGGCGTCACAAGGCTGAACATTTCATGCTGAAAACTCTTGGGAAACGTTCTGCCAGTGTATGGGCAAGCAACAGATCTCTCTCCAATAAGATTCAATCAGAGAAAGATCTGTCTCTTGGTTGATCTGCCGATACATCGTCTGATGTGGACACCTCTACACCATCTTATAAGATCACTGCTAGCCTACCAAGATTTGCCATTCCCTTATATCTTTACAGAGACAGAACAATGAGCTATCTGATTAAGAGGATAGCTTAACTGATCTAGGACTGATCACTGATCTAGGAATGAGATCACTTTATTATAGGCATCAGCTTATGAGAGGGGATCGCATAGTGAACCGCTCCAAGGGACAGCCAAAGGACAGGGCTGTCCCCAGTACAGCGCTGCACTAGATCACAGTGCTGTACAACGAATAAAAATGGCAGTTTCTTTTTCTTTTACAGTCTGCCAGCAACGATAGCTGCTGGCAGACTGCTGACAGAGCGGAGCTCTGTCACTCAAGCAGGGATGTGCGATCCCCGCTAATCTCAGCTCCAGGACTTGGCGCCGATCAGCGTTAGGCGGTCCCGGGGGAGCCACCTTCCGGACATCGGCGTTAAGTGGTCGGGAAGGAGTTGAAACAGAATTCTAGACACTGGTTTTACATAAGCATGGCATAGGAGATGTAACTGCCTTTTATAAATAAAGAATGATTGTGAGAGATAGGAGAGCATTTCATAAAATAAAGAATTCTTAACCCTTACAGTGTAAAACAATAAAAAAAAGAGAAGCCAGATCTATGTTAGGCCTGGAACCCACTAGGAATTATTGCATTGCTTTTAATTTGCCGCACGCTGTGTGCAGCGATTCCTAGTGCAATTGCACATGTGATTTCTCGACGCTTAGAAGCGCTGTACAGTAAATTGACCAATCAGAAAAGCACCTGTGACCTCTTCGGGGGCGTGGCTACAGATAGAAACAGGAAATCCGGACACCTGTTAACATTTTTCAATTGTAATCGTTTGAACCCAAAAGCAAAACTGCTTTACAAAATGATTTTGCAGTGCTCATATACGTAGCATTGAGCGCAAATACACTAAAAATGCTACAAGTGCTTCTATTGTGATTACCCCTAATCTCAACCGCACTAGCGGGTTCCCCATCACTCATGCACTGGCAAAGCATTTTTGAGAATCATTGTCGATCCCAAAACGCTGCCAAAATGTGCTTGTGGGTAGTGTTGGGCGAACACCTAGATGTTCGGGTTCGCGAACGTTCGCCGAACATCGCCGCGATGTTCGGGTGTTCGCGCCGAACTCCGAACATAATGGAAGTCAATGGGGACCCGAACTTTCATGCTTTGTAAAGCTTCTTTACATGCTACATACCCCAAATTTGCAGGGTATGTGCACCTTGGGAGTGGGTACAAGAGGAAAAAAATATTTGAAAAAGAGCTTATAGTTTTTGAGAAAATTGATTGTAAAGTTTCAAAGGAAAAACTGTCTTTTAAAGAGAATCTGTATTGTTAAAATCGCACAAAAGTAAACATACCAGTGCGTTAGGGGACATCTCCTATTACCCTCTGTCACAATTTTGCCGCTCCTCGCCGCATTAAAAGTGGTTAAAAACAGTTTTAAAAAGTTTGTTTATAAACAAACAAAATGGCCACCAAAACAGGAAGTAGGTTGATGTACAGTATGTCCACACATAGAAAATACATTCATACACAAGCAGGCTGTATACACCCTTCCTTTTGAATCTCAAGATATCATTTGTGTGTTTCTTTCCCCCTGCAGCTATCTTCCACTGAAGTGTCAGGCTGTTTCTTCCTGCAGAGTGCAGACAGCTCTGCTTGTATGTAATTCCTCTGTATGTGAAAGCCCAGCCAGCTCAGAGGAGGATTTATCCAGCTTGTAAAAGATAATAGAGCAGAGAGAAGCTGCACTAATCTAAATAACACACAGGCAGTGTGCAGAGAGGGGCTTGGAGGGGGGAGATGCATCACAGAACCACAACACTGAAGAACTTGGCAGCCTTCCAGACACAGGCTGACAAGTCTGACAAGAGAGAGATAAGTTGATTTATTACAGAGATGGTGATAGTAGAACGTGCTGCAGTAAGCCAGAACACATTAGAATAGCTTTTGGAACTTGTAGGATGATAAAAAACAGGATGCAATTTTTGTTACGGAGTCTCTTTAAATGTGGAAAATGTCATGTTTCTTTGCACAGGTAACATGCTTTTTGTCGCCATGCAGTCATAAATGTAATACAGAGAAGAGGTTCCAGGAAAAGGGACCGGTAACGCTAACCCAGCACCAGCAGCAGCACACGTGATGGAACAGGAGGAGGAGGCGCAGGAGGAGAAGGCCACACTTTTTGAGACACAACAACCCAGGCCTTGCATGAGGACAAGAAGCGTGCGGATAGCATGCTTTTTACCGCCATGCAGTCATAAATGTAATAAAGATGAGAGGTTCCATAAACAGGGACCGTCAACGCTAACCCAGCAGCAACAGCAGCACACGTGATGGAACAGGAGGAGGCGCAGGAGGAGAAGGCCACGCTTTGAGACACAACAACCCAGGCCTTGCATGAGGACAAGAAGCGTGCGGATAGCATGCTTTGTACCGCCATGCAGTCATAAATGTAATAAAGATAAGAGGTTCAATAAACAGGGACCGGGCGGCAACGCTAACCCAGCAGCAGCAGACGTGATGGAACAGGTGGAGGCGCAGGAGGAGAAGGCCACACTTTCAGGCGCAACTCAGGCCTTGCATGAGGACAAAAAAATGCGTGCGCAAAGCAATGCAATGAGTAGTTTTCAGGACACATGGGCTATTCGGAGGAGCTATTCCCACCCCCACAATCTTCTACCTGTGAAAGGTCAATGGAACAGCCACAAATGTTGTGCCCGGATTCACAACCTTTTTCTGTGGAAAATGCACCTCGCACTGAAATGCAAGGCGAGGCCGAGGATGAACATGAGGTCAACAACTCAACATGACGCAAAATGGGGGCGGAACAGAAAGCTGCTTTCAATGTTTTGAAGGCCCTAATTGCCTCCGGTGGCCAGTTAGATGCATCATTCATCACACCCAAATCCCAGAGCAATGTGTGCAGGAATTTGAATCGCAGGAGGTGTACCGAGATCATCTGGACAAGTGACCAAGTGACCAAGTGACAAGTGACCAAGTGACAAGTGACAAAGTGAAAAGTGACAAAGTGACCAGTGACAAAGTGACAAAGTGACAAAGTGACTGACAAAGTGACAAAATGACAAAGTGACAAGTGACAAGTGACAAAGTGACAAGTGACAAAGTGACAAAGTGACAAAATGACAAAGTGACAAAGTGACCAGTGACAAAGTGACAAGTGAGAGGTTGTTCTGGGGAGCTCTACTCCACTGCACACAGTCACATATGAGGAGAGGTCTCGTCGGGACTGCTGATCCTCCTCAGCTTGCTCAAAGCCTTGAGGGTTCCTGAAGATCCTCTGCTTGGAGTTCGCCGGGGTTCAGCTTGGTGTCAGGGCCGGCGGCGTCCTCCTCACTCCAACGTGGCAGATCTTCTGTTGAAGGAAAAAAAAAACATTTTTAAAAGTCCAGTACCGCTTCTGAAGGACTCACCAAGAGATGCAGGAGCGCTTCAATCTAGCGCACCATCGCTCGCTGGGTGATGTCCCTCCCTAGGCGCTGGAATTCTACGCTGCACATGCTAGCATGCTTTTGCGCAGTGCCGAGGCGCATTCCAGCAGCTAGCTACCAAGCTTCTGTGGATCTGATTGGGCCACCATGTTGGATTTCTTCCAAGTCCTCCAAAATTTTGAGCAATCCACGTTGCTTGTGACTGAGTAGTGACAACTCTACAGTCAGCATTACAATACCACTGCTGTGTTTACTGAAGAAATCAATGTTGAAGATGGAAACCGCTGGCATGATGCAAGTGGGGGATTCTGAAGATGAAAACGATCAGCGTGATGATACCAACATCAGGCAACCTGCCTCAGGAAACGCTGGTCCCAGCTATGACAAAGAACAGGACGAGGAACAGCTGGAGTTGGAGCAGGAATTGGATGCCCCCACTGCCGAGGGACAGAGCGGTGCACGTTGGACTTCCACAATTTAGCGGGAATGGACAGCAGAAGAGGAAGAAAGTGATGCTGGTGACGAATATGGTGCATCACAACAATCACAACGCTCACAAGAACATGAAGACAGAGGAGTCTGGCAGGATTCTCTGGCACACATAGCTCAATTCATGCTAGACTGCATTGAACGCAGCCCGCGCATTATTCACTATTCATTATTATTCATTATTCTGGACAACACCAATTACTGGGTTTATACCCAGTTTATACAAACACAATGTTAAAAAACTGATTGAAGAAAGTGTCAGACAGGTCAAAAATGGAACAATTCCAGCAGGCCCTTGAGGATGGAGACTTTAGAGAGGAGATTGACATCCTCCTCCTTCTCTAGCCAGTTGTACGCCGACAGACTGACTTCAGCAAACCCAGGAGGACCAGGAGGGCAGCAAAGAACACAAGCTGCTGCTAGTGCCCAAAAGGGAATGGTATTGGCAGTGTCCTTGGAGTGGGAACATTTTCTGACACCCATGCAGCAGCCCACAGAACAGCAATCGGGCAGTTCCACGTCCTCCAACACCAATCGCCTGGAGAAGATGGTCAAGGACTACATGTCAGATGGCGTAGCTGTGTTGAACAATCCATCTGCAGACAGACGGTGAGTGTGACAGCACAGAAGGACCATGGCAACTCACTCATAGTACCACAGTTTGATAGTGCTGCCCAAAAAATTATATGGATCCGTGGACCCGGGCAGTACTGGGAAGTGGGAACGCAGATTTTAGTACCTAAACACACGATACAACATGTTTTCCGGGGTCGGACTCTGAGGCACATACAGATGGTCCCGATCATCATCCTCACCATACAACTCTTCTCCTGAGTCTGACCCACCCACCACCTCTGCCACCCCAACATCCCCAGACACAGACCCCTCATCGTCCTCAACATTAACTTGGGATGCTGGCCTGAGCCCGACCTCCTCCTCCACATCAGGCCCCATCATCTCCTCAATGGCAGCCCTCAATAATCGCTCTGGCGCCGGACCGATGGACACAACGTTCTCCTCCGGGGAGGGCTGCTGCTGACCACTGGCTGCTGGGGTGGATGTTATAGCTTGCGTGGGGCGTTGGCTGTTGCTGTTGTTGGGTGTGCTGCTCACAGCGGAGGTCTCTGAGGAACTCATGGTGAGCTCATATAGTGGTTGACGTTGAGTGAAGTATTACTGATCCCAGCAATATACACACTGACTGGCAGAGTACGCAATGCTATATAGTGGTTGACGGTGAGTGAAGTATAGTGTTGGGCGAACATCTAGATGTTCGGGTTCGGGCCGAACAGGCCGAACATGGCCGCGATGTTCGGGTGTTCGACCCGAACTCCGAACATAATGGAAGTCAATGGGGACCCGAACTTTTGTGGTTTGTAAAGCCTCCTTACATGCTACATACCCCAAATTTACAGGGTATGTGCACCTTGGGAGTGGGTACAAGAGGAAAAAAAAATTTAGCAAAAAGAGCTTATAGTTTTTGAGAAAATCGATTTTAAAGTTTCAAAGGGAAAACTGTCTTTTAAATGCGGGAAATGTCTGTTTTCTTTGCACAGGTAACATGCTTTTTGTCGGCATGCAGTCATAAATGTAATACATATAAGAGGTTCCAGGAAAAGGGACCGGTAATGCTAACCCAGCAGCAGCACACGTGATGGAACAGGAGGAGGGTGGCGCAGGAGGAGAAGGCCACGCTTTGAGACACAACAACCCAGGCCTTGCATGAGGACAAGAAGCGTGCGGATAGCATGCTTTGTACCACCATGCAGTCATAAATGTAATAAAGATAAGTGGTTCAATAAACAGGGACCACGCGGCAACGCTAACCCAGCAGCAGCACACGTGATGGAACAGGAGGAGGCGCAGGAGGAGAAGGCCACGCTTTGTGAGACACAACAACCCAGGCCTTGCATGAGGACAAAAAGCGTGCGGATAGCATGCTTTGTACCGCCATGTAGTCATAAATGTAATAAAGATAAGAGGTTCAATAAACAGGGACCACGCGGCAACGCTAACCCAGCAGCAGCAGCAGCAGCAGCACACGTGATGGAACAGGAGGAGGCGCAGGAGGAGAAGGCCACGCTTTGTGAGACACAACAACCCAGGCCTTGCATGAGGACAAAAAGCGTGCGGATAGCATGCTTTGTACCGCCATGTAGTCATAAATGTAATAAAGATAAGAGGTTCCATAAACAGGGACCGGCAACGGTAACCCAGCAGCAGCAGCAGCAGCAGCAGCACACGTGATGGAACAGGAGGAGGCGCAGGAGGAGAAGGCCACGCTTTGTGAGACACAACAACCCAGGCCTTGCATGAGGACAAAAAGCGTGCGGATAGCATGCTTTGTACCGCCATGTAGTCATAAATGTAATAAAGATAAGAGGTTCCATAAACAGGGACCGGCAACGGTAACCCAGCAGCAGCAGCAGCAGCAGCAGCAGCAGCACACGTGATGGAACAGGAGGAGGCGCAGGAGGAGAAGGCCACGCTTTGTGAGACACAACAACCCAGGCCTTGCATGAGGACAAAAAGCGTGCGGATATAGCAGCAATGCTTTTTGCCGCCATGCAGTCATAAATGTAATACAGATGAGAGGTTCAATAAACAGGGACCGGAAACGCTAAACCATCCCAGATGTTCATCGGTCATGTTACTTGGTTGGGGTCCAGGAGTGTTGCGTAGTCGTTTCCAATCCAGGATTGATTCATTTTAATTTGAGTCAGACGGTCTGCATTTTCTGTGGAGAGGCGGATACGCCGATCTGTGATGATGCCTCCGGCAGCACTGAAACAGCGTTCCGACATAACGCTGGCTGCCGGGCAAGCCAGCACCTCTATTGCGTACATTGCCAGTTCGTGCCAGGTGTCTAGCTTCATGCCCGGTTTCAGGTCCAGCGGTGCCAGCCACAAATCCGTCTGTTCCTTTATTCCCCTCCAAATTTCCTCCCCTGTGTGCTGCTTATCCCCAAGGCAGATCAGCTTCAGCAACGCTTGCTGACGCATGCCAACAGCTGTGCTGCACTGCTTCCACGATCCTACTGCTGCTGGTGCTGGGTTAGCATTTCCGGATGAGGTACAGCTTTGAGATGCGTTGGAGGAGAAGGAGTCAGAGAGGTAGGTGCTGCTGTTGTTATCCAGCTGTTTGCGGCGTGGGCAACACCCGCGCCGTAGCAGGTGAGGAATCGCTGCCAGGCTCCACAAGGTTCACCCAGTGCGCGGTAAGGGAGATGTATCGACCCTGGCCGAACGCACTCGTCCAGGTGTCAGTGGTGAGGTGAACCTTGCAGGCAACGGCATTCTTCAAGCTTCGGGTTATTTAGCTGACCACGTGCTCATGCAACTCAGGCACTGCAGAGCGCGCAAAGTGGTAGCGGCTGGGAACAACGTAACGTGGGATGGCCACTGACATCATGCCCTTGAAGCTGTTTGTCTCCACCACTCGATATGGCAGCATTTCGCAGGCCAGAAGCTTGGCTATGCTGGCTGGCTGTTACTGCCACGGCCCGGGGGTCATTTGCTGGCAATTTCCTCTTGTGCTCAAACATCTCAGAGACAGACAACTCAACCGTAGCGCTGCACACCGAAGGGCTGTTGGTTGTTGTGTTTGATGAACACTGGGAGACCTCAAGAGCACTAGTCCGGAAAGTGACAGTGTCAGCATCGTCTGATGTTTGTGAATGTTGTGAACCACGCAATGGCTGGGCTACTGCTGCTGCTGAGGCGGGTCTGGTGGTGAGTCTGGTGAACCCAAGGGAGGCAGTGTTGCTGGTGGTACCCTGTCCTGCCGCGTTTGCCCACAGAGTGGGATGTTTGGATAGAATGTGGCGGCTCATGCTGGTGGTGGAGAGGTTGTTAATACTTTTCCCCCTGCTCAGGCGGGTCTTGCACACCTTGCAAATCGCCATGGTAACATCCTCAGTGCAGTCTTCAAAGAAAGCCCAGACTTTAACTGGCTGAGGACTCGGACCTCGTGCGTGATGTGCTGGTGCTGCTTAACCCACTGCTGGACGCTTGAGAGGTCATCCAAGTAATTATCTGGTCCTGTTCTTTTGGATCTGTGAGGGTTGTTGTCCTGGACAACATGGGCAGTATTGAGTGGGTTTTCTTGGGTGCTCCCCTGTGGCCTGTACGTGAACCGTCAGGGGAAACACCTCTTCCCTTGCCCCTCCCTCTTTCACCGGATTTCTTCCTCATTTCACTTATCCTTAAAGTACACGCTGACTGGCAGCAGTACAGTGGCAGTACAGAAATGCTATACAGTGGTGGGTGAGCGGTGTACCACTATTGTCAGCAGTGACACAGAGCACAATGCTATACAGTGGCGGGTGAGCGGTGTACTACTGTTCCCAGCAGACACAGAGTGGAAGTAAACACAATGCTATATAGTGTGGCTGAGCCGTGTACACAGAGTGGCATTAAACACAATGCTATATAGTCTGCTATATAGTCACCCCGAACAGGGTGATGTTCTGCAGAACCCGAACAGTGGCAAACACTGTTCGCCCAACACTACTGGGAGGGAACGCAGATTTTAGTACCTAAACACACGATACAACATGTTTTCCGGGGTCGGACTCTGAGGCACATACAGATGGTCCCGATCATCATCCTCATCATACAACTCTTCTCCTGAGTCTGACCCACCCACCACCTCTGCCACCCCAACATCCCCAGACACAGACCCCTCATCGTCCTCAACATTAACTTGGGATGCTGGCCTGAGCCAGACCTCCTCCTCCACATCAGGCCCCATCATCTCCTCAATGGCAGCCCTCATTAATCGCTCTGGCGACGGACTGATGGACACAACGTTCTCCTCCGGGGAGGGCTGCTGCTGACCACTGGCTGCTGGGGTGGATGTTATAGCTTGCGTGGGGCGTTGGCTGTTGCTGTTGTTGGGAGTGCTGCTCACAGCGGAGGTCTCTGGGGAACTCATGTTGAGCTCATATAGTGGTTGACGGTGAGTGGAGTATTACTGATCCCAGCAATATACACACTGACTGGCAGAGTACGCAATGCTATATAGTGTGGCTGAGCGGTGTACACAGAGTGGCAGTAAACACAATGCTATATAGTCTGGCTGAGCGAGCGGTGTACTACTGTTCCCAGCAGAATCAGAGTGGCAGTAAACAATGGTATATAGTCTGGCTGAGCGGTGTACACAGAGTGTCAGTAAACAATGGTATATAGTCTGGCTGAGCGAGCGGTGTACTACTGTTCCCAGCAGAATCAGAGTGGCAGTAAACAATGGTATATAGTCTGGCTGAGCGGTGTACACAGAGTGTCAGTAAACAATGGTATATAGTCTGGCTGAGCGGTGTACACACAATGCTATATAGTCTGCTATATAGTGTCAGTAAACAATGGTATATAGTCTGGCTGAGCGAGCGGTGTACTACTGTTCCCAGCAGAATCAGAGTGGCAGTAAACAATGGTATATAGTCTGGCTGAGCGGTGTACACAGAGTGTCAGTAAACAATGGTATATAGTCTGGCTGAGCGAGCGGTGTACTACTGTTCCCAGCAGAATCAGAGTGGCAGTAAACAATGGTATATAGTCTGGCTGAGCGGTGTACACAGAGTGTCAGTAAACAATGGTATATAGTCTGGCTGAGCGGTGTACACACAATGCTATATAGTCTGCTATATAGTGTCAGTAAACAATGGTATATAGTCTGGCTGAGCGAGCGGTGTACTACTGTTCCCAGCAGAATCAGAGTGGCAGTAAACAATGGTATATAGTCTGGCTGAGCGGTGTACACAGAGTTTCAGTAAACAATGGTATATAGTCTGGCTGAGCGGTGTACACAGAGTGTCAGTAAACAATGGTATATAGTCTGGCTGAGCGGTGTACACAGAGTGGCAGTAAACACAATGCTATATAGTCTGGCTGAGCGAGCGGTGTACTACTGTTCCCAGCAGAATCAGAGTGGCAGTAAACAATGGTATATAGTCTGGCTGAGCGGTGTACACAGAGTGTCAGTAAACAATGGTATATAGTCTGGCTGAGCGGTGTACACAGAGTGTCAGTAAACAATGGTATATAGTCTGGCTGAGCGGTGTACACAGAGTGGCAGTAAACACAATGCTATATACTCTGGCTGAGCGAGCGGTGTACTACTGTTCCCAGCAGACACAGAACAGTGAACAGAATGCTATATAGTGTGGCTGAGCGAGCGGTGTACCACTATTCCCAGCAGACACAGAACAGTGAACAGAATGCTATATAGTGTGGCTGAGCGGGCGGTGTACCACTATTCCCAGCAGACACAGAACAGTGAACAGAATGCTATATAGTGTGGATGAGCGAGCGGTGTACCACTATTCCCAGCAGACACAGAACAGTAAACAGAATGCTATATAGTGTGGCTGAGCGAGCGGTGTACCACTATTCCCAGCAGACACAGAACAGTGAACAGAATGCTATATAGTGTGGCTGAGCGAGCGGTGTACCACTATTCCCAGCAGACACAGAACAGTGCACAGAATGCTATATAGTGTGGCTGAGCGAGCGGTGTACCACTATTCCCAGCAGACACAGAACAGTAAACAGAATGCTATATAGTGTGGCTGAGCGAGCGGTGTACCACTATTCCCAGCAGACACAGAACAGTAAACAGAATGCTATATAGTGTGGCTGAGCGAGCGGTGTACCACTATTCCAAGCAGACACAGAACAGTGAACAGAATGCTATATAGTGTGGCTGAGCGAGCGGTGTACCACTATTCCCAGCAGACACAGAGTGGCAGTAAACAGAATGCTATATAGTGTGGCTGAGCGAGGTACACAGAGTGGCAGTAAACAGAATGCTATATAGTGTGGCTGAGCAAGCGGTGTACTACTATTCCCAGCAGACACAGAGTGGCAGTAAACAGAATGCTATATAGTGTGGCTGAGCGAGGTACACAGAGTGGCAGTAAACAGAATGCTATATAGTGTGGCTGAGCAAGCGGTGTACTACTGTTCCCAGCAGTGACACAATGACAGGGGGGACCCTGGCTAGCGTGGCTGGAGCGCGAACTACCCTGCCTGCCTACCCAAAGCTAAACCCACAGACAAATGGCGGAGATATGACGTGGTTCGGGTATTTATTTACCCGAACCACGTGACCGTTCGGCCAATCAGAGCGCGTTCGGGTCCGAACCACGTGACCCGTTCGGCCAATCACAGCGCTAGCCGAACGTTCGGGGAACGTTCGGCCATGCGCTCTTAGTTCGGCCATATGGCCGAACGGTTTGGCCGAGCACCGTCAGGTGTTCGGCCGAACTCGAACATCACCCGAACAGGGTGATGTTCTGCAGAACCCGAACAGTGGCGAACACTGTTCGCCCAACACTAGTGAAGTACTACAGATCCCAGCAATATACACAGTGACTGGCAGTACAATGGTATGGGTGGGTGAGGAGAGTACTACAGATCCCAGCAATGCTATATAGAAATGGGGTGACTGAGTGAGCGGCAGTGTACTACTGTTCCCAGCAGACACAGAGTGGCAGTAAACACAATGCTATATAGTGTGGCTGAGCGAGCGGTGTACTACTGTTCCCAGCAGACACAGAGTGGCAGTAAACACAATGCTATATGGTGTGGCTGAGCGAGGTACACAGAGTGGCAGTAAACACAATGCTATATAGTGTGGCTGAGCGAGCGGTGTAGTACTGTTCCCAGCAGACACAGAGTGGCAGTAAACACAATGCTATATAGTGTGGCTGAGCGAGGTACACAGAGTGACAGTAAACACAATGCTATATAGTGTGGCTGAGCGAGCGGTGTACTACTATTCCCAGCAGACACAGAGTGGCAGTAAACAGAATGCTATATAGTGTGGCTGAGCGAGGTACACAGAGTGGCAGTAAACAGAATGCTATATAGTGTGGCTGAGCGAGCGGTGTACTACTATTCCCAGCAGACACAGAACAGTAAACAGAATGCTATATAGTGTGGCTGAGCGGTGTACCACTATTCCCAGCAGCGACACAGAGCACAATGCTATACAGTGGCGGGTGAGCGGTGTACTACTATTCCCAGCAGACACAGAGTGGCAGTAAACAGAATGCTATATAGTGTGGCTGAGCGAGGTACACAGAGTGGCAGTAAACAGAATGCTATATAGTGTGGCTGAGCGAGCGGTGTACTACTATTCCCAGCAGACACAGAGTGGCAGTAAACAGAATGCTATATAGTGTGGCTGAGCGAGGTACACAGAGTGGCAGTAAACAGAATGCTATATAGTGTGGCTGAGTGAGCGGTGTACTACTATTCCCAGCAGACACAGAACAGTAAACAGAATGCTATATAGTGTGGCTGAGCGAGGTACACAGAGTGGCAGTAAACAGAATGCTATATAGTGTGGCTGAGCGAGCGGTGTACTACTATTCCCAGCAGCGACACAATGACTGGGGGGACCCTGGCTAGCGTGGCTGGAGCGCGAACTACCCTGCCTGCCTACCCAAAGCTAAACCCACAGACAAATGGCGGAGATATGACGTGGTTCGGGTATTTATTTACCCGAACCACGTGACAGTTCGGCCAATCAGAGCGCGTTCGGGTCCGAACCACGTGACCCGTTCGGCCAATCACAGCGCTAGCCGAACGTTCGGGGAATGTTCGGCCATGCGCTCTTAGTTCGGCCGAACACCATCAGGTGTTCGGCCGAACTCGAACATCACCCGAACAGGGTGATGTTCTGCAGAACCCGAACAGTGGCGAACACTGTTCGCCCAACACTACTTGTGGGTCCCAGCCCTGAGACTTTGACTGTATGTACAAATTTTTGCTCATTATTGGGATGATTAATTAAAAAACTGTAAAATTGCCATGTACATGTAGTGCAATCTTACTGTTTTTGTACACATATAATGTAGCATGCACTGCACGAATAGCCCAGCTCACGTTATGTACATAATGTGCATGTTGTTTCTATAATGCTTATTACAGTAACTTCATAACATCTGTTTTTTTGGCAACACACACATAATGTACAAATATTAGTTACACTATGCCTGCAAAACACGTTGTTACTTGTGTAAATACCAGTAACATTGCCTCAGGCAGACCACACATGGTAGTTTAGTAAATCAACTCTCATGTCACATGTCACTATAGAAGCCCTTAAATTGTTTGCATTGTTACATTACTTTTTCTCACTTTACTTAAAGTGGATCCAAGATAAACTTTTACTCATTGCATAATTGTGTTCCTTTCATATACATTATAGGGCATTCCTCAAGCCAAATACTTTTTTTTTTGTTTAATACTCTAATTCCCTATAAACTAAACAAGCCTCACCCACAGCTTCTCCAGAGTGCTTTGGCACTCTGTGCTTTAGTAGCAAGGGCTTATGGGAGCTCAGTCTGGGCAGGAGGAGGAGGAGATTACTATCCAGAGATTTCAGAGGCAGAGGGGAGGAGGGAGGAGGAGAGGGGAGTGAAGTTTTCACAGGCTGAGGCCTGGAGATGCACAGCAGCTTGCCTGTGTGTAATGTGACAAACAGAACATGGCCACTCTCATTGTATCACAGGGATAAATAATCATAAACTGCTGAAGCTGTTTGCAGCTAGATTTGCTGTGTAAGCGATCTAAACTTTAGATAAGATATATAGACAAGCTACTTGTTATAGTTAGTTTTTCATCTCGGATCTGCTTTAAGCCTATAATTCAAAAATAAGGAAAGATTCTAACTTATGTGGATATATTTTATAGTGTGATTTTTTTCCTAAGTATACAGGTTGATGTTAAATAAAGTAAAATGCCTACATCCCCTAAGTTTGCAGTATAGCTGTGCTGTGTAGCAGCCTGTTGGAAGTATAGCTGTATGAATTAAAATGACAATTTGAGCTGCACGTCTCCCTGTACATTGGAAATAAATCAGCTTTCCCTTGGATGCATTGCAAATTCCTCTGTTCTTCCAGATTACATTTATTTCAGTTATTTCCATTTCCTTTTGTTGTTGAGTTTTAGTTAATTAATTTAATTTATTATTCCAATTATCTCTTACTGCTTTTATTCACACTGCCTCCATTTTCCCTGTCCTAGGTTTATTTAAAATTGAATATTACATTAGCATTTAATCTTTCAGGGCCATTCATCCAATGCTTTCTCTCTTTCCCCATCTTTCACATTTCATGTGTCATTCACACACTTATCTCCATTCTTTATTACACGTTCTCTTTTCTGTTTAACTGTATCCTGTTTTCTTAGAGGTAGCTATCACCTACGTAGGAAGATAACTAGTTCTCATTTTTTTTTTCAAATGTCAACAAACACGTTATTATGAGGAAAAACTAGACATTGCCATAAAGATTTCCCCAGAACTAAACTTGTTTGGTTAGTATTTTATTCGAGTTTCAGGTTAATCCTTCTACACAGTGCAGTTGTCAAGCAGGAGAGTCCAGATTTTAAAGAGTTCTGAACTCAGCATTTATTCTTTGCTCTAAAAGATTACTTTCAGCCAAACCTACTAGCACAAGGAACAATTGTAGCAAAAAGGCATTCAATTAGTTAAACAAGTGGTAGATACCATTTTCTTTTGTTTACATTCCTCAGCTGTTACATTGTGTGTAACAACTGAAAACCAGCACTCTCTGCTTTTAGCATGCACACAGTTCAGATAAACTGTACTTTGGGAACTTCTAATTTGTAAATCGACAACATTACTTGTGCACAAAAGCAAAAATGGTAACTGTATGGGTAATGAAAAGTAGGAAAACACATTTTTATTGAATGTTATGTCAGAGTTTCAGACCACTTTAAGCCATATACGAATGCCTAGGCTGATCAAATGTTGTTTTCATACCTTGAAATGGACAGCTTCTCCTTCACGGGGTTTTCTTTTCATTGGAAAATACAGTATTTTACCAAATACCTGACCATTTTCCAGTTGATTTCATTAGAAAACTGTAATGAGAAAACAGACTCTCATTTTAAAAATCAGTATCTGTATATAATCAGCAGTGCCTTGGAAGGACTCTCTGAGTGTAGTAATCAGTCCTGAATTGTGTTTGGTAGAGTGGGACTCCATGGGGATATCTTGGTTATTAGACAGCTTTCATTTAACAGAGCTGACCGAGGAAACAAGTCACTAGGCACTATGACCAACTAAAAGAGTCAAGCACACAATTTCATTGGGAAATCTTGAAGTTTTTATTTCAGCTTTGTATTTTGCAAAGATTAATGGTCCACAGCGTTTCAGCGTGATTGCTTGTATACTTACTTGTATATGTGTATGAAGCATGGTTGTTCCACAATGCTTTTATCAGGCACAGGAAGACAGGAGTCTTCCTATGACCTAACTTAAGCTCAACACACACCATACAATCTTGGTTGTACAGATTTACCAAATCTATGTAGTATAAGAGCCAACAGAATGAAAATACCTTGAATGAATGCTTGGATAAGCTCTTATACTACATGAAAGTGGTAAGATTTAACAACCAAGATTGTATGGTGTGTGTTGAGCCTTAACCTTGCCCTAGCATTAGCTTTCCCTCTCAATGCCTAACACTAACAGATCCCCCTGATGCTGCCTAACCATAACCCCCCCCCCCCAGTGGTGCATGACACCAATGATCCCTCTGGTGGTGCCTAACCTCAAGGATCTTTCCTGGTGTTGCCTAACTCCAAAACTGCCCTGGTATTGCCTAACCTTATCTGCCCATGCCTTAATGCTAAGGCCCCCCCCCTCCCGCCTGGCGCCTAACCCTAAAGACCCCTCCCCCCATCAGCTTACCCTGTCTGCCCTCTGTTTGCAGCCACAATTCTCATAGCAGAAGGCCCTGGCCCTGGCACCTGAATTACTGTTAATAACCCCTAATAGTGGCTATTGACATTGCTAAATAGGGCACTATTTTTACCAGGGCATCTCTGGCATCCTTTTTACCTGCTTACTTGGCAAGAGGAGAATGAGGGAAATATTCTTCTTACTTAATGCCTGCTATAGACAGTTTTTTCACACTATACATATCTTTTTACATATTTCTAAAATTAGTAATATGTAAAATATCATCATTTCAAATATCTTGGTATTAAGTATGTTAAAATGAAGCAGTAGTTGGAGGGTTACCAAGAAATTAGACAATTGGAAGCCTTGTGTGTATTGACGGACACTTTATATACATGGAAGGAATATTTCCCGTTCTAATCGTGTACCATCTCTAGTCAATGTTGTATACGTTCATTTCCATCTGAACAAAGCAGAGGAAAACATGCTGTTCTCTGCCCTAACAAGGGAAATGAAAATGATTTCATTGGGCAATACAACTTGTGTTAATGTCTGATGCACAAAGTCCCGGACAGCATGTATGATTGTGAAAGCCGAGAAGGCGCCTGTTCTCTTTAGATGAATGCTTAATCATTACTCTTCTGTACCACAAAATGAATTGATGGGTTATGAAATCTGAAAATGAACGGTAGTCAAGTTATTAATAGAGGATTTGGAAAGAAGCCATGGAAAGAATCAATAATTTTTTTTAAGTTAATTTAATCTGGCTGCCTCTTCTACCAGAGATAAGTCTGACCACCTTCCAAGTTTATTTGCAAATGATCATAGATCATTTTAGTTTCAGAGACTTAAAAAGCTTTTTAAAGTCTGACTCCACTTACAGGCTTCTATTGAGACCGTGCAGAGAGCAGAGCTGAAGTGTGAAGTGCAGCAGCCCAAAGCAGCCAATCGGATCACACTTCACTGAAGCCAGATAAGGGAAGGATAAATGCTGACAGATGGCTATAGGTTACAGCATTTTGCACTTAGGAGAGCTCTTTGCTTAATTAACAATACCTGTTAAAATTAGGAAATGCTTGGAGATGGATGAGATCAATACAATTTACAATAAAGCATGACTAATACTAGCATTTACCTTTATCAGCTGCTTTTTTATTTTTAATAAGATTAAGGCCTCTTGCACACTGCAAGTGATTCCGTTTCAGATTCCGCTTTTTAATCAGTTTTTACATCAGATTCAGATTCCGATTTGCAGTGTGCAGGGAGCAAACTGCAAATCAGAATCTGAATCGGATGCAAAAACTGATTAAAAAGCGAAATCTGAATCGGAATCACTTGCAGTGTGCAAGAGGCCTAAGTTGGCAAAACAATAAAGACAGATGCTATTAAAGGTCCAATGGAGGAATGTTCAAAAATGCATCCCAGGATACTGTATGTTGCCTAGCAGCATATAGTGCAGTGCACGGCTATGCAATGTGCTGCCAGCCCCTTATACTGAAGGGATGTGGGAATACATCAAAATTCAACAGGAAAAGGGTATTTCTTTCACACTGCATTGCAAAATGATGGTGAACAAGCATCAGCATGATAAATAGATTTGCGCAGACTTATGTCGAGTACATACTTTCAATTTAGATTGCTCAAAAGGATCAACTGCTACTGTTTTGGGGCACCTTTTTCAAAGTGTGCGCAGGTGTTTCTTCTGACTCCTGCAGATTGGTTGGTAGCAACTAGACACAGCAGAATACCATAGTTGCTAGCAACTAGACACAGCAGAATACCATAGTTGCTAGCAACTAGACACAGCAGAATACCATAGTTGCTAGCAACTAGATATAGTAGAATACCATAATTGCTAGCAACTAGACACAGCAGAATACCATAGTTGCTAGCAACTAGATATAGTAGAATACCATAATTGCTAGCAACTAGACACAGCAGAATACCATAGTTGCTAGCAATTAGACACAGCAGAATACCATAGTTGCTAGCAACTAGACACAGCAGAATGCCATAGTTGCTAGCAACTAGATATAGTAGAATACCATGACTTAACTGCTATTGTTATTTCCTGCTGCAACTCATTGAAGCTCACCCCTGCTTGTCCCTCTCCTCGCTTGAAAAAAATCCAAGCAGCGTATTTGTATTGCAGTTTGCCATCCCAAGTGATCATGAGTAATTCAGGTCTTTACTGGCCTTCATAATCACCATGCAGGTTTGCTGCACACTACTATGTATTGTAACCTAAAGTAAGCCTGACAAAAGACTTTGGAGAGAAGTTTACTAATTGCTGAAGGTCTGAGGAGAGTCACATGAGTGTGTGTGTGTGTGTGTGGGGGGGGTGATAGAAGCAGAACCTAAACCTCAGAAAACAGATTCTGGTTGGTTAGTTAGAAAAAATATGATAAACTGATTACTCTTCTACAAATACAGAGGCATTGACTGTTGATATTAACCCTCTCCCGGCCGCCTAACGCCGATCGGTGGTGTGAGAGTGGCGCTCACAGGACCGCCTAAGGCCGATTGGTGTCAAAGTACTGAAGGCAGAGTTATCAGGGAATGTGCGCTCGTTTTAATATAAACATTAGCTTTTTTTTAATTGGTAAAAAAAAAAAATGAATCGCAGCAGAGACCACCAAAAGAATGCTCTATTAGTGGGAAGAAAAGGAGGTAAAATTAATTTGGGTGCTAAGTTGTATGGCCGAGCAATAAACTGTTAAAGTTGTAAAGTGCTGAATTGTAAAAAATCGCTTGGTCGCCAGGAGGGTATAAAACTGTGGTCCTCAAAAAGTTAGAATCACATACATTTTAGGAGTAAGCATGCTCTGTGTGGGCATTTATTTAGTTAATACAGGTTTCCATTAAATGAAACTTGACAATATTCATGCAAGGTAAAAGTATGGGCCCCACCTTGGGCCAAGTACTGGATACCTGTACCTTTTGATGTGGGATTTGAGCCTTTTGACAAGGGTTCAAATCACAGCTCAAGCCAGTATGTAAAACAGTAAGGAGCCTTTAGGCAAGGTTTCCTAATGATCCTGGTCACCCATTGAGTACGCTTTATGTGCCTGCAGCTCTGGGGCTTTGAATCCACCAAAAGAAAAACACAATATAAATGTTCTGTGTCTTGTGAAAAACCCACCTTTGCTATGGAACCGATTAATGGTGTGAAAGGACAAAATAAACTAAAGAAATAAACAATTGTATCTATCTTCCTTCTTCTAAAAATGACTTTTTAAGATATTCCACAGTTTTATTTTATGTGTAATGTTTAAATCTACTTTTTACATTTTAACTGTTTTAGGCCCGGTTCACACTTGCGGTGGCCCTCCGGAATCGCCGTGCCGGAGCCGCACCGCCTGCAGAACGGACGGAACGGACGCACGGCATAGCAATTAAAGCCTATGCGTCCGTTCACATGGGTCCGTTCTGCAGAACCGGAGCCGGACCGGATCCGGGCCGGATCCGGACTCCGGCCTCCGTTCCAACATGCGCTATTTTTTCATCCGGCCCCTCCGGCAGCCGTATCCGGGGCGGAGCCGGACTGCACCATCCGGCCAATACAAACAAATGGGAACCGGAGGCCGCACAACACACTGGCTGAGAAATCCGGATGTTCTACCCCACTTCCTATGCGGATTTTTGCGGCGATATTGGCTGGGGACACATGGGCAAGCATTTTGGAGTGGAGCAGCACGACCTGTAGGTGTTGGCAGGATGTTGGCAGCATGTCGGAGGTGGAGGTGAGTGCTAAACAGCAGAGGGCCTGATTCCACAGGTCCCCCTTCTGCTGACCTCCCAGACCCCAACATTTTTTTTTTTTTTACGTTAACTTTGCCAAACGGATCCGGATCGCATCCTGATGCAACCTGACCGGATCCGGATCGGATCCGGATCAGAACCGTACGGTTCCGATCCGGATCCGGTCCGGATCCGGTCAGGTCATCCGGTCCGTTTGGCAAACAACCGCTAATGTGAACCGGGCCTTATTGTTTTTGCTCAATGACACATTCATTGAAGCATGCCAGCGCTAAAATCTATTAACTGTTGACCCTTTTTATCTCTTTCCTGCTCTCAGAAGCCATTTTCTGCATTTTCTTATCAGTGAGGGTCACACTGTAGTCACTTTCTGTCTGAATCAGGACGGAGTCAGCCACTTACATACCTGATATTTAACTCTTTCAGGCAGAGAAAGAAAAAAGTAGCATAGTTATTTGTGTACATACCCATGTCTATCTCATCATGCCACATGTCACCTCGGGTATCCTTTAAGAGAGGCATTCCAGCTACAATGTGATTGGACAATCTTTACAATCTTACCAAAATCAGAGTAATGTGAAGACTCGCAGATTAGATGCAGTTCGGATATATTGTTCAGGTAGGTTTTTATACTACGTGGGTGCGGCATTACGGGATAGAGGTTATATATTGTACAGCCTATCGCCAGCCTTAGCTTCAGTTCCTAATATTGACATTTGCATGTTAGAGACTCCTGAACATTGGAAGCAGCTCACTGAGTTATTTTACTGATTTTACAGAGCTGCTTTTAAATCAAGCTGCTCTTACAAAGAAATTGCTACCTGGATACAGTTTCTTTGGGGATTTTATTCCTTGACACGATAGTAATGAAGACATTCTTTTTACTCAGTATATTCTATTATGATATTGGGGCAAAGAGGTCTTTCGGTTCAGACTAGATAAAAGTCTGAACCAAAAAATAATCAGGGAAGGTCTGAAACACTTTCCAGCAATGCTATCTATTTTATACTTCCCGACAAGGAAGATGATCATTTAATGGCCAGTGGTCTGTTCTTGATTTCCAAATAGGACTGTAAGTGTGGTCTGTAATTGTAAGGAATAATCTGTCTCCAAGTTACTTTGTGCTTTCAGCATTCTCTCAGCTGAAATATGACTTCTCGGCGCTTTAGGCAAACAGTAATAGATGCAATTTCACTTGGTTGCTTTTTCATTTTGAGATAGCATGTCTGCTGCCTGAAAAGAAGAAGAATGCAGGAAATTCTTCATAAAGACATCCAAACATGATTTATAAGTATAATAAACGGCTGTCCTCGGAAGTCATCAGATCTACATTGTGAATGATCAAGTTACCTGTGTGTTAGAGCAAATGGTTGGAAATAACAACATGCATTAGGATAAGAACCTGCTTTTAAACGACTGTGTTTTTATTTGTGTCTTGTATGCAGTATCTGTCGGGTATGAGTATGACTCATGCCCCGATGTCGTGCTGTGGGAAAGGAGGACAGTCACCTTGCAAGGCTTTGAGATGGATGCTTCAAATCTTGGAGGATGGACCTTTGACAAACATCATATATTAAATCCTCAGAATGGTAAATATATATTTCTGTGGCTATTCTGTCATTTTATTCTGTAAACTATGTCTAATGTTAGCATTAATATGTAAAGGGAGTCTGAAGCGATTGAAAAAAAAAGATACTCAACTAAGCAGAGGGAAGGCTCTGGGTCCTATAAAGCCTTCCCATTCCTTACCTGGTCCCGTTGTTCCTGTGCTGGCTCCCCCGCCAGCAGTCTCAGACTGATCGGTGAGGGACTGCTCAATGACACAGCTCGATGTCTTTAGGAACCCGAGGGCTCCCCAAAGACAGGCCGCTCCATACTGCCCATGCGCAAGCACAATGTCTCGTGCACATGCGCAGTACAGAGCCGCACGTACAGAGCATGTGAGCTCCCAAAGACTTCTGAAGCCTCCCGCAACAGGAGATTTGAACCGGGGATCCAGCGCCGGAATGCAGGAACTGTGAGAGGAACAGGAAGGCTCATTAGGACCCAGAGCCTTCCCTTTCCTTAGGTAAGAATCTGTTTTTTTCTTGTTTGTTTTGTAAATTAGCTTCAGACTTGCTTTAACCAGTTAAACCACCTTTTAAGAAGACACAATGGGAACCAAATCTGCTCACTATAAATTTAACCCATTCAGTAACTGAAACACGTGCTTTCCTTTTAAGGGATTTTGAAGTGAGAGGGATATGGAGCCTGCCATATTTATTTAATTTAAACAACACCAGTTGCCTGGCAGGCATACTGATGCTGTTCCTCTAATACTTTTTAGCCATAAACCCAGAACAAGCATGGAGATTAGATGTCTCTGACAAAAATCTGATAATATTAGCTGCATGCTTGCTCCAGATGTGTGATCCAGACACTACTGATGGTCAGCAGGATTGCTAACAACTGGTATTGTTTAAAAGGTAATACATATGGCAGCCTCCATATGCCTCTCTCTCTTCAGGTTCCTTACTTTTCTCAGCCTTGTCGGATAATTACAGATGTGACTTATTTCATACATGCAAGATTTTGTGAGCAAACACAAGAAAATAATAGAAAAATAATAGGACAAAAGTATTAAAGCGGAATATAACCCTGCATTTCAACTTTGCTCTAAAACATTATTTACAGCATATTATATGCAAAAAGCATTTTTTTTTACTAGACCAGCATTGGAAGGGTTAAACACAGAGGTTTTAAAGGGATACTGTAGGGGGTCGGGGGAAAATGAGCTGAACTTACCCGGGGCTTCTAATGGTCCCCCGCAGACATCCTGTGTTGGCGCAGCCACTCCCCAATGCTCCGGCCCCGCCTCCGGTTCACTTCTGGAATTTCTGACTTTAAAGTCAGAAAACCACTGCGCCTGCGTTGCCGTGTCCTCGCTCCCGCTGATGTCACCAGGAGTGTACTGCGCAGACACAGACCATACTGGGCCTGCGCTGTGCGCTCTTGATGACATCAGCGGGATCGAGGACACGGCAACGCAGGCGCAGTGGTTCTCTGACTTTAAAGTCAGAAATTCCAGAAGTGAACCGGAGGCGGGGCCGGAGCATCGGTGAGCGGCTGCGCGGGCACAGGATGTCTGCGGGGGACCATTACAAGCCCCGGGTAAGTTCAGCTCATTTTCCCCCGACCCCCCTACAGTATCCCTTTAAGTTCCGTGGAGAGATATGCAGACGTTCAGATAGTTACATTCTATTTAGTTATATGTATATATTTAGAAATGTTACACACTCTTTGGCTGTCCTCCAACTCCTTCTCAGTGAGAGAGATGAGTCACATTCAACACTTAGATACATTTATGTAAACAAAATGTATCTCTCTCAAGTTTGGATGCGTCTGCAGAAATCTCCAAGAACTTTAAAGCCCTGTGTAACCCTTCCAATGCTGGTCTAGTAAAAAAAAATGCTGGTTGCATATAATATACTGTAAATAATGTTTTAGAGCAAAGTTGAAATGCAGGGTTATATTCCGCTTTAATACAAGCTAAATGAACCCCTTCTTCACCTAATCTGCTAATCAGCCACACTTCAGTTTAGGTGTTGAAAAATCATAAAATGTAATATTCATGTAAATACATTCAAATAAGCACATTTCTTCCAGAGTAAAATGAGCCATAAATTATTTTTTCTCCTATGTTGCTGACACTTATATGAGGTACCAGAAATCTGACAGAACTGACAGGTGTTGGAGTAGCCCATCTTCTCATGGGGTTCTCAGGGTTTTCTTTATTTTCAAAAGCACTTAGTGAATGGCAGTTGCTCCGTCCAACTGCCAAACAAGTGTGAAGCCAGCAGGGAGGCTGGCCAGCATCTTTGTATAAATCATTTTTAGGGAGTGTCTTTATAAAGAAATAAAGGCCATGCTGAGAACTCTCCATGAAGAGATGGACTAGACCAAAACCTGTCGGTTCTGTCAGGTTTTTACTACCTACTGTAAGTGACAGCAACATAGGAGAAAAGTAATTTGTGGCTAATTTAATTCTGGATTAAATGTACTTTTGTATGTGATGCATTTTACATTTTTTCACGATTGTGGTCCTTTAAGGCATGTTAAAAACTAAATAAATGAGCTTACTACTTAAACTTTATTTCTAAGTGTACCTCCATTCCTCACCAAGCAAACAAGGCTTATTCTTTATAAGATAAAAATTTTCAACACCTTAACTGAAGTGCGGCTGCTGTCACAGCAGATTAGGTAAAGAAGGGTTCATTTAGTTTGTATAAATACTTATGTTATTTTAATTTTATTTTATTTTCTTGTGTTTGCTCACAAAATCTTGCATTTATGAAATAAGTCACATCTGTAATTATCCGACAAGGCTGAGAAAAGAAAGGAATAATAAGGAGAGATTTATTATAATAACATTTATTTTGTTACCCCATAGTAATCGAGTGTAGTTTGTGCTCATATCCAAATAGTCTATGCTTTGGTTCTGGGAAGTGAAGTGGTAAAGGGCCAGGACCTTATAAAACTCTGCCTTACCAGCAGCAAACCACAGTACAAGGTCAACATCGTAAAGGACAACTGAAGTGAGAGGTATATGGGGGCTGCCATATTTATTTTATTTAAAGCAACACCACCTGGCAGCCCTGCTGTTCTATTTAGCTGCAGTGGCGCCTGAATCACACAGAAACAAGCATGCAGCTTATCTTGTCATATTTGACAAATATGTCAGTAACACCTGACCTGCGGCATGCTTGTTCAGGGTCTATGGATAAAAGTATTAGAGGCAGGAGATCAGTAGGATAGCTAAGCAACTGGTATTGCTTAAAAGGAAATAAAAATATGCTACAATCACCTAATTTGCTAGGTATGTTTATATTCAAAAATAGTTTTTTTTTTTACTTGGTAAAATGACATTTTACTTTGGTACACTCTAATACATATACTGAGTCTCAAGTATCACGTTTTATATACATGTTATACATTTTTTTTAAAACGGGCAGCATGCCTCCCCCCCCCCCCCCCAATATTTAACCCTTTGTTCCCCATGGGGCCTGGTATAGCCAGAATTGAGAAGAACTGATAGACACATCTGGCGCTCAGCAAAGGAGGTGCGATGGCTGTACAGTAGGGTAGACTAACGCAATGTGCATGATGTCATGTAAATCTGAGTTCCATACATCCATGTACCTCCACTCTACCATTATTTACAGAGAGGAATTCTTTTTTAGGACATCACTGTACCATTTTTTATGACTCTACATTTGCTCAAGAATAAGTTAGACATGAAAAGCATATGTGTCAGCTTTACCTAGTCACGCTGCCAAACAAGAAAGTAGATGGTCACATACATAAGAATTTTTACCATTTTCAATTTGATTCAGAAGTTTGTTATCAAAAGATACAACAATTTTGTAAACGAAAGCACACAAATATGACGATTCAGTAAGCAACAAACAAAACATTTCTACTCATTTCTATTGGTTCACTTTTGAGAATTAATCAAAATGTACATTGAATCAAATAAAAATTATTATTTGTAAAAAAGTTTGATTCGAATTGATTCAATAAAACAATAGTAGTAGAAAAGATCTGATTTTCTCTCCTTGTAGGTGGGCGCATTAGGTGTAATGAGAGAGTTGACCCTAGCTGTGTTATGTTGCAAATATGCCTGCACCACCTGTGTATGTGATTACTTAATAGGCATAGAAAAAAAGGCTTTTAGACAATGGGCTCTCATATTGCTATTTAAATCAAACCAACGCCTTTTACATGTACTGAAGGACACTGATTTTTTTTCTTATAATGACCTTGCCATTATTCTTAAATGCAGAAAGCTCTAATGCATAGCTAGTTTCCATTATTTCAAGAGATATATTGATTCTCAGCTGGATTTTCCTCCAGACCTGTAAAATGGCTTTTGAAGAAAGTGTCAAGTTGATATTTAATGAAGCTCTCTAAAAGGAGAGATGTTATGGTTAAGTATTGCTGCTGTTTGATTAGGTCACTTTCGAGTGTACTATACAGTCACCTTTCTCAACTGCAGTGAAGAATATTTTTCCACTAGTACAAGACTGACTTTAAGTGGTTTTATGACTCTTTGTCACACTATTAGTCACAATGCCTGCTGTTATGAATTGTTGTTAATGTAATGCACTCATAATTCTCAAAGGTTCAGCCTTCAACCCATCTATGCCCTTGAGGCCCCATTCACACTTGCAAAACGCAAGCGATTTTGCTAGTGTTTTGCTGTGGCGATTTTTGTCGATTAATGCCAAAATTCGCCATTCACACTTGGGGCAATTTTCCGCAATTGCGATTAGCGTTTCTGTAGCACTACACGCGATCGCCAGAAAATCATCTGAAAATGGTGCAGGATACACATTTTTTGGAGCGCTTTGCGTTAATCGCAGGTGATTAACGCAAATCGCCCAAGTGAGAACGGGCCCATAGGTTTCTATTGCACTAGCGCTTTCAAAAGCGCTAGCGCTTGAGAGTTTTGCCGAAATCGCCGGCAAAACGCTCATGTGTGAACGGGGCCTAAGTAGATGTTTCAGCTTTCTCTGTTATAATGCTGCTGCTGATAAACATTCATATGCCGGTAGCACATATAAAGATGTTACTATTAGTTGTATGCTTGTTAGTTGAAATGTACAACATTCCTGTTATGTATGTCCCAGGAGGTATGAGCGAGAATGCCTCTGGCTGTCTCACTAAAAATTTCCTTGAACTGTGGTTCTGCAGATTTTTACCAGAATACTTTTGGGAATTGCACTGAAGTCGCCATTGAACCCGCCTACTTTAGTGGTTCATAGCAAAACCCCTATAGAAGATGTAATCACCAAATTCGCTAATATATTAAGGAGAATAGTGTGAATTGGGGAAGAAAACTTTTTAAAGAGACCGTGTAATTTTTGAGAAAATCTATTTTCAAATGACGATAGGAAAATGTTTTTTCCTTTTTAATTGGTTAAACAACAGAATGTTTCTACCCGTGGGTATTTAAAATTTACATATATACCCCAGAAACAAGGAGACCCTCAGATGCCCCCCCCCCCACCCCCCCAGATGAAACAGGTACAGGGGTACTAATGTGCCCCTTACCCATTTTCACGAAGGGTTAAAGTTAAGTAAATACATAACAAGGAAAACGTCCTTTATTCTTGGAAATGATCTCCGGCTAATATCCTCTGGGTGTTAATTAAAGATCCCCATTGCACATCTGTCCAATTGCTGATCCTGGCTAGTATTTGCTATACTAATGTATTGCAAGCCCCTGCACATGCGTTCTAGGCTCTGAATTCTGGCCATATCAGCCTGCATGGGTGACAAGGGATTAAAAGGGCTTGGTAGGGGAGGACCCCATATCTTTTTTTGATATATTTATTTTGTATGAATATGGTAGATACCTTATTTTTCAGACTATAATTTGCTCTGGACTATAAGACACAACTAGGTTTAGAAGGCTAAAATCAGGGAAAAAATAATACTAAACCTGGTTCGTCAATAATATCGGGGCATCTTCAAACACAAATATCAGCAGCAAGTGACAACAATATGAAGTGCATAGTGCAAGGCAACTACTCATATAAACATTTGTAACCTTTTTCATAAAAAAGTCACTCACTTAAAAAAACAAAAACTTTCTGCTCTCTGCACAATTGTTCTAATGACTGCAACTGTTCAGCCACTGATAAGGAATCATACAAAGTTTTGCAGACAAAGATTTCTAGACAGTCCCTATTCAGTGTTCAGGAAGGTCTAGTGTACAGTGCCCAGCCCCCAACCTCTCCACCCCCTCCCCAAGTGCCGTGTGCTCGCTGTAGTGATGCTGGAGAAGGCTGCAGAGACAGACAGTTCTGTTTCATCAGAGATGAAAAGAGTGAGTGTAATAAGCTGAGGCTGGGAGCATCCTCGTCTGTCAGTTTTCTGTATGCATGCAGGGATGGTGGTGAGGGGAGTTGGCAGGAGGGGGCACCATCCAAAGTTTTGCAGAGGGGCCCAGTGATTTCCAGTTTTGCCCCTGCATGACAGTAAAAGAAATAGTGCAAGATCGGCAGCTTACCCACGTGGGTTGAAATGAGGAAGAAGCCAGATGGCCATGCTGCGTTCGCTGCCACCTCCTGATGTACTGGGGATTCAGCGTGATATGTTTGTGTCTCAATCCACCATTTGTACTGGCCAGTGTAAAGAGCAGGGAGAGGCAAGACTCAGTAAACTAAGCTGGTGGTCTTGCTGCATGGGTCTGCACTTCCACATACAGGATGAACCATGCTTCCTCCCAACTTGGTGAGGGACTGCAGATGCTGCGATTGGTGACAATAGCCCTGCGGGTGGGACAAAGGCACCGCTCTTTGACCAATCACAATCCCCCCACAGCAGCTCATACCAGTCAAGGGGGGAGATATTGTGATTAGTTAATTGTATCGCCACTGCCAGCCGCCCTGCGCTCTGCTGTCTCCCCTTAGAAGATCACTAGGCTAGGCTAGCCACAATCTGCTTGTCGCTAGCCTGATTTATTGATGTGAGGCTGTCAATCAGCCTCCTCCTCACCACTACCTCCATGACAGGCTCCACCCCATTACAATACTCCTGGGTCGCAGCATAGTTAGAGATATTGGGATTGGTGCTGATAACCCATTGGGTTATCAGCATCAAACCCAGCATCTGCATTGCAGTCACTAACCAAGCTGGGCGGAAGTGTGTTGTATCCTGTATGCAGAAGTCCCGACCCACACAGCGAGACCACTGGCTGAGATGTCTTCCGACCTAGTCGGAGTAGTCTGAAAAATATGGTACATTATCTCTCTGTCATCATCTGTCAATTAAAAAAACATTTTTCTTATCGTAACTTTAAATTAAATTTTAGTGATTAAAGGGTCTTTGCCATAAACCATAGAAGTTGGCAACTTTGACTTCAATGCAATTTCACCTCCAAACCTGCTGGCGACAATGTGAAAGGTAAATACGTAGCAATTCTCTGAAAAGGTTAGGTATGCAGAAATGGGTCAATTCCCCACAATATTGAACTTTCCAAACTTGCCTGCTCACCCCAATGTACCAGGCAATCCTCAAGGCAGTGTCACTTGCCTATTTCCCTTTATATGCTGAGCTTCAGATTACATACTTGCTTTGGAGATAATTTTGCAGCGTATTTGTTGAAAGATGATAAGCTATGGAAACTGATCCCTTCCTTTGCCTCTGGACCTGGACATGTTTCTGAAGCTAATTGTTTACTTTTAATGTAGTTCATGCCCGAAGATGTTTATACTGTTAAATTTTAAAAACTTGCCAAGATTTTCTCTAGGCAAAGAGAAAAAAAAAACCTGACAAATGCGCCGGACAAAACATGCCAAGTCTATTTTGAAATACTGCTATTTGTGATTGCCAGTAATGCCGGTTGTAGACAATTCCCATCATTTGTATCCGCTTGGCGAATGCTCACGTCACGTGGGCACCATCTGAGACATTTCCTCCAACTGAATAAACATATCAGAACCATTATTTTTATTGAATTCTTGCAAATGCAAAAACAAAAATGGTTTGGCAGATTTGGGAATTTGATTATTTACAGATGTACAACAATAAATATGAAGTTTAATCACAGTTAAGATTTTCAGTTAGAGTATAGGACACTTAATGGTTCCCATACATGGTACAATTTTTTCATCCAATCTTACCATTTCTATGTAGTATAAGGGTAAATTAAGTGAATATACTGAAATGATAATTTAGGCAGTTCCCTTATATTACATAGAAATAGTAAGATTGGTTGAAAAAATTAAACCATGTGTGGGCACCATTACACTTAAACTCCAATGAGAACTTGAAAGAATCTTTCCATGAAGAGCTCCCAATAAACAGCAGCTCTAAAGGGGGTCACTAATGATCTTATCACTGCTATGTAATATGAGGGACTATCTATAAAGTATCTGTGCAAAGTACAGTCACTCAGTTTGCTCTTCTACTACAGAGACTTGGTTATAGTGTACAATCAAGATTGTATCAGTTGTGTCACCTTAAAGAGAACCCGAGGTGGCATATTGTAATCCTAATAGGACCCAGAGGCATGTTGTGTGCACAATTACATGCCTCTGGGTAATCGTAGCCGCCCCCCCCCCCCGCTCTGCTGTCCCCCTTAGAAGATCGCCAGGCTAGCCACAATCTGCTTGTTGCTAGCCTGCTTTATTTATGTGAGGTTGTCAATCAGCCTGCTCCTCACTGCCGCCATAAATAAAGCAGGCTAGCGACAAGCAGATTGTGGCTAGCCTGGTGATCTTTTAAGGGGTGACAGCAAAGCCGGGAGGGGGGGGGGGGGCTGGCAGCGGCGATACAATGACCCAGATGAGTGTCATTGTGTGCATGACATGCCTCTGGGTCCTATTAGGATTACAATATGCAACCTCGGGTTCTCTTTAAAGGTGTCCCATTGACGCTACAATTTTTTCATCAAATGTGATCTTTGGACACACTTTTAACGATTGTAAGTAATCAGAAAGTAAAGATCAATTATCTCCATAAATAGATCAACCAGGGCATTTTGTCTCTTCAGATACGATCGTAAAATCCAACTTTCAAATCAATTAAATGTTCTGTTCCAATTGACCAAAGAATTGTTTTAAATCAATTTTCACCATGCACTGTGCAATTTCTAGTGTTGGGCGAACAGTGTTCGCCACTGTTCGGGTTCTGCAGAACATCACCCTGTTCGGGTGATGTTCGAGTTCGGCCGAACACCTGATGGTGTTCGGCCAAACCGTTCGGCCACATGGCCGAACTAAGAGCGCATGCCCGAACGTTCCCCGAACGTTCGGCTAGCGCTGTGATTGGCCGAACGGGTCACGTGGTTCGGACCCGAACGCGCTCTGATTGGCCGAACTGTCACGTGGTTCGGGTAAATAAATACCCGAACCACGTCATATCTCCGCCATTTGTCTGTGGGTTTAGCTTTGGGTAGGCAGGCAGGGTAGTTCGCGCTCCAGCCACGCTAGCCAGGGTCCCCCCAGTCATTGTGTCGCTGCTGGGAATAGTAGTACACCGCTCGCTCAGCCACACTATATAGCATTCTGTTTACTGCCACTCTGTGTACCTCGCTCAGCCACACTATATAGCATTCTGTTTACTGTTCTGTGTCTGCTCGGAATAGTAGTACACCGCTCGCTCAGCCACACTATATAGCATTCTGTTTACTGCCACTCTGTGTACCTCGCTCAGCCACACTATATAGCATTCTGCTTACTGTTCTTTGTCTGCTGGGAATAGTAGTACACTGCTCGCTCAGCCACACTATATAGCATTCTGTTTACTGCCACTCTGTGTCTGCTGGGATTGGAATAGTAGTACACTGCTCGCTCAGCCACACTATATAGCATTCTGTTTACTGCCACTCTGTGTACCTCGCTCAGCCACACTATATAGCATTCTGTTTACTGCCACTCTGTGTCTGCTGGGATTGGAATAGTAGTACACTGCTCGCTCAGCCACACTATATAGCATTCTGTTTACTGCCACTCTGTGTACCTCGCTCAGCCACACTATATAGCATTCTGTTTACTGCCACTCTGTGTCTGCTGGGAATAGTAGTACACCGCTCGCTCAGCCACACTATATAGCATTCTGTTTACTGCCACTCTGTGTACCTCGCTCAGCCACACTATATAGCATTCTGTTTACTGCCACTCTGTGTCTGCTGGGAATAGTAGTACACCGCTCGCTCAGCCACACTATATAGCATTGTGTTTACTGCCACTCTGTGTACCTCGCTCAGCCACACTATATAGCATTCTGTTTACTGCAACTCTGTGTCTGCTGGGAATAGTAGTACACTGCTCGCTCAGCCACACTATATAGCATTCTGTTTACTGCCACTCTGTGTACCTCGCTCAGCCACACTATATAGCATTCTGTTTACTGCCACTCTGTGTCTGCTGGGAATAGTAGTACACTGCTCGCTCAGCCACACTATATAGCATTCTGTTTACTGCCACTCTGTGTACCTCGCTCAGCCACACTATATAGCATTCTGTTTACTGCCACTCTGTGTCTGCTGGGAATAGTAGTACACCGCTCGCTCAGCCACACTATATAGCATTCTGTTTACTGCCACTCTGTGTACCTCACTCAGCCACACTATATAGCATTGTGTTTACTGCCACTTTGTGTCTGCTGGGAATAGTAGTACACCGCTCGCTCAGCCACACTATATAGCATTGTGTTTACTGCCACTCTGTGTACCTTGCTCAGCCACACTATATAGCATTGTGTTTACTGCCACTCTGTGTTTGCTGGGAACAGTAGTACACCGCTCACCCGCCACTGTATAGCATTGTGCTCTGTGTCGCTGCTGGGAATAGTGGTACACCGCTCACCCGCCACTGTATAGCATTGTGCTCTGTGTCGCTGCTGGGAATAGTGGTACACCGCTCACCCACCACTGTATAGCATTTCTGTACTGCCACTGTACTGCTGCCAGTCAGCGTGTACTTTAAGGATAAGTGAAATGAGGAAGAAATCCGGTGAAAGAGGGAGGGGCAAGGGAAGAGGTGTTTCCCCTGACGGTTCACGTACAGGCCACAGGGGAGCACCCAAGAAAACCCACTCAATACCGCCCATGTTGTCCAGGACAACAACCCTCACAAATCCAAAAGAACAGGACCAGATAATTACTTGGATGACCTCTCAAGCGTCCAGCAGTGCGTTAAGCAGCACCAGCACATCACGCACGAGGTCCGAGTCCTCAGCCAGTTACAAGGAGCCAGTGGGCACAAAGCTGACACAACCGGCAGCGACACCACGCACACAACTGCCAGATAACCAGTCCGATGAATTACCTCAGGACACAATGGGGTATTCGCAGGAGCTATTCCCAGCCCAACAAACTTCCACCTTTCAAAGGTCAATGGAGGAACAGCCAGAAATGTTGTGCCCGGATTCACAACCATTAACTGTGGGAAATGCACCACGCACTGAAATACAAGGCGAGTCCGAGGAGGACTCGGAAACCCAAATCCCAGTGCAAGTTGGGCAGGAGGGGTTGCAATTGCAGGAGGTCGGCCGACAAGATCTGGAAGACGACGTTGGAGTGAGCTGCGCAGAGGTTGTTCTGGGGAGCTCTACTCCACGGCGGCGGCCCCCCACAATGACATATGACGAGTTTCAGGAGATGGAAGAGGAGGGTATGGACAATGTGGACATAGACCCAGATTTTGTTTGTGAACGAGAACATCGCCGTCATAGCAGCAGCACAGATGAGTCTGTTGAAGAACCCACTGCTGCACGAGTTCGCCTTGTGCCACAAGGTAGGCGGCGCGCAATTTCAGGCACCACAAGCGTGGAAGTTCAAGTGAGAGGCAAAAGAGGCGCAAACAGAAATCGCCAGCAAGCAGGTGCTCCAAAGTCTGGGCTTTCTTTGAAGACTGCACTGAGGATGGTACTATGGCGATTTGCAAGGTGTGCAAGACCCGCCTGAGCAGGGGGAAAAGTATTAACAACCTCTCCACCACCAGCATGAGCTGCCACATGCTATCCAAACATCCCACTCTGTGGGCAAACGCGGCAGGACAGGGTACCAGCAACACTGCCTCCCTTGGGGTCACCAGACTCACCACCAGACCCGCCTCAGCAGCAGCAGTAGCCCAGCCATTGTGTGGTTCACAACATTCACAAACATCAGACGCTGACACTGTCACTTTCCGGAGTAGTGCTCTTGAGGTCTCCCAGTGTTCATCAAACACAACAACCAACAGCCCTTCAGTGTGCAGCCCTACGATTCAGTTGTCTGTCTCGGAGATGTTTGATCGCAAGAGGAAATTGCCAGCAAATGACCCCCGGGCCATGGCAGTAACAGCCAGCATAGCCAAGCTTCTGGCCTGCGAAATGCTGCCATATCGAGTGGTGGAGACAAACAGCTTCAAGGGCATGATGTCAGTGGCCATCCCACGTTACGTGGTTCCCAGCCGCTACCACTTTGCGCGCTCTGCAGTGCCTGAGTTGTATGAGCACGTGGTCAGCAAAATAACCCGAAGCTTGAAGAATGCCGTTGCCTGCAAGGTTCACCTCACCACTGACACCTGGGCGAGTGCATTCGGCCAGGGTCGATACATCTCCCTTACCACGCACTGAGTGAACCTTGTGGAGCCTGGCAGCGATTCCTCACCTGCTACGGCGCGGGTGTTGCCCACGCCGCAAACAGCTGCACTGCCGTCCCTCCCACTGGATAACAACAGCAGCACCTACCTCTCTGACTCCTTCTCCTCCAACGCATCTCAAAGCTGTACCTCATCCGGAAACGCTAACCCAGCAGCAGTAGGATCGTGGAAGCAGTGCAGCACAGCTGTTGGCATGCGTCAGCAAGCGTTGCTGAAGCTGATCTGCCTTGGGGATAAGCAGCACACAGGGGAGGAAATTTGGAGGGGAATAAAGGAACAGACGGATTTGTGGCTGGCACCGCTGGACCTGAAACCGGGCATGGTTGTGTGTGATAATGGGAGTAATCTCATTCGCGCTTTAAGGTTGGCTAAGCTGACACACATCCCTTGCCTGGCGCACGTGACGAACCCAGTAGTTCAGCGGTTCCTGAGGACATACCCAGGCGTGGCCGATCTTCTGTTGAAGGTGCGACGAGTGGCCAAACATTGCAGAAATTCCAGTACTGCTTCGGGGGCACTCGTCAAGATGCAGGAGCGCTTCAATCTCCCCCACCATCGCTTGCTGTGTGATGTCCCTACGCGCTGGAATTCTACGCTGCACATGCTAGCCCGCTTTTGCGAGCAGAAGAGTGCAGTGGTCCAGTGCATGACGGCGCAGTACAGAGGCGCATCCGGACAGCTGCCAAGCTTCTGTGGATCCGATTGGGCCAACATGTTGGACCTCTGCCAAGTCCTCCAAAATTTTGAGCAATCCACGTTGCTTGTGAGCAGTGACAACTCTTCAGTCAGCATTACCATACCACTGCTGTGTTTACTGAAGAGGTCAATGTTGAAAATCAAGGAAACAGCTGTCATGATGCAACTGGGGGAATCTGAAGGAGAAAACGATCAGCGTGATGGTACCAACATTAGGCCATCCGCATCAGGAAACGCTGGCCCCAGCAGCTATGACGAAGAAGAGGAGGAGGAACAGCTGGAGTTGGAGCAGGAATTTCCTGCCACCACTGACGAGGGCCAGAACGGTGCACGTTGGACTTCCACAATTCAGCGTGAATGGTCAGCAGAAGCAGACCAGGAAGAAGGTGACGACTATGATGCATCACAACAACTATCACAACAACTATCACAACGCTCACAAGAGGATGATGAGGATTCTGGCAGGACTCTGGCACACATGGCTCAATTCATGGTAGACTGCATTGAACGCGACCCACGCATTGTGCGCATTCTGGACAACACCAATTACTGGGTTTATACCCTTCTGGATCCACGGTACAAACACAATGTTCCAAAACTGCTTGAAGAAAGAGTCAGACAGGTCAAAATGGAAGAATACCAGCAGGCCCTTGTGGAGACTTTAGAGAGGAGATTGACATCCTCCCCCTCCTCTAGCCAGTTGTACGCCGACAGACTGACTTCCGCAAACCCAGGACGACCAGGAGGGCAGCAAACAACACAAGCCGCAGCTAGTGCCCAAAAGGGAATGGTATCGGCAGTGTCCTTGGAGTGGGAAAATTTTATGACACCCATGCAGCAGCAGCCCACAGAACAGCAAGCATGCAGATCCACCTCCAACACCGATCGCCTGGAGAAGATGGTCAAGGACTACATGTCAGATGGCGTAGCTGTGTTGAACAATCCATCTGCACCCTTCAACTATTGGGTATCGAAGCTAGACACCTGGCACGAACTGGCAATGTACGCAATAGAGGTGCTGGCTTGCCCGGCAGCCAGCGTTATGTCGGAACGCTGTTTCAGTGCTGCCGGAGGCATCATCACAGATCGGCGTATCCGCCTCTCCACAGAAAATGCAGACCGTCTGACTCAAATTAAAATGAATCAATCCTGGATTGGAAACGACTACGCAACACTCCTGGACCCCAACCAAGTAACCTGAACAATGACCATCTGTGATGGGTTAGTGTTTCCGGTCCCTGTTTATTGAACCTCTCATCTGTATTACATTTATGACTGCATGGCGGCAAAAAGCATTGCTATATCCGCACGCTATTTGTCCTCATGCAAGGCCTGGGATGTTGTGTCTCAAAAAGCGTGGCCTTCTCCTCCTGCGCCTCCTCCTGTTCCATCACGTGTGCTGCTGCTGCTGCTGCTGGGTTAGCGTTTCCGGTCCCTGTTTATTGAACCTCTCATCTTTATTACATTTATGACTGCATGGCGGAAAAAAGCATTGCTATATCCGCACGCTATTTGTCCTCATGCAAGGCCTGGGATGTTGTGTCTCAAAAAGCGTGGCCTTCTCCTCCTGCGCCTCCTCCTGTTACATCACGTGTGCTGCTGCTGCTGGGTTAGCGTTTCCGGTCCCTGTTTATTGAACCTCTCATCTTTATTACATTTATGACTGCATGGCGGAAAAAAGCATTGCTATATCTGCACGCTATTTGTCCTCATGCAAGGCCTGGGATGCTGTGTCTCAAAAAGCGTGGCCTTCTCCTCCTGCGCCTCCTCCTGTTCCATCACGTGTGCTGCTGCTGCTGCTGCTGGGTTAGCGTTTCCGGTCCCTGTTTATTGAACCTCTCATCTTTATTACATTTATGACTGCATGGCGGCAAAAAGCATTGCTATATCCGCACGCTATTTGTCCTCATGCAAGGCCTGGGATGTTGTGTCTCAAAAAGCGTGGCCTTCTCCTCCTGCGCCTCCTCCTGTTCCATCACGTGTTCTGCTGCTTGTGCTGGGTTAGCGTTACCGGTCCCTTTTCCTGGAACCTCTTCTCTGTATTACATTTATGACTTGCTGGGCAACAAAAAGCATGTTACCTGTGCAAAGAAACATGACATTTTCCACATTTAAAAGACAGTTTTTCCTTTGAAACTTTACAATCAATTTTCTCAAAAACTATAAGCTCTTTTTCAAATATTTTTTTTCCTCTTGTACTTACTCCCAAGGTGCACATACCCTGCAAATTTGGGGTATGTAGCATGTAAGGAAGCTTTACAAAGCACGAAAGTTCGGGTCCCCATTGACTTCCATTATGTTCGGAGTTCAGCGCGAACACCCGAACATCGCGGCGATGTTCGGCGAACGTTCGCGAACCTGAACATCTAGGTGTTCGCCCAACATTAGCAATTTCCTGTAAAATTCGATCATAAAAAGTGTGTCAAACGATTGCATCTTATGAAAAAAAATGTACATTTAATGGGCACCTTAAAGAGAAAACATGACCAAGTATTAAATCAGTAGCTGATACCCCCTTTCCCACGAGAAAGCTTTACCTTTTCTCAAACGGTCAATCAGGGGGCTCTGTAGGGCTGATATTATGTTGAAACTCCTCCCACAGTGTGATGTCAGGACCACAGTGCTGACATCACACTGTGGGAGCCTTGTTGCATTGTGGGAAATAACAGCTGTTTCGAACTGCTAAAAATGCAAGCAGCATCTCCTTCCAGTGACATCACCTGCCAGCAGAAAAAATGTCACCATGTGATAAATGTCAGAATGTAGATTGGGGAGAGGAAAGATTTTACAATGAAAAAAAAACTGACTAAATAATTTATACATAATTATTGTAAAAATTAAGCACTTTTGTTCATTACTTTATTTTCACTGGAGTTCATCTTTAAAGGACCTCTGTTGCAAAAATCATAACATATATTAATATAATCATAATAATATTAATGACCTAGTAGATGCAGTAGTGAGGAATGTTGCTATTGTTGCAGATGATACAAAATTGTGCAGAATCATCAACTCCCAGGAAGATAGTGTCATATTGCAACAGGATCTGGATAGGATGGCTATATGGGCACATAAATGGCAGATGAAATTCAATGTTGAAAAATGTAAAGTCATGCATTTTGGTCGTACCAATGGTCTAGCACCATACAAAATAAATGGGATACAGTTGGGGATATCAAACTTGCAGAAGGACTTAGGAGTACTCATCGACAACAAGTTAAATAATCGTACTCAATGCCAAGCCACTGCAGCTAAAGCTAACAAAATTGTGGGCTGCATTAAAAGGGAAATAAAAACTTGAGATGCTAGCATAATATTGCCCCTGTTTAACTCTCTAGTAAGGCCACATCTGGAATATGGAATTCAGTTCTGGGCACCACATTACAAAAAAGATATTGCAGTTTTAGAGCAGGTGCAGAGACGATACATCAGAGGGCAATATAATAGCTTGGCAGATGAGCTTTTTGTCCCTAGGCCTTCTCAAAGGACTAGAAGACATGATCTGTGCATGGAGGAAAAACGTTTTAGCCATTTATTTAGGAAAGGGTTCTTTACAGTAAGAGTGATTAAGATGTGGAATGCATTGCATTGGTTATGGCAAACTCTATACCTGCATTTAAAGGGGGCTTAGATGCTTTCCTTGCGTTGAAAGACATCCACGGCTACAATTACTAGGTAATGCCTAATGATGTTGATCCAGGGATTTTATCTGATTGCCATCTGGAGTCGGGAAGGAATTTTTCCCTTTTGGGGCTAATTGGACCATGCCTTGTAAGGGTTTTTTCGCCTTCCTCTGGATCAACAGGGATATGTGAGGGAGCAGGCTGGAGTTGTACTTTGTACTGGTTGAACTCGATGGACGTATGTCTTTTTTCAACCAAAATAACTAAATAACTATGTAACTATGTAACTATTTTAAATACTTGTAAGCGCATAAAAATAAGAAGTCCATTTCTTCCAGAGTAAAATGAGCCATAAATTACTTTTCTCCTATGTTGCTGTCACTTACAGTAAGTAGTAGAAATCTGACATTACAGATTTCGAACTAGCCCATCTTCTCATGGGGGTTCTCAGGGTTTTCTTTATTTTTAAAAGCACTTAGTGAATGGCAGTTGCTCCGTCCAACTGCTAAAAAGTGTGCAGTGAGCAGGGAGGCTGGAGAGCATCTTTGTATAAATCTTTTTCAGGGAATGTCTTTATAAAGAGTAAAGGTCATGCTGAGAATCCTCCATGAAGAGATGGACTAACCCAAAACCTGTTGTTAATGTCAGATTTCTACTATCTACTGTAAGTGACAGCAACATAGGGGAAAAGTAATTTATGGCTCATTTTGTGTGTATGTGTTTTAAATTTTAAGATTTTCGTGACAGTTCCTCTTTAAGATTGGCTTCCAAAAACAAATAGCATTTATAATACATGCATACAAGAAGTACATGTCTCCCAGATTAAAATGCACTATAAATTACTTTTCTCCTATGTTCCTGCCACTTACAGTAAGCAGTAAAAATCTGACAGGTTTTAGACTAGTCCATCCCTTCATGTGGAGTTCTCAGAGTTTTCTTTATTTTCAAAAGCTTTTACTGAACAGCAGTTGCTCAGTCCAACTGACAAAATAGTGTGAAAAAGAATAGGCAGGTTGGCAGATAACTATGTATAGATCCTTTCCAGGGATCACTTTTCTATAGCATAAAGAAATCCCACATAGGAAATGGGCTAGTCCAAAATCTTTCAGATCTGTCAGATTTTTACTGTGTACTGTAAAGACTTATTCATACCACACTTTAATCTGGGAGAAATGTACTTCTTATAAGTATGTGTACACATGTATTTTAAATGTTACCATTTTTCATGATAGTGGTCCTTCATGCTAAACCTATAAAGCCTCATTCGCATTAGGCAACGCAGATGGCCGTACGTTCAATGCAATTGCATGCCATCTGCATTTGCGCGTGTTGCGCTGCTGATCCCATTCATTACAGTGAATGAGATCAGCAATGCGCTTTGCTTATTGCACACCATGGGCTTGATTCACTAAACCGTGATAACGCATATCACGGCTGCGCTAGCGTTTTTTGCGCACGTTTCCGCGCATAATCGCGAATTTTCATGCGCAATCCTGAACTATTTCTTGCCAAAGTTTGCGATAGCGGCGCAGAAATTCACGATTGCTTGCAGAAAAGCAAAAACGCACGCAAAAACATTAGCGCAGCCGTGATTTGAGTTATCACGGTTAAGTGAATCAAGCCCCTTATGTGATACCAAAATGTGCATGGCAGCACGTATAGTGTGAACAAGGCCTTGAAATGTTTAACTTGTCACATTTAAAGAATATCCATTTGTTAATTTGCTTTTATGTTGTTTTCTTAGGAATACTGTACAAAGGAGATGGAGAAAACATATTCATACCTCAGCAACCCCCTGTGATCTCTACAGTGATGGGAAATGGCCAGCAGCGGAGCCTGTCCTGCTCCACTTGTAACGGACCAATTCATAACAATAAACTCTTTGCTCCTATTGCCATGGCAACTGGACCTGATGGCAGCATCTATGTTGGAGATTTCAACTTTGTGAGACGAATATACCCATCTGGAAATGTCATCAGCATTTTAGAGCTCAGGTACAAATATAAAATGTCATTAACGTTTTAAAAATTGGGCATGAATCATCTGGATTGGTCCCTGCGAGGTAGAAAAAAATATGACATATTTCTGGTTTTGCTAACTTAACAGACATATTAAACAAGCGCGACATGCAGGCAAATACCATAGGTCTTTGTGGTATTTTTACAAGTTTTCCTGATAATTTCCTATTTATGGAAACAATAAAAGTTGCCAATGCCATAGTAAACAACTAAATTGTTATGATGTACAATTGCAGTTCAGAAAAAAATGTGGAGATAGCCAGTAAATAAAATAATTTTTAGGCATTTAATAAGTGTAATTAGTTGCTTTCCTGGAACGTGACATAGGCCATAAAGCCATACCATTTATTCCACAGTAAAACAGTGCAATGTGTTTTGTAGATGTAAACCTACTTCTTCAGGTACATATGTATTTAGTGCATGGTGAACATAATATTCCAAATGCACAGGAATGCTTATGTATAAAAATATGTATACATTTATTTGCACATAATATACGTATATGTTATTGCCAAAGCCAGAAAAGTGGACAATTTCCAAATTGGCTGGCCAAAGTGGGAAGTGTTCAAGAGATGAGGACAAGGTTACATGTAAAAGAATACAGTGTACCTTGGATCGTGAGGTGACAAAAAAAGGATTTGCTTCTGAATGTGCGACCAGAAGACGCATGCCTAGTGCCTTTTATACACTATCCTGTGCTTAACACTAACCTCCCCTCTCCTCTGCTTAAAATTAACTGCCCCTGTCCTGTGCTTCACATTAACCTATCCTCTTCTTTGCCTACCATTAACCTGCTCCTCTCCTTTAGAGATGGCCCGAACCTCTGATTTTAGGTTCGCAAACCGGATTTGCGAACCTTCGCCAAACGTTCCATTCGCGCGAACTTTCGCGAACCGCAATACACTTCAATGGGAAGGCAAACTTTGAAAACTAGAAACATTGGCCACAAAAGTGATGGAAAAGATGTTTCAAGGGGTCTAACACCTGGAGGGGGGCATGGTGGAGCGGGATAGACGCCAAAAGTACCGGGGGAAAATCTGTATTTGACGCAAAGCAGCGTTTTAAGGGCAGAAATCACATTAAATGCTAAATTGCAGGCCTAAAGTGCTATAAAACATCTTGCGTGTGTATACGTCAATCAGAGAGTGTAATTAGAGTACTGCTTCACACTGACACACCAAACTCGCCGTGTAACGCACCTCAAACAGCTGTTTGTGTAGTGACGGCCGTGCTGGACTGGTGCGCACCATGGGCAGAGTGCAGGCCATGGCGTTTTTCAAGCCCATATGTTCTATCATTGAGCTGTGGTAGCTCAATGATAGAACAACAGTGACTGTCCAGCTGATCAAATTTGGTCTGTCCACAATGAAACAACGACCTTATTATCTTGGGTGTGCCCCCCCCCCCCCCGAGACACTCATATAACCGTCGGTCATTGCTTCATTGTAATACGCAAGCCCCTTCACCGTGGCAAGGTAATGATCATGAAGGGCACTTAGTCTTTGGGCGGGCAGTAGCCCTCCGGGATCCATGCCTCATTCATTTTGATAAAGGTGAGGTACTGAACACTTTTGTGACTTAAGCGACTTCTCTTCTCAGTGACAATGCCTCTAGCTGCGCCAAAGGTCCTTTCAGACAGGACGCTTAAGGCAGGGCAAGACAGAAGTTGGATGGCAAATTGGGACAGCTCTGGCCACAGGTCAAGCCTGCACACCCAGTAGTCCAAGGGTTCATCGCTGCTCACAGTGTCTACATCCACAATTAAGGTCAGGTAGTCGGCTACCTGCCGGTTCAGGCGTTGGTGGAGGGTGGATCCAGAAGGGCTATGGCGAGGCTTTGAACTAAAGAATGTCCGCATGTCCGACATCACCATGAGATTGCTGGAGCGTCCTGTCCTTGCCTGTGTGGACATGGGAGGAGGATTACTGGCAGTGGTACCTTTATTCCGTTGTGCTGTGACATCACCCTTAAACGCATTGTAAAGCATAGTTGCCAGCTTGTTCTGCATGTGCTGCATCCTTTCTGCCTTCTGGTGAGTTGGTAACATATCCGCCACTTTGTGCCTATACTGAGGGTCTAGTAGCGTGGCCACCCAGTACAGCTCTTTCCCCTTGAGTTTTTTTATACGGGGGTTCCTCCACAGGCTGGACAGCATGAAAGACGCCATCTGCACAAAGTTGGATCCAGACGTACTATCCATCTCCTCTTGCTCTTCCTCAGTGACGTCAAGTAAGTCCTCCTCCTCCCCCCAGCCACGAACAATACCACAGGAACGTCGAGCAGCACAAGCCCCCTGCGATGCCTGCTGCGGTTGTTCTTCTGCTGCAGCCTCCTCCTCCTCCTCCAAAGAAACACCTTCCTCATCATCCGAGTCTGACTACTCTTCCCCACACGACTCTTCCTCCTCCTCCCCTCTCTGTGCTGCTGCAGGTGGTGAGGAAACCTCTGGTTCTGATGAAAATTGCTCCTATAACTGTTCCTCCCGTAACTGTTCCTGTTCACGCTCCCCCACAGCTTGATCCACCACTCTACACACGGCACACTCCAGGAAGTAAGCGTACGGGATCAAGTCCAGGGATGAGCAGGAACTTTGCCAGCGCGAATTTACGCATCGCAGTTCGCATCTACGCATCGTAGTTCGTAGGTGAAGTTTCAAAACTACGCTTACGAATTTATGCGTAGCGAAGTACCACTATGTGTATCTTACGCCCACTATGTGTAGTTAACATGTGTATTGCATAGTGAACTATAAATGCGTTACTAGCATCTAATTTTCTGCGTGCGATTGTATGCTTACAAATTTACGCATTGGAAAGGGGAATGTACGCATAGAAGAGTTCACTGTATAAGCATTTAAAAAGGAATTAATGCGAAAATTTTCTGCATTCGGGCATAAGCATCCGCATACAACTTGCGTATTTTAACGCGTAGTCTACGAAATGCATACAAAGCAAATATTTGATTTCGAAGCCGTAGTTTGGCGAAGCGTAATTGCATAAAACTATGCGTATTTCCAGCGTAGCGAAGTTGGCTGACTACGACCATCCCTGATCAAGTCGCTGATGGTGCCTTCACTGTGACTCACCAGGTTGGTCACCTCCTCAAACGGCCGCATGAGCCTGCATGCATTTTGCATCAGTGTTGGGCCAGAACATCCCCATCTCCCCAGATTGTGTCCTTTTACTGTAATTGTACAGGTACTGGGTGACGGCTTTCTCCTGTTCTAGCAGGCAAGAGAACAGGACCAGGGTCGAATTCCAGCGAGTCAGGCTATCACATATCAAGCGTCTCACCAGCAAGTTGTTTTTCCGCTGAATGTCCGCAAAGCGTACCATGGCTGTGTAAGACCACCGGAAATGCCCACAAAACTTCCTGGACTGCTTCAGGATGTACTCTAAGCCTGGGTACTTTGACACAAATCTTTGAATGACTAGATTCACCACATGTGCCATACAGGGTACATGTGTCAGCTTTCCCAAATTCAAAGCGGAAATTAGATTGCTGCCGTTGTCACACACCACGTTGCCGATCTCCAGCTGGTGCGGGGTCAGCCACTGATCCACCTGTTTGTTAAGAGCAGCCAGAAGAGCTGCTCCAGTGTGACTCTCCGCTTTGAGGCAAGACATGTCTAAGATGGCGTGACACCGTTGTACCTGGCATGCAGCATAGGCCCTGGGGAGATGGGGCTGTGTAGCTGGAGAGGAGATAGCAGCACCAGTAGAGTTGAACTGCCACTCAGCCAAGGAGGAGGACAATAGCAAAGAGGATGTAGCAGGGGGAGTAGGAGGAGAAGGAGAGGAGGTGGCAGGAGGCCTGCCTGCAGGCCGTGGAGGTGTCACAAGTTGGTCCGCTGCACAGCCACATACTCACTGCTTGCCATTGGTCACCAAGTTGTAAGTAATGTACCTGCCCTGCCCGTGCTTGGCAGATGAGGCATCCGTGGTCAGGTGGACCTTTGACCCAACGCTGTGTGCCAGAGATGACACCACTTGCTTCTCAACTTCACTGTACAGTTTGGGTATCGCCTTTTTAGAGAAATAATTGCGGCCTTGTATCTTCACTGCGGTGTCCCAATGGCCACAAATTTACGGAAGGCCTCAGAGTCCACCAGCTGGTATGGTAACAGCTGGCGAGCTAACAGTTCCGCCAAGCCAGCTGTCAGACGCCGGGCAAGGGGATGACTGGCAGAAATTGGCTACTTCCGCTCAAAGATTTCCTTCACGGACACCTGGCTGCTGTGGGCAGAGGAGCAGGAACCGCTCAGGGGCAGAGGCGCAGTGGAGGAGGGTGGCTGTGAAGGTGCAAGGGAGAAAGTGGTTGAAGATGCTGCACCTGAAGGAGGAAGAGGAGAAGGAGGGTGGCTTTGCTTTTGTGTGCTGCTTTTGCTCAAGTGCTCTTCCCATTGCAGTTTGTGCCTTTTCTGCAGGTGCCTTCGTAAGGCAGTTGTCCCTACGTGGGTTTTGGTCTTTCCATGGCTCAATTTTTGGAGGCAGTGAGAACAGATGGCATTGCTCTGATCTTCGGACGACACACTAAAACATTTCCAAACCGCTGAGCCCCCTGGTAGGGCTGAGCACTGTACTTTGGGCCAGGGCCACATGAAATCACATCAACACAACCTTGCACTGACCTGCCGGGTGGCCTTCCTCTGGGTCTGCCTCTACCTCTGCCTCCACCTGTTTTGTCCGTTTTGTCCATATCGGGGGGGGGGGGGATGAAGTGAAAGGTATGCACTGACTTGACTAATACAATGTGCAGTCACACAGGTGCAGTTAACAGGTATGCATGGAGTGGTATATCACACTGCGTGCGCTCATGTAGGTAGGTGGGTGCACAGTGAACAACAGGTAGGTATATGCAGTGGGTATTACAATGTGCACCTATCACACACAGACAGGTACCGGACAGGCACAGTGACACTGCATGCGCTCACGTAGGTGGGTGGGTGCACAGTGAACAACAGGTAGGTATATGCAGTGGGTATTACAATGTGCACCTGTCACACACAGACAGGTACCGGACAGGCACAGTGACACTGCGTGCGCTCACGTAGGTGGGTGGGTGCACAGTGAACAACAGGTAGGTAGGTATATGCAGTGATGAGTATTACAATGTGCACCTGGCACACACACAGGTAGTCATTGAATGTGCTGGGCCTGGCAGTGGCACACACAGTAGGAATTACCAAGGCTGTCTATGCAACACAAGTGTCAGTGGGACACAAGCTAAAAAAAAATAGTTTACAAGAACAAGATTAGCTCTCAAAAGAGCTGTTGAGGGGTGCTTTTTTAGCAATAAGAATCAGCAAGGAGCAAGCTAAGAAGCCTACAAGAGCCTAACTAATCTTTCCTTTTGAGAGTCTGCAGCAGCTTTCCCTTCTCTAATTACTGCAGGCACACGAGTGAGGGAAAATCCTGACACTGCCTGCCTTTTATAAGGGGGGAGGGCCTCCAGGAGGGAGTGTAGCCTGATTAGCTACAATGTGCCTGCTGACTGTGATATAGAGAGTCAAAGTTGACCCTCATGATGCACTATGGGGCGAATCGAACTTCCGGTAAAGTTCGCGGTTCTCCACGATCACGAACCCCCATAAGTTAGCCGGCGAACCATTCGGGCCATCTCTGCTCTCCTTTGCCTTACACTAACCTTCTCACCTCTCCATTGATTCTGTCATGTCCAAGAAAGTGATATTACACCAAGGAAATAGTGCACTGGCAGGAAAGCAATTTTGCAGATTGGCCGGTTAGTGTTGGCCTTTCCTGGTGATGTTACAAGAAATGCCCTGCCAGTTCCCACTTTGTCTGACTTCTGACTTTGGCTGTAATACAGTGCTCAGCATAAATGAGTATACCCCCTTTAATAAGTATGAATTAACAGTAGCTCAATGAACAACATAACTATTTCCAAAATTTTCACAATGCTGAGTTTTATTGCTAGCAGCTAAGATGAGCATTGCATGATCAGCATGATGAGCATATTCAGACCAATCCTTGCTGTCCACCTGTTCCGCTAACTGGATGTCTAATATAATCACAATGAAATCTCACTTCACTGCACGTCATTGCACATCGCTAATTCCTCCCCACAGTCTTTGAACAGAAATGATGGTGCAGCAAATTTATCACATGATGAAAGCGCTTCACTCTTGGAATTACACATTACCATAATTGGCCTTAATTGCAGTATTAGTAAATGTACTGAACATCTACCATGAATCATAGGGAAAAATTATCCCCAAATTAATAGCTCATATAGTGTGATGCTGGCTTTGAAAATAAGCAAGGGTATTGTTAGTGTCCTGGGACTTGGTAAAGGAGGCATAAAGGGTTTTGGAGAGCCAGATGGTGCTAGGTGTCCAGTTTGTTCTTTAATTTTGGAAGGTGGGGGTCTGATTCCCCCTCTAACTGCAATGCATTTCAATTTCACAAAAATAAATAAAAATCTGCTTTTCTGTACTTCTCATTGGTACTGCCTGTAACTATTTTAAAATCACTAGCTTGGAACATGTATAACATATCATATATACCATATTTTTCAGACTATAAGACGCTCCTGACCATAAGGCGCACCTAGGTTTAGAGGACAAAAAACAGGAAAAAATAGATACTGTATACTAAACCTGGTGAAGGGACATCTTGTGAATGATGTCCCCTTTGTACCTCATGCCCCCTTGTACCCCTTGTGTCTCCCTGTGTCCTCCTCTGTCCCCCTTGTGTCCTCCTATGTCCCCCATGTGTCTGCCTCTGTCTTCCTTGTGTCCTCCTCTATGCCCGTTTGTGTCCCCGTGTCCTCTGTTTGTCCCCATGTGTCCTACTCTGCATGGGCACAGTACAGGGAGTCCCTGACATTGCAGCGGGTTGGACGTTCATATTGGCAGACATTCAAAAGTCAGGAACTCCCTGCATTTGGACTATAAGATGCAGCGACTTCCCCCCCCCCACTTTTGAGTCTTATAGTCCAAAAAATACAGTAAATCAGAAGACTCAGAGCGCACCCATGCCAACCAATCTGCAATGCTTTCAACATAGAAAACAACTGTGCTCATCCTACACAGACCATAGGGGATGCCACTAGCAAGCAAGAAAATACTCAACATCATATGACAATACTTTTTCACCACTGTTTGGTCCTTTTTCAATTGCAGTGTGCTGAAAAGTTATTTTAATCAGCAGCAGATGAAAATTATCTTCTAGGAGAAAACTTGAAAAATTCTAGGAGAAAAATTTCTAGGAGAAAACATGAAATACTGCACTACAAAATACTCCCACAACTGTGGGCCATTGATTGCAAATAGGATTTGTAAATTTGCACACACGAAAAGTGATTTTCCTAACAAATTCATTCAAGCCCGTGTTGCATAAATGAGTACACCCCAATTATAGTCTTAGGAAAAAAACCACACTTAAGACTACAAAATTCTACTTAACAGGCATTCCACCAAAGGTGAGTCTAATGATTAATTGAAGAGGTGTCCAGCAGACAGGTGACTAAAAAAGGGCATTACTTAACAAAGAAAAGCCCTTCCCATTTCATGCTGTCAGCAATGGCTCCACATGGAAAAGAAATGTCAAAAAATCAGAGAAAGGAAATCATTACTTTACACAAAAAAAGGTGAGGGCTACAAGATCAGCAAAGCTTTACATCAGTCAAAATAATGTAGCAAAAGTGATCCAAAAATGTAAGAAAGAAGGAAGTGCAACTATCTTACAGAGACGTCCAGGCTGTCCACAGACGTTAACATCATGACAGGAGCGTCTTCTGATGAGAAGGGTTGAAGAAAATCACCATGCAAGTTCACTGCAGTTAGCTAAAGCAGTAGAAAGACAAACTGGAGTGACCATTTCAGGGGACACCATACGGAGCACAGTGCAGAGGAATGGCATGCATGGGTTATATAGTTACATAGTTATTTTGGTTCAAAAAAGACATACGTCCATCGAGTTCAACCAGTACAAAGTACAACTCCAGCCTGCTCCCTCATATATCCCTGTTGATCCAGAGGAAGGTGAAAAAAACCTTACAAGGCATGGTCCAATTAGCCCCAAAAGGGAAAAATTCCTTCCCGACTCCAGATGGCAATCAGATAAAATCCCTGGATCAACATCATTAGGCATTACCTAGTAATTGTAGCCATGGATGTCTTTCAACGCAAGGAAATCATCTAAGCCCCCTTTAAATGCAGATATAGAGTTTGCCATAACGACTTCCTGTGGCAATGCATTCCACATCTTAATCACTCTTACTGTAAAGAACCCTTTCCTAAATAAATGGCTAAAACGTTTTTCCTCCATGCGCAGATCATGTCTTCTAGTCCTTTGAGAAGGCCTGGGGACAAAAAGCTCATCCGCCAAGCTATTATATTGCCCTCTGATGTATTTATACATGTTAATTAGATCTCCTCTAAGGCGTCTTTTCTCTAGACTAAATAAACCCAGTTTATCTAACCTTTCTTGGTAAGAGAGACCTTCCATTCCCACGTTTCAATTTTGTTGCTCGTCTCTGCACCTGCTCTAAAACTGCAATATCTTTTTTTGTAATGTGGTACCCAGAACTGAATTCCATATTCCAGATGTGGCCTTACTAGAGAGTTAAACAGGGGCAATATTATGCTAGCATCTCGAGTTTTTATTTCCCTTTTAATGCATCCCAAAATTTTGTTAGCTTTAGCTGCAGCAGCTTGGCATTGAGTACGATTATTTAACTTGTTGTCGATGAGTACTCCTAAGTCCTTCTCCAAGTTTGATGTCCCCAACTGTATCCCATTTATTTTGTATGGTGCTAGACCATTGGTACGACCAAAATGCATGACTTTACATTTTTCAACATTGAATTTCATCTGCCTCGTATGTGCCCATATAGCCATCCTATCCAGATCCTGTTGCAATATGACACTATCTTCCTGAGAGTTGATGATTCTGCACAATTTTGTATCATCTGCAAAAATAGCAACATTCCCCACTACTGCATCTACTAGGTCATTAATAAAAAATTGAAGAGCACTGGACCCAGTACAGACCCCTGTGAGACCCCACTACTAACAGTCTCCCATTTTGAGTACGATCCATATATAAATATATATATATATACACTGTACAGCGCTGCGTAATATGTCGGCGCTATATAAATAATAATAATAATAATAATAATAATAATTGACCACAACTCTTTGTTTTCTGTCCATTAGCCAGTTCCCTATCCATGCACACAGACTCTTCCCCAGTCCTTGCATCCTCAACTTTTGCACCAGACTTCTGTGGGGAACAGTGTCGAAGGCCTTTGCAAAGACCAAGTATGTCACATCTACAGCATTCCCAATATCCATATTAGCATTCACTACCTCATAAAAGCTGAGCATGTTAGTCAAACAGGACCTGTGTTTAGTAAACCCATGTTGATGCTGAGAAATAAGATTATTTTTTACTATGAAGTCATGTATAGTATCTCTTAGTAACCCCTCAAATAGTTTGCATAGAACTGATGATAAGCTTACAGGTCTATGATTTTCTGGATCTGATTTTTTGCCCTTCTTAAATAATGGGAAAACGTGGGCTGTACGCCAATCCACTGGGAATCTGCCAGTTGCAAGAGAGTCACAAAAGATAAGATAAAGGGGTTTATCTATAACTGAACTTAATTCCCTTAGGACCCGAGGATGCATGCCATCCGGGCCAGGTGCCTTGTCTATTTTTAATTTATTTAGTTTTGCCGTCACTTCTTCCTGAATTAAGTATTTAATATTACAGTTAGAAGATTGAGACTCTTCTGCCTCTGTAATTTGCAACAGTGCTGTTTCCTTTGTGAAGACAGAAGCAAAGAAAGCATTTAATAACTCTGCCTTACCTTGGTCATCCACCATTGAGTTCCCCCCCCCCTCATCCTTTAGGAGTCCTATACAGTCAACCTTTCTTTTTTTAGAGTTGATGTACTTGTAAAACTTTTTTAGGTTAGATTTGATATCCCTAGCGATTTGATTTTCAGCTTCGATCTTTGCCAGCCTAATTTCTTTTTTTACAATTTTTATTGCACTCCTTATAATTGCTTAGTGCAGCCTCGGCCCCCTCCTGTTTTAGGACCTTATAGGCATTCCTTTTCCTCTTCATTTTATCCCTAACCTTTCTATTCATCCATAGAGGCCTTTTTTTTATTCCTAGACATTTTGTTTCCATATGGGATATACATACTACAATATTGATTGAGAATAAGTTTAAAAGCTTGCCATTTCCCTTCAGTGTCCTCCCCTTGTAGTACATTATCCCAGTTCACCAAACGTAGTGCCTGCCTAAGTTGATTGAACTTTGCGTTTCTAAAATTCATAGTTTTAGTGGTCCCGCTGCCCCGTGGCCTATCAGTCACCAGATCAAATGTTATCATGTTGTGATCACTATTTCCCAAATGTTCTTGAACCTGCACATTTGATACATTATCTGGTCTATTAGAAATGATCAGATCCAGTAACGCATTCCCCCTAGTTGGTTCAGTTAACATTTGAGTCAAGTAATTGTCTTGTAGTGCTGCCAGAAATCTGCTGCTTTTACCAGAATGAGTAGCCTCAATACCCCAGTCAATGTCTGGAAAGTTGAAGTCGCCCATAACTATGACCTCATTTTTACTTGCAGCTTTTTCAATCTGCTGTAGTAATCGCAGTTCTGCAGCTTCATTAATATGAGGTGGTCTGTAGTAGCATACCCCAATAAGCAACTGGCAACTTTTATTTCCACCATGAATATTTACCCAAACGGACTCCACATCTTCGCAATCTTCTTCCATCTCATCGTTGAGGACAGCTGTAAAAGAATTCTTAGCAAAGAGACAAACCCCTCCACCTTTTTTCCCTGTTCTATCCCTCCTAAACACATTGTATCCTTTTAAATTAGCTATCCAGTCATGGCTTTCATCCATCCATGTCTCGGTTATTCCCACAATGTCATAGCCTTTGTCATTCAGAATGAACTCTAGTTCGTCTATTTTATTTGCAAGGCTCTGAGCATTGGTTACCATGCACTTTATATTTTTACCACCACATTTACCAATTTTGTTTACATGAAATGGGCTACTTGAAGTTTTACCAACCTCCTTAATCTTTATACTGTCCCCACCCCCTCTCCACCCCCCATAATGTTAGGCTCCCACTGTCTTTTTACCTTATTGTGTCTACATATTGAGACTTTATCCTCCCGCCTCCCGCCTCCCCCCAGATCCTAGTTTAAAATCTCCTCCAACTGTTTATCCATCTTCTCCACCAATGCAGCTGCACCCTCCCAATTAACGTGCAGCCCATCCCTGCTGTAGAACCTGTAGCCGACTGCAAAGTCTGCCCAGTTCTCCAGGAACCCAAACCCTTCCTTCCTACACCAATTTCTCAGCCACTTATATAACTCCCTAAGCTCCCTCTGCCTCTCAGATGTAGCACGTGGCACTGGCAGTATTTCAGAGAACACCACCTTGGAGGTCCTTGCTTGAAGTTTATCTCCAAGTACCTGAAAATCATTTTTGAGGACCTTCCATCTCCCACTAACTTTGTCATTGGTGCCAATGTGTACCATGACAGCTGGGTCTTCCCCAGCACCACCCAATAATCTGTCAATTCTTTCCGCTACATGCCGAACCCGAGCACCCGGGAGGCAACAGACTGTACGGCATTCACGGTTTCTTCGACAAATTACCCTATCTGTGTGCCTAATAATTGAATCCCCTACCACCAGTACCTGTCTAGCCTTAGCTGCACTCCTATTCCCTTTCTCGTTACAGCAGTCTGCCCCTTGGTTGCTAAGGAGCACTTCCTGCTGCAGCATTGCTACTCCTGAATCATCCTCCCCAATATTACGCAAACAAGCATACTTATTAGTGAGGGACAACTCGGGACTAGCCTCCCTGCCACTTTTTCTCCTACCCCTTCTAACTGTGACCCAACTTGCGGCTACCTCTGCTTCTTGCTCCAGCTTTACTCCACCCACCTCATCTTCACCGGTTCCATCCAGTGTCTGGATCGTGAGATCCAAGCTCATCTCCATGTTGTGTATGCGTCTCAGTGTTGCGAGATGCTTATTTAGCTCTGCGACTTCCGCCTCTAACTGAGCAACACGCACACACCCAGGGCAACAGTAAACACCCTCAATCCCCTGATCAAGACATGCATACATGCTGCAGGATGTACACTGTACTGCATTGTCCAACATGATGACTATTGTGTGTGGAAATTTTATTTAAAGTAAACTGTGGCGGTAAAAGTTGAAACGGGAGAGTGAGTGAAGTTCGGGAGTGAGTGCAGCTGAGGTGGAAGAGGGGGAGGGGTGGAGGAGGGGAGTAGGGGGAAGGAGGGAAGTTGGGGTGAAGGGGGAGCGAGTAAAGTTGGGGTGGAGGAGGGGGAGGGGAGGAGGGGGAGTGAGTGAAGTTGGTGTGAAGGAGGGGGAGGGGTGGAGTGAGTGAAGCTGGGGTGGAGTCCTCAAAACTTAAAGACTACACACAACGTGTTAGCACATTCTAACCAATGCAAAAAAACGCAATATTGGTTGAAGTTTTTTTGTTTTTTTTTTAGTCCTTACCTGCTTCCTCTCACCTCTCTTTGTGCATGTGTTGTAATGCCTGTTTTTAACGCCTATGCCACTTGTGTCGAAGCCACTTAGTGAGCAAGCCACAGACTGAGCAAGCTCAGTACTGAGTACTGAAGCTGACCAAATACCTCCTGTTACAGCTAATCCCCCCCCCCCCTAGCTAATTACCTGCCTGTACTTTTAAAAACTTTTAAAAACTAACACTTGCTGCTAGATATCTGATGAACCGCAATGCACAAGCCACCAGATATCAAAGCAGCAAAACACAAATTTACAAACAACAGCAATATAATATAATCAGAGCTCACAATTCCCAGCAGTGAAGTGAAGTGAAACAGCCCTCCACCAAGATTAGGGCTTTGGCCTACACTTCCTGTTTAATTTATCACCTATGTTACAGCTAATCCCTCCTCCTAGCTAATTACCTGCCTGCTGCAAGCACACTAGAGAAAAAAATGTACTTTTAAAAACTTTTAATAACTAACACTTGCTGCTAGATATCTGATGAACCGCAATGCACAAGCCACCAAATAGCAAAGCAGCAAAACACAAATTTACAAACAGCAATATAGTATAATCAGAGCTCACAATTCCCAGCAGTGAAGTGAAACAGCCCTCCACCAAGATTAGGCAATTAGGTATCGAAGGAAGCCTAACCTAACGGCAATGCACAAAAAAAGCACGCCTAGAATTTGCTAGGGCCCATGCTGAAAAAGATGAAGACTACTTGAACTCTAGGGATGAGACAAAGATCACTGTTTTTAGAACTAATGGTTTCAAAACTGTATGGTGTCTTAAAGGGACTCCGAGCTCTGAGTAAAAATAAAATTTGAACTTACCCGGGGCTTTCTCCATCCCAGCCCTGGTCGGGACGTCCCACGCCGGCCTCCTGGCTCTTCTCCCGGCGGCTGTCCGCATAGCGCGGACAGGCCGGGCCCCCGGACGACACTGGCGAGTGTCGGGGCTTCTCCTTCCCTATACGTCACGAATGACGTCACACGCCGGCCGCCGCGCGTCATGACGGCGGCCGGCGTGACAGCACGGCGCATGCACGATTAAACCGCGCATGCGCCGTGCTGTCACGCCGTCCGCCGTCATGACGCGCGGTGGCCGGCGTGTGACGTCATTCGTGACGTATAGGGAAGGAGAAGCCCCGACATTCGCCAGTGTCGTCCGGGGGCCCGGCTTGTCCGCGCTATGCGGACAGCCGCCGGGAGAAGAGCCAGGAGGCCGGCGTGGGACGTCCCGACCAGGGCTGGGATGGAGAAAGCCCCGGGTAAGTTCAAATTTTATTTTTACTCAGAGCTCGGAGTCCCTTTAAAGGTAAGGATTTCAAAGAAAAATGCATGGTGCCTACAGTGAAAGATGATGGTGGCAGTGTCTTTATGTGGACACTGCATGAATGCTGCTGGTGTTGGGAAGCTGCATTTCATTGATGGTATAATGAACTCAACAATGTACTGCTATATACTGAAGGAGAAGATGCTGCCATCACTCAATGCACTTGATCATCGTGCACTTTTCCAACACAACAATGATCCAAACACACATCTAAAGCTACTGTTGCACTTCTGAAGAAGAACAGGGTGAAGGTGTTTGAAGGGCCAAGTATGTTTCCTGATCTGAACTCAATCGAACACCTGTGGGGAATTCTGAAGCAACATGTTGAGCATCACTCTCCATCCAGCATCCAGGCTCTAAAAGAGGTTATTCTTGAAGAATGGAAAAAGATAGATGTTGCAATATGTCGCCAACGTGTTCATTCCTTGGTGCTGTCCTTAAAAATCACGGTGGTCATACAAAATACTAGATGTAGTCGTTTTTGTTGTGGGGTGTATTCATTTTTGCTTCAACCAATTTGAGTAAAACGTAAAGGGACTCCGAGCTCATCTAAAAAATAAAAGTTGTACTCACTAGGGGCTTTCTCCAGCCCAGTGCTGGTCGGGAGGTCCCACGCCGGCGTCCTGGCTCCTCTCCTTCTCCCCGCTCCGGAATGGCTGACAGGCCGCAGCCCGGGCGACACTCTCCCGAGTGTCGGGCTGCTTCTTCCGCATATGACGCGGATTACGTCACACGCCGGCCGCCTCGCGTCATCACGGTGGCCGGCGTGAAAGTACTGCGCATGCGCGCTTTAATCACACTCTTCAAAAAAATGTTTGGACTTCCTGTAAAGACAGGAAGTAAGTGATACTGCCCCAGCTAAGCACACAAGGAGTAATTAAAATTAGTTATAACATCTTTCTGTACAAGCCAAACTAAATAACATCCTTTGTGGTTGCTTTAGCACACCCCTATACTTTCTGAGACAGAGAATCCAATGTCCCCCATTCAATCCAGATTCTGGTTTTTGCTAAGTAAATTTTTACTAAAGGTACTTTAGAATTTTCCTTTCAGTCTCTAATGACCAAATTAATTAATTACTGTAAGAACAATTCTTCATGCTTCACTTATACAGTAGATAATCATGATGTTGTGCATCAGAATATGTATTTTATTTGTTTTCTACAGTTAATGTTTTTAATTTAAAGTTTCCATTTGTAGTATACAAATTAAATGTGTAAAATAATATTTTTAAAGATGAGCCATGGAACCTCATTTTGCCCTTAATTCCATTGTTAAAGTGACTGTGTAGTGTGAGGTCTATGGAAGATGCCATATTTACTTCTTTTAAACAATGTTAGTTGATGACTGTCCTGCTTATCCTCTGCCTGTGATACTTTAAGCCACATACTCACAGGGGTTTTTTTTTCTCTGCTCATTACCAGCTTCTATTGCTGGAGGACAGGGTTAGTATAGCTCTGAGACAGGGCCCTTATGCTGTTTGTTTTCATGTGTTTTTCAAAGCTGACCATATTCAGCACCTTGGAAGGCATTCTGCCCTGTAGTAACTGAGCAATATGCAAACTCAAACCCCACTGGCTCACACATGAGTAAAACTTCACAAGCGGTTAAGAAATAAGGCATGCACTAACCTTTGGTACCCTGCATTGATGGATGTCCAGGGTACCACAGCTCACTGTAATCTTTGTGAATAAAAGAAATATTGGTAGAATGTAATAATGGCACCTATTAAAAAGCCCCCCCCCCATTCATATTAATGCAAATCTTTTCTCTATTTGCTCCAAGTGTATAAAAAGGGCACCGCGAAAATATAAAACAACTATATTGCTTGTTATCTTTAACTTGTCTTTACACACCAAATGTATCGATTACAGTAGTGATTTAACAAATAATAATTTCTGAAACGCTATAATTTCTAAAACTGTTCCCTATGCTTTCTAAGGAAGAAATTGTTTACATTTCAATTTTTTGCACCACAATAAGCAGCTTCCGCAAATCTCACCCCTGTTACAAATTATCGTTCTTGAACAAATTTACTTAAACTTATACTGTATATTAAAAAAGTTTATTTTTACGATTTGTCTCCTCAATTATTATTATAGAATATCATTATTATAAACAATATTTTTGTGGCATATTCTGGTGCCCATTTTACCGAACGATAACTTCAATATCATTTATATCTGGAGCCCTTTTTACCCAGACACTTTATTATATTCACACTAAATATTTATAAAACTATCACCTTTATCTACCAGTTTCCCATGATCTTCTCAAATAGTTTATATTTTCCATGCATGGATGCTTTATTTGTGAATTTAATATTTTTACAGTACCTGATTTCACATACATTAAGCATTTATAGAGAACTATCTTGTTTCTGCCTCTGGTGGTATAGATTTCATGCTGGATACAGTGCACTTCCTCAACCACAACAAACCGCATCATGAGGTTACAAACAGGAAGCCATAACATTGTTTTTGTGTAAATAAAGAAAATGAATTTAAACTTCCTCTAAGCAACGAATGTGTTTATTAATGAGGAGACACTGTTCCTGTCACACTAATTTCAAAGGATTTGCAGTGCACCTTCAAAACAAGATGTTAAAACCAGAAACTTTATCCTGAGGCTGAGTGTCAAAATAAGTAAAATTAGCAGCTATAACACTGAACACGGCAGAGAAAAAAAGTAATCATTGCTCTGTCAACATAATGCCTCTGTATCAGTGGTGTTAATGAAACACCAACGAAAACTGCAGAATAGGGCCTGATTAGTGCACATACTGTGTTATCTCTCTTAGTTTGTAGCTAACAATTATCACTAATCTGTAGCCACTGACAAGGAAATAGTTTGTTGAGAGAAAAAACTGAAACTCAAATTATAATTTTTTCATGAAGTAGAGCTTTACCTAATTATCTAGGTAGTTTTGGCATAACGGTATATGAAGCTATTAGATGATTTCTGAAATATTATATTAGTCTCTTAAGAAAAGACCTAGCTACAGTCTTTGGTGCCCCTATCCCCCCCCCCCCCCCGCGCAAGAATAGCATGGTTCCTCCTCCCTTGCAACCAAAGCCCACACACACACACACACACACACACACACACACACACACACACACACTACTTTGCAGAAGGAGGGAAGAGGAGTATGTCCCCATAGGCCATGAGTCTTTTTGAGTTGCAGGGGTCACAGGGGCTATAGTTATCATTAAACAATTTAAAAGCACCCCATATTAATTGTGCAAGTTTCCCCAGACGCAACAATCAAAAACCCTTTAAAGAGGAACTTTAACCAAGGATTGAACTTCATTCCAATCAGTAACTGATGCTTCCTTTCCCATGAGAAATCTTTTCCTTTTCTCGAATAGGTCATTGAGAGAGTCCGTATGGCTGAAATTGGGGTGAAACCCCTCCCAGGGTTTGATGTCATGGCTAATGGTCCTGACAGTTTGCTGTCTGTAAACCTCATTGCATTGTGGGAAATAACAGCTTTTATACAACTGCCAAGCAAGCAATATCTCCCTCTGTGCATGAAAGTCTCAGTAATGAGCATTCCGTACAGATCAACTGGGCATTCCGTATAGATCACCTGGCAGAACTAAAGATGTCACCACCACCAGTGATAAACTTCAGAATGTGCGGCCCAGGAGGAGGAGAGAGAGGAGAAGAGATCAGCACTGCAGTCAACTGTTTATTCCATAGTGTGACAAAGTTACAAGCATAAAAAACACATTTGTGCAAACATGCAACATACCAGTCTGGGCGGCAGTGTGGGTGATGGTGGGTGCTGGGCACTGTAAGCCTTACAGCTGTTTCACGCAGATATGCGCTTCTACGGAGGCTCTGGTCCAGGCTGGCTGCTGGCCGGGTGTTAAATACACTCTAAGGTCAGCATTCGGCGTGTCTGCGCTGATCGAGACTGCCCACTTCCTGTTTGAACTCCCAATAACGTGTTAGAAGGTGTATGCGTTCTAGCTGGGACTTCCTGGCTTCTGGCACTTCCTTACTATGGTTGCCCAAGCAGACCACACTTATTAGACCACATAAACAGTTGACTGCAGTGCCGGTCTCCTCCCCTCTCTCTCCTCCTCCTGTGCAGCACATCGCTATAACTATTGATCAGAGCACGCAGTCACAGCCACATAGTGTGTGTAGCATTGTGGGCTCTGCCAGCTCCCTGCTCAAGAACATTTCCATCTGTTGCAGTGCCAACCTAACAACCTCTCCATCCTAAACTTCAGAATGTTAATCAGGGAGAGAAAAAAAATTTATAACAAGCAAACACTGACTAAATAATGCATAAATTAATATTGTAAAAAAAAAATAAGCAATTTTATTATTAATATTATTAATTGCTCATTACAATTCCTCTTTAAATGTTTGTGAGTAAACATAAATACAAAATGCATAAAATCCATAAATATGAAAAAAAAATAAGATAGAAAAAAAAGTTTTATTTGGGAGTGTCCAGAAATTGGATTTTGACAAATTGTAATTCTTGAGTATACTAGAACAGCTGCGGGAGACTGGCAAGCACACTAAAAGAAAACCCAAACAAACGCGCCTCCTCTAGCATATTGAATTTTGATGTAAAAAACACATGCTAAAAGTTACACTTACTTTTCTGAAGTGTGGAGTCTCTGCATGTAAGCCAAGGTGTCAGGTCAAAAGCAGGGGACCATGGCCAGCAGGAACCTTAAACAGAAAGTCCTCCAATTCAACCACGAACCATCATTAGCTGCACCAACAAATACTACTGCCCTGAGGAGTGTCCACATCACAATGCATTCCCCCCACCCCAACCCCCCTTTTCATCAGGCTATGGTTATGCCTGATATCCTTTCAAAGTCTGTACAGGTGTCTTTACAATGCCTGCTGACTGCTCGTTTGTGATTAATCATGCTGAAAAAAAAAACATGCAAGTTTGCCACTGACTCCTCCGTTCTTCATTGAGTAGAACACACTGGTCAGCAGATAGCCAAGCAGTGTTTTTGTACAGGGAAAGGCCACCCCAAAACTATCAAAGATGATAATTTTGGGCAACGATTATTGGAAGTGTGTACTCAGCTTAATCTCCCTGGCAATATGATTATTTCCAGATTTAAAGTCTAAAAGCCGTGCAATTTTTTTACAAGCTTTTAGACCCTAAAAACAAGAAAAAAAATACCACAGAGATCTGCAGCAGCCCCTGCATAGAACTCACTCAGACACAGAATTAGCGCTCTGAACTGCGGATTTCTGTCCCAAGCCTGATTTGGGATTACTGCTAAGGAGGTTAAGAGCCTTCCTAGAAGTTTGCATGAAAACATTCTTCGTTTTTCTCTCAGACTGTTTTCTATGAACAACAAGCACAAATGCTCTTCACCCATGAGGCTCTATGCTGCAGTTTCATGAAGGCTGAGGCCCACTAATCTTATTACCAATGTTTTACATGAATACAGGTAGTGACAGTTGACCAATGGGAGTGGGTTTACATAACAAGATTAGCACACAAGCACACTTTGGCTTATGGATATCTGTAGCGTAACATTCATTTATTTCACTCTATGTGAACAAGAGGCAACTGCCATGATGCATTACTGATAAATAAATCATTTGTTTATGTGACTTTGAAGATCGTAAAGAGGCTCCCCTCCCCCCCATCATCCTCAGACAGTAGAATTGATCTAGCTCTGGGATCCCCGAAAGTCTGCTTGTCGCTGGTGTGCGCAGCCGCAATAGCAGCTCGGGCTCCAGCAAAATTACTGCTCCTTTCTCCTCTGCAATATTGAGGGAGTCTCTATAGCTACATGAGGAGAAACTCGACAAATGCACAGTTCTGCCTCCTGTATGAAAGAGGCCTAAATGTCCCTCACAGGACAAGACCTCAAAAGCTAATTCTCACCATAGTAATACTCTAGTTTCCTATCATAGTGTAAGGCAGGCTTTCTCAACCCAGGTTTCCTGGAACCCCAAGATTCCTTGAGGACTCTGCAGGAGTTCCTTGGCATTTTCCCCCATTGTGGCTGGATAGTGTAATGGTTAAGGGCTCTGCCTCTGACACAGAAGACCTGGGTTCAAATCTTGGCTCTGCCTGTTCAGTAAGCCAGCACCTATTCAGTAAGGAGTTTTTTGGGCAAGTCTCCTTAACACTGCTACTGCCTACTGAGTGCGCTCTAGTGACTGCTTCGCAAGTGCTTTGAGTCCGACAGGAGAAAGGCGCTATACAAATACTGCAATTATTATTATTATCGTAGAGGAAGTATAATAGAGCACATTATAATAGGGGTACTGTAAAAATAAGCACTAAATTGGTGCTCAGAATAATAATGAGCACAGTATAATGAGTGACAATGTAATAGGAGTTAGTGAAATTAACAGCCTCACCTATTTTTAAAGACCATGCCTCCGGAAAAATATATGCAGGGGTTCCTCTAGATTAAACAATTGTTTGCAGGGGTTCCTTAGGATTCAAAAGTTATTTGCAGGGTTCCTCCAGGGTAAAAAGGTTGAGAAAGGCTGGTCTAAGGCCAAGGCAAGTGCTTAGTCAACTTGCCAGTATATTTTGGGGGTATTGAGAGAGACCCATATAAGCATGGGGAGAATTTATGAACTCCATGCTGGTAATGTCTTAGCTAAGATTTACCCTGGAACCCTAGCACTGGGAAAATGACACCCACTGTGCCACCTGCTATACTGCTCTAGGACTAATATGTACTGCATTGCTGACTAGTGATGAATTCTAATTATGTTTCTAGCACTTCAAAAACACCAGACTTTTTTATTTTCTTACATCAGAGTACAAAACAACAACATACTTTTTTGTTTTATTTAGTTTTTTGTCAAAAAGCCTTTGCTCACTTTCTGTCGAGATAACACCTGTAACCTAACAGTGAGGCAGAAACTCAAAAATATGTATGGCCCTGATGGCACGTTTTCATTTAAGCAACGCAGGAGCCGTGCATCAGCGCGGCTCTGCATAGCATGTGACTCCCCCGGGGGAAGCACTTGTGATCCCATTCATTATGATGAATGGGATCGTGGGCGCAATCTCCCTAAAGGTGGCCACACACCATACAATTTTTTAAATATCTGTTCAATTTAAGAATTGCAATCAATTTTTCTGACTGATTGTAACATTTCAAAAATATGACCAATGTACCACACACCTATGTTCAATTCTTCCCCCAATTATGATAAAAATGATTGGAAACTCTAACAAAATTGCTAGGGTGTGTATATTAATAAATTGACAATCCAACACACACCATACAATCTTTAGAAAGATTGAAGAAAAATATCTGGCAGTCCGGATTGATTAAAATCGAAGAAAATGGGAAATCCGATCAGATTTTTCAGTCGAATGAAAAAAAAGCTTTCGATTTTTTCGGGAGATACGATCATTTTTATCGAATTACTGTAAAATCGGATCATTTTATTGTATCGTGTGTGGCCACCTGGCCACACACGATACAATAAAATGATCCGATTTTACAGTAATTCGATAAAAACGATCGTATCTCCCGAAAAAATCGAAAGCTTTTTTTTCATTCGACTGAAAAATCCGATCGGATTTCCAGTTTTCTTCGATTTTAATCAATCCGGACTGCCAGATATTTTTCTTCAATCTTTCTAAAGATTGTATGGTGTGTGTTGGATTGTCAATTTATTAATATACACACCCTAGCAATTTTGTTAGAGTTTCCAATCATTTTTATCATAATTGGGGAAAAATTGAACATAGGTGTGTGGTACATTGGTCATATTTTTGAAATGTTACAATCAGTCAGAAAAATGTATTGCAATTCTTAAATTGAACAGATATTTAAAAAATTGTATGGTGTGTGGCCACCTTTAAATGCAGGCAATCATGCGCTGCAATTCAGTGGTGAATTGCAGCGCATGTATGGAAACATCAGACAGTGCAGTCTATGCCCTCTCATGTCACTGTGATCGTGTTTCCATAAGCGCGGCTGAAAGCACGCATATGAAAATATGAAAACAAGCCATTTCCATTATCCACAAATCAAACCTTCAGAAACAGTTTTGGTTTAAAATTAAAGTGTGCACTAAGGTGAAATAAATAAATAATCTGTGCCGTATCTAATCAAGACTGCTCTTTTAGACATTTTATTTTCTTGTGTTTAGCTGGCCTGTTTTTATCTACTACACACTCACACTTTACCACGTGGAAATCAGTGTTGGAATCCTGTACTTAAATGCCTTATTTTTTATGTGTCCAAATAATACATAATTACTACAAAACACGGCACCGTGCAAGCCAGCAATTCACTGAATTACTGGCACAAGGAAAAATAACAACACATGTTGGCAAAATAACTAAAATTAGGGCCTTTATTAAAGATATTTATTATTAATGTTTAAAAACAACATGTTTGACATTCTGAAATGTAGTTATAAAGTGTAAACAGCAAATAACCCCAAGCTTTACTAATGATTAGGAGCTGGTATACTAAACATTACAACTTGAGAGGTATGCATATCTTGGCTGACTATTGGCCATATCTATGCATCTATGCATCTAATTTACTGAAAAGCTGTACAGCTCTCATGTTTGTTTTCTTTGACATTTCCCATAGTCCTTTGCAAGGTACATTGAAAATATATATGGCACCAGCTGTCCCTTAGAGGTGGTAACAGTGTAACACTCCATACTCTCATGTTTCTTCCACATTCTACAGGCATTTTGGGATGGAGACAATTAACCAACCAGAAAGGCACATGGGCTACCGCTTGTTCATTCACGCCTTTCTGCCGGGTCCTCAGGCACAATTTTGAATGGCATCCTTACAATATATGATGTCCAGTGGATATGATGTCAGCTGGGTGTGGTTTCTGTGCAGCTGGTTTTATCTTACTAGTGTTTGAGAAATGTATAAATTATGGAAACAAGTTTTATCTATGAGTCCTTCAGGCTGGGAATTTACTCCTGAAGATGTCAGCATTACCTGTGTCAGGTTCATGAAATTTGTTGAGTCCGCTGAAAAAAAAAAACTGTGATATTTGAAAAATACTATGGTTATATTACTCCATTTAGTAGTGACTGAAGCAATTGCTAGTGGACAAACTCCGTCCAGACAGGGAGACAGGGCGCACATAAAAAAAACTCCATTCCAATATGATGAGTATTTTTTTTAATTTTAATTATGGATTATTTTTTCTGAGATATTACAGTATTCATTTTTACAAAATATCAATGCTGCTTTTTTGTTAATTGAAAGGGTTGTGCTACATGCAAAAGAGGTCAGACATGCTGAGATAATGTGCCTTCTCTCCAGGCATACCCTTAGCCAACATTAGGTAACTGCCAGATCTGGTCATATGGAACTGTCACTGGGTATCAATGGAAGCCATTGGACTTAGATTTAGAGGTTGAGTTGGATGTGAGGTTTAGGTTTAGTTTTTTAGAGCATAGATTAGACTGGATTATATCTTAGGTTGTTTAAAACTGACATAGTACTTGTTTTAAGGGAAAATGATGCTGTGACAAAACATCACAAATGGCATTTGGCAGCAAAAATATCTAAGGGTAAGGGTAAAAATATAGTGTATACCAAGAACAAAGTTACCAAACTAATTTGGAGAAGCTGAAAACCATGCACTGAAGTACAGTAGGGCAATTCACTGCATTCTGCATTGAGATGAATGGCGGCAGCATTCATCTCAATGTGTTTACCACTGTTTGCCGATGATCGCGTAGCATCGATGGAGTTTTCCGACACACTGCTTGTAGCATCTTACATTAGCTTTGTTTGTGGTTTTGTGTCCTCATAAGGGGTGTAAAATGTGAAGCCACGACAAAACGGTGGGGACTGAAACTGCTAAACGCCCTTTTCTGCTAAACGCTTTTGGAAAGCAGAACAAGCCACCGCGATCTATCTTTTTGAACCAACCCTTACTTAAACCATCTAACTGTAGGTTTACTTTTTCCAGCCGTAACTGTGAAGTGTCATGGAATATGCTGGCGTAATACAAATGAATGATAATAATATGATTTTCTTTTTATCTGTCTGTAGTGAAATGTAAGGGTTTTAGGCTTTACAATTTTGCACTAATCCTGATTATTGTTTTCCGCTTCTCTCTCTGTTCTGCAACCCTAATTTATTACATCAGGAACAGAGATACAAGACACAGGTAAGTGAATCACCAATGGAGTCATTTATAACGTTATTGATTTAGCATAAAAAAAAGAAGCGAGAGATGTAATATATTACTAATCTACTCAACATTTGGAAAAGGTGTACATAAACAATATTCAAGGCACAGGGAGCTTTCCTTCTAATTCCTTTTTATTGCTTTGCTCTAAATGTGACATTAAACAATCATGTTTCAGCTATGAATCAATCAGTCTATCGTCATTCCAACTGCAGTGCTGCACGAAGTCAACAAAGAATGTGAATGGGTTTTGTGCAGGGATGCTAAATATACCTTTTCTATTTTTAATTAAATGTACAAATAAAAAATTCCCAGATATGTGTATCCCCAAGAGCTGAGATCATACGCTTTATATGCAGCTGGAATGACTGCCTGCCAGATTTCTTTATGAGCAAGAATTTTAAACTAATTTAAGGTGACCAAGATTGTCTATTTCTGGAATATCTTGACAGCACTGGCCTCTGATATGTGTACCTGTCAGGGCCGTGGTGATGTGATAACATTATGCATCTAAATTGACATTTTTATTATGTTCAGCAGAATGGCAGTCATTGTTTACTTTACCCAAATAACTGTCTGGCAAATGAAAACTTCAAAAGTATATTATATGTGGAATGATTTACCATGTATGCTGGCCTTCACCGTTCTCCCAGTGCCAATCATCTTGGCAGATTGGGTCGGGAATTATGCTGGGCACATAATTGCAAAATTCCCAGCAGATTTCATCAGATCAACTGAGGTTACCAGTAGTGCAGTAGATGGTTTAATGAGGCAAATATGTAATGGAACTTCACTGTGTTAATTTTAGCATCCAATAAGGTGGTTAGAAAAAAATAGTATATTTGTTGCATGTGATAACAAGTTTAAAGCTATCACTCAAACGTAACTGTTCTTTATTGCATATTTACTTTAATGATCACCTTTACTAGACAAGGCAAGACAAGACAAATAACATTTATATTGCGCTTTTCTCCTGGTGGACTTAAAGCACTTGAACTGCAGCCACTAGGGAACCCTCAGTAGGCAGTAGCAGTGTTAAAGAGAAACCGTAACCAAGAATTGAACTTCATCCTAATCAATAGCTGATGCCCCCTTTTCCATGAGAAATCTATTTCTTTTCTCAAACAGATCATCATGGGGCTCTGTATGGCTGATTTTGTCGTGAAACCCCTCCCACAGTGTGATGTCAGCGCCTTACAGCACTGAGGTACTGACATCACACTGTGGGAGCCTTGTTGCATTGTGGGAAACCACAGCTGTTTCCAAATGCCTAAAAAGCAATCAGCATCTCCTTCCAGTGACATCACCTGCCAGCAGTACAAATGTCACCATTTGATAAATGTCAGAGTGTAAATCAGGGAAAGGAAAGATTTTACAATGGGCAAACATGGACTAAATCATTTATACATAATTATTGTAATAATTAAGCACTTTTTTATTACATTATTTTCACTGGAGTTCCTCTTTAAGGAGTCTAGCCCATGGGCTCCTTCTTGAATAGGTGCTGTCCTACTGAACAGAAAGAGACGAGATTTGAACCCAGGGTTCTGGTGTCAGAGGCAAAGCCCTTAACCATTACACCATCCAACCACTAGGACTGTCCAACTCCAATCCTCAAAGGCCTTATCCTTGGCTTATCTAGTGGCTGAATGGAGTAATAGTTAAGGGCTCTGCCTCTGACACAGAAGACCAGGGTTCGAATCTTGGCTCTGCCTGTTCAGTAAGCCAGCACCTATTCAGTAGGAGACCTTTGGCAAGTCTCCCTAACACTGCTACTGCCTATAGAGCGCGTCCTGGTGGCTGCAGCTCTGGCGCTTTGAGTCCGCCAGGAGAAAAGCGCGATATAAGTGTTCTGTGTTTGTTTGTTTGTTTGTTTATCCATGCCAGTGTTTAGGATGGACTGAGAAACTTAGAAATATGTTGTACTTGAGGAACGACACCTTTCCTGATTTAGTCCCATCAATTAATTTGAACGGTTCCAAAAATGTGTGAGGACCTCGAACCTTGAGGACTGGAGTTGGACAACACTGACCTAAACTGGCTAATATTTCATATATCCTCCTTATCAATCTGCTAATACAGTGGGATGCTAAAGTTTGTGAAACCTTGCTAATCGTCATGATTTTCCTGTATAAATCATTGGTTATTACGATAAAAAGTGTCAGTTAAATATATCATATAGGAGACAGACACAGTGATATTTGAGAAGTGAAATGAAGTTTATTGGATTTACAGAAAGTGTGCAATAATTGTTTAACCTATTTTGGTTCCTGGACGTAGAAACTACGTCCAGGAACCATGCGCGCTACCGCGCTTCCGCGGCCGATCACGCGCGTGCACGCGCACTCCCGGCCGCGGATTCGGTAGCCACGGAATCAATGTATCAGGCTATGGTGCCCGATCACTGATTCCTCTCCCCCGCTGAAAAAGCGACAGCTTCTCTCGGAAGCTGTGCTTTTTCTGGCCGTTGCCTCCCCTCTGCATCACGTGTGTTACGCTTAGAGTGACGTCATATAAACAAACTCATGTGGCCAAAAAGTAAAACTACAACTAAAAGTAAAAAAAATAAAAAACAACACACAATTACATTATAAAACTATAGTTTACATCCCACCCTCCCAAAAATACCCAAATAAAATGTTTAATATAAAAAAAAACCATTACAATAAAAAAAAACATGTAAATATTTACCTAAGGGTCTAAACTTTTTAAATATCAATGTAAAGATGAAATATTTCTATATTTTTTTTTATTTTAAACTTGTAAATAGTGATAGATGCAAAATGGAAAAAATGCACCTTTATTTCCAAATAAAATATTGTCGCCATACATTGTGATAGGGACATAATTTTAACGGTGTAATAACCGGGACATATGGGCAAATACAATACGTGAGTTTTAATTATGGAGGCATGTATTATTTTAAAACTATAATGGCTGAAAACTGAGAAATAATGATTTTTTTCTGTTTTTTTCTTATTCTTCCTGTTAAAATGCATTTACAGTAAAGTGGCTCTTAGCAAAATGTACCCCCCAAAGAAAGCCTAATTGGTGGCGGAAAAAACAAGATATAGATCAGTTCATTGTGATAAGTAGTGATAAAGTTATGGGCTAATGAATGGGAGGTGAACATTTCTCAAGTGAAAACGACGGAACGCGAATGGGTTAAATAAAATTAGGCAGGTGCATAAATTTGTCAGACAGAGGCGCTCAAACCTATTGCTTGACCCACTGAGTTGTGCTCCAATTTTTGCCTGAGGAAGCGGGGCCACGCCCGCAAAACGCGTTGCATTTGTGGAGTTGAATAAATTATTTGTCAATTCTGTTTTATCAAGACTCAAGTGAGGTTTCTTTTTTTGTAAGAGGGAGGTGAGTCCACCTTAACATCCCCCTCTGCTTTTAAGCGATTTTTAAAACATTTTACTCTACTCTGGCGCCTCTGTATACCGAGTTTTTGCTGATGTTTAGGAGTAGGGGGAGGATTACTGTAAGGAGGAGGTAGACACCTTAGTACAATATTTGGTAGTATTGCCAATAGTCTACTAGTGGCTTCACTTGGCCCCCAAATTCACGTGGCACCTTTTTTACATGTATGCTCAAAGGGATTTTCTCAGCATGGCACAAGCAAAGGACTTGCACAGAATAAGCAAAGGACAAAAAGACTGGCTTCCAGTCTACCAAAACAGATGCATTGTGGACCTTCACTGTGGTTACTTCAAACATTCAATTGACTACTTGAAAATGACCAAATAAATACATTCATAAATAAAACAGTATCTTCTGTATGTGCTGGGGTGTTTCAAGTGATATGACAAATTGATGTTTTAGTTGATATCAAATATTTTCTTTGTTCAAACAGTTATCTGTATGAATAGCGATGAACCACCGTTCCTAACTTGAGAGAATCAAGCAAAAGACCCATATTCATAGCAAATGCTAAAGCAGTGATCTATCCTTGCTTTATAAATAGGCAACAGAGTACTTCTTAAACAGTCAACTGAGTGTTAGACCCTGTAGTTTACTGACAGTTACATGGGCAAGTGGAAACCTATTCATCATAACATGGGAGGTGAATGGCCAATGCAGCAAAAAGCAGTTTACTGTGATCACTTTAAACAGATTATCTATCGAGGCAGATCCTCCCTTCCCTTTCCCTCTTCTCCTTCCCTCTCTCCCTCTCCTCTCCGGTCTCCCTTTCCCTCACTCCCCATCTCACTTCTTCATTGCCCCTATTAATTTTCCCTTTGCTATAAGAAATATAAAAATACCACTTAAAGCAAACCTGAAGCAAAAATAAAGGTAAATTCACGCTATCGCGTGAAAAATGGGTTTTGCGCGGAAAAACAGTTATCGTGTGCAAACATTTGCGTTTGAGCATTAACACAAATTTTTCGCCCTTAAACGCTCACGTTCGCTCACGATAACGCAAAATTATCGAGCAATCGCGACCGTTAACGCACGAAAAATTGAGGTTAACGCGCAAACGGGAATTTTTGCACGTGATAATCGTTATCACGCGAAATTTCGTGCTAAGCACTTTTCACAGCGTGCTAACAGTTAGCACAGTTTTGTGACTCAAGCCCCATGTATTGTATGTGTAGTACAGCTGAGAAATGGAACATAAGTCGCAAAGAAAAGAGTCTCATATTATTTCCAGTACAGGAAGAGTTAAAAAAACCTCAGTTGTTATCTATGCAAAAAGAGCTTCTCTGATCTCTTCGACCCACTGGTTCGGATACAGTCTGAAGCCCTTAAAGTGGATCTGAACTCTTGCACAGGACAGAAGAAAAGCATACATCAATGTTTGTATTTAGAGAATTTCGCCTGTCTAGTTCCCCCTCATCTGTGACTAAGCACAAGTTGTAATTTGATCCCTCTGCCATGGCAGAGAGCTGGTTGACATATAGCAGACATATAGTTAACAATATGTCTGCTTCCAAGAAAGCAGGAAGAAGAAACGCTGCCGATTTATTGCAGGATTTCTTTCAGCTGTAACAAAGAAATGTTTTTCTTTAAAGGTTATTATGCTGTTGTGTATCTTATAGAGCAGAGAGGACGGTTAAAACATGAAAGAAAAAGTGAGAGACAGTTTGTAATAAGGTTTTACAGCAGGAGAGTTCAAATGGTCATTAGTTCTGCTTTATTTAATATTTTAAAAGACAGAGTATGATTTTAAAACTGTGACAGAATGATGCAATATTATTAAGAAAGCTATATAACTGAAAATAAAATATGAGATTCTTTTCTTGCTACAAATGTTCCATTCCTTATCCGTACTACACATACAATTCATTATCTCAAGGTTTTTTTCGCTTTATGTTTTGCTTTAAGTGAGAAACAGTTTTTCTCATATGGCTGCTGGCTCTCCAATGACGGGATTGGGTCACGCAATGTTGGAAACATGTGACCTTGCTGACCAATAGGAGAGCAGGAGAATATCCCAACATCATGGAAAGCAGTGGCCATGATTGGTGGCAAGAGACTGACATAGATCTGCTCTCTGACCCTCTGAGTGGGAAGAGCTCCTTTGCATTCCTATAAACTTGAATATATTTTATTTACCTAAAAGATGGTATAGCTATCATTGCAAAGATATGTAATGCAGCACTAGCGATGTGCCATATCACACCTTTAGAAATAGTATTCCTCACTCTATTTTACATTAAAATGTGAAAAGATAACTTTTAAAATGGTCCTCTTAAAGTTCCACAACTAGATGCATTATGGTTGAAGTAAATACATTAAATATCATTTTTTTACAATGATGATAATTAAAATAACTGCTCTACACCTAACGAATAATCACCTAAGTATTATGGTGCACAGTGGTATAGCTGCACAGCTATAGCCTCCAGTGGGAATTCCACACTGCTGTCACCTCCTTCCTTCCTTCGCAAGCACTCCATATACAACAAAACATAGGACTACAATCCCCACATTCTAAGAACAGCTGTGTGAAGTAAGAGAGGTGTAAGCGGAGGGAAAGAAAGGAGTTTGTTAAAATGTACTGGTATTCATAAGTACTTTTTAAGATGAGAGACTGAACTGCGCGCTTGCACCCATGATCTCCATTCGGCTGCAATTAAAATACAGCTGAACGGCAGCATTTTTACCTCCACGTGTGTCAGCACTTGATATGTGTGGCATTAACTGGCAGAAAAGAACAGCAACATGTTGCACCTGAGTAAGGCTACAGCCTCGCTCAAATGGGACTCCATGGATGGGATGTCTGTCTATTGCTGGTACAAAGCACTAACAAGCACCCGGTCAGTGCAAAGAGTAGCTGACAGGCGGTGAATTCACCACCTTCAATTGCCCAAAACCCTTTTATAGAGGTGATCAATACTACTATGACACCAATTTAGAACTAATGCAGTGGATGAAGGCACCTGGGGCACCAGGGGGGCCTACTGGCTCAGGAACCCAGGTGCAGTTGCAACCTTTGTACAACAGTGATGAAGCAACATTTGTAAAGCACTTTTCCCCTGTAGGACCCATTGTATATTACTATTGTTGCTTAATTGCTGCATTCACACTTTAAAATTACTACTGTCCTTGATCAAATGCAGCAGGGAAGAATCAATGTAAACAAGACACAAAGTAAAATGTATAAAAGTACTTAAAGAAACACTCCAGTTTACCTCATCCAACCAACATCCATCCAATCAACCCCCCCATCCTCCCCCATACACTAGTTTAAGAAAACGTTTGTTGTTCTTATTTTTAAAATCTCTTTGGTACAGAATGTAGCTTTTTGGAACACTTGCATTTTGCTATTAGCAGTCTATATGAAAAATGCTTGCGATCTTAAAGGGACTCCGAGCAGTGCAGAAACTATGGAAAGATCCATATCATTTTAAAGCTCTCTTTCTCCTCTTTCCAATGATATATAAAACTAAGCCTCTTAGTTTTTGCTATTTTCGCAATTGAAATTGCCGCGGTCGCTATTTCAATCGCAAAAAATAGAGAAAACTAAAAGGCATAGGGCGACGATTTAGGTGTCACCAGAAAGAGGAGAAAGAGAGCTTTAAAATGATATCCATCTTTCCATAGTTACTTGTATTACACAGGGCGACACTTTCCCCATTGTCAGCAGCTCCATTCAGCAGAAAAGGTCGCCCTGTGTAATACAATGTAACTATGGAAAGATGGATATCATTTTAAAGCTCTCTTTCTCCTCTTTCTGGCGACACCTAAATCGTCGCCCTACGCCTTTTAGTTTTCTCTATTTATTATTAAAAATCGTGGCCGCTGCAATTTCAATCGCGAAAATAGCGAAAACTAAAAGGCGTAGGGTGGCGGTTTATATATCATTGGAAAGAGGAGAAAGAGAGCTTTAAATATGCATCTTTCCATCGTTTCTGCACTGCTCGGAGTCCCTTTAACAAGATCCAAGTGCAAAAATATTGCAGATAAAGTATTACAAAGTAATATTTCCCAGGATTTGGAACTTTTGCTTCAATGTCACTTGTCCCCCTATAAATTGAAATACCTATATTATACCCAGTGTGTTGTAAAGCACTTTTAAAGGACAAGAGAGTGAAATGACTGTCTTAATGTCCTCTGTAAAAGCACAGTAGAAAACATGTCAGTGTCATATAAATGTATAAATATATAATAATATTATTGTATTTAACAATAGACTACAGTACATTGTTCTGCCTTGAAATTGAGGCCCACGGGATGCTGAGATGCCTAAGTACACTAAACCGCTACTAAGCCCATGATAGAGTCCCCGCTGCTGGCAAAGATTAAAATGTCTGCTGGCATAGCAGAAACCCTAATTGCAAGCAAGCCATCTCTGTGGCAACATCAATCAATGTCCTCGAGTTGTACTTGTAAGTCTTTATTTCCAATCCAAAATACAAGCAATAGCAGGCAGCCACCTGAGCCAATTACCTCATCACAGCTCATGTGTTGCAGAATATCTCCCGCCTGCCGCATCAGATTATGAGATGCCTGGTCTGCAGGTATCATAACGGAATAGCCGCTGACAGTATGTTAAACTTTTCACTTTAATGGTAGAATTCATCACTCACCAAGTGTTTGAGGAGGGGGTTCCCTGCCCAATGTAGCTGATATCTAATTTCTTACGCTGAAATGGAAGCTGCCTCCTGGTCAATCGTGGGTCACAACATTTGCTGGGATTAACATGTTAGAATATCTTTGTGACCCTTACCCTTTTAATCCAAAAACAGGGGGCAATAATTTGACTTCATTATAGTAGATATACTGTATACCATGAATATAACACAACAAAGTGTTAAAGAGCTTAGCATTTACCTTGCATCACCTTACTAGAATCCAGGGCTAAATATTTTATCTGTGTTCGGATGAGTTTCTCTCCACAATAAAAAGTATTCTGCCAATTACATTTGCCTCTCCTTCAAAACATCACTCCACACCGCACACACGTTATAAACTGATCTGAACAGATCATAGTTTGTTTTTGTATTTTTAGCTTTGTAGTGAGTCTGCACAATGATAACCAGGTTGTGCAACAGGTGTTATGGCATGGCTGGGGTTGCACATCATTTGGGCACTAAGTGGTTTGGCTTAATTTGGGCACTCTAATAGCCTAATGCAAATTTTCAGCAGTGATGCTTGGCTATAAAAGCACTCAGCCCTCCGCTATTAAATACCTAAATGTAGGTGTTGGATACCTGCATTTGGCTAATTTTTAACTTACTTTTATGCTTGGCCATGCAATAGCCAAACACAGGTGCCGAATTAATTTACTGTAACCAGTAGCTTGTGCACAGCTACCTAAAACTGATGAAAGCCTGTGCCCAAATCACATATCTATAGAGGAAAATTATGGAAGGTGATTATTTGTTAAAGTCAAAGTTTTTGGTTATTGACTGGCTGCAGGACAGTTGCAAACTAACCAAGAAGTGGAGGAGATGTGATTGCCGGGAGCAGGGTATTGTATAATACTGCCCCTGTCTAGTCTCAGGTTAGCAAAACACTAGGCAGAAATGCCAGTGTTGCAGAAAACGCTAGCGTTTTTGAGAATAATGAAAGTCTATGGGCTGTATGTAAAAATGCATATATGTGCATTTTACAATTTGTGTTTTTGAAAAAGCACAAGTTGCTGCATATTTTCAAAATGCATGTAAAGTGCACATAATGTATCTCAATGGAGATGCTGAGGACTGAATTTTTACTAAACCAATATGATACTGTATTATACTCCATTGGTAATGGGAAAATATTGAAAAACGCAAGCGCGTACTCGTACACAACACTGAGAATTTTAAAAACATTTTTTTTGCATTGCTTTACACTGAATAAACCATCCCTCTACCTATGCCTAACCATAATACCCCACCTGGTGCCTAACCTTAACCACTCTCCTCACACTGCCTAACCTTAAGCAACTCCCTAGGCGCCTAACTCTTAACCACCTCCCCAACTTAGCTAGCTCATGCTTAACCTTACCCCCTTCCTAGCTTTAACTCCCTAAACTACCTCTCTGCTCATAAGCGACAATAGTAAAAGTGGTGACTATCAGCAGTGAACAGTAACTACTGCCACCATTTTAAAGTGGACCCAAACCAAACATTTTTTTAATTCAAAATATTTAGTTGCACCACTCTGACACATACAAAGATAAATAAACACTCCTTCAAGCCTATGATCATTTCAGTGCATGCTTTTCACCCTTCTCTTTTCATAGCTAGGGTTATACAGATGGCATCCATTAGCAATTCTTCCTTTGCCAGACACCTCCTACTCCACCAGTGTGCCGGATTGTGTCCCGGCAATATGAAAGGAAGGGAGGGGTTCCTCCAATAAATGTAATATATTTTATATTTGTCATCATGCAGCTGAAAAAAGGCTGCTATTTATCATTATAATTTAGAAAATAGATTTTATTTCTAAAATCTTGTATTTTTAATTTGGGTCCACTTTAAGTGGCGGTCGTCCAGTGCCATTTTTACCGTCACGTTAAAAATGACCATGGGCAAAAATGTATGCAGATCTATTATCCAGTCGAAAATGATTACAGTTATAATAATATAATGTATTTCTTATCTTTCAGTACTAGCCCTGCTCACAAATATTACCTTGCTGTGGATCCTTCTTCAGAATCTGTTTACCTTTCTGACACTAACACAAGGAAGGTATACAGAGTGAAATCTCTCACTGATGTTAAGGAATTGGCCAAAAACTTTGAAGTAGTGGCAGGAACAGGGGATCAATGCCTCCCATTCGATCAGAGTCTCTGTGGGGATGGGGAGAAAGCGAATGAAGCATCACTCAGTAATCCCAGAGGTAAGCAGATGACTTGTGCTTTTCTCATTGCATGCTGCCATATTGTTTTGATATAAGAAAAGTACAGGATCTTCTCAAAAAAATTAGCATAGTGTGATAAAGTTCATTATTTTCTGTAATGTACTGATAAACATTAGACCTATGGAGATGAAGATTTCATTTTTCAGCACGACCTGGCACCTGCTCACAGTGCCAAAACCACTGGTAAATGATTTACTGACCATGGTATTACTGTGCTCAATTGGCCTGCCAACTCTGCTGACCTGAACCCCATAGAGAATCTGTGGGATATTGTGAAGAGAAAGTTGAGAGACGCAAGACCCAACACGCTGGATGAGCTTAAGGCCGCTATCGAAGCATCCTGGACCTTCATAACACCTGAGCAGTGCCACAGGCTGATTGCCTCCATACCACGCCGCATTGAAGCAGTCATTTCTGCAAAAGGATTCCCGACCAAGTATTGAGTGCATAACTGAACATAATTATTTGAAGGTTGACTTTTTTTGTTTTAAAAACACTTTTCTTTTATTGGTCGGATGAAATATGCAAATTTTTTAAGATAGGAAATTTGGGTTTTCATGAGCTGTATGCCAAAATCATCAATATTAAAACAATAAAAGGCTTGAACTACTTCAGTTGTGTGTATTTGAATCTAAAATATATGAAAGTCTAGTGTTTATCAGTACTTTACAGAAAATAATGAACTTTATCACAATATGCTAATTTTTTGAGAAGATCCTGTATATGTTTTCTAAAAGTGTTAGCACTGCCTTATTCACTGCCATAACTAATGATAACTATGGGTTTAACCCTTTTTCTGCCGAGCTTTTGCTCCCAAAAAGCAAGTTTTATAGAGACCCTGAAGGGTAAAATGTGCCTCTAGGGAGTACTTGTCTCGAGAGTTGAGGCTTCCCTCGTCCTCTTGTTCAGCCTTATTCCAACTGAGGGACCCCTGAGTGTGTTGACGTGCGCAGTAGCAGCTTTTTGCTCAGACAATAATAATGGCAGTGGCCTACTAGCAGTTTTCCGCTTTGACGCCGGGGGAAATAGCCGGGCTTGTTCGGGACCGCAGTGTTTGAATGAAAGCAGGCATGTGAAATCATCCATAGGAAGGACTTTTTTTTATGTTTTTTTGTTTTTACAAATGCAGACTGGAGCTACTAAAAAACGTCTTGCTGTGGATAGCTGTATATTGCTAACAGCATGAGAACTAACTTGCTGACCTTATGGAATTCAGTTCTGGGCACCACATTACAAAAAAGATATTGCAGTTTTAGAGCAGGTGCAGAGACGAGCAACAAAATTGATGCGTGGGATGGAAGGTCTCACTTATCGAGAAAGGTTAGATAAACTGGGTTTATTTAGTCTAGAGAAAAGACGCCTTAGAGGGGATCTAATTAACATGTATAAATACATCAGAGGGCAATATAATACCTTGGCGGATGAGCTTTTTGTCCCTAGGCCTTCTCAAAGGACTAGAGGACATGATCTGCGCATGGAGGAAAAACGTTTTAGCCATTTATTTAGGAAAGGGTTCTTTACAGTAAGAGTGATTAAGATGTGGAATGCATTGCCACAGGAAGTCGTTATGGCAAACTCTATACCTGCATTTAAAGGGGGCTTAGATGCTTTCCTTGCGTTGAAAGACATCCATGGCTACAATTACTAGGTAATGCCTAATGATGTTGATCCAGGGATTTTATCTGATTGCCATCTGGAGTCGGGAAGGAATTTTTCCCTTTAGGGGCTAATTGGATCATGCCTTGTAAGGGTTTTTTCGCCTTCCTCTGGATCAACAGGGATATGTGAGGGAGCAGGCTGGTGTTGTACTTTATACTGGTTGAACTCGATGGACGTATGGACCAAAATAACTATGTAACTATATGTAACTATGACCTTCCAGCAATCTGCACTATTGTCTGTTATGACTCAGGTGATTGTTGCAAACTTTTGCCACCTAATAACAATTTTTTAAAATACTGAACAAGTTTGTTGCATCAATTATGTTCTCTGTTGTTCGCCAACTTTAGTAAATCAATCCCTGGCTCCTGATATCTGTTCCCCATGTTTGTCCTTCACGTCTCTTCAAATATAGTAACAATTTGCAAATCAATCTAAGACAAGCGATTACACAAAAAGCACATTTTAATTAGATTTGGATAAACTTCTGAGCATAATTAAGAATTCCCTGGTTAAGGAAAGACAAAAAAAATGTGTTCATCAATAAATCATGATCAAAGACAAGATAATGAATGTTTGTTTAGCTCTTGAAATCTATTGAACGCTGTGTAAAATTAAGTTGTGAAAATTAATAACTCTGCACCTGATTTATCCAATAAAGCATATTTGGTTAGCCGGAAAATAAAATCTGGTTGCAACTCCGCAGTGATGTACACCATCTACCAACAAAGAGATAATTCTGCTAAAATATTAAGAAACGCTATAAATATTCATAAGTGCAAGGCTGCAGAACCAGCCATAGACTTCTGTCAGCATGGAATAGAAATGTATGCAGCAGAAGATCATCAGCTACTGCCTTTTATTGGTCAAATTCCAAACTGCCTTCATTTGCATACAATGAACATTTGGAACAACAGAATATTATTAGCTTTTGACTGACCATCTCTGGTATGGAGTCAACACAGTGGCATAGTGGTTAGCACTCTTGCCTCACTAGGGTTACTGGGTCTGAATGCTAACTGCATGGAGCTTGCGTGTTTATGAAAGCTTCATCCATGCATTCTGGTTTCCTCCCAATAACATACAGATAAGATGAACTTTACTGAATATGAAATGACTTATTTTTTACAATATTACTTTATGAATACGTTTAGTCAGTGTTTGCCCAATGTAAAATCTTTCTTCACCCTGATTTACATTCTGGAAATTACTTTCTGGAGGTGGCAACATATTTAATGCAGGAAGGCGTTTCACTGCAGAATGTTTGTATGTTGTGTGTTCTGAAGAGAGCAGAAACAACACCTATCATAGGTCCATATGCAATTCACTTTCTCTCCTGAGTTTTCTCCTAGGCAATGTTTTCACACTTTGTTATAAAATGCCATTCAAACCACCAGCAAGCAAGAAAATATGAAATGAGTGATGATCATGTCTAGGAGAACTCATGGAGAAGCATGTGATTTGTTTGATCAGCTGATAGATTTGCAAAGCTCTGATTTGCTGTGACCATATCCTGCTTTAGCACATGACCATGACTTGCAAATCAGAGACTTGCATATTTCTCGCCTGACTAAACTGATCACATGCTTCTCTATGAGTTCTAAACATGACAGTCACTAGTAGAGATTTGATTGTGAGCACCTTAACCACTTTACCCCCGCCCGTACGCATTTCTCCGTCCCTTTTTCCATCCTTTCATCCCCCAGGGACGGAGAAATGCGTACTTTCCGCGCTCCCGGCGCTGCCCGCGCTCCCGCTTGCTCTAGTGCGCACTCCCCCTAGTAAACACGCCGTCGGCTGCTCGCCCGTAGATCAATGAACGGGAAAATCCACTCCCGTTCGTTGATCCAAGCCCCGCAATGATCCGCTGCTTATCCGATAAGCAGCGCGATCATTGTGAAAAAAGAAACGTTCTCAGCCTCCTAGTACTTCCTGCAAACGTCCGAAAGGACGCTTGCAGGTCGCATTAAACAAACAGTTACTGCTGCCATCTTGTGGCCAAATAGTAAAACTACACCTTAAATTATTTTTCACATACAAATAAATGTTTTACACTAAAAATTAACTCTTTACCTCCCACACTCCCCAATATTTTTTTTTTGTAATTTAAAAAAAAAAAAAAATTACAATGAAAAAAAAATACATAAATAGTTACCTTAGGGACTTAACTTTTAAAATATTTATGTCAAGAGGGTATAACACTGTTACTTTATAAACTATGGGCTTGTAATTAGGGATGGACGCAAAACTGAAAAAAATGCACCTTTATTTACAATTAAAATATTGGCACCAAACATTGTGATAGGGACATAATTTAAACGGTTTTATAACCGGGACAAAAGGGCAAATACATTTCATGGGTTTTAATTACAGTAGCATGCATTATTTAAAAACTATAAAGGTCAAAAACTGAAAAATAATAATTTTTTTCCCACATTTTTTCCTATTTTCCCATTAAAATACATTTAGAATAAAATAATTTTTGGCATAATGTCCCACCTAAAGAAAGCCTAATTCATTTCATTGCGATAAGTAATAATAAAGTTATAGACGAATGGAAGGAGCGCTGAAAGGTGAAAATTGCTCTGGTGGTCAAGGGGTAAAACCCCTCAGTGGTGAAGTGGTTAAAGCACAGTCAATGACTTACTATGTACTCTGTAAAGTGATGTGTAGATGTAGTGATATATAAATACACAATAATTATTATTTTTATTGTATAATATGAATTCAAAAATAATTGCGGTCAGGATTTTCAGCTAGTGTTTATGAGGCATCTTATATTCAGACAATCATTCTTGAAAAATACTGTATCAGGGATGGTTGTTGTCAGCCAACTTCGCTACGCCTGGAACTATGCGTAATTTTACGCAATTACGCTTTGCCAAACTACGGCTTCGAAATCAAATATTCGCTTCGTATGCATTTTGTAGGCTACGCATTCAAATACGCAATTGCGCGTAATGTGAAGTGTAGTGTATGCGGATGCTTATGCTCATATGCAGAAAGTTTTATGCATTAAGGCTCCCTGCACACTGCAAATCTGTTTTCCGATTCTGATTCCGATTCCGTTTCCGATTCTGATTTTCAATTCCGATTTTCCCTGAATACATTTAACATAAAAACAGATCAAAAATGCAGCATGCAGTAAAGATTAAAAATCTGAATCGGAATCGGGTGTAAAAACCGATTAAAAAGCGGAATCTGAATCGGAAATGCATGCAGTGTGCAAGAGGCCTTATTCCTCTTTTAAATGCTTATACTGGGATCTATGAGTACATTCCCCTTTCCAATGCGTAAATTTGTAAACATACAATCGCACGCGGAAAATTAGATGCGAGTAACGCATTCGTAGTTCACTACGCAATACACATGGTAACTACGCATAGTGGGCATAAGCTACGCGTAGCGGTACTTCGCTACACGTAAATTCGTAAGCGTAGTTTTGAAACTTCACCTACGAACTACGATGCTGAAATGTGAACTACGATGCGTAAATTCGCACTGGCGTAGTTTCTGCTCATCCCTGTACTGTATGTTCCAAAACCTCTTCCACTTGCTATTTTTTCACCCAGCTTCTCCGTCCTACTAAGTGAGAACACAACTGTTAACTAGGCCAAGTGTTTCTGTGTATGAAGCTGTCAGCAACCAGAATGATTATATCCTCCAGACATAAAGAACAAACCTGTGGATAGCATTACACTGTCTTTATCTTTGAAATAAACAATAGACACCATAGTACCAACAAAACTTGAAGCATACCTAAAGCAAAAACAAAAATAAGATGTGATAATATAGTAGTTCTGAGCCTGCGCAGTACAGCCCGGAGGACGTCCGATGACGTCAGCGCGCCGCCGTGAGGCGCATTTTGGAACGCAGAAGAAGCCCGACCTGGCCGCCGGCCTGGCCAGGTCGGGTCGGCCACCGGAGACCACCGGGAGCCTGCGGAGCGGCGCCGAGGGCACCTCCTGCCTGCCACGGGCTGGAGGAAGCCCCAGGTAAGTGGATGCGGATTTTTATTTTTTTTCAACGATCCCTGAACCTTCCCTTTAAATCTTCTTATAGCTCACCATTCTGGTGTTCGGCCCCTATAATCTAATTCAGTGGTCCTCAAACTAAGGCCCGCAGGCCGAATGCGGCCCCCTGAGCCTTTTTTACTGGCCCCCCACACAGAAAATGTATTACTTATAGATGCTGTCAGCTACATCTTTAAATATTGGTGGTCCACATATAGAATAGCAAAGCTGGCACCACCCATCCACATGGAAGCCAGAAAGAAGTAATTTGCTGGTTTCCAATCAAATTCCACTTCAGGTGACACTGCCATCCATTTGGACTGCAGGTTGTCACCTGGGTATGCTTCACTGTCTGGCCCGCAAAGCCATCATTTTATGTATACTCCGGCCCCCCAGCAGTCTGAAGTATTTTGACCCGGCCCTTGACCCAAAACGTTTTGGGACTCCTGATCTAATTGGACAAGAGGTTGTCAAATTGATTTCTTGTAGCCATACTCATGTCATGTACAAGTACATCTAGACTGGGCATACACAAGTAAGGTCTTCACATTGCCTGTATGAAAAACGTCTGCACCATCTATTTTGGGAACCACTTTGCAATGGGATCCCCAGTAGAGTAACACAATGGTCGAAATTAGTAGTGTAAGGAAAGGTGGTACTCACAAAGGGAGGTTGCAAAAGGGGCAAATAACCACTAGAAGCAGGTGGAAATTTAAGACCTGCCTCCACTCGGGTATCCAGGAAAGCTGAATGCTGTCACACTCCTCATGTAAAAAGAACCACTTGTCCAGATGATGGCAGAAGTCTAAAGGGCCAGGGAATACCCCTCCAAAGGAGGGTGAACAAGCGCAAAAGAGAGGAGAAGAGGCACCCAAAAGTACAATAAAACTAGGTTAAAACAAATAAAATGAGAAAAAAATGAGGTGGCTTACCTCAATGAAGACAAAATTCATATAATAAATGAACTTTACAAGGTTTGCAAAATAAAGTTATAATACATTTATTATATAAATGTTGTCTCCATTGAGTTAAGCCATCTCATTGTTGTTCTCATTTTATTAGTTTTAACCCGTTTTATTATACCCTTGGGCACCTCTTCTCCTCCTTTTTGTGCTTTACTGAAAGGAAGTCTTAAAGGAGTACTATCGATTGAAACGACTTTTTTTTTTTAATACTGTATATTAGTGTACACATTACCACTAGTGCTAGGGGCACTTTATTTATTCACCCAGGTCTCTCTCTTGCTATCCCTGCTTAAAAATTCATTTCTCACACAGCTCATAGTAGTTTGGGTCACCCTGAGCTGCTTGGTTACTCTGTCACACAGCTCACAAATATATTTCACTGTGTCACTCACAGCATGCAGGAGACATGAGGAGAAATAGGCTGATCTGAGGTGGTAACAGGTAACTAAATGAGCTGGAATATTGCTGGAATATAACTAGCTATAAACAATAGTCTGTGTTTACACTCAGTCTGGCTGCCTGCTTGTGGTGATTCACTGCAGGCTGCATCCACTTTACAAGCTGCTGAGAGGGGCAGACCACTGTTTACAATTAGCATTATTAGTATCTTTATCAGTCAAGAGAAGCAAAGATAATAAACACACATTGCTAGAATCTTTAACCCCTTACCACCATATCAATAAGATTCTTTCAGCAAGGTGATAATTAAACTATAAACTGAGGAGTTGATAGCAACTCCCCTGTGCAGACATGGGCTTAGCCCTCTGGGAGCCCTCAGCATATAGATACATTTGTATCAAACACTGACGGCCAAAACTGACGGAGGATTTTACAGCTGAGAGGAACAGCTGTGTGAGGAATCAAATTGCTCCTAGTACTTGTCCTAATGTGTGCTACAACATACAGCATTTAAAAATAAATGCATACATCGATAGTATTCCTTTAAAACAGGTGCAAAATAGGCAACTTCACACTTTCCACTTCACTCCAAGGTTGGGCTACAGAGATGATCTAATGCTGTACATGGATGCATATACCTAAAACCAATATAAAAATTGGCCAGTAAGCTTTTATCTGTAGGTCTCTACAAAGGATGAATTCACAAGAGAAGGCAAAAGGTGATTGGTACAAGATGCTTAGACGGCAGACACACAGTGGGTAGCAGGTGTAGCAGACCGTGTCTCCAGATCAATCAAACCACGATTAATGCACAAGTAGAGAAATGCATCCGGGCACCAGTCGCAGCAGAGTACTGCTTACTTTAAGCTTTAATTCATCACCATGAATCTGACATACAATAAGTGGAGGCCTGACAGCCGTTTCGCAGGATTAACCTGCTTCTTCAGAGGCAACAAATATACCTTGCCTATGAAGAAGCAGGTTAATCCTGCGAAACGGCTGTCAGGCCTCCACTTATTGTATGTCAGATTCATGGTGAAGAATTAAAGCTTAAAGTAAGCATTACTCTGCTGCGACTGGTTCCCGGATGCTTTTTTCTACTTGTGCATCTACAAAGGATGAAAAGACATGAACTGTGTATGAAATAAAGGAGATTTTACCCCCTGTTTAGAAATGGGTTTTTTACCTTGAGAGTGATGTGGAATATCTTACCACAGGACGTTATTATTGCAAATTCTATATTTGCATTGAAAAGATGTGTGAATGCATTCCTTATATTGCAGGGCATCCACATCTATAATTACTTGGTAGATAAATCAAAGCCTAAATAACTACTGTGAATGCTCAGACCCATTACATAAAACTTTATTATAACTAGATAATAAATATCAAAGGGAGACATAAAGCACCCTGATTAATAAAACCGTAAAATCAAATACTGCCAGCCTTACATAAAGGATTTAATTAAAGCAAACCTGAATTGAAAATATAGTGACGAGATTAACAATTTATCCTACTTCTTTTGTGTTTAAAAAGGTGGAAATGTAAGAGTATTGCTTTTATTGTCTCAGCTGCATCACAAAGTCTTTTAATGGTTTACAGCTTCCATTTTTAACTCTTGACATTTTTTTTATCTATTCTCTGCACCCAGAAGTGTTTCTCTGCCTTGCAAGAGTTTTATGGCATGTAATTAGTTACCAGGCAGTGAGAGTTACGCTACAGTCAGATTGAAGAGAAAGCGTCTTTTACATACATGATTATCTTAACCCTTACAGTGAGAATTAAGGTAAATGGAACATAGCCTTGTTCTATGTAGATTTGGGAATGTACAAACAGTTGTTTATCTTATCATGGTGTACCGCATACAAGGCAAATTCTGGCCTGTGGGCCAAACCTGCCCCACAGAGCCATCAAATGTGGCCTGCAAGTGGTTTCCCATGCTTTGCATTATGTTTTATGCCCCACTGTGGATCACCAGGGATAGTATATTGGAGGTGAATCCCTAGATCACCAGGGAAGCCATATGGGGGAGGGAGGGACAAGCACTAGACACTAGGGAATGGTATAGGGAGGATGGGGGTTTGCTATACACCAGAGAACTGTTTAGGAGTGCAAGGGGGAATAACTTGACACCAGGCAACTGCGTAGGGGAGGGAGGGGGACCACTAGACACCAGGGAACTGTGTAGGGGAGGGAAGGGAACCTGTAGACATGAGGGAACTGTATGGGAGGGGGGATGTAGGCCACTAGACACAAGGGAACTTTATAGGGGAGGAAGGACTACTAAACACCAGGGAACTGTATAAGGGGAGAAAGGGAAGGCCATTAGACACTAGGGAACTGTATGGGGAGGGAGGGAAGAACACTAGACAACAGGGAACTGTACAGGTAGGGAGTAGGGCCACTAGAAACCAGAGAATTGTATAGGGGAGGGGGCCACTAGACACCAGGGAACTATTTAAGGGAGAGAGGGACGGCCACCAGACACAGGGGATCTGTAGTGGTGAAGAGAAGAGGCATTAGATACCAGGGAACTGTTTAGGGGTGCAGTGGGGAGGACTAGACACCAGGGAACTGTATAGGGGAGGGTTGACCACTTAACACCATGGAACTGTATAAGGGGAGAGAGAGGGAGGACCACCAGACATCAAGGAACTGTATAGGGAAGGGAGTGGACCACTAGACACCGGGGAATTGTATAGGAGAAGGAGGGTGCTATTAGACACTAGGGAACTGTATAGGAGAGGGAGGGCTGCTAGACACTAGGGAACTGTATGGGGAGGAAGGAGGGCCACTAGACACCAGGGAACTGTATAGGAGAGGTCAGTCACTAGATACCAGGGAACTGTATAGGGAAGAGATGGAGGATCACCAGACATGAGGGAAATGTATGGTGGAGGGAGGATTCATTAGACACCAGAGAACTGTTTAGGGGAGGGAGGAGGGCCACTAGACACTAGGAAACTTTATAAGGGAGGGAGTTGGCCACTAGACATTGAGGTTGGCCTGTGGCTTGGTCTCAGTGTTCAATTTCAGCCCACTTTGTATTTGAGTTTGACACTCCTGGTCTTCAGTATATTTACAATACAGCAGTTATAGCGTAGCACACATTGTAAAAGCAACACAGGTATTGGGTACATAATGCAAGTTGCCGAACACACACTACGCTACTTGTCTAAACAGCAGTAAAATTGTAGTGTGCTACATGAGCATGGCAATATTTGTCACTTGTCACTTCAAGGAAAACACCAAACTGTGGGCTAATAAAGTGTCACCCTGGCTCATGCAAACTGTCTGCTAACAAAAGAGGAGGGCACATAGTCCAAACTCTAACACAGTTTATCAGGGCCGGGCCGAGGCAGAGGTGAGATTGGCTCCAGCCTCAGGGTGCTGTGTAAGGGGGGTGCACAACTCACTCAGCTATCATTCACCCATTGTGTTTGAAGCAAAGAAAAATAAGAACAGGGGATACTTGGCAGTGACTGCAAGCCAGATAACTAGAGATTAAGGTGTTGGGGGCTCTGGGGCGCCTTTTAGTCTCATAGCAATCAGTGTGTGATGGCTGGGGTGGGAGGGATGAAGGGGCGCACTTTGGTGTCTCAGCCTTGGGTGCTGGAGGACCTTGTCCCGGCTCTGCAGTTTATACAACTGCAACAGATACCTTTACACACACCTTCACATTATGTCACTCAATGCAATCTTTAGAACTTTGGAATGATCACTATGCAGACACTCAGCTCCCTGTCAAGTTATCTGTACTGCTCTATGGAGAGGAGGGGGACATTTCCCCAAGACAAGAAAAATCTAAAGTGTGGACATAAGTTAAGTGCTAATTCCCATTCCTGGGTAGTGGTAGTAAATTTAAAGTGGACAAGTTGATTGATTTCCAAACACAGTTTTAAATAGATCTCTTATCAGATAAGGATGTAGAAACCCCCATTTCCACAAATCCTGACTCCTTTCATTCTCTTGCACGCAATTTCGTTGAAATTAATAGGCTACTCCCGAATCACATGTGGGGTAGAAGAAATCGTGTCTGCTGCATTTTTTCGTATGTCACATCTGAATGTCCATTGCTGTGCATTGCACTGCAAAACCATGGTTGCCAGGTCAGTTTCGTAGACAGACGCGGTATGCAAAATGCGGCATGTGGAACACGGCTTAACATTCAGTTTGTTTCCATTGCTGGGTTCTGAATGTGCTAGTCTACTTAGTAAACTTTAGAAGAACTTTGCATCAATTAACTTGATTCACTTTGACTTTGAACTTCATTTTGCATTCCGCTTGTGACAGACAACAGGCACTAATTGAATGCACGTAATGCTGCACCATGGGCTACTCAATTTTGCGCAGTGGGATATTTGATTATTACTTAGATTCTTGGAGATTGTCCTTAACCCTTCATATATTGTTGCTTTCATATTTTGGATGCCAATTAGAGCCCACAATCTGGCCCAAAGGTACCATTGATTCTTTTTCTGAATGTAATTTCCTTCCAACTTTTTAATTTTACAAATAAATAAGTTGAAAAAGTCTGAATCACAATGTTTTATTTGTGATTAAAAGTCTCCCAGTGGTTAGAGGAAACTGCTGCTTCATCAGATTCTCCTCCTAACTATTATCATTTAAATGTTGAACAGGTGGCGAGAGGCAGATGCAAACCCTTAAGGAGAATTAATGCAGTCACCATCTATAAAAAAGCAGTCAAAGCGAGTGACAACAAAGTCCCTTTAATTATGTGTACCTCGCTTATAAGAACATTTCTGCAATAGAGTCTAGCGATAAGATTTTTGAGTGAAACTTCGCACCATATGCAGGAAGTCATTCTTTCCCTAGATTAGGCAAATATTTCACGAGAATAGAGACACCTTTGGACTACGCCGTTTTAAACATTTAAGGTTAATGATTTTAATAGCCTCTTAGATGTTTTATGTTTTCTGTCTGCAGCTAAAGGCACAAGATGAACATGTTAGCTTTGTATTTTGTGACATTTGGCATGTTGTTAGCCATACTTGCACTCTAGCATGGGGTTTTAAAGCAGTAGGATCAGCCATACTATGCCAGGGAAAAAAAAAACACATATATAAGTAGATAAATACTTGATCTGCTTACATAACACATGTATTATACTGTCCACGTTTTGATTTCAGTGAATGTTATATAGTAAATGACGAGAATTCTGTTCCTGGTGGGGGCCATGTCTTTTGCCCACAGTTAAGGCTAACTTGTGATGTCATTTCTGCCCTTTACTTTTTTTCTTGTCTCCTCCAATCGCTGAGTCGCCTCAGCCTTGCTTGTAAACACAAGTGAGTAGGGGGTTAGGTTTCAGATAAGAAGCTGGCAGGGAAATAAAGGGAAGAGGAGGAATAGATTATAGATAAAAAGAACCCCTGCAATTCTTTGGCACGACTACTAAAGGGCCAGTGTTCCTTAAGTATGTGATAACTCCAAATCATAACAGCAGAAAATGTTTTGAAAGTTTTGAATGCAGGCTTAGCATCTTTATCACTTAATGCACTCAGACCAGTTGCTGTTGAAATTTTATTTTTATGGTGACGATACCGCTTTAAAGAGAACCTGCAGTGAAAATAAACCTATGAGATAATGAATTCTATGTGTAGCATGGATGATAAATAGAACATTAGTAACATGGAAAAGAGCCTCATATGTTTATGTTCAGTTTAATGGATTCATTTTTAAGATTTAATCAGATTGTTGCTGTTTAGAACACACCCTCCCTTTGTTAAGCTAAAAAAAAAAGAAGCCTTTGAACTTTAGAGCTCTTAACCAGCCTGGCGGTATGGACGAGCTCAGCTCATCCATTACCGCCGGAGGCTGCCGCTCAGGCCCTGTTGGGCCGATTTTTGTCCAAATAAAAAGGTGCACACACAGCCAGCACTTTGCCAGCCGCGTGTGCTACCTGATCGCCGCCGCGTGCAGCGGCGAAAGAGGGTCCCCCCAGCCACCCGAGCCCAGCGCAGCCGGATCAGTCAGTTCCGGCCAGCGCTAAGGGCTGGATCGGAGACAGCTGACGTCAGGACGTCGGCTGATGTCCATGACATCACTCCGCTCGACGCCATGGTGTCGAGGAAAGCAAAACAAGAGAGGCTGCTCATCAGAAGTATGCGACAGGAGTGCTTTCATGCAGCCAACTTTTAGTTGGCTGCATGCGATAGTTTTTTTTTATAAAAAAAAAAACGTCCGGTCGCCAGCCTGGCGATCTTAATAGAACGCCAGGCTGGTTAAAGCTCACTAGGAGTCTTATCTCACTGTTTCTCTGCTGTTTCAGCCTCGATTTACTTTTCAGGAAAGCAGACTGAATTTAACAAGCTGTTGACAAGTTCTTTTGCATAGATAACAACTCTATGTAACGTATGTGTTCACTGTCAGTTTTATGATGAGCAGAGAACGGACAAAAAATGTCTGTTATCAGCTCAAGTGGGAACACAGCCCAACACTGTGACAGTAAGGCCCCTTTTACACTTAATCAGTTGCTATCAGTTATAACTGAAAGAAAATTGATTTTCAAAGTAATGCCTGTGTTTTTCTATGGCTCAGTTCACACTATACGCGTTTTAACTGAAAGCTTTTTTACAATGCACTGCTATGGAAAAATGTGTACCAACTCACACTAACGTATACCAGCGCATACCAACCCATTAAATGTAAAAGAGTCCTAACTGTCCCAGTTTAGAAGACCTGAATCCATTTGCCAAAAATAAGATGCTGTCCAGATATCAAGGGAATTTTTACTGGTGATAAAGCACATAAGGTGGCTGCATTTGCAGATGGCATTCTGGTTTTTCTTGTGCCCTTCCCAATTATTTAACTTCCAAAACCTTCTTAACGTAAATTTTGAAGAAATAACCCAATTACAGTAGTTTTAAAACCACCTCAAGACTTAAAGAGACTCCGTAACAAAAATTGCATCCTGTTTTTTATCATCCTACAAGTTCCAAAAGCTATTCTAATGTGTTCTGGCTTACTGCAGCACGTTCTGCTATCACCATCTCTGTAATAAATCAACTTATCTCTCTCTTGTCAGACTTGTCAGCCTGTGTCTGGAAGACTGCCAAGTTCTTCAGTGTTGTGGTTCTGTGATGCATCTCCCCCCTCCAGGCCCCTCTCTGCACACTGCCTGTGTATTATTTAGATTAGGGCAGCTTCTCTCTTCTCTCTTATCTTTTACAAGCTGGATAAATCCTCCTCTGAGCTGGCTGGGCTTTCACATACTGAGAAATTACATACAGGCAGAGCTGTCTGCACTCTGCAGGAAGAAACAGCCTGACACTTCAGTGGAAGATAGCTGCAGGGTGAAAGAAACACACAAAGGAAGGGTGTATACAGCCTGCTTGTGTATGAATGTATTTTCTATGTGTGGACATACTGTACATCAACCTACTTCCTGTTTTGGTGGCCATTTTGTTTGTTTATAAACAAACTTTTTAAAACTGTTTTTAACCACTTTTAATGCGGCGAGGAGCGGCGAAATTGTGACAGAGGGTAATAGGAGATGTCCCCTAACGCACTGGTATGTTTACTTTTGTGCGATTTTAACAATACAGATTCTCTTTAAACCTAACAGAGGATTAATGATGCCAGACCTACAATTGTACTATTATGCCAACCATCTGACTCATAGCCTGGTTTTAAAACAAATACTTAAGAGCCTCCTGTGAAATCCAAAACTAAAGGAATTTAGAATTAAAGCTAAACTTTCTTTTAGTTGATCTAAACTGTCTTTTTTTTTTACACAGCTAAATAAGATTGTCCTACGTGTGCAGCGCTAAGTCACTTTGTTGGCTGGAGCTGCAAAATGTGCTGCTTATGTTTTAGGAGGACTGCCGTCTTGCTTTTTGAAATTCTGATAATGACCTTGCCTGCAGAGCTTGCATCACAGCCTAACAGAAGCACCATTACACTCAAGACAATAGTTTCAGTGCAACGAGCAAATACATTTTCAGCATGTTTGGCATCACAAGGGTTAAATAGAACCTGAATTGAGAGGCGTATGGTGGCGGCCATATTTATCTCCTTTTAAATAACACCTGTTAACTGGCAGTCTGCTGATCTTGCTAGCCACAGCAGTGTCTGAATCATACACCTGAAACAATCACAAACCCCAAACTAATCCAAACACACATCTGAAACTGATCTAGTTATACCTTCTCTGCATGCTTATTCGGGGGTTTATAGCTAAAAGTATTACAGGTATTGTATATGGGAGGTCAAAAAACAACAATAATCCCTGTAGGTGAACCACAATCACCACTATGACCACTATTATATAGTCAGGGATATATCAAGAAAAAAATCAGGAAACCAAAAATTGCAAAATATACTTTTTCTTTTAATATTCCCCCAAAAAAGTGCAGAAAATTATATACAACATCTTCAATCCAAACAATTGTCCATCTAGAAAACTCATCAAGTGGTAAAGTGCATATAATTGATTAATAGTAGAGAAGGCAACAACATCAATTTGTTTCGGGTCAAGGACTTTTTTTCAGGCCTTTATAAATAGGAGTATCTGCACAGTATAGGTAAACCAATATTCCTCATCTGGGAATAAATTAAGCCAAGAAAAACTACCATACAGAAACTAGATGTGGGACCGCATGGGAGCAGGATGCCAGGACCACTTGGTCTTCTCCAGCGCCACAGTTCAAAGGCGTTGATTCTTTGGCACTCATCCTTCCTTATGGTCCATCACTCAAAACCATGCATTACCACTGGAAAAACCATGGCTGTAACGTTCGTGGCGGCAGCTGCGGCGAACAGCACCGCCGCCGCAGCTGCCTCCATCAGCGATCCCGTGCCTCGGACGTCTAGCACGCCGAGGACGGGACTCTCAGTCGCACTTATGGTCGCATTGATGCATGCATGCGCACTCCGTCGTGATCTTTATGCGGCCAGGAGACGTGTCAGCTGACCTGCGGGTCGGCTGATGTCTCGCTGTGCGCCCGCCTTGCTGATTGGCTGGCAGCAGGGGGGCATACCTCAGGATCTCCCCGGGCTCTTAAGCCCGGAGGAATCATTCCTTCGCTGTCTGCTGTCGTGAATACACTTGTGTTAGCGCTCAGACCTTAGACTAGTGTCCGGTGTTGAAACCAAGGACTTCACACCTAGAATAGGACATTGTTACTGTATTGATTTCCTGTGTATGATTCTGGCTATACCTCTGACCTTGTTTCTGCTTATCGTTACTGTACTTCTGCCCATCTGACTAGTTGCTGTACTCTGCCTGATTACTGATTACTCTACTGCCTCACGACTATGTACTGATACTTATCTCTCTGCTGCTGATTCTTGCCTGTCTGACCATTCTGCTCACCAGTGGGCCCTTGCCACTGGTGAGGCGCTCTATACCCGCCAGCTCCACTGGTCGGGTATTGCCTAGTGACCGATAGCACCTTCCCAGCTCCTCTGGGAAGGTTCAGCCAAATCTATTTAGTCACCTATTGTCCAGCTTTACTATTTTCTGTACTCTCTCTGTAGGGACCTTCTCCAGCTCCTCTGGGAAGGTTTGATCCAATCTTACAGTTAGAGTACTGACAGTACTTTACCAGCTCCCCTGGTAAGGTCTCGCAAAACTATTAAAGTTACGGTTGCACCAATCACTACTCACACAGTCCGTGTAGCTATACTGGCCTTATTGGTGATTCTGCAGATCACCTAAATAATCTGGTATAGTGTCTGTATTATTGGTTCCTTTGTTGACAAAGTTACATCTTTGCTTTTCATCACACTGTCCAAGTTTGTCCTTGCTTTCCTTCAAAGGAGTAAATGTCTTTTATTGCTCCATCTGCAGTGATCTTTGAGCATTTGCATTATTTAAAGCGGAATATAACCCAGAATTTCTTCTTTGCTATAAAATATTATTTACAGCATATAATATACTAACACAATGTTTTTTTTAGTAAAACAGCATTCAAAGGGTTACATCACAGGGCTGAATCTTTCTTCTGCAGGTAGAACCCCCATCCGAACTGCTTATAATCTTATCTTGTGTACACATTCTTTACTTGTACATTTATGTAAACATTCTCTGGCTGTGCAGGACTTCAGCTGATGAGTGCTGAAGTGAAAAACCGATCAGAAATAACTGCTGGCAGCATTTACAACAGAATGACAACAGTTATAAATAAAATGCAGCAGCAGCTTGCAAAGTAAATTAACTGAACTTTGGGAAGTTATAATATCTAAATGAATATTAATACTTGTGTACAAAAGCAAATATGATAATTGTATGGGTTATAAAAAGTAGGAAAACACATTTTTGTTGAAAATTGTGTCAGAGTTTTAAACCGCTTTAAGAGGAAATAAATATGATAAATATGATAAACCTTTCAGATCCATCTTCGCAATCACTTCCCCCCAGCACTTACTATAGGGGCGGTAGATAATTGTGAAAATAATGCAGCCAGTAGCATTTGGAGGGTCTCTGGCATCAGGGAGGGGGGGAGGGGGCACCAGCTCCATCTCCTTGCCCACAAGCCAGCGTAATTTCATTATTACATGTTGCATCGTGGTGCTTGAGGGGATTAAAGTGTAGAACTTCTATCTATACTTTGATCCACAAAGAGTGACACCACATCTGGCAACTTAGTCTGACACTTTGATCTGAAGAGGCTGAAGCTGTGGCAGATTTTATAAGGCGATAACGCCACCTAGCAGTAGCCATTTTCCTATCCTATATCGGACATAGTCCGACATTGGTCATATACTGAAAAAGGCAAATGTCGAACATATTCTGACATAGGATTGGGACTCAGGCTCCCATTAATTGAATCAGGCTCCAATTTTTATATTCCCTGGCTTCCCACAAACAGAAATTCTAACCTTTCCAAGCACTTTAAAGGAAATCTAAAACCAAAATAAAAAATCAGTTTAACTTACCTGGGGCTTCTTGCAGCCCCCTGGAGTCATCCTGTGCCCTGACTGTCCTTCCGAGACCATCTGGCCAGCAGTGGCGACCCCCACATGGGAGCGTTCTGTGAATGCGCAGTATGTGAAAATCCCACTGCTCATGCGCAGAGCGAGAGTGCGATTAGGGTTCTTGTGGCTCGGGGCTGTGCATGCGCCTCCGATTGGCCACGACCACTTTGAGGGGGTCACTGCTGCTTGATGGAGGGACTCGGAAATGGCTGTGCGGGCACAGTATGACTTACTCCAGGGGCTGCAAGAAGCCCCAGGTAAGTTAAACTATTTTTTTATATTGGCTTTAGTAACCCTTTAACTACAATTACTACTGCAGTTATAATACAACATTGATCTTTTAAAATCACTAAGTTTTGAAAAATGGTCAGTGAGATATCTCCATATAACAGCATAAGGGATAAGAAGCAATGTGAGAATTATTTTGGAAATGCTCTTTAGAAAACCAGCTCATTTTTATCTGTATCTCTTCATGGATAGAGATTAGTGAACAATCCATGGAAATCCATATTCGTCACGACTCGCAGATCACAGCTTTTTCAAGATTTGCACCTTCCTGATATCCACATCACGCTTCTCTGAACAGGTTAAAAAGCCAGCTTTCAATTTGCCCATCTCTCGACCATGGAGGCCGATCAAATTATTGGATTGCGCAGATAAGCTGTAATAAATGGCATTCTTAGTAATTGGGTGTTTCCACTATTCTTTACTTTATTTGTAATCTTAGAAAATGCATCTCCCGGAAGACTGAGAGCAGACCACAATAGAGAGATTTTCAATTTAGATTTGTGTTGGGGAACTTTAGTTCAGCTATTTTTAAAAGACTAGTAAGAATTCCCCGGCTGGCTTCGCACGCAGGAATGTCACTTCAAACATATCTACCCTGCAGATATTTAAAAGCGCAGACCGTCCAATGCGACCAGCATGTCTTTGTTGTTTATCCTGTAGCATGTTTATCTGATGCTGTTTCAGTCTGCATCATGAAATGCACAGATCAAAGTCCAGGAATTTTTGCCACCCAATTACTATACAGTTCGTAGGGAAAATCTCACTCTGTTTATAAAAATGTAAATGCACAAATAAATGTATAAAACCGGTTAGTGAAAGGCATGAGTTTGAAGATTTGTAGGTAGGGAAAGCCTATTTCAGCCTGAACACAGCATAAAATGTATACTTTAATATCGATACTAGGGATCAAATGAATTGCATGCATTTCTGGAGATGTCATGTGATGGCATTGGATGGCGCAGAATCTTTTGATTGATGGATTCAAGGTACTATGTCAAGATAGATATCGGTGCTGGGGCTTCTGTTCTGGATAGCAGAAAATATAGATAACTAGGATTATGGCCCGTTTCAAAACGTGCGCTAGGCTCTTGCCGCATAAGCAACGTGCAAGTCCGTGCACACTGCCGCGGGCGCATTGCACATGCACACACACACACCCCCAGTCCTCCTCCTTTCCCAATGGCTACACATGCACAGTAGCCAAAACACACAAACCCAGGGACAGGAGGATGAAGCAGGGACACATGATGTTTTATTATATAGGATAGGTTGGTGTGCTTCTAATCAGTGCTGGGCGTAATGGAAAAAGCTACGCTTACGGATCATTACGTGTAATTTTACGCTATTACGCATTACGGAATTACGCTTACGGCGTAGACATTCAATTTCGTTACATGTCTGTAATTACGCATAGCCCTTACGCAATTACGCGTAAGAATACCGTAATTCAGGTTGTTACGTTATTGGCTTACGCGTAAAATCCTACTAGCAATTAATGCGTAAGGTCATGCTGTCAAGCGGAAAAGTTGACGCATGGATCAATGTTAGGTAGCCGCCGACTTTAAGGGTAATAGCAAAGCCCCCTTAAGTGCTAAGAGCCTCAAATTTGGAGAATATATTAAGGAGATCAGAAGGAATAAGAGGAAAAAATTTTTTTTCAAAAAGACCTTATAGTTTTTGAGAAAATCGATGTTAAAGTTTCAAAGGAAAAATATATACATTTAAAAACCCGCCGACTTTAACGGTTAATAGCAAAGCCTGCTTAAATTTAGGAACACCAAATTCACAGGGTATATTAAGGGGATCAGTGGGAATAAGAGGAAAATTTTTTTTTTCAAAAAGACCTTATAGTTTTTGAGAAAATCGATTTTTAAGTTTCAAGGGCAAAAATGTCTTTTAAATGCGGAAAATGTCAGTTTTTTTTGCACAGGTAACAATAGTGTTTTATTTTCATAGATTCCCCCAAGTGGGAAGAGTTTTACTTACTTCGTTCTGAGTGTGGGAAATATAAAAAAAAAACGATGTGGGGTCCCCCCTCCCAGACCTCTTTAACCCCTTGTCCCCATGCAGACTGGGATAGCCAGAATGCGGAGCACCGGCCGCGTGGGGCTCTGCACCCTGACTATACCAGCCCGCATGGTCCATGTATTGGGGGGTCTCGGAAGGGGAGGGGCAGCCAAGCTTTCCCCTCCCCCTCTGAGCCCTTGTCCAATCCAAGGACAAGGGGCTCTTCTCCACCTCCGATGGGCGGTGGAGGTGGAGGCCGCGATTTCCTGGGGGGGGGTTCATGGTGGCATCTGGGAGTCCCCTTTAAAAAGGGTCCCCCAGATGCCCACCCCCCCTCCCAGGAGAAATGAGTATAGAGGTACTTGTACCCCTTACCCATTTCCTTTAAGAGTTAAAAGTAAATAAACACACAAACACATAGAAAAAGTATTTTAATTGAACAAAAAACATAACCACGAAAAAAGTCCTTTAATATTCTTAATTAACCATTAATACTTACCTGTCCCTTTAAAAGCCAGTTCCCACGCAATATCCTCGGAAATATACTAATCAGTTACAATGTAACAAAGTTGTTACAATGTAACAACTTTGTTACTTTGTAACTCCACCGCACCCGACGTCACTCGCCGCTCATCCGCCGGCCTCCGCATACACTCTAAGTCCCCGCCGGCTCCTGCCGTCCACTCCGCCCACACCTGTCACCCATATACATGCTGGCACCCATGGGTGCCAGCATGTATATAGGTGACATGTGGGAGAGGCGGTGAGGGCAGCTGAGCCGGCGGGGACTTAGCGTCCTGAACCCGACAGAGCTCTGAGCTATATAGCTCAGAGCTCTCTAAAGCATCTTTGTATTTGGGCTCCAAGGAGTCCCATTGGTCCTTAGCAGACCAATGGGGTTCCTTCAAATCAGAAGGAACCCCATTGGCCCTTTTCTCCAGATGAGGCCAAAGATGCCAGTAGTCGGCGGGATTTGAACCTGCGCGGGGAAATCCCAATGGATTTTTAGTCCATCGCCTTAACCACTCGGCCACAACTACTGGGTGTTGAACGTAACATGTTTAACACCCAGTAGTCGTGGCTGTGTGGTTAAGGCGATGTACTAGAAATCCATTGGAATCTCCCCGCGCAGGTTCAAATCCTGCCAACTACGAGCATCTTTGGCCTCATCTGGAGAAAAGGGCCTCATTCGGCACAGTGTTTGAAAAAAATGTGCAGTGTTTTAACACCCAGTAGTCGTGGCCAAGTGGTTAAGGCGATGGACTATAAATCCATTGGGATCTCCCCGCGCAGGTTCAAATCCTGCCGACTACGGGCATCTTTGGCCTCATCTGGAGAAAAGGGCCTCAGTTGGCACAGTGTTTGAAAAAATATGTGCAACCTACACTGATACTGACTATCTATATATACTGTGTAAAGTGCTGCAGAAAATGTCATCACAACATAAATATGAAAAAAATAAAAAAGGGGGTAATGATGACATAGCACTATGAGTTCTCCCATTATGTTACTCCAACATCCTTTTTGGGGGATGTGGACTTGAGGAAGAGTCACTTATCCACTTCACTTCCCAATTAGTTGTCAAGCACCGTGCACTGTGTGCAGCCAGCCAATCACCATGCAGGGACTAAAGCTGCATGGTGAGTGGCTGGCTGCACGCAGTGCATGGCACTTTCAAACCAAACAGTGAGTGAAGCAGCTTAAAAATGTATATTACCTAAAGGTACCCACTAACAGTTCAAGTTTGGATCGAATATCCAATCTGATCATTGCATTGATTGTTAGGGTCCACCAATGGAGGGGAAAATGATAAGCAACCTGATCAGACTAAAAGAATCGTTTCAAATTTTAGAATGACAGAACTATTCTCCAGCACCATTTAGGGAATTTTACCGTTAATGGGCACCATAAGACTACAACCAGTTCTAACATCTATAGCACCTGTAGTATTGTTTAGTGTTGGGGTTTTCAACACAACATCAACCAAAATAAATATTGTAAATTAACATGTACTATTTGATCTATAACTCATAACTATTTCCCAATCGATTCACCGCATTAAACTAACTCTATTCTTACACCAAAACATAGCCATAAGCCCTGTCATAACTCTAATTTGCCTCTTTCTAAGCTGATGTAAAGTATATTGACAAACTCTCAGCCCATGATTTTCCTAGCCACTGAGAGTAACAAATTCTTAAAGTAAACCTGAAGTGAGGAAACTCAATTCGGGTTTGATACTTTCCTACTGTATGTAGAGGGAATGTTCTGGATAGTATAGAGCCTTCCTGCTCCTCTTTCCAGCTTGTCATTGCACTGCTGTCTCCATTTGTAGCAATACCATCAATAACCATTTGGAACTCTTTGGCCAATCTTAGGAATTACTTCCGTCCCTCGAGTAGTTCCAAGGATGAGCCTATCCGTACTGTGCATGCACGAGTTCAGGAGTTTGACCAAACAGCTATTAGACCGAGCAAGTCATGTAGCTACAACCAGGGATGCAGCTGTAATGACAAATTGGATGGAGGAATGGGAATACTCTATACTATCCAGAGCCGTCCCTCTAGTTAGATAAGAATCAAACCTAAAGTCGGTTTCCTCGCTTCAAGTTTACTTTAACAACTTTAACAAATACCAATAATTTCCTACAATGTTGGGGAGTACTGATGACTGTTTTGTGGACAATTTTGTGGCCAGTTAAACACTGCAGTAAAATACCTGCTTCACCCAGAAGCAATGGCTGAAAAGACTTTGAGGCCCCTTTTACACTTGCCTATTTCCCTATCTTGCCGCAAGGGGCTGCAAAAGCAATGAAAGTATATAAAGACTTTCACACTTACTGCAGTCCCTTGCGGTGCGCTGGAAGTATCCGAGCCGATGCAAGGACAACAGTGCGTTACTGCAAGCACTGAACTTGACGCACCATGCTTGGGGTAATGGCAGTCTATGGGCGAGGCACGTAGTGTGAATGACGCGGTGCGCATGCATGGACTGATGGGAAACTCAGTGACGTACTTCCTGCCCAGCAGGGAGTATATCACTGAGTGGGGGGGGGGGGGAAATGCACCTCGTTTGTGTGCTGTTTCCAATGGTAGTCTAAGTGGTGTTTCCTGGCTTAATTTTGTCCAGATGGTACCTGTCTTAATTTTTGGCCTGTATGTTACAGATTACAATTGTTTGTGAAGGCCTGAAGAAGGTTATTCTGAAACAAGTTGGCGTTGTCGCCTTTTTTAAAAATTGCATATTTCAACATATGTCTTTTGTACTTGATTATGGATGTTGCTTGCGAAGATTTGTGAACTCTCACATAGTTACATAGTTATTTTGGTTGAAAAAAGATGTACGTCCATCGAGTTCAACCAGAGAACAAAGTACAACACCAGCCTACTCCCTCACATATCCCTGTTGTTCCAGAGAAAGGCGAAAAAACCCTTACAAGGCATGGTCCAATTAGCCCCAAAAGGGAAAAAAATTCCTTCCCGACTCCAGATGGCAATCAGATAACATCCCTGGATCAACATCATTGGGCATTACCTAGTAATTGTAGCCATGGATGTCTTTCAATGGCAGGAAAGCATCTAAGCCCATTTTAAATGAAGGTATAGAGTTTGCCATAACGACTTCCTGTGGCAATGCATTCCACATCTTAATCACTCTTACTGTAAAGAACCCTTTCCTAAATAAATGGCTAAAATGTTTTTTCTTCATGCGCAGATCATGTCCTCTAGTCTAGAGATGTAGCGAACGGGTCGCCGGCGAACGGTTCCAGGTGAACTTTGGTGGTTCGCGTTCGTTCGGACCAGGCGAACTTTTGCGGAAGTTCGATTCACCCCATAATGCACTATGAGGGTCAACTTTGACCCTCTGCATCACAGTCAGCAGGCACATTGTAGCCATTCAGGCTACACTAAGCCCTTGTGCCCCCCCCCCCTTATATAAGGCAGGCTCGCTGGCCATGACACTCACTCGTGTGCCTGCTGCAAATAGACAGACTAGGGTGAGCTGCTGCAGATTTTTTTCTCCAAGGGAAAGATTAGTTAGGCTCTTGGCTTGCTCCTGGCTGATCGTTATTGCTAAAATAGCACCCCTCAACAGATCTTTTGAGAGCTAATGTTTTCCTAAATGTGTTTTTTTTGTGTGTGTGTTGCTCAGTGCTCACTGACACTGACATTATACAGCCCTATTACTGTGCCAGCCAGGCCCTGCCTAACTATCTATATTGGGACACCTACCTATGCCTACCTAACTACTGGGGCACCTACTTACCTATACGGGGACACCTACCTACCTACCTATACTAGGGGACCTACCTATGCCTACCTACCTATACTGGGACTCCTACCTATGCCTAGCTAACTACTGGGACACCTACTTATGCCTACCTACCTATACTGGGTCTCCTACCTATGTCTAGCTAACTACTGAGGCACCTACCTATGCCTACCTACCTATACTGGGACTCCTACCTATGCCTAGCTAACTACTGGGACACCTACCTATGCCTACCTACCTATACTGGGTCTCCTACCTATGCCTAGCTAACTACTGGGACACCTACCTATGCCTACCTACCTATACTGGGTCTCCTACCTATGCCTAGCTAAATACTGGGACACCTACCTATGCCTACCTACCTATACTGGGTCTCCTACCTATGTCTAGCTAACTACTGGGACTCCTACCTATGCCTACCTACATACAAGAAGATATTAAGGTCGTTGCTTCATTGTGGACACACCAAATTTCATCAGCTGGACAGTCACTGTTGTTCTATCATTGAGCTACCACAGCCCGTCAAATTCAGATTTTTCCCCTGGACTTTGGGCATGTATCCCACTCCGCCATGCCCCCCTCCAGGTGTTAGACCCCTTGAAACATGTTTTCCATCACTTTTCTGGCCAGCATAATTTTTTCTATTTTTCAAAGTTCGCCTACCCATTGAAGTCTATTGCGGTTCGCGAACTTTTCCGCGAACCGAACCTTCCGCGAAGGTTCGCGAACGGGGTTCGTGAACCGAAAATCGGAGGTTCATGACAGCACTATTCTAGTCCTCTGAGAAGGCCTGGGGATAAAAAGCTCATCCGCCTAGCTATTATATTGCCCTCTGATGTATTTATACATGTTAATTACATTCCCTCTAAGCTAGTATATTGCCCTCTGATGTATTTATACATGTTAATTAGATCTCCTCTAAGGCGTCTTTTCTCTAGACTAAATAAACCCAGTTTATCTAACCTTTCTTGGTAAGTGAGACCTTCCATTCCACGTATCAATTTTGTTGCTCATCTCTGCACCTGATCTAAAACTGCAATATTTTTTTTGTAATGTGGTACCCAGAACTGAATTCCATATTCCAGATGTGGCCTTACTAGAGAGTTAAACAGGGGCAATATTATGCTAGCATCTCGAGTTTTTATTTCCCTTTTAATGCATCCCAAAATTTTGTTAGCTTTAGCTGCAGCGGCTTGGCATTGAGTACGATTATTTAACTTGTTGTCGATGAGTACTCCTAAGTCCTTCTCCAAGTTTGATGTCCCCAACTGTATCCCATTTATTTTGTATGGTGCTAGACCATTGGTATGACCAAAATGCATGGCTTTACATTTGTCAACATTGAATTTCATCTGCCATGTATGTGCCCATATAGCCATCCTATTCAGATCCTGCTGCAATATGACACTATCTTCCTGAGAGTTGATGATTCTGCCCAATTTTGTATCATCTACAAAATTAGCAACATTGCTCACTGCTGCATCTACTAGGTCATTAAATAAATAAATTGAAGAGCACTGGACATAGTACAGACCCCTGTGGGACCCCACTGCTAACGGTCTCTCATTTTGAGTATGATCCATTGACCACAACTCTTTGTTTTCTGTCCATTATTAGCCAGTTCCCTATCCATGCACACAGACTCTTCCCCAGTCCTTGCATCCTCAACTTTTGCACCAGACTTTTGTCGAAGGCCTTTGCAAAGTCCAAGTATATCACATCTACAGCATTCCCAATATCCACATTAGCATTCACTACCTCATAAAAGCTGAGTCAAACAGGACCTGTCTTTAGTAAACCCATGTTGATGCTGAGAAATAAGATTATTTTCTACTATGAAGTCTTGTATAGTATCTCTTAGTAACCCCTCAAATAGTTTGCATACAACTGATGTTAAGTTTACAGGCCTATAAATTTCTGGATCTGATTTTTTGCCCTTCTTAAATAATTGGAAAACGTGGGCTGTACGCCAATCCACTGGGACTCTGCTAGTTGGAAGAGAGTCACAAACGATAAGATAAAGGGGTTTATCTATAACTGAACTTAATTCCCTTAGGACCCGAGGATGCATGCCATCCGGGCCAGGTGCCTTGTCTATTTTTAATTTATTTAGTCTTGCCTTCACTTCTTCCTGCGTTAAAGGAAACCTAAACTGAGAAGGATATGGATGTTTCCTTTTAAACAATGCCAGTTGCCTGGCTCTCCTGCTGATCTCTTTGCTGCAATATTGGCTGAATCACACATCTGAAACAAGCATGCAGCTAATCCAGTCTGACTTCAGTCAGAGCACCTGACATGTATGCTTGTTCAGGGGCTGTGGCTGGAAGTATTAGAGACACAGGATCAGCAGGAGAGTCAGGCAACTGGTATTATTTTAAAAGGAAAAATCCATGTCCTTCTCAGTTTAGGTTCCCTTTAAGTATATAATATTACAGTTGGAAGATTGAGACTCTTCTGCATCTGTAATTTGCAACAGTGCTGTTTCCTTTGTGAAGACAGAAGCAAAGAAAGCATTTAATAACTCTGCCTTACCTTGGTCATCCACCGTTGAGTTCCCACCCTCATCCTTTAGGAGTCCTGTACAGTCAACCTTTCTTTTTTTAGAGTTGATTTACGTGTAAAACTTTTTGGGGTTAGATTTGATATCCCTAGTGATTTGATTTTCAGCTTCAATCTTTGCCAGCCTAATTTCTTTTTTACAATTTTTATTGTACTCCTTATAATTGCTTAGTGCAGCCTCGGTCCCCCCCCCCCCTGTTTTAGAACCTTATAGACATTCTTTTTCCTCTTCATTTTATCTCTAACCTTTCTATTCATCCATAGAGGCCTTTTTTATTCCTAGACATTTTGTTTCCATATGGGATATACATACTACAATATTGATTGAGAATAAGTTTAAAAGCTTGCCATTTCCCTTCAGTGTCCTCCCCTTGTAGTACATTATCCCAGTTCACCAAACTTAGTGCCTCCCTAAGTTGATTGAACTTTGCTTTTCTAAAATTCATAGTTTTAGTGGTCCCACTGCCCCGTGGCCTATCAGTCACCAGATCAAACGTTATCATGTTGTTATCACTATTTCCCAAATGTTCTTGAACCTGCACATTTGATACATTATCTGGTCTATTAGAAATGATCAGATCCAGTAACACATTCCCCCTAGTTGGTTCCATTACCATTTGAGTCAAGTAATTGTGCTGTAGTGCTGCCAGAAATCTGCTGCTTTTACCAGAATGGGTAGCCTCAATACTCCAGTCAATGTCTGGATAGTTGAAGTCGCTCACAACTATGACCTCATTTTTACTTGCAGCTTTTTCAATCTGCTGTAGTAATCACAGTTCTGCAGCTTCATTAATAAGAGGTGGCCTGTAGCATACCCCAATAAGCAATTGGCAACTTTTATTTCCACCATGAATATTTACCCAAACGGACTCCACATCTTCGCAATCTTCCTCCATCTCATCTTTGAGGACAGCTGTAAAAGAATTCTCAACAAAGAGACAAACCTCTCCACCTTTTTTCCCTGGTCTATCCTCCCTAAACACATTGTATCCCTCTAAATTAGCTATCCAGTCATGGCTTTCATCCATCCATGTCTCGGTTATTCCCACAATGTCATAGCCTTTGTCATTCAGAATGAACTCTAGTTCGTCTATTTTATTCGCAAGGCTCCGAGCATTGGTTACCATGCACGTTATATTTTTACCACCACATTTACCAAATTTGTTTACATGAAATGGGCTACTTGAAGTTTTACCAACCTCCTTAATCTTTACACTGTCCCCACCCCCCTCTCCACCCCCCATAATGTTAGGCTCCCACTGTCTTTTTACCTTATCTTGTCTACGTATTGAGACTTTATCCTCCCACCTCCCCCCAGATCCTAGCTAAAAATCTCCTCCAACCGTTTAGCCATCTTCTCCCCCAATGCAGCTGCACCCTCCCCATTAAGGCGCAGCCCATCCCTGCTGTAGAGCCTGTAGCCGGCTGCAAAGTCTGCCCTCCGGGAACCCAAACCCCTCCATCCTACACCAATTTCTCAGCCACTTATTTAACTCTCTAAGCTCCCGCTGTCTCTCAGATGTAGCACGTGGCACTGGCAGTATTTCAGAGAACACCACCTTGGAGGTCCTTGCTTTAAGTTTATCTCCAAGTACCTGAAAATCATTTTTGAGGACATTCCATCTCCCACTAACTTTGTCATTGGTGCCAATGTGTACCATGACAGCCGTGTCTTCCCCAGCCCCACCCAATAATCTGTCAATTCTTTCCGCTACATGCCGAACCCGAGCACCCGGGAGACAACAGACTGTATGGTATTCACGGTTTCTTCGACAGACTACCCTATCTGTGTGCCTAATAATTGAATCCCCTACCACCAGTACCTGTCTAGCCTTAGCAGCACTCCTATTCCCTTTTTGTTGCAGCAGTCTGCCCCTTGGTTGCTAAGGGGCACATCCTGCTGCAGCATTGCTACTCCAGAATCATCCTCCCCAATATTACGCAAACAAGCATACTTATTAGGGAGGGACAACTCGGGACTAGCCTCCCTGCCACTTTTTCCCCTACCCCTTCTAACTGTGACCCAACTAGCTACCTCTGCTTCTTGCTCCAACTGTACTTCACCCACCTCATCTTCAACGGTTCCATCCAGCGTCTGAATCGTGAGATCCAAGCTCTTCTCCATGTTGTGTATGCGTCTCAGTGTTGCGAGATGCTTATTTAGCTTTGCGACGTCCGCCTCTAACTGAGCAACACGCACACACCCAGGGCAACAGTAAACACCCTCAATCTGCTGATCAAGGCATGCATACATGTTGCAGGATGTACACTGTACTGCATAGTCCAACATGATGACTATTGTGTGGGGAAAGTTATTTAAAGTAAACTGTGGTGGTAAAAGATGAAACGGGAGAGTGAGTGAAGCTGGGGAGGAGGAAGGGAGAGTGAGTGAAGCTGGGGAGTGAGTGAAGCTTGGGTGGAGGAGGGGGAGAGTGAGTGAAGTGGGGAAGTGAGTGAAGCTGGGGAGTGAGTGAAGCTGGGGAGGAGGAGAGGGAGAGTGAGTGAAGCTGGAGAGGAGGAGGGGGAGAGTGAGTGAAGCTGGGGTGGAGGAGGGGGAGAGTGAGTGAAGCTGGGGAGTGAGTGAAGCTGGGGAGTGAGTGAAGCTGGGGTGGAGTCCTCAAAACTTAAAGACTACACCACAACGTGCCTAGCACATTCTAACCAATGCAAAAAAACGCAATATTGGTTGAAGGTTTTTTTTTTTTTTTAGACCTTACCTGCTTCGCCTTGTCTCTCTCTTTGTGCCTGTTTTTAACGCCTATGCCACTTGTGTCGAAGCCACTTAGTGAGCAAGCCACAGACTGAGCAAGCTCAGGTGCTGAGTCCTGAAGCTGTCCAAATACCTCCTGTTACAGCTAATCCCTCCCCCTAGCTAATTGCCTGCCTGCCTGCTGCTAAGCAAACTAGAGGGAAACAGAAAAAAAATGTAGTTTTAAAAACTGACACTTGCTGCTAGATATCAGATGAACCGCAATGCACAAGCCACCAGATATCACAGCAGCAAAACACAATTTACAGACACCAGCAATGTATTATAATCAGTGCTCACAATTCCCAGCAGTAAAGTGAATCAGCCCTCCACCAAGATTAGGGCTTCGGCCTACACTTCCTGTTTAATGTATTACTTCCTGTTAAAGCTAATCCCTCCCCCTAGCTAATTGCCTGCCTGCTGCTAAGCAAACTAGAGGGTAACAGAAAAAAATGTACTTTTAAAAACTGACACTTGCTGCTAGACACCAGATGAACCGCAATGCACAAGCCACCAGATATCATAGCAGCAAAACACAATTTACAAACACCAGCAATGTATTATAATCAGTGCTCACAATTCCCAGCAGTGAAGTGAATCAGCCCTCCACCAAGATTAGGGCTTTGGCCTACACTTCCTGGTTAATTTATTACTTCCTGTTACAGCTAATCCCTCCCCCTAGCTAATTGCCTGCCTGCTGCTAAGCAAACTAGAGGGAAACAGAAAAAAAAATGTACTTTTAAAACTCTGTTTTTACAAAATAATTTTTTGATACATTAAAATTTAAGATCATCTTGAAACAATTTGTCTCTTCAAAAATACTTTTTTACCATATATCCTTGCACTTATATGGTTATATTATTGCTGTTGTGGCGCACCATTGAGGATATGGCTTTTGGTCTCCAATTTTTCCAATTATAGAGGGGCATATGTTTGTCATTTTTTTTTTTGTTGCGGTGGGATGCAGCAGGGACATTGCATCCCATTGCAATGCAAAAAATCAGTATTGGACTGGGAGGTGGAAAACTGTGGAAATCCACCTGCTGGACAAGCAGCAGAAACCCTGTGTTATCACTCCCAATAGAAACCTGCAGCAAGTCTTCACTGTGAGCAGCAACACATGATTACTGCTGCTTGGCCAGCAAGTGGATTTCTTCAGATTTTCCAGCTCCAAGTCAGACACTGCAAAAAATAAATGTAAAACCGGCTTAGAAGTTTTTGCTTTATCTTAAGTGAACTTTAGAAACTATTTTATATGTAGACTATTCCTCCTTTGTGGCTTCCCCGTGTGTCTAATATGGGCCAAAGAAACTGCTTTAACTAAGTTGCATTCCATTTTAACTATTCTTTTCATTATTAGGGAAAAATTGATTAGTCTGAATAGAAAAGCATGTGTGATAAAGGCATTTGAGGTCGAGAAAGTAATTGCACACCTAATAGTTTATTCTTGTTTTACTCTTAAAGTAAAAAAGACTTGGGGCACTAGTTCATGCAAATGAAATCGTCCTTACTGTCATTCAGCAAATCCTTGGAGATATAATTAAAGTCCTTTTTTGGTAGGTCACTGTTAAGTAATGCACAGATATGGAATGCCCATTGACATTATTTGTTAATAAGGCAAGGGATTTTTCGCTGAAAGTGACTGTTTTACTCCATGATGATCTGACAACCTTTCAAAAGCAATTACAAATTTCGAAAGTTTCCTTTCTTTGCAAAGTACATTTTTGCTTTAACTTATTCTGCTAAATTCAAATTTTATATGACCTGTCATCATCTTCTATATAGGATGGCTATTTTGGGTAGTAAGTAATAACCATAAGCATGTAAAATACTGGAGGGGATTTAAAGTACACCCGCAAAGACTCTAGACTGGTCATCCTGATCCTGGTTCCTCAGCTCAGTGAGTCACTGACATATAGGAAGCTTGGAGCCAGTGAAGGCTGACAAATCTGAACTCCAATTATGCATGCTTCTCCCAGGTCAATGACTCATGAAGTAGTGGCATAAAGATCAGGATGACACTAGCATACCTTGTATAAACTGGCATTTGCAGCTCCCACATCACTGGTTTCATTCAACAGTCATCTGGAGGAGAATGAGATTTCCTAGTCACAATAACTGCTTTTTTGCATTTTAACTAGATTAAAAAAGCATAAAAAACTGCTATATATAGTATGTGGCTGTATTGAACTCTTTGTACGCTTCCTAAATTCTTCCTAAATTCCATTTTCTCTGTATTCATCCTTGTCATAGTGTTCATACATCTGGCCTGTAGGTGGCACTGTGAAATACTGCTGCTATACTGCATAATTGCATGGGATCTATCTATAGTCCTAGACTTCCTGTCCTGCTTTCCTATCCTGCTGTTTGTGTGTTCTGGATAAAAAAAAGCATGGCTTGGTGTTTAACGTACTCTAGTAACTCGTAAATAAACATAATTCCAGTTATTCTGCATCAGTATAATTACTGACCATAACACTTACCATGAGGAATAAGGTGGATTACCACTGTTCATCAACAGTAAACCATCACTTGCTTGCATTTCATGGCAAGCAAGTGAACTCTCCTACCTCCTCCTCCATACCTCCTTCTTCCAAAGCCAAAAGTAAGTGAACGTCCCTCGACCCTGTCCACAGGTTCGGTGCTGAATGGTGCTGAAGTGAGGTGTTCAGCTGAGTTCAGAACGATGTTCCAAATTCAAACACAAACACTAGAGACAAGCGCACTGCTTCTGACCTCAGTCGGCAGAACTCGTTGTGCTGTAAATTATTGGAATGCTTTGATCTCTCTCTCTCTCTCTCTCTCTCTCTGCTAGTAGAAAATATAGAAACTGAAAGCATAAGTCATCTGTTGTGAAAGCATAAGTCATCTGTTGTTGTCTCACACTGACCCCTAGTTACAAGTTGCCATAAATACACATTACGGCAGTACTAATTAGAAGCAGAGAAATATAAGTAAAAAATAAAAATCATTTGCTAATTAAGCACTTGCAAGCCTCTAAAAATAAATATGCTGCTAAAGGGTTAAATAAACATGACAGTATATATAGCAATGTATTTTTTTAGCTGCAAAGCGAGAATGGAAGCTTCCGTATGGCAATTTACAAATGTATTTATCATAGGTCCTCTATGCCTCCGGGAAGTCTCTAAACTGTTCCAGATATTATTGGATATATTGATACTAATACTACAGTTGTTACAATGTTATTAACACTTCACTTTAAAGAAATATAGGACATCAATTACATATGACTTTGATCATCTCCATCAGGTATCACTGTGGATGCGCATGGCTTCATTTATTTTGTTGACGGTACCATGATTAGGAAGATTGATGACAGAGGCATCATTTCAACTATCATCGGACTCAACGGTTTAACCTCAACTCAGCCCTTAAGCTGTGACTCAGGGATGGACATCAGTCGGGTAAGTGCTGCAATATGATAGTGTAAAATTCACTTTTTATGAAACCTTACTTGTCCTTGCTGTGACAGTATCACCAAATATTTACACTATATCATAATACTTTATCATTTAATATGAAGATTATTTGTTTATTTGATTATTTTGTTTAGCAGTAATGCTCTTGAATTTTTAGCAGGCTTTAAAGAGGTAATAGAAGGGACCAAAAACAACTCAAATAGAATGGAAGTACTCCACTTACCTCTTCAAAAGAAGTTATGTAAGCAGTTGTGCTAAACTGTTTTATACTGTGCTTAAAATAGGTAAACGCTCATCTTATTGGCTACATATGGTATTTTTTGCCTTATTCTTCCTGTATTCTAAGCAGTTACACCAAAACATTTAATTTAGCATTGAATCAGTGCACTTTAATAGGCAAACCCCCTCATCATCAAGTATACATAGAATCTTTTTTGCCTTTTCTTTTCAATATTTCGGAAGGTTCCAGCACCCATACAGTTAAACTGGGTGAATCCAACTCTTGTTAATGCAAACATCAGAACAGGATGGTTCCTTCTTCATGAAATGTTCTATAATACTACATAACAGTGGCACAGTGAATGGCACTTTCACCTTCCAGCTCTAGGTTCCCATAGTGCATACATTTGAAAAAGCCGCAAGTTGAAAAGGGCGCAGGATAGCCGTAATAGAATATCGGTAGTGTTACCGATATTCTTCTACATTGATATGGTAAAATATAGGTAAAATTTACCAATAGTTTTCTGTGCAATAACCTCTCCCTACTCTCACACAGAACCCTCCCCTGGTGGTGCCTAACCCTTAACCTCCTTTGTTAGTGCCTAACCCCTAACTCCCCCTTGGTGGTGCTTGACCCTTAACCCTTTCTGGGGGTGGCTAACCCTTAACTCCACCCCTTGTGGTGCATAACCCTTAATCTCCACAGCGAAAAATCGCAGCTACAAATTGTAGCCGCTATAACGGCTATACATTGAAAATAACAGCTACAAATAGTGGGTAGAAATAGCTACTACACATAAAAATAGCATTTACAAATAGCAGCTACAAATTGTAGCCTCTATAGCAGCTATACATAGAAAATCGCAGCTACAAATAGCGGCTACAAATTGTAGCCACTATTATAGTGGGTGCTAATTGAATACTGTGCACCATTATTTCTGTACAGCTGCTAAAATCAATAGGGGGATAGCCACTCCCTTTTAAACTTGTGTGTTTTCAAATGATTCTCCAATGGTTACTAAACACGGGAGATGCTGAATGCCCCAGGTGGGCGGGGAACTTGCTCTGCATGTACAAGAGCCAATATTGGCACTATCAATAGAAACACACATCTAATAGATAGGCATGCAGCCAATCAAAGTGCTGAAAAGACCAAATCATCCACATAGGAGGATCAGCAGCCAATCAAATCTTCCACATGGTTAGACCCTTTCAACAGACATGCTGGGCTTTCTCAATGCGAAAGGGAGGTCCACGCCCATCTTCCATGCGGTTTTATATGGAGTAGGTAATTATGAGCTGTGTATCCTATTTAGTTATCCTGATGAGTCTTCAAGTCCAGCAAAACAGTGGTCGACCTCTCTGCACTGCCATCTCCCTCTGGTTTTAAGTGAGTTTTTTAGCCTGCTGTATACTGGAATATTAGATTAAATTGATTGAGCAACTTGAATGTGCCCGTCACTATTTCTGTACGAACACTAAGTCTTAGACACATGCTGGAAAACTTCAACAGTCATTCAGTACTGTCTAGACTGAGAATCTAGTGAGAATACAGCTGTCCCCAATGTTATTTATTGATTTGCATGCTAAAGGATATACAGTATGAGGATGACTGCCACAAACTGCTCATGCCTGTGCCGCCTTCCATCTCTTCTCCCCTCTCCATTGAACAGTATACGCTAATTAGGTACAAACAAACAGCATGTTTGTACAGCACTCATGCACTCAGATATGGATTAAGACGAAATGGGGCCCTGGGTAATGTAGGTTTGACTCCCTGTTATGGGTCTTTTGGTGATTTAAAGTGGAAGAGGGGTCAGAGAAAGTGACAGCTGGACCCCATGACACTCACTAAGCCCCAGACACCTGCCTGGGTTGCCTTGTGGTTGATCCTGTTTTGCATGCACCACAGTGTCACCCTGATGATCGAAAATATTTATTTTCTTACATGTTCTTGTCTGGCAATATCTCAGCCAAAACCACTTTTACTAGAAGCCTAACTGTAGCCTCCCCTATAGCAATGCTTAGAAATATACTACCCCCCTTCTACGACCTATGCTAACCTAACTTCATATAAATATTTAGCACATGCCTGTCTGTCTTCACTCATAAAAGAGATTTGGCAATGTTTTCTTCAAACATTTCAAGATTATGTTTTCTTTTGATGTGACTGAAATGGAGAGAAAGAGAACGGTGCAGCCACTCGGCCTCAAGTGTCCAATATTTCATGCAGCAAGCTTTGCTTATAAACCAGCTGCCCTGATGAGATGTTTTTGAATCAGACTATAAATACACAAAAGAAACTGAGATGGTAAATCTTCCAGTGGAAACAAAACATAGAAGAAAAGGTGTTCCTAAGAAGGTATGGATGTTGTCAAATAGTATTTGTGGAGCCAAAAAATGTAAGAAGTGATCCAAACTATTGTTAACTGAATATTAGAGATAATCATAGTTACATAGTTACATAGTTATTTTGGTTGAAAAAAGACTTACGTCCATCGAGTTCAACCAGTACAAAGTACAACTCCAGCCTGTCCCCCACATACCCCTGTTGATCCAGAGGAAGGCGAAAAAACCCCACAAGGCATGGTCCAATTAGCCCCAAAAGGGAAAAATTCCTTCCTGACTCCAGATGGCAATCAGATAAAATCCCTGGATCACAAAAGAGAGTCACAAAAGATAAGATAAAGGGGCTTAGCTATAACTGAACTTAATTCTCTTAGGACCCGAGGATGCATGCCATCCGGGCCAGGTGCCTTGTCTATTTTTAATTTATTTAGTCTTGCCTTTACTTCTTCCTGCGTTAAGTATTTAATATTACAGTTAGAAGATTGAGACTCTTCTGCCTCTGTAATTTGCAACAGTGCTGTTTCCTTTGTGAAGACAGAAGCAAAGAAAGCATTTAATAACTCTGCCTTACCTTGGTCATCCACCATTGAGTTACCACCCTCATCCTTTAGGATTCCTATACAGTCAACCTTTCTTTTTTTAGAGTTGATGTACTTGTAAAACTTTTTTGGGTTAGATTTGATATCCCTAGCGATTTGATTTTCAGCTTCGATCTTTGCCAGCCTAATTTCTTTTTACAATTTTTATTGCACTCCTTATAATTGCTTAGTGCAGCCTCAGTCCCCTCCTGTTTTAGGACCTTATAGGCATTCTTTTTCCTCTTCATTTTATCCCTAACCTTCCTATTCATCCATAGAGGCCTTTTTTTATTCCTAGACATTTTGTTTCCATATGGGATATACATACTACAATATTGATTGAGAATACGTTTAAAAGCTAGCCATTTCCCTTCAGTGTCCTTCCCTTGTAGTACATTATCCAAGTTCACCAAACTTAGTGCCTGCCTAATTTGATTGAACTTTGCTTTTCTAAAATTCATAGTTTTAGTGGTCCCGCTGCCCCGTGGCCTATCAGTCACCAGATCAAACGTTATCATGTTGTGATCACTATTTCCCAAATGTTCTTGAACCTGCACATTTGATACATTATCTGGTCTATTAGAAATGATCAGATCCAGTAACGCATTCCCCCTAGTTGGTTCCGTTACCATTTGAGTCAAGTAATTGTCCTGTAGTGCTGCCAGAAATCTGCTGCTTTTACCAGAATGGGTAGCCTCAATACTCCAATCAATGAATTGCAAAGTGTTTTAGATTTGATGAAAACATATTGCAATTTGTATGCAATCAGAAATCACCATTTAAATGCAGTTCCTGTTTGTTTGTGTTGGCCCACATATACAATTCAGTAATGAACACAAATTGCACATATTTGTAATTTTGCATATTAATTTGCAATCACGCAGCAAAATTGTGATGCAAAATTTTAGTTAAAATTGTAATTCATTTAATCTGTAAATGTAATCAGGAACTGTAATTTAGCAATTTTTCATAATTTTCATGTACATTTGTGCTGAATTTAGTGGTTAATAGCAAAGCGCCCATTCAAGCTATCACCACAATTGCTATGTATGTTAAAGGGGAACTGAAGTAAGAGGTATACGGAGGGTGCCATATTTATTTCCTTTTAATCAATACCAGTTCCCTGGCAGCCCTGCTGGTCTATTTCTCTGCAGTAGTATCTGAATAACACCAGAAACAAGCATGCAGCAAGTCTTGTCAGATCTGACTTTAAAGTCTGAAACACCTGATCTGCTGCATGCTTGTTCAGGGGCTATGGCTAATAGTATTAGAGGCAGAGGATTAGCAGGGCTGCCAGGCAACTGGTATTGCTTAAAAGGAAATAAACATGGCAGCCTCCATATACTTCTCTCTTCAGTTGTCCTTTAAGGGGAATAGTGGGAACAAAATACATTTTCAAAAAGTCCTTGTTTTAAGATTGCAAAGAAAAAATATTTTTAAACTGTCATTTTTAAAAAACATTTTTCCTTTGCATTTTAAAATTGATTTTAACAAAAACTACATAGTCTTTTTGAAAAATTAGGGGTTTTTTTGTCTTGTTTCCACCCTTTTTCTTAACATGCATAGCAATTTTAGTGACGAAATCAGGTATGGGGGTTTTGCTATTAACCTCTAAAGTTGGCACGAAATTACAAAAATTATGCAATATTATGAGTGAATTACTGAAAATCAGTTGAATGTCTGTCAATCACCGCCACGTGGACCGGAAGCGTACTGCACAGGCACAGAATTACTGTGCCTGCCGCAGTACACTCCAAACCATGTGGCGGTGATTGACAGCGCCGCTTGCACAGGCGCAGTACAGGCCGACGTCATCGCCGGGGACCGGAAAAGCTTCACAGGTGAATGGCTCACTGCGGAGCTGCAGCAAGGGACATGCTGGGAGCTTGGGGCTGGACAAAGCCCCGGGTAAGTAGCACTTATTGTCCTCATATCCCCCTGATGACTCCTTTAAGTATGGCCGTAACTGCAAAATTTTACGCACATTTGGGTAATCGTAATTAACACATTATGATAATCACTTCACTAATACAAATTGCAAAAAAATTTGCACACAGCCAGGAAAATGGTAAATAAAGGTTGTACAGTGACTGACACAGAGGCGTAGCTAGGGTTTTCAGCGCCCGGGGACAAAGACTATTAATGCGCCCCCTAAGGTGAAGGGGCGTGGCCAAATATGGGCGTGGTTATGGGTGGAGCCAAACGTACATGGAGGTTAGCAGGCTCACGCTCACCCACCCTCCCTCAGTAGGTACCTTCCAGCATGTTCCAAGACAAATTCAGCAATCATGAGCTCCCCCCCATCAAGACAAATTCCGCAATCATGAGCAAACATGACCAACTCAGCAATCATGAGGCCCCTAACAAGACAAATTTAGCAATCATGAGGCCCCCAACAAGACAAATTCAGCAATCATGAGGCCCCCAACAAATCATGAGACCCCCAACAAGACAAATTCAGTAACCATGAGGCCCCCAACAAGACAAATTCAGCAGTCATGAGGCACATAAATAGACAGCATTTCACATAAATAGGCAGAATGCCCCCTTAATATGGTAGACACCTCTCACCTGGCAGCAGTTCCCCAAAATACACTCAATCTGACAGCAGTGGTTCCCCAAAAATAGGTAGCCCCAGTATAGGTGGCCAGCAGTATAGATGTCCCCAGAACAGGTAGCCAGGAGTAGAGATGTCCACAGAACAGGTAGCCAGGGGTATATGTGCCCAGTATTATGTAGGCAGGGTATGTGTCCCCAGTATATGTAGCCAGAGGTATATGTGCCCAGTATATGTAGCCAGGGGTATATGTGCCCAGTATATATAGTCAGGGGTATATGTGGCCCAGTATATATAGTCAGGGGTATATGTGCCCAGTATATGTAGCCAGGGGTATATGCCCAGTATATGTAGTTAGGGGTATATGTGCCCAATATATGTAGGCAGGGGTATATGTGCCCAGAGTAGGTAGCCAGGGGTATATATGTGCCCAGAGTAGGTAGCCAGGGGTATATGTGCCCAGAGTAGGTAGCCAGGGGTATATATGTGCCCAGAGTAGGTAGCCAGGGGTATATGTGCCCAGAGTAGGTAGCCAGGGGTATAGGTGCCCAGAGTAGGTAGCCAGGGGTATATAGGTGCCCAGAGTTGGTAGCCAGGGGTATAGGTGCCCAGAGTAGGTAGCCAGGGGTATAGGTGCCCAGAGTAGGTAGCCAGGGGGATAGGTGCCCAGAGTAGGTAGCCAGGGGTATAGGTGCCCAGAGTAGGTAGCCAGGGGTATATATGTGCCCAGAGTAGGTAGCCAGGGGTATAGGTGCCCAGAGTAGGTAGCCAGGGGTATAGGTGCCCAGAGTAGGTAGCCAGGGGTATAGGTGCCCAGAGTAGGTAGCCAGGGGGTATAGGTGCCCAGAGTAGGTAGCCAGGGGTATATGGTGCCCAGAGTAGGTAGCCAGGGGTATATAGGTGCCCAGAGTAGGTAGCCAGGGTATATATGTGCCCAGAGTAGGTAGCCAGGGGTATATATGTGCCCAGAGTAGGTAGCCAGGGGTATATATGTGCCCAGAGTAGGTAGCCAGGGGTATATATGTGCCCAGAGTAGGTAGCCAGGGGTATATATGTGCCCAGAGTAGGTAGCCAGGGTATATATGTGCCCAGAGTAGGTAGCCAGGGGTATATATGTGCCCAGAGTAGGTAGCCAGGGGTATATATGTGCCCAGAGTAGGTAGCCAGGGGTATATATGTGCCCAGAGTAGGTAGCCAGGGGTATATATGTGCCCAGAGTAGTAGCCAGGGTATGTGCCAGATAGGTAGCCAGGGGTATATATGTGGCCCAGAGTAGGTAGCCAGGGGTATATATGTGCCCAGAGTAGGTAGCCAGGGTATAAGGGGTGCCCAGAGTAAGAGTAGGTAGCCAGGGGTATATATGTGCCCAGAGTAGGTAGCCAGGGGTATATATGTGCCCAGAGTAGGTAGCCAGGGGTATATATGTGCCCAGAGTAGGTAGCCAGGGGTATATGTGCCCAGTATATATAGTCAGGGGTATATGTGCCCAGTATATATAGTCAGGGGTATATGTGCCCAGTATATGTAGCCAGGGGTATATGCCCAGTATATGTAGTTAGGGGTATATGTGCCCAATATATGTAGGCAGGGGTATATGTGCCCAGAGTAGGTAGCCAGGGGTATATATGTGCCCAGAGTAGGTAGCCAGGGGTATATGTGCCCAGAGTAGGTAGCCAGGGGTATATATGTGCCCAGAGTAGGTAGCCAGGGGTATATGTGCCCAGAGTAGGTAGCCAGGGGTATAGGTGCCCAGAGTAGGTAGCCAGGGGTATATATGTGCCCAGAGTAGGTAGCCAGGGGTATAGGTGCCCAGAGTAGGTAGCCAGGGGTATAGGTGCCCAGAGTAGGTAGCCAGGGGTATAGGTGCCCAGAGTAGGTAGCCAGGGGTATAGGTGCCCAGAGTAGGTAGCCAGGGGTATATATGTGCCCAGAGTAGGTAGCCAGGGGTATAGGTGCCCAGAGTAGGTAGCCAGGGGTATAGGTGCCCAGAGTAGGTAGCCAGGGGTATAGGTGCCCAGAGTAGGTAGCCAGGGGTATAGGTGCCCAGAGTAGGTAGCCAGGGGTATATATGTGCCCAGAGTAGGTAGCCAGGGGTATAGATGTGCCCAGAGTAGGTAGCCAGGGGTATATATGTGCCCAGAGTAGGTAGCCAGGGGTATATATGTGCCCAGAGTAGGTAGCCAGGGGTATATATGTGCCCAGAGTAGGTAGCCAGGGGTATATATGTGCCCAGAGTAGGTAGCCAGGGGTATATATGTGCCCAGAGTAGGTAGCCAGGGGTATATATGTGCCCAGAGTAGGTAGCCAGGGGTATATATGTGCCCAGAGTAGGTAGCCAGGGGTATATATGTGCCCAGAGTAGGTAGCCAGGGGTATATATGTGCCCAGAGTAGGTAGCCAGGGGTATATATGTGCCCAGAGTAGGTAGCCAGGGGTATATATGTGCCCAGAGTAGGTAGCCAGGGGTATATATGTGCCCAGAGTAGGTAGCCAGGGGTATATATGTGCCCAGAGTAGGTAGCCAGGGGTATAGGTGCCCAGAGTAGGTAGCCAGGGGTATATATGTGCCCAGAGTAGGTAGCCAGGGGTATATATGTGCCCAGAGTAGGTAGCCAGGGGTATATATGTGCCCAGAGTAGGTAGCCAGGGGTATATATGTGCCCAGAGTAGGTAGCCAGGGGTATATATGTGCCCAGAGTAGGTAGCCAGGGGTATATATGTGCCCAGAGTAGGTAGCCAGGTCAGGTGTCCCCCTCCCCAGCAGGAGGGGAGCAGCGCAGAGAAGAGGAAGAGCTGCTCTCTCTCCCTCGCTGTCCCCTCCAATGTCTGTCCGGGACGGTGCTGGCAGCGGCGGGCGGAACTTACCTCCGTCTCTCGCAGCGCAGGATGGATCTGCCGCTACTCTGGTCTGGTCCAGACCAGAGCAGCGGCTGCGCACCCGAACTTCCGCCCGGCGCTGGAGCGAGACGGAGGTGAGTTCCGCCCGCCGCTGCCAGCACCGTCCCGGACAGACATTGGAGGGGACAGCGAGGGAGAGAGAGCACCTAAGGTGAGGGAAGGAGGGGGGATATGGCCCCCCTTCCCCACCGTCCGCACAGCTCTCTCTCTTCTCTGCACTGCTCTCCTCAGGTCTCCGCAACAAAAAAAAAAAAAAAAACAAAAAAAACCCCGAAGCTCAGCTGGGCGCCCTTGGGGACCCGGCGCCCCGGGGCACTTGTCCTACCCCGACCCCCCCTAGCTCCGCGCCTGGACTGACAGCAATTTGCTGACCATTTGATAGATAGACACCAGATAAGTACATGCTTTTTAGAAAGTGTGGATTGTCTCTTATGATCCTTGGCAGGATAAGTATCTTTTGACAAGTCTGATTCATACGACCAGGCTTCAACAGTTATTAGCTAATGATTTGACAGATATATACTTTACGACAAGTTTGGATTACTCCCTGTGATTGGACAAGCACTGTTTGACAACATCCATTCTTTTTTTTTGGAGCACTTTGTTTTGTACCGTCAGTATGTTTTCAGTTAAAGCTATTTTATTATACTGTATTTGTCTTTTATATGTGGAGCCATTGATCTGTAATCTATTGCACATTTTTGATTTAATTCACACCTCTATATAGCCCTGACACTTTTTCCGTATTGCTTCACAGAACACTCAGAGCAATTCACATCACTTACTGAGTGATCAGCTTTTCTCATGGCAGCCATCTATTTAGTTATTGATTCCAATTAGAACAACACTTATGGGGCCCAGAAGAACTCGGGTGAATTGCTCGGAGTTCCTCTTGATGTCTGCTTTAATGCTTTGCACAACTGTATTTAAGTAGGCGGCTGAAGTAAGAGCTATTAGTCATTTTACTTTGAGGTACATTTCTCACAGAGAACAATTCTGAGAAGTATTTAAATCATTCAAGCGCAGGAAAGAAGAAGATGAATTAGTGGGTCGTATATTAAAGCTGCACTAAAAACAGCCGTATATACACCTAGGCAGAAAAAGCAGAAACCCCTGGTTACAGGAATACAATCTGTTAAAAAATAAGTAGTTTGCCCTATTGCTATATTTTAGTCTTACACAAGTCACATGATGATGTTGTTTAAAGAAACATTCTAAACAGTGATTATGTGTGAGTTTTAGGGTCATAGGACTGCAATTCTGCTGATCAGGTTCCAGCAACAACAGCAAATTTAAAGGGAACCTAAACTGAGAAGGATATGGATTTTTCCTTTCAAAATAATACCAGTTGCCTGACTCTCCTGCTGATCCTGTGTCTCTAATACTTTTAGCCACAGCCCCTGAATGAGCATGCAGATCAGGTGCTCTCACTCAAGTCAGACTGGATTAGCTGCATGCTTGTTTCAGATGTGTGATTCAGCCACTACTGCAACCAAAAAGATCAGCAGGACTGCCAGGCAACTGGTATTATTTTAAAAGGAAAAATCCATATCCTTCTCAGTTTAGGTTCCCTTTAAAGTCAGGATGCTCATTCGGATTCCACAGAATTGAAATTTCTGCATTTCCGATCGGAATTCGGAAAACAAAAAAATTAAATTCCGTGAAAATCCGATTTACCGCAATTTTTTTTCTACAAATATTGGATCACCGCGGTAATTTTATACCAATTATAAGACTTTTCATTTATCCAATTTCCATGTTTCCAATTTGCTTTTTTCCGTTTTTTTTGTGTTTTTTTTTTATTGTTTTTATACATCCTCATATGCAAAATATGACTCATAAAACACTCCTTGAAAATCGTAAATCATAAAATCGGAAATTGGAAAACGGAAATCAGGAAATTGGATATTAGAAGAAAACGGAAAATTTGAAATTGGAAAATCAGAGAAACGGAAATTGGGAAAATGGAAATTGGCATAAGTGGAAATTGAAATCTCTGTGGAATCGGAAATGGGCATTTCTGACCAACCCTAATTTAAAGCAATCCTGAAGCTATAAAAATATTTTTTAAAAAGTGGATATGAAGCTCATTAGAGAGAAGCCTCTAGATAGTCTGCGGATGAGCAAGACCATACTGCACATGTGCAAGTAATGGCAGCACAGGGTCAGTTGAACAAAGGCACCTGTGAGTGCAGGAAAAAAGGCATGTGCAGGAGTATGACCATGCTCATTTACAGCTGTCTTCACACACCAAAGAAACATATTCACCCCGCTGGGTCATATATGCATAGAGGGACGCAGTGTTGGAAGCCTTTGAATGATCCAGAGGCTTCCCGCTAATTAGGTAAGTCTTTTTTATGGCTTCAAGATTAATTTATTAATAATAACATGGCTTTTGTTCAGCCCCCCTTCCCCCTAAGGTTATTAATCACTTATAGATAGTGGCATAGCAATAATGGATGCAGACTTTGTGGCTGTATCAGGGCCTTTGATCCAGTGGCCCCCATTTACAACAACAACAAAGAACATTTGTAAAGCCCTTTTCTCCCATGGGACTCAAAGCATGGCTCAGACCAGAAAATGGTTGATTGGTAAATTGTGGTGCAGAGGAAGAGATATACAAGTCTTCAAATGCCAGGCTAAACAGGTGGCTTTTCAGTCTAGATGTGAATAGCTCCTGGGATGGGGCTGTCTTTACTGGATGTGGTAGGGAATTCCAAAGGGTAGGGGCAGTAGGACAGAAAGCACTGGCTCCAAAGGTTTTGAGGTGCACTCTGGGATTGACCTGCTGATCTGAGGTTGTGAAAGGTGTGGTGCTGGTGCAGTTTCAGCAAGTGTTTCATGTATCCAAGGCCCAAATTGTGTAGGTATTTGATGTTGTTTGCTGAGAGCCTGGCTTCAAATTGCAGATAGACAGCCTTTTCAGTAAACTTTCCTAAAAATTGAATGTTGGAGACAGGTCTGTAGCTGTGTCTGGATCCAATGAAGGTTTTTTGAGAAGGGGCTTGATGATTCCTTCTTTTGTAGGAAACCTCCTTGCTTGCAGAGAGCAATTGACTATTTTATGAAATGCTGGAACAAACAGGCCAGGGCATTTCAGCAATCAGCATGTGTTTAACTGGTCCAGGGTCCAGATCGCAAGTTGTCTGCATTAGTACTTTTATTGGTGCTGTGCTGATGATAATCAACTCTATATGAATAAGGAAACAGTGAGGGATACCTAACGTCCATGGGGGAGCTCACTTCAATCACACTGATCACTGATCACTGAAACTGATGTAAACACAAGTGTGCCACTCATCTCACATTGCTTACCACCAACAAGGGTGGAAGACATAAAGAGAAGCACCCCTTGTTTATATGTATGGGGATGCTTAACCCCCTTAAAGCGGACCCAAATTAAAAATACAAGATTTCAAAGATAAAGTCTATTTCCTAAATTATAATAATAAATAGCAGCTTTTTTCAGCTGCATGATGACAAATATAAAATATTTTACATTTATTGGAGGAACCCCTCCCTTCCTTCCATATTGCAGGGATAGAATCTGGAAATTTGGTGGAGTAGGAGGTGTCCGGCAAAGGAGGAATTGCTAATGACTGCCACCTGTATAACCCTAGTTATGAAAAGAAAAGGGTGAAAAGCGTGCACTGAAATGCTCATAGGCTTGAAGGAGTGTTTATTTATCTTTGTATGTGTCAGAGTGGTGCAACTAAATATTTTGAATTAAAGCATTTTTTGGTTTCGGTCCGCTTTAAAGTAAGAAGCTCACCTTGAGGGCCTTTCACACTGGTGTGGTGCGTCGCGGCAATTTACCACACTGCTACCGCAGGGCAATGAAAGTCTATGGGTGCTTTCATATTACCTGCGATGCAGTGCACCGGAAGTGTTCAATCTGACCCGCATCCAAAATGATGTTAAAGTATGGCGGCGGACCGAAATTCATGTAAGTCTATGGCGACGCAGGGATTGTAAAAATGTTGGTGGCGACGGTGCTGTGACCCGCATGAGTGGAAGTGTATTTTTACAATACACTTCCGTGCATGTCCGTATACCTGAAACAGGAAGTGACCTCAAGCGTGTCACTTCCTGCTTGCACGGATGCCAGATGGGAAACAACGCATAGTAATGTGGTATTCCCCGAAGGCCTGATGCAAGTATACAGTGTGAAGCTGGCTTGAGTTGTTGCTTAGAGAGTCAATATTGACTAATCATCAAATACGGCTTATGAGTGAATTCATCAGGCAATATCTGTTCGTCTGTCACCAGAAGGAGATGAGGATGGAATGCTGTTTCCAGACTCCTCTCCCATCTCTGGCATGCATGGACCAATAAGTAAGAAGGGCTCTCCAGTATAAGGAAATAGTTCTTTATCGTATCAAAACATTAACGGACATGTCAAAACTAGTGTATTTCCCAAGGGGACACCCTTGCTCCATCAGGGATCAGATACAAATGGTATAACCACAGTGATAAGGCTTGTGAAGGAGAAGGCAGTTAGGCCCTTGGGAGTAGTATGAACATAGCCGGCCTTTGACCTGAGTGACTGAAGTGGTCGCTCAGGGCGCCGGCTTCCAAGGGGACGCCTATAGCTGGGTACCTATACTAAGGGCACCTACACCTGATTTCCTATACTGGGGGCCCCTATAGATGGCTATCTTTACTGAGGCCACCAACACCTGGCTACCTATACTGTAGGTGCCTACTCCTGGCTACCTATGGAGGCGATGGAGACCTTCAACTGACTTCCTATACTGGGGGCACCTATGCTTGGCAACCTATATTGAGGGCACCTACACATGAGATCCTATACTGGGGCACCTATATCTGGCTACCTATCTATATTGAGTCTGAAGGCGGGGGGGGGGCGCACTGTGGCTATAACCTGTGGTGCAAATTGGCGGCGCTGTGCTATCATTCTAAATGGGAGGGGCAGGGGGTGGCTAACTGTCCCACTGATTGTTTTTATTAATATTCCAGAAAGGTTCTAGCCTTCATTTTTAAGTATATTCAGGATCATACACTCTTTCTATCCATTCGTGGTTATTTATAGTATTTTTTCTATTGAACATATGTGTGTCATGAAGATCTGAGCATTGGGCGTGATGTGTCACGACGTCAAAAAGGTTGGGAACCACTGTCCTAGGAGGTAACTCAGGAGAAAAAGTGAATTGCATATGGGTGTGTGTGTGTGTGTGTGTGTGTGTGTGTGTGTGTGTGTGTGTGTGTGTGTGTGTGTGTGTGTGTGTGTGTGTGTGTGTGTGTGTGTGTGTGTGTGTGTGTGTGTGTGCGTGTGTTGTGTGTGTGTGTGTGTGTGTGTGTGTGTGGAGACCTTCAACTGACTTCCTATACTGGGGGCACCTATGCTTGGCAACCTATATTGAGGGCACCTACACATGAGATCCTATACTGGGGCACCTATATCTGGCTACCTATCTATATTGAGTCTGAAGGCGGGGGGGGGGGGGGGGGGCGCACTGCGGCTATAACCTGTGGTGCACATTGGCGGCGCTGTGCTATCATTCTAAATGGGAGGGGCAGGGGGTGGCTAACTGTCCTACTGATTGTTTTTATTAATATTCCAGAAAGGTTCTAGCCTTCATTTTTAAGTATATTCAGGATCATACACTCTTTCCATCCATTCGTGGTTATTTATAGTATTTTTTCTATTGAACATATGTGTGTCATGAAGATCTGAGCATTGGGCGTGATGTGTCACGACGTCAAAAAGGTTGGGAACCACTGTCCTAGGAGGTAACTCAGGAGAAAAGGTGAATTGCATATGGGTGTGTGTGTGTGTGTGTGTGTGTGTGTGTGTGTGTGTGTGTGTGTGTGTGTGTGTGTGTGTGTGCGCTCATGCGCATGCATGAAGAGGATGAAGGGGGGGGCACAAAAATCAGGTTTTGCTCAGGGCGCTGTAATACCTAAGGCCGGCCCTGAGTATGAACGCAACATTTATGGTACATGCACTTTTTATTGAATCTATCTATAAAAGGAAATAACATTTCCTTGAAAGGCAGAACTTTGAAGCATTCCTAAAATTTACCAGCTATACTGTAGGAAGTGAAAAGGATGCTGAAATCTGATATGGACATCAGTCCTAACAGTAACACTGCATGTAGGTGAGTCGACAAACAGATACAGCAGACTCAGCATGTGATATAATACAAACATGAATTTGTATCTGTTTTTAATGACATGCACTTGGGGCTTTATGGATCAGCGTAATACTAGATCAAGCACTGTTGCAAGATCAAAGGACTCTATACAATAAAAAATACATTGTTCCTTTCAAACAATAGCCAGCATTCTACCTTTTGCACTTTACTTATTTCAAAACATCACAGTAGGCTACTTAGACAATGATATAAATGTGTTCCGATATCAAGGAATGTGAACTAAGAAAGCTAGTTCCTGGGTTGCTGAACTATGGGTAGCAAATATGACTGCTGCAGAGGAAGGCGCAGCTGGTTACTTGCTCTTCAATACATAAATGGTCTAGATGAAAACAATATATTATGTTAATACGTACAATTTTCATGTCACTCCACAAATATGTACGGCTGTGGGTTTGTGTACACAGGCCTTTGTGTATTGGCCGTTTTTACCATTCACATTATTACATTGCATTTGGAATAGCATATTACCGATTTATTTTTGTTATTTTCACTTATACATACAGCGTGTTCCACTGCAATACTGTTTTTTGTTGCAGTGCAGTTTGTTCTGTGCTTACACCATCCCAGAGACACTATGGGTGGCGTGGGCACATTTTTCTGGGTGTTATGCAAAGTACATAACACACACTGCTTAGCTTGCATAGCATCGCATTATACACACAATTCATACATTGCTTGTGTAACAGTGGCACACATGGGGGTGTATTCAGTAACTGTCGGTAATCACTGCAGTACGCAGAGAGAGCATGGCAATTCTGCTAGTACTACCAACAGTGAGGCAGTGCACACTGTACAACTAATGCAACTTGCATTACTTAGGTAAAAAGTATGTTGCCAGGGTAACGTGCACTGTGCTACTTGTTTAGCATGCTAAATCCAGGTAATGGATATGTTACAGAGGTAACACAGGCAAGCTAATTGCACAACTCACTCTACCTTGCTGTTGTTACTATTGGTAAAATTGTTGTACCCTCTTTGCACGCAGCAGTTTTACCAACATTTGCTGGATACACCCCATTATGTGTTTAATATGAGTTACGCAAACTGCAACATGCATTATGTAGTTTGCGTAATGCCTGCTAAAATGTATGTGTACTGCCCGCACATACATAAAATTGGTGTGTGCTCTCTGCGCACCTCAACTTTACCGATGTCTAGTGCATAAGCCCCAATGTGTTAAAACAATTGGAAGGCTACTAGTTTATTAAGCATAAGAACATTATATAATGGCTATTATATAGCGACAGTGAGCTTAGATAAATGTTTTCAGTTGGAAGCTGTTTCTTCCTGCCTACTCTAAGATGGTATAAATGCTGCAAAACACCTGTGAGGGAACAGTAATGATGCGGCAATAGTGGAATTTAAAAACTCTATAGAATTCGATGTCAGTCTTTCTCTAGTCCTGCCTTCTCTAGTATAGTCTGTGAATGTAGATGGATAAGCCTTGCAAAGCAATGGCACAGTGACAGTAGACATTGAAAAACACTAAATTCTGCATCAATCCTTCCCTAGTGCTTCCTGGTCTGTAAATGTAGTTAAATACACCTTACACAGCAGTGACACAGTGACAGTATATATTAAAAGCATCTATAATATTCTACAGCAGGCCTTCTCTATCTTCAGTGATAAACTCTAATGTAGATGAATAAGCCTCCATGAATACCATGCTGAAAATTCTGGTTGCCTTTAAAATGGCTGATCATGTTATTACAAGTATCTAATAAGATGTCTTTCACCACAAAGCAAAATGTTTGCAAATATGGTGAAGTCCATTGGCCTACAACGGATTCCTTGGACACCATAGTCCTGCTCAGCACCACATACTGACTGAATGCTGTATGAACTAGTACATTATTTGTTTGTCCACTAAATCTAGTACTGCAAACTTCTCAGATCAAGTGAAAAAGGTCCGCACAATGTCTCCACAATCCACAAATTTATATAGGACGTATCCCAATCATATAAAAGAGTTCTCCGACTGACATGTTTCGAACCTACATGGTTCTTAATCATAGGGCTATGATTAAGAACCATGTAGGTTCGAAACATGTCAGTCGGAGTATTCTTTTATCTGATTGGGATACGTCCTGAATAAATTTGTGGATTGTGGAGACATTGTGCGGACCTTTTTCACTTGATGCTGTGTCCGGGCTGGGCAGCCCTTGTTCCAGCACTGTCCCCCCTCTGTGAGTGATGCGGTATTTTTTTCGTTTATTTGAAACTTCTCAGATGTTTGGGTCTAGATTTTTTAAATCAGATCTGTAATGTTCATTTTATCATTTATTTATTTCATCATTTCATATTTTAAACCTTGTACACACGCGGGATCTCTGTTGCACAAGGGATTATGTACCAATCCATGCTCGGTGACATAGCATTGCCGATGCTGCTTAGATGTGTCATCAGCCACCTGGCTAGCAATGTGTCTGTTGCTATGCAAGGAGCCGGAGGGAGACGACGAATGACATGCAACAGAGCAAATTCCCATGAGAGGGAGAGCGGGGAGAATAATGTGGCCATGCGGTGCTTGGGCGTCAGGGATCGCTAAAGGTCCAGCATGCCGGATCTTTAGGAGACATCCTGCAGCCACTATACACACACTGGTCTGACTCACGATTCTCCCCCAGAGTGGTCGTTATTGTCCGCCATGGCTGAGTTTAGAGCAGCATGTGTATGTAGCTTAACATATTGCTCTATGAGGAAGCTGTGAAATATCAGCGGTAAACACATGAGCTGCAAAGTCACCAGTGACAGAGCCTAAGAATGTATTGATTAATGTACCATACTGAACAACTCCCAGTTATCTATAGCGGCAAGCTGTAACAGTTTCATTAAAGGGAATGCATGATTTACAGACATTATTCTTGCTAATAAAATATTTCAGCTCGACTGTGAGTGTAACATGATTTAAAGCCCCACAGTGCAATTTTAAACCAATAGATCTTTTTTTGCCATGACCAGAAATTTAATTTTAAGACCTGAACATCATGATAATTGTGTACAATAGTGTTATATGATTCAGTTAGGAGCCTCTGTAATATTTTGCATTATAACTGGACCTGAGGGCAGAAAAAAATAAGAGGGGAAAAAAGTCCTTTATGTTGTTAGATCACCTCTGCTGCCCTTATGGAAGCTATACAAGCTGATTATATGCTGTGACATTCATTGTGCTTTTTAAAGTCATCAGTCTATTCTGTACAAGCCTTTGAAGGTTAGTGGCTTCTATGCAAGAGTAACTGTTAAAAAATAATAACAATACATTTTAAAAAAGAGTAACTATAATAATATGAATTCAATGTAATAAATTATTCAGGGTACCCATTTTTACCTTGATTTTTCCCAGTGCATTCTGGGAGAGCATGTAATATTCCTGCTCACTTTGCAGGGGGGGGGGGGGGGGGGCATTCCACAGGCATTCTTATTGCCAGCAGTAAAGATGCTTCCAAAAAAAAGAGTAAAATTAGAAATCAGGGAAAAGGTGGCCATACACTGGTCCATTTGCCATCAGATTCGAGATCAACAGATAAATCAGAGAGGGATCGTATGGCCACCTTACTGCAAACAAATTGTGAATCGATTTCAGCCTGAAACCGATCACAATCTGTGGAGCTGCCGCTGCTGCCGCAAGCCCCCCCCCGCATACATTACCTGTTCCGGCCGGCGCGAGTCCCCTGGTCCACTGTCTTCTTCTCTGCTCCGGACCGTTCCCGCAGCTACTGAACTTCCTGTCGAGGGGAAGTTTAAACAGTAGAGGGCACTCTACTGTTTGAACTTCCTGCCGGGACAGACAGGAAGTTCTGTGTAGCTGCAGGAACGGTCCGGAGCGGAGAAGAAGACAGCGGACCAGGGGACCCGTGCCGGCCGAAGCAGGTAATGTATACCCGCTGTATTACATCGGTCGTCGGGCATTCGAACGCCGCTATCAACGCACTCCCGACCCTCCGACGATCGAGAAAAATCTTCCGTACGGACGGATCAACGGGAATTGTCGGGAACGATCGATTTCGGACAGAAATCGATCGTTCTGTCAGCGGTGTGCGCGGCGATTTCACAGCCGATTCAATAACTGTGATCGGATCGGCTGTATATCGGCGGTAAAATCGTTAGGTGTATGGGCCCCTTAAGAGGTAAGTTTACAGTGGGCAAACATTGACTAAATAAGTTGGAAAATAATATTTCACAACTAAGCAATTTCATTTATTTCTTATTTACTGTATTTAGTTACAGTAAAGTTCCTCTGATCTAAGATTAAAAGGAAGCAGAAGTGAAAGGCGTATGGGGGCTGCCATATTTATTCCCCTTGTCTGTTGTCCTGCTGATCTCTCATGCATCAGTAGTGTCTGATTATCCCACTTGAAACAAGTATGCATCCTTGTTCAGGGTCTATGGCAAGGCGTATTAGAGGCAGAGGATCAGCAGAGTAATCAGGCTATATTGCTGCCATGAATCTCGTGTACAATAACATGGGGGAAGACAAGGAAGATGTCCGCACACTCGCTGGTATAGTCCAAGGGTCTTTATTTTAATCCAAATCGCAAATACAGACATTGGCTGACATGTTTCGGATAAAATCCTTACTCATAGCCTAAAAACACTGACATCTTGGTGAGACATATATACTGACAGAACCGCCCATAAAGGGCGTGTACTTACACAATCATGGGAAGAAAGCTTCAACTCAAATTTAAGTTTAAAGGCACAGGCCTAGAATCTAGTAAAGTATGTCCACCATAGAATTACACATAAAAAGTAAAATGCAATAGCACAATTAAGATAATACAAAATACAAAAAGTACAAAAAATACAAAATTGTTAAAACGATATCAGTAAACAAAGTTGATATCCCACCTGGCATTCAGGCCATTAGGTTCTCTAGTGCCCATCTGTAGAATCCAAAAGGCCTCTCTTATTCGTAGTTTTTTATAAATATCACCTCGTCTGAGCGAGACCATAACCCTCTCTATCCCTTGAAAAGTAAAGCCCCTCATAATACCATCATGTTTCTCCCTGAAGTGTCTCGCCACATTGCTAATATTATCTGTCTTCCAGGAGGCCCCATTAAAATGCTCAGAAATCCTTTGCCTTAAACAGCGCGTGGTGCAACCCACATACTGTAGGCTGCAGAGTGTACATGTGACCACATAGATGACAGATTTCGTATTGCAGTTGATAAACTGTCGTAGGGGAAAGGTCTTATGGTTGGCAACGGACGAGACAGTACGTGAGGAGTGATGGTGAATACAAAAATTACAGGTGGAGAAGCCACACTTGTACGACCCCACAGTAGACAACCAAGTGGGCCGCACTGGAATAGTAGAGGACTGGAAAAGGCTGGGGGAAAGAGTGGACCCCAAAGATGGGGCCTTCTTATAGGCGAACCTACAACCTGGTTGGAGTACCTGAAAAAGCTTGTCATCTGCATATAATACGGGGATGTATTTCTTGATGACCCCTATAACTTTATTGTATTGCTGGCTATATGTAGTTATAAAATTAACTGAACTAGCATTAGAATCATGCACCAATGTACCATTAGGCTTGTCCTTCAGAAGTTGGTCTCTATCTCTAGATACAGCAATTCTCTGGGCCCTATCTAAATCAGAATCAAGATAACCCCTCGCTTTGAAACGTGATCTGAGGGTTGAAAACTCCTGTGATGTGAACTCATCCGTGGAGCAATTTCTTCTTGCTCTAATAAACTCCCCAACAGGAAGAAGACGGTGACCCATTTACTTAATGTAATAGTGTTTACTTAATGTAATAAATATCTCTGATGCCACATTGTCACACGAGGAGATCTCACTTTTATCTAAAGGCTTGAACTTTGTTCCAGCATGTAAATTTAACCTTTTTGATACACTTATGGATGTGAATAGGTTCATCAGAACACTTCTATTGAAAAAACATTTCCTTTCACAGTCTACTTCTAATACACTTCCTTCTCACATCTCTAACTTACTTTCACCCATTCTCCCGTTTCACGACACTTGCACATCAGTCACAGCACAACAGTTAGCATCTGAAAGCATGGGTCAGATTAGCGCAGAGGATGTGATTTTGCCCATACCCCTTAACCGTGAATACTACCCAGTCTATTGCAGATCTTCACCAGTGGAAATCTTTCAAGATCTGGTGGAAAGAGATTTGAAATCTTTGGCTGAAGCCAGCAGGATTAGGTACAATTTAACCCCCTTGGAGCGACAGGCACTGGATAATTTAAAGTCTAGATCTGACATTGTTATTAGAAATGCGGACAAGGGAGGGGCGGTGGTGGTCCTTAATGCTACTGATTACAGGGCTGAGGCTCTGCGTCAGCTTCAGGACCCGAATACCTATACGCGTCTTCCCACTGATCCCACCTTCGACTTCAAACTTGAATTTGATCAACTTGTGTCCATAGGGGAGTCTATGGGGTTGTTAAAGAAGAATATGGCAGATTTTCTTAAGGTTCGGAGTCCAGTCATTCCCATCTTCCATCATCTCCCCAAGATACATAAGCCTGCCTCCCCCCCTGAGGGCCGGCCGATTGTGTCCGGCATTGGCTCTCTTGGTGAGAGATTGGGGGAATGGCTGGACTCCCACCTACAGCCATTGGTTTTGAGGCTCCCTGGCCTCATTAAAGATACCAAGCATGTCCTCGCCTCCCTTGCTGATATACAATGGAAGCCACAATACAAGTGGGTTACCCTTGACGTAAGAGCTTTGTACTCTTCTATTCCTCACAAATTGGCCACTGTAGCTTTGGAGTTTCATCTCTCTAGGTATAGCTCTTTCTCGGCTTCATTACAAGCTTACATTCTAGTGACAACCGAGTTTCTTCTCTCACATAACTATTTTTCTTTCGATGGGGGGTTCTATCTCCAGAAGTGCGGAGCTTCGATGGGGGCGAAGTTTTCGCCCTCGCTCGCAAACCTTTACATGGGATGGTGGGAGGAGCTCCGCATTTTTGGAGAGATGAACCCCTTTTTTGATTGCATTGTTTGGTATGGTCGTTTTATTGACGACCTCCTTTTGATATGGCAAGGGACAGATGAAGCTTTACAACAATTTTTGATATACCTTAATGATAATAATTTCAATCTGTCCTTTACATGTACCTTCGATGACATACAAATAGACTTTCTTGATATTACTCTTTGTGGATCAGGGGGCTCTGGAAAGATAGACACTAGGACTTACAGAAAGCCCTGTGCTGGGAACTCGTTACTACAGGCCACTAGCTGCCACCCGAAACATACCCTCAGGGGTGTCCCTGTTGGGGAGTTTATTAGAGCAAGAAGAAATTGCTCCACGGATGAGTTCACATCACAGGAGTTTTCAACCCTCAGATCACGTTTCAAAGCGAGGGGTTATCTTGATTCTGATTTAGATAGGGCCCAGAGAATTGCTGTATCTAGAGATAGAGACCAACTTCTGAAGGACAAGCCTAATGGTACATTGGTGCATGATTCTAATGCTAGTTCAGTTAATTTTATAACTACATATAGCCAGCAATACAATAAAGTTATAGGGGTCATCAAGAAATACATCCCCGTATTATATGCAGATGACAAGCTTTTTCAGGTACTCCAACCAGGTTGTAGGTTCGCCTATAAGAAGGCCCCATCTTTGGGGTCCACTCTTTCCCCCAGCCTTTTCCAGTCCTCTACTATTCCAGTGCGGCCCACTTGGTTGTCTACTGTGGGGTCGTACAAGTGTGGCTTCTCCACCTGTAATTTTTGTATTCACCATCACTCCTCACGTACTGTCTCGTCCGTTGCCAACCATAAGACCTTTCCCCTACGACAGTTTATCAACTGCAATACGAAATCTGTCATCTATGTGGTCACATGTACACTCTGCAGCCTACAGTATGTGGGTTGCACCACGCGCTGTTTAAGGCAAAGGATTTCTGAGCATTTTAATGGGGCCTCCTGGAAGACAGATAATATTAGCAATGTGGCGAGACACTTCAGGGAGAAACATGATGGTATTATGAGGGGCTTTACTTTTCAAGGGATAGAGAGGGTTATGGTCTCGCTCAGACGAGGTGATATTTATAAAAAACTACGAATAAGAGAGGCCTTTTGGATTCTACAGATGGGCACTAGAGAACCTAATGGCCTGAATGCCAGGTGGGATATCAACTTTGTTTACTGATATCGTTTTAACAATTTTGTATTTTTTGTACTTTTTGTATTTTGTATTATCTTAATTGTGCTATTGCATTTTACTTTTTATGTGTAATTCTATGGTGGACATACTTTACTAGATTCTAGGCCTGTGCCTTTAAACTTAAATTTGAGTTGAAGCTTTCTTCCCATGATTGTGTAAGTACACGCCCTTTATGGGCGGTTCTGTCAGTATATATGTCTCACCAAGATGTCAGTGTTTTTAGGCTATGAGTAAGGATTTTATCCGAAACATGTCAGCCAATGTCTGTATTTGCGATTTGGATTAAAATAAAGACCCTTGGACTATACCAGCGAGTGTGCGGACATCTTCCTTGTGTTCCTGTCCTGCTGTTCATTATCCAGCACCTTGCACCAGGTATCAAAGGTGGAGCGGACTTTCTCTATCATATTTGTTTAACATGGGGGAAGAGCTGCTGCATTAGAGTATCAAGCGCCCCTGAGCCACTCTGCATTAGGCTGCAGGACGCACACTGGCAGGCTGGAGAGGTAAAAAAAGAATGTGGCACTGCAGTGCATGTAAAAAACAAAAAAAAAAAGATGACTAGAAAAAGGTTGAAAGGAAATAAATATGTCAGCCTCCATATCCCTCTCACTGCAGGTGTGCTTTGCATTTTGTGTGTGCCATGCATATGGAGGGTAACACTAATGAGAAGAGAAATCCTCCCCTCCACCTAATTGCACCTTAGGTACAGTGACCAGATTTTTGTAGGCTCAAGCTGGGACGGGGGGAATTGGGGGGGGGGGGGGGCGTCTGCGGCGTGCCGATAAATAGGGGGTGCGGCGCGCGCCGAATAATGTGGTGTTTGCGTGGCCATGACATTCTATGGGCGGAGCTAATGTAATGATGCAACAGCGAGGCATAAGAATGCAGTGTTTACGCCGTGATGTGGTCAAACGTGGATTCACATCATAGGTGTGCAGAAACTGTGTGATGCTATTTAATAGTATGCCATAACCCCAAAGCAGCAAACACAGCCAACTATGACCATTAAATAATAAATGCAGCAACAGTTACCCCAGACACCACAAAATAAACGCAATGGGCAACATGTCAGCACAAAATAAGCGCATTGCGGGCAACATTTCAGCACAAAATAAATGCATTGCTGGCAACATTTCAGCACAAAATAAACGCATTGCGGGCAACATGTCAGCATAAAATAAACGCAATGGGGGCAAACATGTCAGTACAAAATAAATGCAAGGGGGGCAAACATGTCAGCACAAAATAAACGCAATGGGGGCAAACATGTCAGCACAAAATAAACGCAATGGGGGCAACATTTCAGCACAAAATAAACGCACTGCGGGCAAACATGTCAGCACAAAATAAACGCACTGCGGGCAAACATGTCAGTACAAAATAAACGCACTGCGGGCAAACATGTCAGTACAAGATAAACGCACTGCGGGCAAACATGTCAGTACAAGATAAACGCACTGCGGGAAAACATGTCAGTACAAGATAAACGCACTGCGGGCATACATGTCAGTACAAGATAAACGGGACGTATGGTCACCGAACCTTAGGTGTCAGAAAAGACACAAAGACATGTATCCACCAACATTAAAATGCTATATGAAAAATAAAGATTCAGGAAGGACAGTGAGATTTTACACAAGGTGCTGACATGCACATTCTTTTTTCATGGTATTATTAGCAAGGATTAGGTTGTGGCAAACTTGTATCCTGCCAGGGGCATAACAATAGCCCCTGTGACCTTCATGAAGGTGGGAAAGGAGGCTGTGGGACCCCTCCTCCTTCCTCTCTACATCCACATGCAGAGTACTGCAAGGAGCCATGTAGTATTTACCTGTTCCAGAGCTGCAGGGCTTCCACCATGCTTCACAGCCACATACTCTGTTATGCTATTTGCCGGCTACCGATCACATGACTGATGTGAGTCACATTACCAGGAAACAGAGGATGGCAGCAGAGTTAGAGATGGGAAGTTCGGATCTTTTCAATGATTCAGATGAATCGAATCGGATCATTGAAAAGATCCGGATTTTTGATCCGAATCTCTAATCATTTTTACTAGGTAAGCATTTAGGGGTGAAATGACTAGCAGGACAGGACTTTCCCTGCAGTGGACAGAGAAGGGAAGGGGGGTGGACAGACAGAGAAGGTGGAATGGTGGACAGAGAAAGGCAGGGAGTGGACAGAGAAGGGAGGGGGTGGGCGAAGAGGGGTAAGCAGAGAGCAGAAATGTTTTTTTGCACACATTACCCACATTACCCAGAAGGGAACAGAAGGAACTGCCAGGAGACTCGACACTTTGATCACATGGTTTTCTACTTAACTGTTTTTTATCTGTTTCACCATATGCTTGCTTGTTTTTGCAATTCCTGTATCTAAACACACTCCACCCTCCTGCTGTCAGCTATCGATCTCCCTGTAGACCACTTTAGAATGTTTAAAATGTCTTTCTCAACCGCTTTTGTTTGCCTTCTGTTCCTGAAAATCCACATGTCACTTCATCCTCCCACTGTCAGCAACACCATACACATTGCTCCCTCTCTGCTATCATCTCCCCTTCTCTCTAGCCACGAACTATTCATATTTCTCTGCTCACACTACCCCTCCTCTGCTCTCAATAAACCTAACTTGCATACACACAAGTCTCACCCCCACATCTCTCTGCTCTTCCTACTACTCCTCCTGGCTTCTGGGGACATATCACCAAACCCAGGGCCCACTCCTAGACCTCACACTGCTCAGACTACAACTCATTCCACCAATAACAAACCTCACCACATCCCCTCCCAGAACACCTACAACCTTATCGACATCCCCCTTCTTCCCAGCTCTCCCCTCCCCATATCTGGGGCTCTACGGAACTCCCGCTCCGTTTGTAATAAACTGGCCTTTATTCATGAAATGTTTATCTCCAACACTTTCACCTTCCTGGGGCTCACCGAAACATGGATAACTCCATCAGACACAGTGTCTCCAGCTGCTCTATCATATGGTAGTCTAAAATTTAGTCATGCCCCTAGACCTGGCCACAAACAGGGAGGCAGAGTGGGGATTCTCCGTTCTGAACACTGCTCCTTTAAGCCACTCACACCACTGCCCGCACTCTCACTCTCATCCTTTGAAGTTCATGCTGTCCGTCTCTATTCTCCATACCACATCCAGATTGCTGTTATCTACCGCCCGCCCGGTCCAGCCTTTATTTTCATTGATCACTTTTCAGCATGGCTTCTCCAGTTCCTCTCCACTGATAAACCCTCTATCATCATTGTAGATTTTAATATACCCATCGATACTAACTGCCCTACTGCCACCAAACTGCTCTCACTAACCTCCTCGTTTGACCTCGCACAATGGTCCTCCACTTCAACCCACAAAGACGGCCACACTCTTGACCTTGTCTTTACCCACCTCAGTTCTATTTCAAGCTTTCATAACACTCCGCTTCCCCTCTCTGACCACAACCTTCTTACCTTCTCAATCAATTCTTCTCTACAGTCACCTCCTCCAACACTACACCATACAGTCACGCGCAGGAATTACCGCAACCTGAACGTGAATTCCCTGACTGAGGCCTTGCAACCTCTAAGTACTCTGTCTTCCTACACTGACCCTGAGGCAGCATCCAGTTACTTATTTAGTGTAGTCTCCTCTGCCATGAATTCAGCCGTTCCACTCACCACCACCTGCCCCCGCCAAACTAACTGGCAGCCCTGGCTCACTGAACAAATCAAACAGCTGAAAAGGCGCTCCAGGGTGGCAGAAAGGTGCTGGAGAAAAAGCACTGCTGTAGAGGACTTCAATCACTATAAACAAACTATGCAGGAGCTCAGGGATGCCCTCACCTCTGCTAAGCAGTCTAATTTCTCCTCGCTCATTTCCTCACAGTCCCACAACCCAAAACAATTGTTCAACACCTTTAACTCCCTACTTCGTCCCCCACGTCCTCCCCCTCCCACATGTCTGTCAGCCGACGACTTCGCATCATACTTTACTAGCAAGATTAATGCAATACGTAATAGCTTCAACACGCAACCATTTTTACCAGCTCAACCGTCACTTATAAATTCCTTCTGTCCGCCTGCACCCTCGCCCACCACTAACTGCCTTCCCCCCGCTCCACAAGACCACTCTCCCACTCTAACATCTTTCACCACACTAACTGAACAGTGTCTTTCCTCACTTATCTCCAAAGCGCATCTCACTACCTGTGCCCTGGACCCTATTCCCTCTCATCTAATCCCCCAGCTTTCCTCCTCCTTTAATCCCGCTCTAACAACTCTATTCAACCTTTCTATCTCCACTGGCACTTTTCATTCCTTATTCAAACAAGCTATAATCACACCACTAATCAAAAAACCCTGTCTTGATCCAACTTCTCTATCCAACTACTGTCATGTCTCTCTCCTCCCCTTTGCTTCTAAACTGCTGAAACGTCACATCCACTCAGAATTGTCTGCCTTTCTCTCTACCAACTCCTTACTTGACCCCTTTCAATCCGGATTCCGCACACACCATTCCACTGAAACTGTCCTCACGAAAGTTGCTAATGACCTACTGGTAGCTAAATCCAAAGGCCAGTTCTCCATTCTAATACTCCTTGACCTTTCCTCTGCCTTTGACACGGTTGATCATGCTCTGCTTCTGCAGACACTGACATCTTTAGGAATCAAGGGACAAGCACATTCCGGGATCTCATCTTATCTCTCTGGACACTCTTACACTGTCTCCTTCTCTAACCTTAATTCCTCTCCACACTCACTGTCTGTTGGTGTACCTCAAGGCTCTGTTCTTGGGCTACTTCTTTTCTCAATCTACACCTGTGGCCTGGGACAACTAATTAACTCTTTTGGCTTCCAGTATCACCTCTATGCGGATGACACCCAAATCTATCTCTCAGCTCCTGACCTGTCCTCACTACTATCCAGAGTCCCCGACTGTCTACGTGCCGTTTCTGCATTCATGTCCTCCAGCTTCCTCAAACTCAACATGACTAAAACGGAAATTGTGATTTTTCCACCATCGCTATCTACAGCCCCACCAATTGCAACCATAACGGTAGAAAACACCCCAATAACCTCAACCACTAAGGCCCGCTGCTTGGGGGTTATACTTGACTTAGAGCTCTCCTTTAAACCTCACATTGCCTCATTAACCACCACCTGCTATTTCCAGCTCAAAAATATATTCCGTATCCGTCCCTTCCTCACACAAGAAGCCACCAAAATGCTTGTTCATGCCTTAATCATCTCCCGCCTAGACTACTGCAACACCCTGCTCTGTGGCCTACCAAAAAACAGGCTAGCACCTCTCCAATCCCTTCTAAATTCAGCGGCCCGCCTCATTCACCTTTCCACATGCTCTTCCGATGCAGCCCCACTGTGCCATTCTCTCCACTGGTTACCCATTACTCAGAGGATCCAGTTCAAACTCCTGACTCTAACACACAAAGCCCTCCACGAGTTGTCTCCTCCATACATCTTCTCACTAATCTCAAGATATGTTCAAACAAATGCATTCACAGATTTACTCATCCAGGCACAACTGTTATCCCTACAGCTAAATTAAAAGCCAGGGTTTTAGTTCACAGAAGAATGCATTCTTATGCTTAGTCACCTATACTGCGCAGAAGTACCCAGGTAAACATAGGTGTCCTAACTCTGGCCCTGTAACATGCATAGTGCAGACATGCAAACACATTCATTGCATCAAACCTATCAATGGATTAGGAGCACACATCCTAACTTCCTCTTCTGGGAAAGACAGTGCATCTTACCAATCGCACAAGGGAGCTAACTTTATGTGTCCATGTGCACCATGCGCATACACCAGCATAAGCTGTCTGCATGCTGACAAACATAAAGGGTTAATTGATTTTTGCTGTTTCTAGCCACACCCCTTTCAGCACCTCCCTTTCCCTAAAAATTTATTTAATGTCCTAACTAGAGGCGATGTGCCTGGATATATGTATGTTTAATCTCAAGATATTGTCCCTCCCTCAACCTTCGCTCCTCCCAAGAAATTCTCCTGGCCTCTAAGCTGATCACCTCCTCTCATGCTCGCATCCAGGAGTTTACACGAGCATCACCCCTTATCTGAAACTCTCTTCCACAGCCTGTACGTCATGCTCCAAACCTGGACATCTTGGAACGCACTCTTAAAACACACCTTTTCAGACAAGCTTATAACATTCTATAGCCCTTATTTACTTCTCTGTCACAATGTAATCAGAGGCAAAGAATCACTGCCTCATCCATCCTCCACCCCCTTACCTAGTGTGTCCCCCACAACCCATTAGATTGTAAGCTCGCAAGGGCAGGGTCATCCTCCTAATGTTTACTGTTCTTGTAACAATATTTGTGCTGCTTGGAACTCTGCTGTACATTTGTTAGTTGTTTCTATGTTCCCCTTGTCGTCTTATTGTGCTTTGTAAAGCACTGCGGAATATGTTGGCGCTATATAAATAAATTATTAATAATAATAATAATGTTGCAATCATACTTTAAATATATTACACCTATATGTGCATCTGTATACTTTGAATGCAAACGTCTTACAGTGAAGGAAAGCATTCCCCTTTTTTCACCTCAAACACATCATAAATTTAGGGAGAAGTTAAGTGCAGCTGTTTAGAGCAGAGTGCAGGAAGATCATATTGCACTGCAATCACTGTGCCTGCCCTGTCATTCTAGCCCAGCACGCTGTCTGCAAAGTTACTGAGCTGTGCTTCTGAGCCAAAACTTTCCCATTTGTTCACTATGCAGCACTGCACTACGGAACAGACAGCCTAAAATCAGCAGCACATTATAGCCAGTACGTGTGTTCTACACATATCTGGCAGTGGCACCGATGTCCCCTCTCTCTCATGTACCTGTCCCTGCAAGGCTGGCTCCCCTCCAACTGAGCGATTCATCTTTGTTCTGCTTCCAGGACCCCCGCTGCCCGCTGAGAGGGGGGGCGTGCCGCTCCTGGCTCCACTCCCTTTGTGATCCGAATCGTTCATTTTGATGATCCGGATGATTCGACTCACAAAAGAGATTTGGATCAAAGATCTGAATCGTTCATGATCCGGACAACACTAAGCAGAGTATGTGGCTGTGAAGCATGGAAGAGATCTGCAGCGCTGGAACAGGTAGATATAACACTGCTCCCTGCACTGGTCTTGATGTTAAAGCAGGTGGGATAGTTTGTGTGTGTGGGGGGAGGAGTGTATTTTATATTTTTATTCTTCATTGGTTTGCTGCACTTGTGGGGCAGGTACTGAGGGGCCTATGGACCAATGGAGCCCCATGCTATCTTTTTGCAGGGGTGGAGGAGGGGGGGGATACATTCTAGTTACACCCCTGGAATACCTTGTTGGTTGTTTCACAGGGTAGAAGGGTTGAGATGGCCTTCCTAGATTTTTTTTTATGTAGCCCTATAAAAATGGAGAGGTTTTTCATTATTTGTTTGGTTTTGCCTATATAAAGAGATTGAGGGAAAAAAGAGAATGGAAGATTTGAGGTAAGGATAAAAAAAGAATGTACTCTTTGAGAGAGTGGCAAATCCAATCCAGTGAACTGCTAGATACTTGCTGGATCGTGCCAACAGCCAAGGAACGGATTTCATTATGTTCGCCATAGAGTAGTTATATTTCATTTTCACCTAGACAAGACTCAGAAATAAGTGGATGGAATGGACAAGTGGTACTTTAAATATCAATGCAGAAAATAGAGTTTAGCTCCAGCATGTTTGCTCTGTGGAGCTCTTATCAAAATATATTTTAATAGAAACAAGACTCAATCAAACAAACATAAGGCTATGGAGGGGACTTGTAAATTGTTTATGAGTTCCGGACAAGGCGCAATAAACTGTTATTCAACAAGAAGAGCCAGAGGGCAGTTTCATTTCAAGAAGGAGAGAGCAGACAGAATGTTCTATTCATATTTAGAATAACACATTTCCGGTATTATTGGATTTTATTCATCTGCATGTACCAGACAGCGTCACAAAAATGGACAAGATTATTAGATTTTAGTCTTACTTGCGACTGATTGCCTTGTCTAAAAATGTGTCTGTTTCAGGCATCCTTCTTCAGGCTCTCCTGGGACATCATAACAAAGGCTGTTTCCTCTCTTTGGCTACATTCATGTTTTCATTCATCCATTCTATTCTGCCACCAGTGAAAGGACCCATATCAAAGCCCAGCTCAAGCTAAAACATTTATTGTAGTTATTAAAGGTAAAATGTTAGAAGAAATGGTTCGAAATTTCTGTTCAAGCAGAAGGTCCAACTTTTTCTTACTATACTTAAAGCGGTTTAACACCCAGCATTACAACTTTGCTTTAAAAGATTGCTTACAGGTTACAAACTATTATGCCAGATTTTTTTTTTAAGCAGAAATTCACTGAATGGGTTAAACATGACATTTTAGTGTTGGATTTAACTAGGAATCCGCATCCGTTCTTATCTTTTAGTTACAAATGTATCTTTATTTGTAATACAAATAGACCTTTGAAAGCCTGCCGGGGAAGCCCTCTTTGTTCTCTCAGAGCAGTGTTTGTTTGTTACATTGTAGATAGATACATTTGTAACTAAACAAGCAAGCACGGAGGAGGATTTCTAGCTAAATGCAGCACTAAAATGTCATGTTTAATCCATTCAGTGAATTTCTGCTAAAAAAAAAATCTGGCATAATAGTTTATAAGCTGTAAGCAATCTTTTAAAGCAAAGTTGAAATGCTGGGTGTTAGACCACTTTAAGCTAAAGAACACTTAAAGGGAACCTTAACTAAACTAAAAAAAAAAAAAAAAAAAAAAAAAAAAAAAAAGAGTTTCACTTACCTGGGACTTCTATCAGCCCCCTACAGCCATCCTGTGCCCGCGCCATCCTGGAACGATGCTCCACACACTGCACCTGCACAGCCCTGGCCACGCGCATCCTCACTCTGGCTCACGTCCGTCCTGCACATACGCAGGAAGAGAAATATCATACTGTGCATGCACAGTACAGCGATGCGATCGAAGGCAAGGACGCGCACAGCCAGTGGATTAGTGACTGGGCAGGTGCCGAAAATGAAACTTAGCTGCTGCGGGTGACCGGAGCATTGTTCAGGATGCCGTGGTTGCAGGGGGCTGGTAGAAGCCCCAGGTAAGTGAAACTTTTTTGTAAGTGAAATCTTAATTGAACAAGATTAACACCTAACAAAGATGGAGTTCTTGACTTAGGAAAGTAGAAAGCTTACCATATATCACCACGGATAAGCCAACTTTTTTACACCCAAATTTTGGATGTAAAGTGGTGGGTTGGCTTATCTGTAGGTGATATACTATGTGTGGTGGCCCCCCTATGCAGACCGTACATTGGAAGCACACCAGAAAGCTTAGCTTCCTCTCATCATTCCAGCCTGCATCCTTTACATGTCCCCAGCAACTTTAGCCACTAGAGCTTCAGACTTCCTTTAATCATGTGATCGTGAGACTGGAGCTCTGGCGGTCAGTTTAGAAGCTACATTTAGTTTAGCTAAGCTATTTAGGGCAATGTGAGGATGCAAGTTGTAGCGAGGGATGTAGCTGTGCTCCAATGTCTTTTAACCTCCTTAGCGGTATGCCCGACACTGTGTCGGGCATACAGCTGTCTGTTCTCAGGAGTGCCCCAGGCTGAATAAATGTGCAGTGATAGCTGCAAAACCTTCAGCCAGCACTAGGCTAGCTAGTAAAAGTGTCTGGCACCCCTGGATCCCCTGCAATCCCTCCTTTTATACATTACCCTGCCTGGATCATGTGATCACGTAGTCATGTGCGATCCTCCCCATAGTGAAGACCATAGCTGTCCGGGAAGACTGCGCCGATCGCTGGATCCAGGCAGGGTAATGTATAAACGGGGGGATTGCAGGGGATCGCAGGGGATCCAGGGGTGCCGGACACTTTTACTAGCTAGCCTAGTGCTAGCTGAAGGTTTTGCAGCTATTACTGCACATTTATTCACCCTAGGGCACAAAGTGACATAACATCCTGAGTGGTGTAACGCTCAGGAGGTTAAAGTGGACCCAAATTAAAAATACAAGATTTCAGAAATAAAATCTATTTTCTAAATTATAATAATAAATAGCAGCCTTTTTTTGGTTGCATGATGACAAATATTAAATATTTTACATTTATTGTAGGAACCCCTCCCTTCCTTTCAAATTGCCGGACAAAATCCGGCAAACTGGTGGAGTAGGTGGTGTCCGGCATGGAGGAATTGCTAATGGCTGCCCCCAGTATAACCCTAGTTATTAAAAGAGAAGGCTGAAAAGTATGCACTGAAATGCTCATAGGCTTGAAGGAGTGTTTATTTATCTTTGTATGTGTTAGAGTGGTGCAACTAAATATTTTCAATAAAAAGAAAATGTTTGGTTTGGGTCTGCTTTAAGCTGTAAAACTTAGAAGAATTAATGACCCTTTGAACTCTCATGCCATAAAACCTTATCTCAAGCTGTTTCTTCTGTCTATTGGCCGTTTAAGCTCTTCAGAAAACGGGACTGAGTTTGACCAAGTTGGTCAACTAGCTCAGAGAAGCTTTTTTTCATAGATGACAACTTACCGTACATTTTAAACTCTTCCTATACTAGAAAACAGAAAGGAACTTCACATAATTTTGCTTCAGATTTACTTTAAATCAAAACCATGCAAAAATATGTTTTAATCTGTTTTAAAGGCTTAAGTTGCTTATCCTGCTCTCTTAAGTTGTGTTGCAATGACAACAGATGAATGCAAAATTGCAGTAATTACACAACTCCTGATCATTCATATATTCATATTAAGTATTTCAAGAGGATCTGGCAAGCACATAGATGTTTTAACTAATTTCTAACTGAGCTTTTTAAAGTGGTATGAAACCCAGCATTTCTTCTTTGTTCTAAAATATTATTTACAGCATATAATAAACTACCACATTTAGTTTTATTTTTTTTAGTAAAACAGCATTCAGACAGTTAACCACTTCAGGATTCGGCGTACGCTTAACTACGCCCCTGAATCCTGAAGTGGATTGCATGGATGTCAGTTCACGGAGAGTGTCTCCGTGAACACCCTGCGAGCCGCCGATGGCGGCTCACAGGGTAAATGTAAACACACGGGGAAGATCTTCCCCGGTGTTTACATATATACGGTGCTGCTGCGCAGCAGCGCCGTAGAGGAGATCGGCGATCCCCGGCCTCTGATTGGCCGGGGACCGCCGGCACATGATAGGCTGAAGCCTATCCTATCCGGCGCAGGACGGAACTCCGTCCTGCGCCGCTCACAGAGGGAGAGAGAGGGAGGGAAGGGGAAGGAGGCCAGGAAGCGCTGCGGAGGGGGGCTTTGAAGAGCCCACCCCCGCAAGCGCAAGCAGCCGGCGGCGATCAGACCCCCCCAGCAGGACATCCCCCTAGTTGGGAAAAAAGGGGGGAAGTCTGATCGCCCTGGCTGCTAGCTGATCGGTGCTGTGGGCTGGAGAGCCCACGCAGCCCCGATCAGCAAAACCACCCCCTGGCACAGAAGTGGTTAAACATAATTTCTAACTGAGCTTTTTAAAGTGGTATGAAACCCAGCATTTCTTTTTTGTTCTAAAAGATTATTTACAGCATATAATAAACTACCACATTTATTTTTATTTTTTTAGTAAAACAGCATTGAGACAGTTAAACACAAGACTTGCTTTTTCAATAAAAAGCTGCCTGCAGTGAGAGGCACATCGAAACTGGTGATAGCATTATCTTGTGTTTACTTAATTGTAGCAAGTGAACAATGTAGACATTCCCTGCCAGTGCAGAAACTCCTTCTAATGTGTTCAGAGCACAGACACCTGCTCAGAAATCATCAATATAACTACACCAGTTATGAATAAAATGCAATGGCAGCTTTCAGAGCAAATAAACTATACTTTGGGAACTTGTAATTTCTAAATGAATAATAACCACTTGTGCACAAAAGCAAATATGATAACTGTATGGGTGATAAAAAGTAGGAAAACAATTTTTTATTGAATATTATGTTAGAGTTTTAATACCGCTTTAAGATCTGTTAACCACATACCTCCCAAAGTTTTCAAGTTCAGCTTTGTTATATATTCACATTGTTTTAGATGTATTTAAAATGTTTTTATGAAGGTTACAATCCCTTGGCCACTTAATTACAGACAATTTATAATAAATGCAAGCCATGTTTGCAGGATCAAGCATGTCCCCTATTTTAGCAAAACTCTAGTATATCTAGCCCAGTGAGAGCAGAAACCGCTACACGATCCCTCTGCAGAGCCTCTTAAAACCTTATGCTAGCGCCAACTGCGTATTATAGGCTAAAGCTACCCATGTCATGATTTTTCAAGTGATTTTTCTAGCAACTGCTGATCATTTGTGCGATGAGCAATCGTTTCCATGATTTTGCAACGTGGATATGTGTGTGCTATTACATGAATGACACTTTGCAACGCGCAGCAATTTTGACCATCACAGGGATCAGATCTTTAAGATCCCTGACAACTTCCATGTAAAGTGCCATGATACTTGGAACTCTCGTCCGTGCTCATCGTGTGCCATCTCGTGATGTTGCGTGTTCCTGTGGGTTGGAAGATGGATAGCTCCTTCATCGGGGCAGGTCGCTGTGGGTTCCCTGATTTACGGTACGGGTCTTTAGTGGGATCTCTCAGATTTGGATGAAGGTAAAGACTGATTTACACTCTGCTTTTGCAGACATTTGACCTGGGATAGGTGGTGCAAGGAAAAGCAAGGGAATGGAGAAATTCTCAGGCTCAACTTTTGACTGCTGGACCTGCATGTGCATCTTCTCTGAAAGGGCCAAAAGGACTAAATGAGCACCAATTTTTACTGTTCTTTTAATCAGAATTGATTGAGGCTGAAAAACCCAGACAAACCTAAGTGAGCTTAATACTTTGAAAGACTTTTGCTTCTCAGAAACTACCAGAAATGTCATATTGTGTCAGCTTCAACTGAGGAGTCATCAAAGTTCTTGTTTGCTGTCTTTATCTCCTGTGGCCTGCATAGCCTTATCCAGGATTATTTTCTCACATCTCAATTCAGTAATTAGTGTCAGGGAGGGTTATGTCACAGAGGAAAACAATATAAGTCTGTAAATGGCAGACTGAACTGAACTGGTGGCCTTTCAGTCTGGATTTACACACCTCTAGGGAAGGAAATGTCCTGATTGAGTGTGGTAAGGAGAGTGGCTGGCTCAGCCAAGCATTCTTATTACCAGTATGGAAAAGGGGTGTACTGCACAGATATCACTTGCACAGTCATTATCAGGAACAGAGCTGGGACAAGGTCCTCCAGCACCCAAGGCTGAGTCACCAAAGTGCACCCCTCCATCCCTCCCTCCCCAGCCATCACACACTGATTGCTATTAGACTAATTGGTGCCCCAGGGCCACCAACACCTTAATCTCTAGTTATCTGGCTTGCAGTCACTGCCATGTATCCCTTTTCTTATTTCTCTCTGCTTCAAACACAATAAGGGAATGATAGCTGCGTGAGTTGTGCGCCCCCTCCTACACTGCGCCCTGAGGCTGGAGCCTCTCCCGCCTCTGCCTCGGCCCAGCCCTGATCAGGAAGGAACACTAACAATTGGACAGTGTTTTCCAATAACACTTAAGTGGCTCAAGAGTCTCTCCAGAGAATGACATAAAACTTATTATCCAAACAAAATATGTTATCGGATCCAAACAAAATATGTCATCTTGAGCCTTTACACCAGTGTTGCCTCAAATTTCCCATGAAAACTTGCTATGAGGGTTCTAAAATCTTTAATTATCTAAAATATCCTTTACTACAAATAGAAAGGTGGTGTTCAGTAGGATAACAGGATAATACATTCTTACCTTCAAAGAAAAATAGATTGTAACTGAAAGGGAATCTGAGGTGAGAGGGATATGGAGGCTGATATGTTTATTTCCTTTTAAATAATACCAGTTGCCTGGCTGTCCTGCTGACCCTCTTCCTCAAACATTTTAAGCCATAGACCCTGAACAAGCAGGCAAATCAGATGTTTATGACAAATCTGGCAAGGTTATCTGCATGCTTGTTTCGGGTGTGTGTGATTTAGGCCCTACTGACCAGAAGGATCAGCAGGACTGCCAGGCAACTGGTATTGTTTAAAAGGAAATAAATATGGCATCTTCCATAGGTCTCACATTTAGGGTTCCTTTTATAATAAGAAGTCCACATATATGCAAATAGAAAGAGGCTCACAATACACTGATCACAATATAACCCAATATAGAATATGCTGATTTCTAGGTGGTCCATCCCAAGTAGATGTATGTATGTAGTGTGAAAAAAAAATCATAGGTCATTCTTCATAGAAGCATTAATTTTAAATAAAAGTTAAATTAAAAAATACATATATTGGGTTCAAAAACCTTTCCAGGTAGTACATAGTTCAATATATATGTATATGTTGACATACAACGCTCAACAATAAATTAAATAAATACAAAAATAAAAACAAATGACCTGACCCACAGTTTCAGTCCATATGCAACACAGGGCCTGATCTAATTCACTTTTTCTCCCAAGTTTTTTTCTGGGAGATAATTTTCCATCTTCTGTGTAGAGATGGCCCAAACAGTTCGCCAGCGAGAAGTATTCTGCGAACATTGGCTATTCGCATTCGTTGTGAACAGCGAACATTTGGTGTGTTCGATTCGCCCCCTATACGTTATCATTGAGCTAAACTTTGACCCCTTACCTCACAGTCTGCAGACACATGGCAGCCAATCAGCTAGGACCTGGACCCCCCACCCCCTATCAAAAAGCAGTAGCGGTGCCCATATTGGATTAATTCTCTGCTGGCTGCTGTTAGTGAGAGCAGGGTCAGACTAGCTGCAGATAGGTAGGGAAAGCATTGGCTAGGCCTGTGTTCTTGTTCCTCACTTGCTGCGAAAGTACCCCAAACAGCCCTTTTTGAGGGCTAGCACATCGGTCTCCTGTGTTGTCTTTTTTTTTTTGTGTGTGTGTGTGAGCTGTGTGCACACTGCTGCTGTTGCCTCATTAAGTTGCAGGCACAGAACCACTCCAGCGCATTATTATTTCACTGTATTCTGATAGTACAATTGCATTTCTCTGTGTGAGACACTCCACAGCCCACTGACATCCAGAGCTGTGCATAATGTGATTTCTGCCCTTTAGGGATTAAATCTCGACTTTGCGTCTACTCTGTTATTTTTGGTTTGACTTTTGCCATGGATCCCCCTCTAGCATGCCCCTGTCCAGGTGTTAGACCCCTTGAAAAACCTTTCCATCACTTTTGCAGCCAGAAACATTCTTTGTAGGCTTAAAATTTGCCTGCCCATTGAACTCTATGGCGGTTCACCAGATTCGCCTGTTCGCCTGTTCAGGGAGGCCCTACATATGTTACTGCCGAATTTCTGCGGTTGTCCCCACTTAATTGCCTGATGAAACGCGTTGTATCCTTTGGGGTACCTTTAATAAATGTGTTTGCATAAAATCAAACAGTCTTTCGTGTCTGCCTTGTGGAGGTAAGTCCACCTCTTCCTCCAAGCTATTTTTAAAACTTTTATCCAATTTTACTATTTTTGCGCCTCTGATCTTTAAGAAACTCAACCACTTCCCAACCACAGTTTTTTAACCTTCAAAACCATAGCAATTTTCACATCACACTCCTCCAATTCATTCCCCAATAACATTATCATTACTTATCACACATTACTTAGGCTTTCTTTGGATTTGTATGCATTTAAAAAAGAATATCAAGAAAACAAAAAAGTTATATTTTCTTAGCTTTCAGCCATTATAGTTTTACAAGGAAATATGCTATTGTAGACGCACATATTTTATTTGCACATTTGTCCTGATTATTACATCATTTAAATTATGTCCCTAGTAAAGTGAATGGTGATAACATTTTACTTAGAAACAAAGCTGTATTTTTTCCATTTAGTGTTTTTTTCTTTATACTATATCAATAACTACAAGCCTTTATTTGCAAAAATAACAGTAATATTCCCTCATGCCATACGTACTAAAAAGTCCCTAAGGGACTAAGGGTAAATATTCATGCATTTAAAAAAATGCAATTTTTTTAACAAGTGTTTTATTTGGTAACTATGGGGTAGGGGTGAAAGGGGTTAAAACTAAAAAAAGTATTTATTTTTAAATGTAATAATGTATGTGGGTGTATTTTAACTTTTTGGCCACAAGATGTCACCACACTTAAATCATCTGTACTGTGAACTGTACACAGAAGTGTTGCGTATGTGTTCTTTACTTTCATTTTGTGAATGAATACTGGCATCTCGCGGCGGATAGTGCAGCTTTGCACGTTGTGCATCTACATTGCTACTGCATGCGGCTGTACAATGTGCATGCTACGTCAACCCCCATCACTGCAGCATGTATTAACACATAGCAGCGTATATTTCAGTGCTGCTCCACAGCCCAGTGTGACATCACTGTACTCCGCCCCTCGCCACGCCCTTCTGCTCCGCAATTCAAATGATTTTTTCATTACTTTACATTTTAAACATTAAAAAAAGGAATCGGCACCTCTAAGCCCCCCCCCCCCCCCCCCCCCACTGCCACTCTAATCCTCCCACTGCCATCCCCGATATCCTACACACCTGCTTATTATATATAAACATACAATTTATTTTATGTTCAAAGTGTTTAGAAATAAATGGTATGCTTATATATAATAAGCAGGTGCGGAGGATATCGGGGACGGCAGTGGGAGGATATTATCCTGATGACACTGGCCGGGGAAGGAGGCAGGCAGAGACATTTACAAATACTCTGCAGCAGAAAATCAGGCATACGCAGTAATTTGTCAACATCTGAGGACGTGATGACCAATGCTCCAGCACATGATGATGTTTCACTTCAGCATGCTGAGCTGCATTCAGGCTGCACTATCTGTCATTACACCGGCTTTCATTCATTACAGGCACTGTGATCGGCTTTAGGAATAACTATTCCCATTCACTGATCATGGACTGGCAGAATTACAATGGAAACAAATAGGAGGGCACCGGCGATCGTGATCAGTGAGGTAAATAAACAGGTACGCATATCTACGCCCCTGGTGCGCAAGTTAAGTTTTAAGTGGCATAGATATACGTAGCAGCGGTGGGGAAGGGGTTAAAGCAAGCCTCTCATACCGTCTCAATACAGTCTTTAATCTTAAAATGTATAAAATCCCACTGCACTCACATAGTAGGAAGTTAAAATACACATATAAGTAAAATCAAGTCTCTCCTGGAACATCTGCACACTATCATCATAGGTCCCCCCAACACATATTGTCATGTGACTCATCAGGGGCTGTGCTTAGTTGTGCATATTGATCAGGTGCATATTTCTCAAATAGAGGTCTGTTCCACGCTATTATATATTCACCTGAATGCAATGTTAAGAATCCTTCTAAAGGACATCTATGGCACAAAAATTGTAACATTTAAAATACATACAGTACATTTAAAATGTACACTTCTCACTGAGTAAAATGCACTATTTACTATTACTTTTACTTTTCCCCATGTCCCTGACACTTACAGTAGCATAGGCAAACACAGCAGGGGATTACAGCTGCCAAGAATCCCCCCTCAGATCAGGGCCAGTGCAATGTCTGGGGAGGGGACAGACACAAGTTTAGACACCAGAATATCTGCAGGTATCCTGCAGCTTACTGCACTGCCCCTTTTCTTTCCCTGCTAGAGCTGACTTTAGATGGAGCAGCAGTGTGTGCAAAGAGCATGGAGCAGCTCTGGGGAACTAAACAGAGTCAGGTATGAGCAAAGCCCTGTGCCCTGCTGTGTGAATGCTTCACTTTCCACCTCATTAGCAATGTCCGCTGTCCTCATTATTATCTGTATCCAAACTGCTCCTGATTGGTCCCGTTGTCAATCGGGAGCAGATCGGACATTTTGGAAATAATTGTCAGATCCTGTCAGTTGGACAGGATATTGCATTGTGTGTACCCAGCATGATGTCCTACCATATTATTATACTAAATATAGGTAAAAGGCTGCGCATCCCTGACCCAATACTATACAATTGAATGGTTAATCGCTGTGGCGCACACCGCCCCCCCTGGACTAAAATGTATGCCCGCATCCAAACAATGCAATACTGGTCTATGGAGAAATTTTAGCTTCCATCATAGTTTTGCATGCAAAAATATAGATATACTGGACATCTGCACCAACGTTTAGGTAAATCTCCAGAGCAGATGTCCTAACACTAAACTGACCTAAGTTAAAAGCAAATGTCTTTACCCTGGCAGCAGCTACGCTAAAATGTGTAACTTACATTCAATACAGACAGCAGAAAACAAAGCAAGCGCTCACCAATATGGGCCGCATCTGAATGACTCACCACCTCATATGCACCGCTTAAATAGCTCAAATACACACTCAGCAATCAGACAGATGCAAAACATATGCAAAACTAAACTAAATACTTACCATGCAAAACAGGATAGCACAATGGGTGCTGCTAGCCTGGTAGTTACAGAACTGTGGATACAAAATATAGGTAAAAGGCTGCGCATCCCTGACCCAATACTATACAATTGAATGGTTAATCGCTGTGGCGCACACCGCCCCCCCTGGACTAAAATGTACGCCCGCATCCAAACAATGCAATACTGGTCTATGGAGAAATTTTAGCTTCCATCATAGTTTTGCATGCAAAAATATAGATATACTGGACATCTGCACCAACGTTGAGGTAAATCTCCAGAGCAGATGTCCTAACACTAAACTGACCTGTTTTCTGCTGTCCATATTATTATACTGTATTGTGCGTGGTTGAGGGAGACCTTTCAGGAATCCCTCCCCCCCCCCCCCCACCCTTTGAAAACCCTGGGATTGCCCCTGAGTAGATAGTAAACATCTGACACAACTGAAAGGTTATGAACAAATGCAGCACCTCATGAGGGATTCTCAGTTATTTATTTATTTTCAAGAGCACTTACTGAGCTGCAGTTGCTCACTGCAAATGACAAAATAGAATGCAAACAAGTAGGGGAGCTGACTGACATATTTGTATAGATCCTTTCCAGGGAGTGCTTTTGTAAATAATAGTTATTACTGAGTTTCTACCATGAGGAGATAGACTATTCCAACAGATCTGACAGCATTTACTACAAACTGTGAGTGACAGGACCATAGAAAATAAATACATTTAAAGTGCCTTTTTCTCTGAGAAATGTACATTTTATATGTGTGAATTTTAAATTTGATCATTTTTCATAATAGTAGTCCATTAAAATAAAAGCATGAAAGGCCATACAGACAATCGAAATCACACCAATTTGAAAAAGCGGGTCCAATTGCCTTGGGGAAGGGGATGGCTTTATTACATTGTCTGAAGTGACAAGTCTGACAGGGGGGCACATTTAACTGCTGCATTACCCACTTCCATGGCAGCAGCTGAAGAGGAGGGGCCAACTTAGAAGAATTTGCCTTTGAGTATATATATTATAATGCAAACACTCTCTGACCCCAGCGCCACATTATGGAAATGAACATGTATTGTTAACAATGTTGGTTTATCTGCACTTTAAAAGCAATTTCTTTAATATCAGTTAATCAAGGAGCTTTTTACACAGACAAAAATAAGTGCCTTCACTGATGGAGGAAAACATTTGTGCCTGGAGTGGAGCTTTAATTGGGGCAATGGTTATTGTACTGCTGTGAAAAACTGCTCCTATTTGAAGATGTGGGCTCTGCCAGGACTACTTAATAGCTTTAGTACAGTTGTGAAACAGGAATATACAATCTGTTATATATCTGCTGAAATCTGTACAGAGAGAGAAGCTGCTTTTATTCTTTAGTCGTACTTTTTCTTCCACGTAATTCTGTATCTTTGTTTGTTTCAGAAGAACATTAGTCAGAATTAATTAAAAATGATGTGCAGCTATTGGCATAAGTGGCTTAGCTAAGCCTCTCCACTTAGAGCTGTCTGTTTGTGCAGTAAATACTTTATGCTGGATAGAAGACACTGTACACTGACTATCCCGAAGTATTCCCAATGCCCATAAACGGCCACATGGCAAAAGGGCAAAAGCACGCCCTGCATGGGACTGAAAATATTGAGAGCAGCCAAGCTCATCAATGAAAACATTCTGTCTGCCGCCTATTGTTTGTAGACATTTAGGCAGATCAAGACTCTAGAGGTTTACTTCTGACCAAAAAGGTCCTAATGTGTTTTTCCTTGTCTGTAGATTGTAACAGAGTAAGGTTGTAGAACAAACCTCGACAAATATGCATGATTGACCACAACATAAATGGGCCCACTCAGTAAAGTACTGCAAAGTTCAAAGCTGTGAAAGTGTGAAGTGCAGTCAAACAGCCAGAATGGAAGACAACTTAATCAGAGTACTAGAAGATGAATGCAACTTGGTTGCTGTAAGATACTAGGAATGAGCAAGAACATCTCTGGCAGTCTGCCGACAATTTCCTCAAACTTTCATTGCTACTGCAAATTTTCAGCAAACCTGTTTCACAAAATTTTAATAGGGCCAACTTTAGCAGTTAATACATAGTGACAGACGTTTTCTCTTCAAGATACTATATGAACCTGATGAAGCAGGCTGTGACCCATGACACACGTTTTTTTAAGTGCTTAATAAAGAACAATCCTTTTGAAAGATCAAGGAGTACAGAGCCAGGTAACAATGTTAAATTTTCTCCAGTGCTTATTTAACAATCCATCAGGTGCAGGTAGTTACAGCAACATTTAAATGACAGGGCGGCCTAACAGCTATTTCATGGGTGCCTCCGTTTGAAAGGACATTTGGCCTTTTGGCCTCTGACATAGGCCCAGAGCTGTAAGAGGGCCGCAAGTACTACTTTATTTCCTCTGATAAAGAGGTTCATCCTTCAGTTCAGGTGTTTTAGTGGCTACACTTGTTATGGGTGTGAAAATTACAGTGAATGTCCACCCTTGTTTTATGATCTCAAGATGAGCACTCAAGCTTTGAGGGTCACAAGAGGTAGGCAAGGGAAAGGGTGTGAACCTATGGGGGGGGGGGGTTCAAAGTTTTGCTGGTAGTTACGCCCCTGCCTTTGGGACCTCTTCCCATCCCCAACTGAAAACTAAGGACCAGTTTGTTAGGACGGGTTTTCCTCAACTGTTTGAAATTGACATTATGGTTACCGGTAGTACAACTCACACTTGCGAGTAGTATTTATTTGAGTTCATACACTCCAGATAGTTCCAGAGGCTCCTGTATCTTTCTTGTGCTTTCCATCCTCTGGAAGGTCTTTTAAACCATACCAGACGTCTCCCTCTACTCTGCTATGAGCAGCTTTATGCTTCTGCACAGGCACCGCCGTACTCACACAGGCACACTGTGGCTGCACTCATCCATAAACGGGAGCACAGCCTTGAACTAAAAGTGTGCCTTTTCTTGTTAAAAAAAGTAGGTCTTGGCTAGCCGCAGTGGTCACATAAAGGACTGCCAAAACTGAGAATCAATGGATCCTATGTTAATAATAGAGTCTGTTCACACTGTCAGTCCAGAATCGTTCTGTTTGATTCATTCCGGTAGAAAAATCTGACCTGCATGATTTTCCCAGGTAACAGATGTGTTTCCTATGGAAAGCCTGTGATGGAAACACATCTGCTCTGCACTCTAACCAGACACGAAATGCCATTGGAGTGAACACTGAACTGTCTACTCCAATATGCTGTTAGTGATCTGGCTTAATGAGAACCAAGCCTTGTTGAGCATAGGGGATGATTCTAATTTACTCCCAGTGCATTAGTCAGTTAACACTGGCTTATTTCTCAAAAGATTCAGTAGGCTGTTCTGTTATACTGTAGAACAATCTGAAATTGAAGAATTTGTATGCGATCCTAGAGCTACCAAGGCTAATGCACAATCTGTTCCTTTGTGGCGTCTTTTATGATGTACCTTTCATTCACCCACAGTTCCTTTGTTTTCTTTGCTCAAAGCAAATTTTGAATCAAAGCGGTGGGTCCCTGTTTGCAGTAGTTTAAACTAATAATGTAGAGTCAAATGTAGAGGTCAGAAGGGTATTTATAATGGAGTAAGCTGACTTTATCTGGAATGTGTGCAAACAAAATTCAGATATGCCGCAGTTTTAATTTTCTACACAGTGGAGGAACCTGTGTGCGCTTAGAACTTGGACAGGAAATTGATTTGCTATGCTGCTGACTGATTACTGAAAATGGACTAAATCTGAAAGTTAAATATGTATCTATTGTATGAGTTGTTTGCTGGTGTGATTTTAAATCAAACTACCATAGAATAAATTTGAATCAACAAATTCTAACTAGCTGGAGTTTGCTAATCGTCATTTGATCCTGTAGAATAGCATTGTCTGTTTATGGTCTTTATAATGTACAGTATGTGTGCATGTTTATTTCAATAGACAACATAATAGAACATTTTGCTTAAAGTGAACCTGACAAATAGAGTCTCAGGATATATACTTACCTGGGGCTTCTTCTTCAGGCTGTTTGGTCCCTCACCATCACCCCGGGCCACTCCGGTCCCCAGCTGGATGGCCCGTTACTTTGACACGTCATGCTTTGTCACCACAAGAGAGCGACAGGTGAGTGCGCATGGCCGGCCGCATATGCGCGTCGAAGCGTGACTTTGCCAGAGTACCGGGCTGTCCAGTTGGGACTGGAGCAGCCCTGGGAGATAGCGAGAGACCTAACAGCCTGAAAAGGGCTTGACAAAACCCCATACTACCTAATAAAACGCAAGTGTCTCTGCGTCCCATGTCCCTTTGTGTGTCTTTTTTTGTTGTACGCATGTGCAGGGAGGGAAGCAGAGACACTGAGGAGAGCTGGGGGAATGACGAATTGGGGGGCCAGGAGGGGTGGGCGTGTGTGTGCGCAGCGTGCATGCGTGTGCACGTGAACGCACGGTGGATGAGCGCTGACAGTCAGACCTAGTCCATTTTTAAACGGGCTAAGGTCACTAGTGTAAGTATAAATCCTGAGAATCTATTCCTGGCAATGCCACTGAAGCTTGCCAATAAACAGTATGACGTATCTATTCCAGTACATCCACAAAAGATCTTCTGATACTTGAGCTTTGTACCATACTAGGGGAAACTAGGCCAAGGCAGCCATCCGGTGCTGTCTTGGCTGAGTATCTAGCATTTGTGCAGGTGTCTCACTCCAGATGTCCAAGTGACACAGATGAGCAAGCGACAGGTGAGCTAATTGCCCTTGCACTTACTCCACTTACCAGAGGCTGCTCTATTGTGCATCACCCCATTGTCCTCCCTCCCCTAACCATAAAAAAGTACCCACCACTCAATGGGCTTGATTCACAAACCGGTGCTAACTGTCAGCATGGGCGTGCTAAACAGCTAGCACGCGAAGTGCTGCTTGCGGCCTTTTCCGCGTGCAAAGTCCCGCGATAGCACCCAAAAGTCCGCATTATCCCATGCAAATGTCTGCGATCGCGGGACTTTGTGCGCAGAAAAGACCGCGAGCGGCATGCCGCGTGCTGTTTAGCACACCCATGCTAACAGTTAGCACCGGTTTGTGAATCAAGCCCAATGTGTCTGTATCCACCCAATATCTGTATTTCCACAATCGTGGTGCATTCGCAATTGTGACCCTGCTTGTTCATGGTCTATGGCTAAAAGCATTAGAGGTAGAGAGTCATCAGCACATTCAAGCAACTGGTATTGTTTAAAAGGAAAGAAATATGGCAGCCTTCATATACTTCTCGCTTCAGGTTACCTGAAGTGAAAGGGATATGGAGGCTGCCATATTTATTTCCTTTTAAACAATGCAATTGCCTGACTGTCCTGGTGACCCTCTGCATCTAATGCTTGTAGCCAAGCATATGCAGATCAGATGTTTCTGATTGAAGTCTGACTGAATTTGCCACATGTCTGTTTCCGGGGTGTGATCTAGATAGATGCTACCGGTTACAGAAAGATCAACAGGATGCCAGGCAATTGGTATTGTTTAAAAGAAATAAATGCCAGCTTCCATATCCCACTTCAGGTTAAAGGAGTTATCAGGGCATATAAAGTATACTTAGTGGTACTTACCGGGGGCTTCCTCCAGCCCCAAGCTCCCAGGACCTCCCTCGACGCAGCTCTGCCTTCAGCCGTTTTCCGGAGCTCCAAACCGGTCCCCGGTGATGACGTCAGAGTGACATGGAGGTCGCTCTGTACTGCGCATGCGCAGTCCGCTCTGGCCCACATGGTGGTGATTGACAGCGCCGATCGCGCAGGCGCAGTACAGAGCGACCTCCAGGTCGCTCTGACGTCATCGCCGGGGACCAGGTCGGAGCTCCGGCAAACGGCTGAAGGCAGAGCTGCGGCGAGGGAGGTAATGGGAGCTTGGGGCTGGAGGAAGCCCCCGGTAAGTACCACTCAGTTTACTTTATATGCCCTGATAACTCCTTTAAAGTGTAACTGTAGCCACATAAAAACAATAAAATTACATACTCTTTAGATTGAAAGCTCGCAAGGGCAGGGTTCTCATCCTTTTGTTTCTTGGAATGTTATTCATTTAATAGCTTGCACTCTGTTATACATTTTATTCATCATGTTAAATCTGTTATTGTGATCACCAGTTCTGTATTTTGTACCAGTGTCCATATTTGACGTATATCATTGTCTGTATCATTATGTATCCCTTGTTTGTTTTCTTAAATTGTTCAGCACCACGGAATATTTTGGCGCTTTATAAATAAATAATAATAATACTCACCTAAGAAGAGGAAATACTCTGGATCCTATGGAGCCTTTCCAGTCCTCTCTCGGTCTTCTCATTCCCCCATGGTCCCCCATCTGCATCTTTAGCCCTCCTTGGGCAGGCTCTAGAAGTACTCAGGTCTCCGAGTGCGTCCAAAGGCGAGCGGCTCCATATTGCGCACATATGAGTCCATGGTTGCACATGCACAGAAGCCTTTAAAGGAGGCCCGAAGGCTTATTTGACATTAAAGTTGGATTGTTGCAATGAGGGCCCAGCAATGGAAAGAGGGGACGCAGAGAGGACTGGGAAAACTCTAATACTAGGTACACAACATACAATTTTCTGTTAGTTTTACCTGCCAGATGGATTTTTTCCAACATGTCCGATCAGAATTTTGACTGATTTTTCAATCCTTCTTTTAATCCTTTTTTCAATAGTTTTTGTAAACGATTTTCAAGAAGTGAAAGAAAATTGATCGAAAAAAAAACAATTGAAAAACGATTAAAAAACTGTTGAAAAATCAAAAAATCGATCAAAAATCAGATCGGACATGTTGGAAAAAATTGATCTGGCAGATAAATCTAACAGAAAATTGTATGGTGTTTACCTAGCATAAGGGAGAGACTTCCCTCTTCTTAGGTGACTATGACTTTTTTTTTTTTTTAATGTGGCCACAGGTATCCTTTAACTGCAGACAGCTTTTTTTTTTCTTTTTATCTAGTTCAGGTTTGCTGAAATGTATTTTCATTGTTTCCCATGCTTAGTAAATCAACCCCACTGCATCACAGTGATTTGCAAACAGGCTGTTCTTCGTTCAGAGGAGTAAAATTCCCGTCCAGTGATTTGATAGCACATCACAAACCTTAAATATCAGGAGCACATCCCTCATTAGCAGCAGTATGGTAAATTAATAGCATAGTAGGGCTGATCTGTCTCGGCCAGGGTCTGTTCAAGGCCATGATGAGAGACACAGCTAAAAGCTCTCAGGGCAGATAAAACAGTACATGTTGTCTCGGTTAGATTAATAAGTATTTTCACTTCTCTGTTTCCCTCTCTTACTTCTTTACCTTTTGAACTCCATTTATTTTCCATTCCAAATCAAGCGAAAGGAAAAGAAAAAGGTCAGTGCGACATAGGGAAGATCTTAATATTAATTCCAGGAAAACTTTACTGTGCATTGTGCAACAGACAACGCTATAAAATATAAAAACTGTTTGCGTGCTCTGAAGACTAATGTACATATTTAGTGAGTAACTGTAATATGCATTCATCTCCAACAGTACCTTCACTTACTTATAGTTAGATATCTTAGGATGCAGATCCTGTTTGCTCTTTGCATATGCACATGTGGGGCTCCAAAACCATATGCATGATCGCTGTTGCATAACCCTCTGGACCTCTGTATAGTCCAGAGGCTTCCCCCGTCCTCTTCGACCAAACTGACCCATGGCCAGGTTTCTGTGAAGGCCACAGAGGCCCCTGCCTTCAGCGGCTGCAGCCCAAGGGGGCACCTGAAAATGAAAGATGGGTTTATACATATGACAAAAGAGACTGAAAATGGAGAGCAACAAGTGAAAAAGGAAAAATAATGCCCAAGGGAGCTGTTAAAGTGTACCAGAGCTGACGATAAATGAGAAATTGATACTTACCATAAGCACGTGTGCAGTAGACCTGGACTGACGCGTCTGAGCATGATACCGGGGCTGATTGCGGCTGAATGGCAGACCGCGGGAGGAAGACGTGGGACTCGCACGTGCTTATGGGGCTGGAGGAGGCCCCGTGTAAGCATTGAATTTTCATATGTCGTCAGCTCTGGTTTACTTTAGTGAAAGAGAGGGGCTTTGGTACATGGATGAAACGCATGGAAAAGGAAGCTGCACATGGAATGGTGGGGGTGCTGCTGCACATGAAAGCGGAACCACAACATACTTGGCCTAGGGCACAAAAAGTATAAATCCAGCCTTGCACTGACCCTCTGAATATATTTAACAAGAGCTTGTCTAATACATTTTTGTGGGCGTGCCCCCATTCTGTTTATGAGCGTGGCTGTACTGCTCAAGTGCGAGTACAGCACGTGCCGCTCATGCAGGCTTTTTCCTCTGTGCACGAGCGGCTTCATGCTAATGGGCAGGTGCAGCCCATACTGCTTCCTGCACAGTGTGACCCCACTTTTATATAGGGATGGGAAGAAGAAGGTCCTGGACTCCTGGGCCAGCAGTAATGGGGTGGAGAAAAGACATTAGGAAGCCTCCAGATCCTCCTGAGGCTTCCCACTACTTAGTCAAGTGTTTAACTTTTTTGTGCTCACAGGTTTGCTGTAATTAAAAAATGGTTGAACTAGCTAATGGTGTGCGCTACGCTGCGCAGGAGTGCACTCTACATATCTCTGGACATTGCGCATGCCATCTCGCCGCATGTGCGTGCATCATCCAATCAGCACCAGGCTCAATCACAGCAGGGCAAGAGGGGGCATGTGTGGGTTGGAAGGACTGCCGAACACACAGACTTGGAAATTATTATTATAGATAAATCATAACCTTCTGACATTCTATTACTAGAGAACGCTAGTCCTTAGAGCTAAAGTGAAAGGAAAAAAACAACAGTTGCTGGGGTATTGCAAGAATTTCAGTTTGAATATAACCTTTACCCTTAGTAGTGCACATGCAAGGACACCATACTTTTATTTACATTTATTGATATGTATTAAAAAATATTAATACGAAAACAAAAATACTCACTCGGCATAACACCAATCGCCATACCTGTATATGCATAGACGTGTCACTGAGAATGCTCCATTTGCACATTTATTGAATAATTGCTTAATAGTTATTAATTACATGTGAAGTTGGCATAGGGCATATTTAGCAATATTGCTAAATATGCCCTATAGTAACTTCATATGTATATATGCACTCCCCTGCGATCACAGGGGACCCAGAGCTGCGGGGGCCCCCATCTACTAACATTTTATTCCTCTGATACAGGGGACTATACTTCAGATCAGGTGTTTTTGTGGCTATACTTGTTATAGGTGTGAAAATCATGATGGCCGTACTTATCTTACGACCCTTGTGAGATGGGCTCCCAGGCCATGAATGGCACCAAGGGGTGGCAAGGAAAGGGGTTTGAACATTGTGGGGGCCCTTGAAAGTATTACTGGGTGGCCTTATGGGGCGCCACTGTCACACACTGTGAACTTCTCACAATACCCCCAGCTCCAATTTTTGTGTTGAAACTTAGATATTTTTTGACAAATCCAAATGCAACGAAATGTGACTATTAAAGACCACCAAGCAGGGACTCAGAACAACTTTATGTGGTGGATGTTAGCACCAGAGTTCGGCTACTGTAGTGTATTGTCAAACTCTGGATCGTGGCGGGCGGCACATGTAAAGCATCGGCTCCGATTTCCAATTCACCTTCTGAATACTTTGAATATGATGCTCACCTTTTCTGTTCTTTGCAAGTTGCAGTCTGATTTAAGTAATGCAACAGTTTGTATTGGTTTATTTATACAAACATACTAAGTCATTCTTTCTTTGTCTTCCTTTTAGGTTCGACTTGAGTGGCCTACTGATCTAGCAGTCAATCCTATGGATAACTCTTTATATGTCTTGGACAATAATATTGTGCTCCAGATTTCGGATAATAATCAAGTGAGAATTATTGCTGGTAGACCAATACACTGTCAGGTGCCTGGTATAGATTATTTCCTGGTTAGTAAAGTGGCAGTCCATTCAACCTTGGAATCTGCCCGAGCCATCGCTGTGTCACACAGTGGAACCTTGTACATTGCTGAAACAGATGAACGGAAGATTAACAGAATACAGCAAGTCACCACAAATGGGGAGATATCCACATTAGTAGGAGCCCCAACGGAATGTGATTGCAAGATTGATCCCAATTGTGACTGTTTTTCAGGTTTGTAGAACCTTTGATATACTTCATACATGTTTGCAACAATGAATCAATAAAGAGTTTATAAGGGCTCTGGCAACCTAGAGTGATTTCAGTAGGATTTTGGAATCACTGAACATTGCCAGCAATTCCAAAAATCGCTTTGCCAATGAAAGTGGATGGAGGGGAGCCCAATGAATCGATTGATTTGAAAAATTGCAATCACTTTGCTGCAGCATTTTTGTGATTGCAATTCAATGTTAAGTATAGGATCACTGCAAAATTGCTTTGCAATAGCCTTACAAAAGTGATTTTGCAATAATTTACCACCATAAAAAAAAATTTGAAACCGTAATTGCTTATGCTTTTGCTAGCACTAAACTAAAATCACTACAAAAAATATCAGGAATTATTGCTAAAATGGCTTTACAAATTATTGCTAAAACAGCTTCACAACACGCTAGCAAAAACGCTGAGCAATTGCAATTAGTGATTTCTAATGGGCGCCAAGACTAAGTGTGGCTGAATAAATATAAATTACTACTGTGAAACTGTAAATTCATAAATGTATTTGAAGGTCTCTTTCACATGGGAAGCTGAAGATGGTAAATTCACCCCTGTCAGTTGCTACCTCTAACCAGCTGATCACTTGCTAGGGCTCATTACTGACGGTGCCCCCCAATGGAATCCCATTTGAGCAGGGCCAGGCTCAAATATGACAAACTTGTTGTGGTTCTCTGCCACCACATAACATTACCATGTGCCATGCGCTGAGTGGAGTTACAAATACTGCCATTCGGCTGCATTTAAATTGTGCCTGAACGGTGCTTGTGGCCAGCAGCCAGGTGGCTGAACTGCCTGGCAATTGCACAGTTTAACCTCCCATGGGAAAGAGACCTAAAACATTTTAAGGAAACAAACTGAGAAGAAAAAAAAATTGAAAATCAACCTACAGGTAAAACTATTGTGCAAAAATGTATTTATTTAAATAATTTAACTTAAAAGGTAAAACTAATATATTAAATAGATAGAGATGGCCCGAACAGTTCGACCGAGAACCAATTCACGCGAACTTCGGTGGTTCGTGTTCTCAGTGACCTGCGAACTATATGCGAGTTCGACCCGCCCCCTATACTACACCATTAGGGTCAACTTTGACCATCTACATCACAGTCAGCAGACACAGGGTAGCCAATCAGGCTACACTCCCTCCTGGAGCCCCCCCCCCCCTTACAAAAGGCAGGCAGCATCAGCCTTTTCACTCACTCATGTGGCTGCAATAATTAGAGAAGGTAGAGAACCTGGTGTAGACATTAGAGATGGCCCGAATGGTTTGCCGGCAAACTGCTCCCGTTAAACTTGCGGGGTTCGCGATCGCGGAGAACCGCAAACTTTTCCGGAAGATCGGTTCACCCCCATAGTGCATCATGAGGGTCAACTTGGACCCTCTACATCAGTCAGCAGGCACATTGTAGCCAATCAGGCTACACTCCCTCCTGGAGCCCCCCCCCCCCCCTTATAAAAGGCAGGCAGTGTTAGGCTTTTCACTCACTCGTGTGCCTGCAGTAATTAGTGAAGGGATAACTGCTGCAGACTCTCATAGGGAAAGCTTAGTTAAGCTCTTGTAGGCTTCTCAGCTTGCTCCTTGCTGATTCTTATTGCTAAAAAAGCACCCCTCAACAGCTCTTTTGAGAGCTAATCTTGTTCTTGTGATTTATTTATTTTTTTGAGTGTGTCCCACTGACACTTGTGTTGCATAGACAGCCTTGGTAGTTCCTAATGTGTGTGCCACTGCCAGGTCCAGCATATTCAGTGACTACTACCTGTCTGTGTGTAAACAGGTGCACATTGTAATACCCACTACATATATCTACCTGTTGTTCACTCTGCACCCACCCACCTACGTGAGCGCACACAGTGTCACTGTGCCTGTCCGGTACCTGTCTGTGTGTGACAGGTGCACATTGTAATACCCACAGCATATACCTACCTGTTGTTCACTGTGCACCCACCCACCTACGTGAGCGCACGCAGTGTCACTGTGCCTGTCCTTTACCTGTCTGTGTGTGACAGATGCAAATTGTAATACCCATCACTGCATATACCTACTACTACCTGTTGCTCACTTCAGTGCACCCACCCATGTGAGCGCACGCAGTGTCACTGTGCATGTCCAGTACCTATCTGTGTGTGACAGGTGCACATTGTAATACCCACTGCATATACCTACCTGTTGTTCACTGTGCACCCACCCACCTATGCGAGTGCACGCAGTGTCACTGAGCCTGTCTGGTACCTGTCTGTGTGTTACAGGTGCACATTGTAATACCCATCACTGCATATACCTACTACTACCTGTTGTTCACTTCAGTGCATCCACCTATCTACGTGAACACACGCAGAGTGATATACCACTCCGTGCATACCTGTTAACTGCACTTGTGTGACTGCACATTGTATTACTCAAGTCCGTGCATACCTTTCACTTCATCCCCCCCCAATATGGACAAAACAGACAAAACATGTAGAGGCAGAGGTAGAGGCAGACCCAGAGAAAGGCCACCCGGCAGGTCTGTGTGAGGTTGTGGTGATGTGATTTTGTGTGGCCCCAGACCAAAGTACAGTGCTCAGAAGAAGGCACGTACCATCAACTCCCAAGATTGTCAGGACGTGGTTGACTATTTAACACAGAACACCTCATCTTCCGCAGCCACCAGCACTACTCCAAGTACCACATCCACTACATTTGACAGTTCGCAGGAGTTATTTGGTGGGGAAATCAGTGATGCACAGCCATTATCTTTACAACCAGACGAAGGCGCTAAGCAAGTTACACCACCTCATATGTCTGAGTTAGGCGATACTATGGACGTAACGTTACGTGTGCGGAGGGGGATGATGAAATACCCACTGTTGGTGCAGTTTTGGAGGTGTCTGAGGCAAACAAAGCTGGGCAGGTTGATTATGATGATGATGATACGAATCCCACGTATGTTCCCAATAGAGGAGATGAACAGGGGGACAATTCAGAGGGGGAGTCAGAGAGGAGTAGGAGGAGACGAGTTCCTGAAAGAAGCAGGAGGAGCTCGTCATCAGAAACAGCTGGTGGCAGTGTCCGACGGCATGTATCGCCACCTATGTACAGCCAGCCAACATGCCTTTCAACATCAGCTGCTGATGCCACCATCGTGCCATCCCCCCATGGGGGCTCAGCGGTTTGGAAATTTTTTTAGTGTCTGCCTCAGATCGGAGCAATGCTATCTGTTCTCTCTGCCTCCACAAATTGAGCCGTGGAAAGGCAAACATCCACATAGGGACAAGTGTTTTATGAAGGCACATGGAGAAAAGGCACAAGCTGCAATGGGAGGAGCACCTGAGCAAAAGCAGCACACAAAAGAAAAGCCACCCTCTTTATACTCTTCCTCCTTCAGGTGCATCATCTTCAGCCGCTTTCTCCCTTGCACCTTCACAGCCACCCTCCTCCACTCCGCCTCTTACCTTGAGCTGTTCCTGCTCCTCTGCCCATAGCAGCCAGTTGTCCGTGAAGGAAATCTTTGAGCGGAAGAAGCCAATTTCTGCCAGTCACCCCCTTGCCCGGCGTCTAACAGCTGGCTTGGCGGAACTGTTAGCTCTCCAGCTGTTACCATACAAGCTGGTGGACTCTGAGGCCTTCCGTAAATTTGTGGCCATTGGGACACCGCAGTGGAAGATGCCAGGCCGCAAATATTTCTCTAAAAAGGGGATACCCAAACTGTACCGTGAAGTTGAGAGGCAAGTGGTGTCATCTCTGGCACACAGCGTTGGTTTAAGGGTCCACCTGACCACAGATGCCTGGTCTGCCAAGCACGGTCAGGGCCGCTACATTACTTACACAGCCCATTGGGTCAACCTGGTGACCGATGACAAGCAGGGAGTACGTGGCTGTGCAGCGGACCAACTTGTGACACCTCCACGGCTTGCAGGCAGGCCTTCTGCCACCTCCTTTCCTCCTACTACATCCTCTTCACTGTCGTCATCCTCCTCCTTGGCTGAGTGGCAATTCAACTCTACTGGTGCTGCGATCTCCTCTCCAGCTACACAGCCCTAGCTCCCCAGGGTCTATGCTGCATGCCAGGTACGACGGTGTCACGACATCTTAGACATGTCTTGCCTCAAAGCAGAGAGTCACGCTGGACCAGCACTCCTGGCTGCTCTTAACAAACAGATGGATCAGTGGCTGTCCCCGCACCAGCTGGAGATCGGCAAGGTGGTGTGTGACAACGGCAGCAATCTCATTTCCGCGTTGAATTTGGGAAAGCTGACACATGTACCCTGCATGGCACATGTGTAGAATCTAGTCATTCAAAGATTTGTGTCAAAGTACCCAGGCTTAGAGGATGTCGTGAAGCAGGCCAGGAAGTTGTGTGGGCATTTCAGGCGGTCTTACACGGCCATGGCACACTTTGCCGAGATTCAGCGGAGAAACAAGTTGCCGGTGAGATGCCTCATTTGCGATAGCCCGACTCGCTGGGATTCGACCCTCCTTATGTTCTCTCGCCTGCTAGAACAGGAGAAAGCCGTCACCCAGTACCTCTACAATTTCAGTAGAAGGACACAATCTGGGGAGATGAGGATGTTCTGGCACAACAACTGGACACTCATGCGAAATGCATGCAGGCTCATGCGGCCGTTTGAGGAGGTGACCAACCTGGTGAGTCGCAGTGTAGGCACCATCAGCGACTTGATCCCGTACGCTTACTTCCTGGAGCGTGCCATGGGTAGAGTGGTGGATCAAGCTGTGGAGGAGCGTGAAGAGGAACAGTTACGGGAGGAAGCATTGTAGGATAAATTCACATCAGAACCAGATGTTTCCTCAACACCTGCAGCAGCACAGAGCGTGGCGAGGAAGAGTCGTGTGGGGAAGAGGAGTCAGACTCGGATGATGAGGAAGGTGTTTATTTGGAGGAAGAGGAGGCGGCAGCGGCAGAAAAATAACCACAGCAGGCGTCACAGGAGGCTTGTGCTGCTCAACATTCCCGTGGTATTGTTCATGGCTGGGGGGAGGAGGAGGACTTACCTGACGTCACTGAGGAAGAGCAAGAGGAGTTGGATAGTACGTCTGGATCCAACTTTGTGCAGATGGTGTCTTTCATGCTGTCCAGCCTGTTGAGGGGCCCCCGTATAAAAAAAATTCAAGGGGTATGACCTGTACGGGGCGGCCACGCTACTAGACCCTCGGTATAGGCACAAAGTGGCGGACATGTTACCAACTCACCTGAAGGCAGAAAGGATGCAGCACTTGCAGAACAAGCTGGCAACTATGCTTTACAATGCGTTTAAGGGTGATGTCACAGCACAACGCAATAAAGGTACCACTGCCAGTAATCCTTCTCCCATGTCCACGCAGGCAAGGACAGGATGCTCCAGTGACCTCATGGTGATGTCGGACATGCAGGCATTCTTTAGTCTAATGCCTCGCCTTAGCACTTCTGGATCCACCTTCCACCAATGCCTGGAATGGCAGGTAGCTGACTACCTGGCCTTAACCTTCCTGGCGGTAACCCCGAACCGATTAGCCGCTGCTCGCAGCACCGCAAAGGCCCCCCCCCCAGACCCCGTGCGCTGCCTGGCCAATCAGTGCCTGGCAGCACTGAGGGGTGGATGGGGACTCGCAATGATGTCACAACATCAATGATGTCGGTGACGTCATCCCGCCCGTCGCCATGACGGGGGAAGCCCTCCAGGAAATTCCATTCTTTGAACGTGATTTCCTGATCAAAGATCGCCAGAAGCGATCGAAGTGGACAGGGAGATGCCGCTGCACAGCGGCTATCATGTAGCGAGCCCTGGGCTCGCTACATGATTTTAAAAAAAATGTAAGAAAAACTGCTGCGCTGCCCCCTGGCGATTTTTAATAGACCGCCAGGAGGGTTAAGTGTGGATGTAGACACTGTGAGCAGCGATTAACCCTTGGACTACTGGGTGCGCAGGCTTGACCTGTGGCCAGAGCTGTCCTAATTTGACATCGAACTTCTTTCTTGCCCTGCCTCAAGCTTCCTATCAGAAAGGACCTTCAGCGCAGCTGGAGGCATTGTCACTGAGAATAGAAGTCACCTAAGTCACAAACGTGTTCAGTACCTCACCTTCATCAAAATTAATGAGGCATGGATCCTGGAGGCCTACTGCCCGCCCCAAGACTAAGTCCGTCCCCACACACAGCAATTCTGCCTGCACGCCGTGTGACTGCCTGCCCCAAGACTAAGTCGCTCCCCACACAGCACCTCTGCCCGCAGGTCACTTGACTGCCTTCTCTGCCACCACCAACAGGGTCCAGGACTCCAGGCGTGCCGTGCGTACAGTGGTGTATCAAGCTGTGGAGGAGCGTGAAGAGGAACAATTACGGGAGGAAGCATTGTAGGATAAATTCACATCAGAACCAGATGTTTCCTCAACACCTGCGGCAGCACAGAGGGGGGGGGGGGAGGAAGAGTCGGATTCCTGAATTTTTAAGGCCGCTGCTAGTAGCGACCGCTATAATAATTTTTCTGGTGCGTGTACATGCCTGCCTAATTTTTCTGCCTGCACTGCAGCTGCAACAACAAAGCAAAAGGCATGTACATGTGCCAATTCACCTTCATGATCATTACCTTGCCGCGATGAAGGGGCTTGCGTATCACAATGAAGCAATGACCGCCGGCTATATGAGTGTCTCGGGTGGGGGGGCACACCAACGATAATAAGGTCGTTGCCTCATTGTGGACAGACCAAATTTGATCAGCTGGACAGTCACTGTTCTGTCATTCAGCTACCTCAGCCCGGCGACCATATGGGCTGGAAAGCCACCATCACCTGCCATCACTCTCGTCATGGTGCGCACTAGTCCAGCACAGCCGTCACTACACAAACAGCTGTTTGCAGTTACTGCATACCTTTCACTGCATCTGTGACTGCACATTGTATTATACCTAGCAGTCAGTGCATAACTCACTTGAATGGATGGCAGACTTGCCCTCCATAACAGATTCTTGTTACAGGTAGTAAAGTCGATCAGTGTCATATACAGCAGGGCCTCGAAAGTCCTCCTGTATTGTTATTTTTGGTCACTACCTTGGGACGTGCATGCCATGCCTGCTGCCTTCTTTGGATGTGTGGTAGCCGTTCCTGCTCCTTTGCCCACAGCGTGCCTGCTGCCTTCCTTTGATGTGTGGTGATGGTAGCCATTTCTTAGGCTACCACACTGGACCGTAATCGAACCCTGATTCCCCGGCCATTACCCGTGGTCACTTACAATGGCAGACTTGCCCTCCATAGCAGATTCTCGTTGCAGGTACTGAACAGCAGTATTTAAAAAAATAGATGTAAGCTTTAACAATGGTAGAGAAAGAACCATCGAAAGTTGATAAGGCAGTCAGACGTTACCTGATATCACTGTGGAAGAGCAATCTCGCCGCCTCTCTCAATTAACTTACTTATCCATGAGCAGCACAATATCCAAACACGGAAGATTTCCGCTCATGAGAAAACCGCATATTGTTCTGCATAGACCGTTAAAAATGTGTAAGCACTGCCTGCCTCACTGTACTATTGCCTGTTTTGCTTGTAGTTTTGCTTGTAGTATTGCTATTTTCTACGACTGTCTCGCTTGTTATGTTTATGTTACTGTCCATTGTCTGTTGCCATTGCCATGTGAACCACAACCAATTCCAGGTTCGACCTTGGTCGCACTTGGCGATAATAAATGATTCTGATTCTGATTCTGATTCTGGTGTGCACCAGTCCAGCACGGCCATCACAACACAAACAGCTGTTTGCGGTGCGTTACACGGTGAATTTGGTGTGTCAGTGTAAAGCAGTACTCTAATTACACTCCCTGATTGATGTATACACATGCAAGGTGTTTTAAAGCACTTTAGGCCTGCAATTTAGCATTCAATGTGATTTCTGCCCTTAAAGAGACACTGAAGCGATAATAAATCTCGCTTCAGAGCTTATATTCAGCAGGGGCATGTGTGTCCCTGCTAAAACGCCACTATCCCGCGGCTAAACGGGGGTCCCTTACCTCACAAATCCCCTCCGTGCAGCGGGGAATCACTTCCGCATTGAGGCATGGCTAATGGCCGCAGCCCTGCCTCACACGCGTCTGTCAGCGCGTATCTCCGCCTCTCCTTCGCCCCTCTCAGTCTTCCTTCGCTGAGAGGGGCGGGGGAGAGGCGGCGATGCGCCGCTGATAGACGGCGCTGAGAGGCAGGGCTGCAGCCGTTAGCCCTGCCTCAACAGCAGCAAAATCTACGACCAAGTTGGTCGATGATTTTGCAGGGGGGGATTTGGGGGGTAAGGGACCCCCGTTTAGCCGCGGGAAAGCGGCGTTTTAGCTGAAGCACAAGTGCCCCTGCTGAATATAAGCTCTGAAGCGAGGTTTATTCTCGCTTCAGTATCTCTTTAAAACGCTGCTTTACGTCAAATCCAGATTTTCCCCCCGGACTTTTGGCGTTTATCTCACTCTGCCATGGTGTCTTACTCTGCCAGGTGTTAGACCCCTTGAAACATCTTTTCCATCACTTTTGTGGCCAGCATAAATGTTTCTAGTTTTCAAAGTTCGCCTCCCCATTGAAGTCTATTGCGGTTTGCGAAAGTTCGGGTGAACCGAACTTTTGTGGAAGTTCGCGAACCGAAAATCGGAGGTTCGGGCCATCTCTAGTAGACATAGTGAAAGCTTAGTTTAAGCTCTTGTGTTAGGCTTGTTAGCTTGCTCCTTGCTGATACTTTTTGCTAAAATGCACCCCTCAACAGCTCTTTTGAGAGCTAATGTTGTTCTTGTGATCTTTTTTTTTTTTTGTGTGTCCCACAGACACTTGTGTTGCATATACAGCCCTGTCAGTCAATCGTAGCTGGCCCTTTGCCCCTTTGTAATTCCTACTGTGCCACTGCCAGGCCTAGCACATTCAGTGACTACCTGTGTGTGTGACAGCTGCAGATTTGTAATACTAATCACTGCATACCTACCTGTTCAGTGCACCTACTTACGTGAGCGCACGCAGTGTTATATACCACCAGTCACTGCACCTGTTCACGGTTCCTGTGTGTGTGACAGCTGCACAATTGTAGTACCAATCACAGCATACTTACCTGTTCAGTGCACCTACCTACGTGAGTGTACGCAGTGTTATATACCACCAGTCACTGCACCTGTTCACGGTTCCTGTCTGTGTGACAGCTGCACATTTGTAATACCAATCACTGCATACTTACCTGTTCAGTGCACCTACCTACGTGAGCGCCCGCAGTGTTATATACCACCAGTCACTGCACCTGTTTACGGTACCTGTGTGTGTGACAGCTGCACATTGTATTGTAATACCAGTCACTGCATATCTTTCACTGCACCTGTGCGACTGCACATTGTATTAGTCAAGTCAGTGCATACCTTTCACTTCATCCCCCCCAATATGGGCAAAACAGGCAGAGGCAGGCCACCCGGGAGGTCTGTTTGAGGTCGTGCTGTCATGATTTTCTGTAGCCCTGGACCAAAGTACAGTGTTCAGAAGGCGCGTTCCATCAACCCCCAAGATTGTCAGGAGGACGTAGTTGACTATTTAACACAGAACACCTCATCTTTCTCAGCTTCCGCATGGAAGCGTGACATATCTTCCTCCTCCTGCACTGACTCTGGCAACCCACTTAACACTCAGTCGGCCGCCACCACCAAAGTGCCATCACCCCAGGGCTCAGCGGTGTGGACATTTTTTTGTCTGTCTGCCTCAGATGAGAGCAATGCTATCTGTACTCTCTGCCACCAAAAATTGAGCTGTGGAAGACCAAGACCCGCATAGGGACAACTTGTTTACGAAGGCACATGATGACAAAGCACAAACTGCAATGGGATGACTACCTGAGGAAAAGCAGCACACAAAAGCAAAGCCACACACCGCAGTGGAAGATACCAGGTCACAATTATTTCTCAAAAAAGGTAATACCCAAACTGTACCGTGATGTTGAAAGGCAAGTGGTGTCATCTCTGGCACACAGCATTGGGTCAAGGGTCCATCTGACCACGTGGTCTGCAAAGCACGGTCAGGCCTGCCCGAAGACTAAGTCAGTCACACACAGCATCTCTGTCTGCACGCCATGTGACTGCCTGCCCCAAGACTAAGTCGTTGCCCACACAGCATCTCTGCCTGCAGGCCGCTTGACTGCCTTCTCCGCCACCACCAACAGGGTCCAGGACGCCAGGCGGATTCCTGCATTTTTAAGGCCGCTGCTAGCAGCAGCCGCTATAATAATAATAAGCACTTTAGACCTCCATTTAGCATGCAATGTGATTTCTGCCCTTAAAACGCTGCTGTGCATCAAATTCGGATTTTTCCCAGGGACTTTTGGCGTGTATCCCACTTTGCCATGCAAAAACTCAGGTGTTATAGCCCTTGAAACATCTTTTCCATCACTTTTGTGGCCAGCATAAATGTTTGTAGTTTTCAAAGTTCGCCTCCCCTTTGAAGTCTATTGCGGTTCGAAAAGTTTGCGTGAACCAAACTTTTTGCAGAAGTTTACGTTCGAGGTTCGCGAACCGAAAATTGGAGGTTCGAGCCATCTCTAGAAATAGACACGTTGAAAAAGTGAGATATTTCAAGCCTTTATTCGTAATAATTTTAATGATCATGGCTTACAGCTTATGAGAACCCCAAAACCAAAATCTCAGACCATTAGAATATTGTGAAAATTTTCAATATTGTAGGCTCAAAGTTGCCGCTTCTAATCAGCTAATTAGAACACCTGTAAAGTTTTCCTATTTCGTATATTAATCTCACCTTTTAAGTTGAATTACTGAAATAAATAAACTTTTGCATGATATTCTCATTTTTCGAGTTTCACCTGTATGATCCAATGAATTGTATTACTTAGTCACAGATAAACTAATAGCTTCACATAATTAACATACAGTTAAAGCAAATGATTGCATGTTATTTCCAGCACCACTATTACCTGTTACTGCATAATCGCAATAGCTCGCATATATTTATTAGCTGTAAAATGGGTGCAATTCACACTCTAAATCATTATCTACAGTTCAGGCTAGTCCATCAACACCTCCACACATAACCCAACTAAACATTACCATTAAAGGTAACAGCATTGGAAAAAACAGGATAGAATGATTAAACATCTCCCAGGAGAAGAGATATACGCGTGCAGAACTGCAGATCAGTGAGAGGAGCATGTAGGAATGCTTTGAAAAACAACCCCATAAGACCATAATATCAAAACATTTATAGAGTTCTATACTGAGAAATCTAAAAAACAATGTAAACCTTTACAACATTTAGAGATATAGAATCTGGTAGTAAAAAAAAGAATCTGGTAGTAAAAAAAAAAAGCTACTATAATTGTCATGGCATTATAACTTTCGAGGTATCAATAGTAAAGAAACTAGGCTCCTCCTCCCCCACTGACTGATGCCTATGTCATTCTCCATAAATTTCCCCACCACTTTAACCTATAGGATGCGTGAAACTAGGATGCCCTGGGCACTAGCAATGCCAAAGAGAAATTCACTAATTTAAAGAAAAAAATGTACAGTTTAGCTGTGTGATGCCGTTTCTCAAAATTGCACCTTTTCAAGGAGAAACCAACTTGCTCTAAAATTAAGTCTTCCCAGCTACTCTGCAAACCCAGTTCATACACATAGTCAGTCACAGTAACCTAGATGTATATTATCACTGTGAATAGTGAACCACGTCACCTCTTTACTATTAACAGCTATGGGCTGTTGACCAGCCTGGCTCAGGTAGTGCCAAAAGCTACACCCCCACCTGCTTACTTGACTTCACAACAGACAGCATTGGAGCATGGGTTGGTTTGTGGTCCAGTGGGTGGGCAGAGGCTTAGCCACATCCCCTCCATCTCATCTTTGACTGTCCAAACTTTGTGTAAATCAAAGCCACAGATTGGCACAAACTGGTGCCACCTAGAGTAGCATGCATTTTACTCTTAATTGCTACCTACACCAGACAACTGTATTTGGCAAAAAAAGCACCTCTTTGTTTGAGAATCTAAACAGCCACAGAATCATCATTGTCATGGGAAACTTAACTTTTCTGGAATCACCTGTGTGTCCCTTATGATCATATGCAGTGGGGACTGTTCCTTAACAATTAGATTTTATTTTACTGAGAGAAGATCTGTAATAGATAGATGCTGATTGGCCTCAGTGTAATACTGTTCTTCACTCATCCCACTTTGATTTATGAAGGCCATGTGAGCAATTTTCCAGAAACGCTATTGTCGCCCACGGTGATGATTTAAGCCCTTACTCTCATTGTTTAAATTGTTCTGCGAAATTATAACCGAGAATCTGATATGTCGCTACTTTTTCATGTACGCCTCCATGAATCAATTTTCACATTACAAAAGCCAGAACTGAGCCAGCAACATCATGAACATTATTATTCGCTCTGTATTTTCAATAAAACAAAAGTGCTCCCCTTTCTTGTTACATCAATTTGTTGATGGCATTTAAGTTGTTTATTCCTGTCTTTTTTTTTTCATTCTTTTTTTTATTCAGTGTTCACGTTAACTCTAGGTTACTAAGATCTTTCTGCATCTATTAACTATTGTTTTGTTGTTGAACAATACACATAAATCTAAAAGCACAAAGGAGCGTTGCATTGTTGTGTATTCTATTCTTTTATGTGTTAGTCATGCTGCTTTCCACTGTATGAGATTTTTTTTTCACGTAAGCCGTTTTATATCTTTTTTTTTTCAATACAGCCATGGGTACATAAGGTGTGCGCCAGATATTACTGACATTTTTCAAGTATGGTATCTACAAGAGGTCATCATGAAATATGCAAAAGACAAATAGCCATTAGGCACTGCAGTCCTGTGCCTAGGGGGGAGATAGGCCTGAAGGCAGCCTTTTCACTCTTCATTTTTCTTCAGCAGTGAAATGTTATTTCAAAATATCTACTCATAATCATCTAATTTCAAGCCTAGCTTCTTTTCTGTCTTCTCACTGTGCTACAGATCGCACTCTTTCACTTCTAACCTTATAGCTATTTGGTCTCAAAATAAAAAATTGCCAGTATGTAAGGTGTAGGAAAAAATGCTGTAAAACGGTGAGAGAATCTCTGTGAAAGTGATGATAATGTGAATGTGATAAAAGCCAGTCGCTAGTTTTTTTTTTTTTAAAGTGATAATAGGCAGAGTAAATGGATAAACTTAAAGCTTTCAGTTTGTATTTATTTCTTTTTTTATTCTTTGCAAAAATTAGACCGTTGCATTGTGTAAGAAAATCAGGGTAGTCAGACTGCAATTAAAGGGGTTCGATCCACCGTTCCCCGCCGCCGGCACTGGGCAATTATTCGTCTAACAAGACGAATAATGCGCACTCCCACTCGCATCATCGGAAGCTTACTGCGCAGACATAGTACAAAGTTTTCTTGTACTGCGCCTGCGCAGTAAGCTTCCGAAGACACGCGCAGGAGCAAGCAGATGCAGGGCCGCACAGCCGCAGTTGGATAGCTAGACCGGGGCCGGCGGTGGAGAACGGCGTATCGGAGGAGGACGGCATGGGGGGACATTACTGGTACAGAGGGCTGATAGAAGCCCCAGGTAAGTGACTGTTTTTATCTTTTACAACCCCCCACAGAACCCCTTTAAATGCAACAGCAACTCTCCTAAATAGAAACAAAACACTTTAATTTGACTGTGCAAGCAATCCTGATACCAGAGTGCTGAAAAGCGAACTTTTTTTTATTTTGTTGGGAGCTTAATGTACCAGATTCAGGCATGGTTGTTGTGCACACACACCCTGCAAGTGAAAATAAAAATATCAGACACCAGGACAGATGTATGTAGCATTGCTACCACACATACGATTAAGTATCTCTAGAGTTTATATTTAGCTTGCTTTAAGGTAGTACACAAAGCAATCTCTATGGTGTGGAGCATATGCTGCTATGGCATGCAGGTCGTGGGAGGCTGCTACCGCATGCAGGTTGTGGGAGGCTGCTATGGTGTGCATGTTGGCAAAAAGTGTGTGCTCATCATAATTCAACACACATACATAGAGCCGTGATATAGTAACAATATCCAGCATTGCAGAAAGTTGCCTTCATTGGTCCCTAAGCATCATATATATCTAGGTAAACTGTCAAGTGCTACAATGTAGAACAATAGAAAACACTTGGCACTCAAACTCGATCCGTATACAAGGGGGGCAGGTTCTGCACTTGCTTGTTAATTCGAGAATACTTCGCCTTTTCCACAACACTCAAACGTATGGCATATGGCTGAAGCTCCGGACGTGCACCGGTTTCAAATTCTGTGAATAACAGTCTAGCAACAGTCTGTCAAGTGCATAATGTGTTAAAAAAAAAGGCATAAATCCTAAATGCAAAGCTCCCTCTGCAAACTAGCCTGCATGCACACTTTCCTGGTGGGTCATATTTTTAATTTCACTTGCCCGATGGTCGTTTTGCTGGAAACAGTAAATTCGGGCGCCTGAGGCAAGTAGACAAAAAGGGCGCCGTCATTCACTCCCATAATAAATATCGTTTAATGGGCGCCCAACAGGAAAAAAGGGCGCCGGAGAAAAATAATGTTTTACAAGCGACGCCCGGGGACTTTTACTGTTTTATAACTGCTTCTCATGATTACACATTATTTAATGATTTATAATTTTTTTAACATTATTTTTAAACGAAAAACAGTACAATTTTTTTTCGAACGTTATTAATGCTTATCACAGGGGGGGTCTTAGGTTTAGGCACCACCAGGGGGGTATTAGGTTTAGGCACCACCAGGGGAGTCTTAAGGTTAGGCACCACCAGGGGGGTCTTAGGGTTAGGCACCACCAGGGGTGTCTTCCTGTTAAAATGGATTCAGAATAAAATAAATCTTAGCAAAATGTACCACCCAAAGAAAGCCTAAATGGTGGCAGAAAAAACAAGATATAGATAATTTCAGTGTGATAAGTTGTGATAAAGTTATTGGGGAATGAATGGGAGGTGAAAGTTGCTCGGATGCATAAGGTGAAACACTGTAGGCTGAAGTGGTTAATACAATTGCTTAATTTTCACAGTATTTATTTATAAATTATTTAGTCAGAGCAGTTTCTTTTCTCACACAGCTCTGCCTCTGCAGAGGAGTAGCTATGGGTGGGCAAGGGGGGACATATGTCCCCGGGCACAGCACTGTGAGGGCGCTCAGCATGGCCATTGCACACCCACGTGCATGAGAGGTGGCTCTGCAGGACTGGACTATGTTTCTGCACAGGAAGTTACTATCAACTCCTCAGTGTATAGTCTAGTAATCACTAGCTAAAATAATTTTATTCAGGTTCTGGTAAGGGGTTATATTTCCAGCAATAGGTGTTTATTGTCTACAATTATCCGACTGTTCACAAAGGCATTATCAGTTTGTCTTTCTTTATCACTGCCCCCCCCCTCCCCCCAGCATGGTCTGCACTGAGCAGCCAGAGCTTTGGAAGTTACATGCTGCAGAGCCAGAAGTTTAACATCACAAGCAGCCAGTCAGGAGTGGTGTATACAGTCCCTGACTGCTAGTTATATTACAGCAAATCTTAAAATTTAAAACACATACAAATAAGAAGTACATTTCTTCCTGAGTAAAATGAGCCATAAATTACTTTTCTCCTATGTTGCTGTCTATATTTTACCCTGGGAGAAATGTACTTCTTATTGTATGTGCTTTAAATTTTAAGATTTTCGCGACAGTTCCTCTTTCAACCACCTTAGCGGTATGGACGAGCTCAGCTCGTTCATTACCGCCGCGGTGCATATCTCAGCACCTTGTGGGTCTTTTTTTACATTTTTTTTTAAAACACGCAGCTAGCACTTTGCTAGCTGTGTGTTTAATTCGATCGCCATTGCTCACCGCCGCAACGCGCCGTGAAAGAGGGCCCCCCAGACCCTCAGTGCAGTCTGGCCAATCGGCGCCAGGCTGCACTATTGGGTGGATTGGGACTCCTCCTGACATCATGACATCGATGACGTTGATAACATCATTCCGATCGAGGGAAGCCCTAACAGGAAATCCTGTTCAGAACGGGATTTCGTGTTGGGTGTGATCGCCGGCAGCGATCGGAGGGGTGGGCGGGATGGCGCAGGGAGGGGGGAGTCATGTAGCTAGCGTTAGGCTAGCTGCATGATAGAAACAAAATAGGTTAAAAAAAAACACCCGCAGCCGAACGCCGCAAAAAACATAGAACGACAGGGTGGTTAACTAATACTGTCACTTGTGTGTGTCACAGGCTGCTGCCAATAACTTGCTTAGTCCGGGGGTGCAAATGTATTTGCAAAGGCAATTGCTCTGTGCAATGAATTACTTGTATAGGAGGATGGACATTTCTTTCAGCCTATACTCTAAACAGAATATTGTGGCCATGGCTACACAGTAATGTGATTTGATCTTTCTGTCAGTTTTGGAAATGTTTAGCTGTCTACAAATGAAATAGGAAAGATTATATTCAGTCTATATGTGTTTATATAGCGGGTTTTCTTTTAACAGAAGTTTCATTTCCCTTTTAACAAAATGGTAATGCATAAGCTAATGTCCTCCATTTCAGTAATACTTACAAACAAAGGCCTATTTGCATGCAGTTCTAGTAATGCATTGAAGAGATTGCTGTGTAGGGAAATACAGCAGATGTCCTGGCACTGTATACATAGCCGGAAAAAAAGCAAAACAATTTTTAAACCAGCGGGCTTTGAATCTTCAAAAATTGGTATAGCTGAGATAAATGTATAATAATGCTAATCTTTGCGGATTCACTCTAGAAATGATACAATTTGAAAATTAATGCTTTTAATGTATGCTGAACAAAAACATGCCATTTATTCTGTTTATTGAATGTTCCCCCATTAGAAATGAAGAAAATATGTTCAATTTACAGATTAATACATTGGATATTATTTGTCCCTTAGGTGACGGTGGATTTGCAAAAGATGCCAGATTAAAAGCGCCCTCGTCATTAGCTGTATCTCCAGATGGCACACTGTACATAGCTGATCTTGGCAATGTACGCATCCGAGCAGTCAGTAGGAACAAGCCACATCTGAATGCCATGAATATGTATGAGGTTGCCTCTCCGGCAGAGCAAGAATTGTATCAGTTCAGTACCAATGGGACCCATCTCCACACTTTAAATCTTATAACAAGAGACTTTATATACAATTTCACATATAATGGCGACGGGGATGTCATCTCTATCACCACCAGTAATGGCAACTCTGTACATGTGCGCAGGGATGCTGGAGGTATGCCACTGTGGTTGGTGGTCCCTGGAGGTCAGGTCTACTGGCTTACCATCAGCAGTAATGGTGTATTAAAGAGGATATCAGCTCAAGGATATAACCTAGCACTGATGACCTACCACGGCAATACAGGGCTGCTCGCCACCAAAAGCAACGAGAATGGCTGGACTACTGTTTATGAGTAAGTTAAACAAAACTCTGTCTCATGGCAGTGTATGGCAATTTAAATTGTATATAATGGTGGTAAATACAGGCAGTCCCCTTCCTAGAAACAGGTTCCATTCCACGAGAATGTTTGTAAGCTGAATTTGTTTATTTGAGTCCTGTGTTAAACATAGTGGTTAAAGAGAATCTGAAGGCAGAATAAAAAAAAAGATACTTTCCTACGGAGAGGGAAGGTTCTGGGTCCTATTGGGCCTTCCCATTCTTCTCTCATCCCCTCGTTTCCCCGCAGGCTCCTCCAGTTAAATTTCCACATAGGAGTTTTCAGAAGTCTTCAGGAAACCGAAGTGCTCCCGAAGATGGGCGGCTCTGTACTGTGCATGTGCGAGTGCGCGAGAGAGGGTGCTTGTGCATACGCCGTATGGACCGAGTGCTCCCAAAGACTTTCAAAGCCCACCCAAAGCGGAAGAGAGCAGTCTCTGACCAATCGGTCAAGGACTGCTAACGGGGGGGGGGGGGGCAGTGCAGGAACGACGGGACGAGGAGAGGAATGGGAAGGCTCTATAGGATCCAGGTTTTTTTTTTTGCTTCAGACTCCCTTTAAATTGTTTACTGTTAGACAAGTCTAGATTTGAACATATACATTACTATGGTTTTTTTGGTTGTTTTGAATGTGCTTTTAAATTGGTTTTAACCACTTATAATAGTTTATACAATACTGTAACACAAAAATAAGTAATAAAAAAAACAGTATTGCATATTTTGCTACATGAGGCAACTGTGTTTGTATTTCTGAAATGTTTTAACTAGAGTTGTTTCTAAGTAGAGGACTGTCTGTGTTCTCAAGTTTGTGTCCATAATTCCCACATGTACAAATATTTTGCAGGACCAAAGTGGTAATATAGTAATATAATTACATAAAAAATACTTACTGTAAGGCAAAAATGTGAACTTCTGACATGATTTAAAAGAAAAATCGTCTCCTTTTATCATTCTTACGCCAAGTATTATTAAAACTATTGCATCTAGTATGGTTCTGTAGCTTATCTTGTGTAACCAGACCTAGGCATACAATATTTTCCACTCAAGGGATACCACAATAAAATGAAAAGCAATGTGTTGGAAATCCATGGCTATCTCATCTAAAACACACTTTTGGTCATTGGCATTTGCCATTTTTTCTGCTATATTATTGCAGCTTGTAAATGACAGTTCTGTCTGATGCTGCAGCCTGACTCACCCTAGCTGTTTAAAGGGAAGATTTTGTTGGTTGTAGTGAGTTATCATGTTGCTTTTTTTGTTACTGTACATTTATTATGTAGACGATACACAACAGGGGTAGAGAGGTGCCCAGGTATGGATAAAATTAGGTTAAAACCCATAAAATATACTGTAGATAAGAGTGGTGGCCTGCCAAGGTAACAACAATCACATTCGACAAACAAGGTTTATTTTGCACAGGCAACACGTTTCACAGGAGCAAGCCTGCTTCCTCAGGCCAATACAAGTGCCAGGGCAGCTGCCTGTAGCTAATACTATTGAGCACTTTTATCCATAGCTGGGTGCCTTTTTACCCCTGTTGTGTGCTTCATACCCCTTTCCTGTAAGATTGGAGAGGTCCCCTTTGTTTACGCATGGTGGACACCATTACAATATTCAGTGGGTGTTTTGATCAAGAGAGCGAACTGCATCCAGTCCCATTGGAACTTCCTGAGTGGAGTTGGGTTAATTGTCTCCACCTGCCTCAAGTGGTTGGTTGCCCCTCCTGCAACCCACTTTTTTGGGTACGGTAGTTTTGTTTATTCTTTAATATTACATTTGAGGTATTAACATACTACATTATCTGGACTCTCGTCTTTGTGTCATTTTTACTTTTATCATGTAGATGTTGGGTAACTTTATCAGTATCCCTCTATTAAAAAGGAAAGAATAATAACCTGATCCAAATTCCCCTGTAATGCCAATGTGCAGTAATAGATTCAAATGCAATCTGCAGATGTGATTTTTTTTCCTTACCTGCACACGAATTGAAAGCAGCCTATTGATTTTAGTAGGCTGTCATTTCAGATCCAAATTTGCATGCAAGAAAAAGGAGCAATTTCCACTAGGTAGAACTGGGCCCTTTGGGCTCTTTTCCACCATGAAACGCATCACATTTCTTGCTAATTTCCAAGACTGCAATTGAGCTTCTAGACAAAGTATAAAAAGCTCAGTCACAACCAAAATGCGACAGGATGACAATTTCGTTCGGGAGAGCATTGTGCCACATTCGGACCGCACTAATGTAAATGGTCACTGCCGTTTCCGTTAGTTTAAACTGTACCTTGCATTTTGCGATGTTATTGAGCGGAGTCAGATAGCAAAATGCAGGATAATAGAAAAGGGCCCTTAAACTTTTTTTTTAAGTCTTGACACAAAATAATATTTAAAGTGATAACACGAACGACAATAGCATAGACAAAATTGACAGGATCCTAAACATCATGTTTTTTGCACAACCTGTACAGATAATCATTACAAACAAATGACTGTTCTCAAAGAAACATCTGCAATAGTCAACAGGTACTTTGGCCCACTCTTCCTAAGCAAATTGCTCCAGCTGTGTCAGGTTTGTCTACAGACTGAATCTTTTTGCTTCCTTTCATAGATGTTCATTAGAATTCAAATCACGTAGGACCAGTTCAAAGTACTCCAGTGTTTGGTCCTTAGTCATTCTTGGGTGCTTTTTGCTGTGGATTCAGGTCATTAACCTTTTGTGGGATGCATTTCTTGTGACTGAGAGAGCAGACACCCCACTTGTACATAAAAGGTAGTGTGTTCACATTCGCTAAAAAGGTTACATGAGTCAGAGTTTTCAGACATTGGTAGGCATTACCAGCCCCAGAATCTTGAGATTTTATTTTGATTTGCATAGAAACAAGATATCCCATGGCAGAAGCAGCACCAAACACAAAACATATCTGAACCTCCTCCATGTTTCTCTGTAGGTGTTGTTGTCTTTTCTTTTGAAAGTTTGATTTTCTTTTTTATCTGTACACATAGAGATGATGTGAACTAGTAAAAAGCTTTATCTCATCTGTCCAGAAATACCCTCAGAAACATGTGGCTTGCCAATCTGCATTTTAGTAAATTCCAGTTTGGCTTTTTTAAGTTTTATAGTAGGGATTTGCAATGTTTTGCATGTAAATTTGGTGGCATGTATGCTTGTATCACAATGGACCTGCAATGTAGGTATCAATGTAAGTCAATGGAAAGACAGAAAAATTGCATTTGTTATACCAAAATTGCATCTGATTTTCAAGTTAATTAAATACATTCTCATGTAAAGTATATTAATTGGTGTGCACGTCAACAAATTTGTCAACATCTGATAATTCTAGAGATAATTTTTAAGGTATTGAAGAGGAGAGGTACGTCAAGTTCATACGCATCCTCCCCCCCCCCCCCCATTCAATTAGTCATATGCCCACTATGTCCTAGTCATTGAAGCTTCTGCATACTATCTATCCCTCATTTTCCTCAACTTTGCCTCAAACCAATGAAACCTCTCAGGGTATGTTGACTTCTAAGCAGATCAGATGATTATTAAAGATCCAGGACCTTACTCAAAATGTGATCTCTGAAGGCCAGAAAAGAGGACTGGAGACACGTTTGTGAGCATAATGGGCTTGTTCGATGATTTCCCTCATACCTAATTGATGGGTTTGAGTGTACACCTTCATAAATCAAGATTACATTCTTAAGGTTCCTTAAGTAATACACTGGGAAGACCTTTGGATCCATGTTATGTGATACATTTAATTAACGGCAAGTTAATTGTTATGATAAACTAGCCAATTTACACAGTGACAGCTTAAACAATAACTGTTCTGTGACCAAAGGAGTTCACATTGCTTATTCACTGCTATGAATGTCTGCCTCTTTAAAAGCCAGAAGAAAATGATATATATAATATTATATTTGTTAGTGAGTTTGGGAATCCCCTTAGGTGGATGCAGTGTCTCCAGCTGAGTCCTCAATTTTTACAAATTAGAAAACAACTGCATTTTGTTTCGGTTCAACATGGCTTTATTGAAATATTAGTAACGTATGAGATTTATTCTTTCATTTTAGCCAGATAATAATAAAAGAGACCTAACGGAGGCAAAATCGCCAAACTGGCCATTGATAATGAAACTTTGAGAACAAACAAAGTTTTAAAGCACAATCATTATACCACAGAAATCAAGGGAGGCTTCATATTCATAGACCCATATTCAACTTGTTCTCCTAACTTTTCTTCTTGGTGATATTTTCACACCTTATCAATAAAATGCCTTTTAAGGTACCAGCAAGTCAGAAAAGACTCAGAATATTTTTGACAGTACCTTTTCATCTAATTTTTAGTACTTTTTCAGCTGCAGAGTGCCAAAAAGTTTTTTTAAACAGAAGAGGGAAAATGATTAGGTGAAAACGTAGTAGGAAAAGTGAACTGATTAAGTTTGAATACCATTACAGTTAGCTATTAATAATGGTGGCAATGCTTGCCTCACCGAAGCCCAGCATGTGCACAAGTGTTGATGGATCTATAAATGACAGTAACCCCTAGTGTATTGTGCTCCTCTTTACTCCGCCCCCTGAAAGCCACTCCAGTATGGGCCATGCCATTGTACATCCTCCCCTCCCCATAACAACAGCATGTATCAGTCATGTACTGCTACACAATGCTAATTCCCTGCTGTGTCAGACAATGTGACTTTATTACAGATGCATTACAGATTCTAACATATATATATATATATACATGTAGGAGAACTGTCTGCTGACTTAAATCAGTTCTAAAGCCTTGCCACACTTATCCACGCCCCTGTAAACTTCACTTGTGGATAAGGGGTGTAGATAAGGGTTCCTTGTTTTTTGTAGTTGCTCTACGCGCACAATCGCATGCAATCCCATCACCGCCCCATCGGTCCGGGTGACCCATAGTGAGTGATCACCGGCAAAAGCGACCTGCCTATGGGCATTCACTTAGTGAAAGTAAAAACAGATGCATACACATTATTTCCTTTTTACTGTTCAGTACACAAGATAGCTTGGGAAACATCTAGCAGCCACAAAGTAAAAAGACATGTTAAATACATTAAAATACATTTTTAAAAATCCCCCATTAGTTATTAACCCTTTCTACCCCTTCCCTATAGTTTACAAAGAAAAACACTTAAAAAAAAACAGCATTTAAAAAAACAGGGGCTCAAGGAGATTTTTTTTTAAATATGTATGTCATGAGGGTATATTACTGTTTTTTTTTTTTTTTTGCCAAATAAGGGCTAATTATTGATATAGTATAAAGAAATACAAAATGTAAAAAATACAACTTTACAGTATTTCCAAATAAAATATTGTCACCATACATTGTTCTAGGGGCACCATTTAGAGGTTGTAATAACTGGGACAAATGGGCAAATAAAATGTCTGGGTTTTACAGTAGCACATATTATTTTAAAACGATATTGGTGGAAAACTGAAAAACAATGATTTATTTTTTTCCCCTCTTATTCCTTATAAAATGCATAGAAAATAAATTAATTCTTCACAAAAAGTACCACACAAAGAAAGCCTGCCTAACTTGTGGTGCGAAAAAATGATCTATAAATCATGTGAAAATTGCTGTGGTTCTTAAGGGGCAATAACCTGTGGTAAAGAAGTAGTGAATTTTGCCTGGAGATGGGCTTACACATATACTGGTAAAATTATTTATATATGCAGATTTTGCTCCAAGTTTATAATTTACCTCCCACAAGTGCTTGCAAGTACTTATGTTAATGTATGGTAAAGTAATGTTCACATGTGTATAAGCTCCAAACCTCCATTTATAAAAAAAAACAAAAAACTCCTTACTACAGTGACTGTCTACTGTGGATTTCTATTTGGCTTCAGTGAGAACAGGAATTCCAGGGAGGCCCTGCACCTTAAACTGCCTATTTTGTGCTATCTATGATCACTTATTATTATGAATGTATATTCTGGGTACAAGTTTCTACAATGCAACATCAATTCATTTCACTTCAGGTTTTATATATACCTATGTACAGAGAAGGCTCCCAGTATAGAATATAGATTCTTCCCAGTATTTGGTTTGTCCTGTCATTCCTGCACTGTTTTCAGTGGAAGCTATTTGACCTGCTAGGTTGAACAAATCTTCAGCTTTCCTTAGGGAGTCTTTGGAACTACTTGCGTCCCTATGTAGTCACAAAGACAAAAGCATCCATACTGTGCATGCGCTAATTTGATCTTTGGAACTACTTGGGAATGCAAGTAGTTCCAAAGTCTGCCCGAGGAGTGCTGAAGATCAAGAGTGATATGCTGACATCAAACCAACAAATGTTAATTTGGATAATACCTTTAATGACTAGCTGTGCAAGAATAAGAAACTTGAACCAGGGATGGCGTAGGAATGAAGACAGGAACTGAGGACCAGGGAGGCTCAATGGTATCCAGAGTCTTCCCTCTAGATACATACTGTAACGATTGGTGTCAGCAATAACAAGGTTCTGATTATTTGGTGATCAGCAGTATCACCAATAATGCAGATACTATATCTGATTATATGGTGATCTGCAGAATCACCAATAATACAAATATAGCAACACAGAGAATATCGAGACCTTAGTCTCACTTTATTGTAATGAGTGTAGTCATTGGTGCAAAAGGTAAATACTGACAGATTTGACTATACCTCACCAGAGGAGCTGGTGGGCACTGTCAGTACAGCGAACACCTCACCAGTGACAAGGGCTCACTGGTGAGTAGAGAGGTCAGACTAATCGAGTCGGTAACAGACAGGCAGATACAGTACCAAATTGGAAGGCAGAGAAGTAACGGTTAACAGGCAGGAGTCGGCAGCAATATCAGATGGGCTAAAGTACAGAATCACTGAGCAGAGAGAGAAAACGATAATCAGGCAGTCGGCAATAAGATCAGATGGGCAAAGGTACAGAATCACTTGAGAGTAAGAATAGTCAGAAACAAGCCAGAGTCATAAACAGATAATAAACAGTATAATGCACAAATCCTATCACTGTGTGAAATCCCCGGTTTCCTCCTGGATCAAAGCACACCGGATCTATCTAAGGTCTGAGGGCTAACACGATGTATTCGCAACAACAGACAGCGAGCTACTGGCAGCTCGCTGTCTTTATGCTGGCAGGGGACTCCCAGGCATGCCCCCGCTAGCCCGGCCAATCAGGGGCGAGGAGCGCTCCCTGTGACATCAGCCGACCTGCAGGTCAGCTGACGCGTCTCCGAGACGCGTAAAGGTCTCGCCGCTGGCCGCGCGCGCATAGCTCTGATGCTGTGCGTGGGCGAGAGCCCCGTGCGCAGCGTGCGAGGCTGAGCAGCGGGGATGGCGGCGGCGGCCACACTGCTCTCCGTGACCGCCGTATCCCCGCCGCTCGTTACAGTACCCCCCCCCTTGAGGCATGGACTCCAAACACGTCTTACACGGTTTCTCAGGATGTAATTCATGAAACCTACATCTCAACTCCTCTGCATGAAGCCGATGGCCCGGTACCCACGACCTCTCTTCCGGCCCATACCCCTTCCAGTGGACCAGATATTGCACTGAATTCCGAACTCGACGAGAATCGAGACTCTCCTCAATCTCGTACTCAGGCTCCCCATCAATCACTACGGGGCGGGGGGGGAGGGAGAGGAATCCACATGCACAGCAGGTTTCAACAAAGACACATGAAAAGATCTCACACCTCTCATACTAGACGGCAGTGCAATCACATATGTCACATCATTGATCTTTCTGGAAACGGGGTGTGGGCCGATAAATCTGGGGCCTAATTTTGCCGAGGGTTGTTTCAGTGCCAGATGCCGGGTCGATACCCAAACCATGTCCCCTCGTAAAAAGTCCCATTCCACTGACCGTTTCTTATTTGCCTGTCTTTTCTGAGACTGGAAAGCTTTTTCCAAATTATTTTTGACCATACACCAAATTTTCTTAACCACTTCAGCCTTCAGTCGTTTTCACTTTATGCATCCGAGCAATGTTCACCTCCCATTCATTAACCTATAACTTTATCACTACTTATCAGAATGAACTGATCTTTATCTTGTTTTTTCCGCCACCAATTAGGTTTTCTTTGGGTGGTACATTTTGCAAAGAGCCACTTTACTGTAAATGCATTTTAACAGGAAGAATAAGAGAAAAACTGAAAAAATTCATTATTTCTCAGTTTTCAGCCATTATAGTTTTAAAATAATACATGCCTCCATAATTAAAACTCACGTATTGTATTTGCCCATATGTCCCGGTTATTACACCATTAAAATGATGTCCCTATAACAATGTATGGCGACAATATTTTATTTGGAAATAAAGGTGCATTTTTTCCGTTTTGATCACTATTTAAAGTTTAAAATAAAAAAGTATAGAAATATTTCATCTTTACATTGATATTTAAAAAGTTTAGACCCTTAGGTAAATATTTACATGTTTTTTTTTATTATTGTAATGTTTTTGTTTTTTTATATTAAACATTTTATTTGGGTATTTTTTGGGAGGGTGGGATGTAAACAGAACTTTTATAATGTAAATGTGTGTTAAGGTTTTTTTTTTTACTTTTAGTTGTAGTTTTACTTTTTGGCCACAAGATGGCGGCCATGAGTTTGTTTACATGACGTCACTCTAAGCGTAACATACGCTTAGAGGGACGTATAGGGGACGCAACAGCCAGAAAAAGCGGAGCTTCTGAGAGAAGCTGTCGCTTTTTCTGCGGGGGAGAGGAATCAGTGATCGGGCACCATAGCCCGATTTACTGATTTGTGGGCTAACGATCCGCGGCCGGGAGCGCGCATGCACGCGGGCGATCGGCCGCAGGAGCGCGCGGACGCGCACATGGCCTCCTGGGCGTAGCTAGTACGTCCAGGAGGCCAAGCCAAAGTAGTTAAAGGATCCCTGCCAATCCTCTAACGCAGGAAAAGGAGAGGACACTACAGGCAATGGAGAAAATTTGGGAGATCTCCCTGAGACAACCTGAAAAGGGGAAAATCCCGATGAGGCGCTTTTCAAGTTGTTGTGTGCAAATTCCGCGAATGGCAGAAACCTTGCCTATTCCAATTGGGTGTCCGCCACATAGCACCTAAGGAACTGCTCTAGAGCCTGAGTAACCCTTTCTGTTTTGCCATTGGTCTGTGGGTGGTAGCTGGATGAAAACGACAGGTTCATCCCCAAATGCTGGCAGAAGGCTCTCCAGAATTTGGATATGAACTGGACTCCCCTATCAGACGCCACATTCTCCAGAATACCGTGTAATCGGAAAATGTGTACAATAAAGAGGTCTGCCAGTTCCTGAGCAGAGGGGAGTCCATTCAGAGGGATAAAATGAGCCATCTTGCTGAACCTGTCGACTACCACCCAAATGACCGTCTTCCCCTCAGAGCTGGGGAATTCACCCACAAAGTCCATGGACAAGTGGGTCCAAGGTTCCTCGGGTACTGGTAAGGACTGGAGAGTACCCGCAGGAGCCTGCCTGGATGGTTTGCTTCTGGCACAGCCTGAGCAATCCCTCACAAATTCTCTACAGTCCAGGGCCAGACATGGCCACCAAACACACCTAGAAAGTAGATCCTGGGTTCTCACAATCCCAGGATGCCCTGAAATCTTATGCGCATGAAACAACTGCAAAATCTGCAACCGGAAGTGTAGAGGTACAAACAGAACCCCGTCAGGTTTCCCCTCGGGGACATCTTGTTGATAGGGGCCTAATGTACGTGACCAATCTTTCCAAGTGTAACGATCTGCTCAGCTATCTGCACGGGCAGACAGCTGTTTGTCCATTCCTTAAATCTGAGGGCTGCAGGTCTCTGGAAAAGAGACCTGTCTTCACTTTGCAAGTTTCAGACCTGCTCTGCTGCTGAGGAATTTGCATACATTTGTCATGCAAATTGCCTAGCTGCCTCCTTTGAAGGCTTGCAGTATAAATACCACACAAGTAGATTATCTTAGAGTAATTCCTGGGGAATGCACTAGGCATCCCTTCTAGTGCAGTCAGGTTGTATTATCTGTTTTGCCTTGTTCTGTCTCTCTGTCTCTATTGCCTTGTCGCCAGCGGTGGTCGACAGGGAATTGTTCTGTCTGTCTGGAAGTGTAGGCGAGAGCTGCGGTTGCTACTGGCTGCTCCATCTGTCTGCATTGCATTAGCCCTAGTGGTAGTGGCAGTGCTTCCTTCTGTATTCTGCCTTAGGGGTGCTAACCAGAGCAGCGGTTCCTACTGGTAGCCCCATCTGTTTGTCTGTTTGGATCACATTCGCTCTAGTGGAAGCAGGTCAGCTGACGCGTCTCCGAGATGCGTAAAGGTCTCGCCGCTGGCTGCACGCGCGCATAGCTCTGATGCTGTGCGCGGGCGAGAGCTCCGTGTGCGGCGTGCGAGGCTGAGCGGTGGGGATGGCGGCGGCAGCCACACTGCTCTCCGTGACCGCCGTATCCCCGCCGCTCGTTACACATACCGATTTCAGTCACGCCTATGTCATATGTATCCTACAGAGATGTCTGTGTCGTACGTCCCCTGGGAGCATGTGTCACATATTCCCTGCAGCGAAGCATATGTCACATATCCCTTGCAGTGAAGCATATGTCACATATCCCCTGCAGTGAAGCATGTGTCACATATCCCCTGCAGTGAAGCATGTGTCACATATCCCCTGCAGTGAAGCATGTGTCACATATCCCCTGCAGTGAAGCATATGTCACATATTCCCTGCAGTGAAGCATGTGTCACATACCCCCTGCAGCGAAGCATGTATCACATATCCCCTGCAGTGAAGCATGTATCACATATCCCCTGCAGTGAAGCATGCGTCACATATTCCCTGCAGTTAAGCATGTGTCACATATCTCGTGCAGTAATGTGTGTCACATCCCCCTTGTATGATGCCTGTGTCATATCCTCCCCGCAGAGATGTGTGTGTCATATGTCTCCTACAATGAAGAAGCATGTGTCACACATATCCCCTGCAGTGAAACATGTATCACATATCCCCTGCAGTGAAGCATGTGTCACATATTCCCTGCAGTAATGTGTGTCACATCCCTCTTGTATGATGCCTGTGTCATATCCTCCCTGCAGAGACGTGTGTGTCATACCTCCCCTACAATGAAGAAGCATGTGTCACATATCCCCTGCAGTAATGTGCGTCACGTACCCCCTGTAGTGATGCCTGTATCATATCCTCCCGGCAGAGATGTGTGTGCCATACGTCACATGCAGTGAAGCATGTGTTACATATCCCCTGCAGAAATGTGTGTCTCATACCCCCTGTAGTGATGCCCGTGTCATATCCTCCCTGCAGACATGTGTGTGTCACATGCACCCTGTAATGATGAAGTCAAAGTAGCAGAGAGAAGAGTGTAACTGTTTTCCCAGCGGGATCCCCACTTGACTTCTAAAGAATAACAGTCAAGAAATTATAAGATGCATGTATAAGATTTGTTCTTGATCTGGCATATCAAATGATCACTTTCTCTTCTGTAGTGACAGAGCTATGAAAGATCACTACACTGTATCCTAGATCTGAGCGAGTGAATGTGCTCATATACCATCTTTACCATTACATAAAGACACTGTGCTCTAATCTTTACACAAAGGAAAGGTTTGTGAGAGATCACATTAGCACCTTATATAAAATGCGTTACCAGAAGTTGAAGGTGTTATTGAAACTTGTTTGCAAAATTAATGTGACACGTTAGATGCACAAAAAGGCAATTGTATTATGCGCTGTAATAGTAATTGAAATTATATTAATTCCTGATGTATTTGAAAACCTCCTAAGACTTGTAAATTAGCACGGTATGATAAGACAACAGAAGGGTATGGCCATGCACCAGCACCACCCAATGATGAATGAATAAATGATTGCAGAGTGCTCGGGGTTCAGATGAAAACTATGACTACAACAACCATGTAAGAGCGCCGAAGCAAAGAATTATAAATAAATAATAAATAGCCTTACATGAATAGGTTGATAATCAGGCCCCTGAGTATGAAAAATTAACAATCCTTTATTATCCAATCATGGCGTTAAAAACAATTTAGCTCAATTTTTCATACTCGGGTGCCTTATTAATAGTAATTAATATTATGTTCATGTATGTATTATGTATTAATACTGTATTATTTGGACTTTAAGACTCCCTTTTTCTCCTCCAAAAGTGGGGGGGGGGGGGAGTCACTGCGTTTCATAGTCCAAATGCAGGGAGTTCCTGACTTGTGAACACCTGCCAATACGAACCTCCAACCCGCTGCAATGTTGGGGCCTCCCTGTACTATGCCCATGCAGAGGAGGACAAATGGGGACAAATGGAGGACACAAGGGGGCACAAAGGGGCATAGAGAAGGGCACAAGGGGGACACAAAGGGGCATGGAGGAGGACATAAGGAGGACAGAGGCGGACACATGGGGGGACACAGGAGGACACAAGGGGACAGAGGAGGACACAGGGAGTCAAGAAGGGGGCATAATCCACAAGATCCTCTTCACCATGGATGCACCAGGTTTAATATATATATATATATATATATATATATTTCCCCTGTTTTTTGTCATCTAAACCTAGGTGTGTCTTATGGTCAGGAGCGCCTTATAGTCCGAAAAATATGGTCATTCTTGGCATTGTTTTTTTTTTTTTTGCAAACTCTCAGCAGCGATAATACGCCATATCCCAAACAGAAATTGGCTTCATCAGCACCTTCCCTTGTTGGGTAAATAGTTGCATCATGGTTTGCCATATCTTTTTTTTAGTAATCTTATTTGAATTAGAAAAATATTAGAAATATAGTAAAACAATACAAAGTAATGACAGATTACTGTTCACTCAGACATCCCACCTACCACACCCCATACATACCTCATACATCCTCCATATACTTCCCCCCAAAAAACTCGGACACTTCTAGGTCCTCTCCTCCTCCTTACAAAAACAAAGAGGTATACGGAAGTCAGACAACACTCTTCTCCCAAATCCGTTTCATAACAACCCAACAAGTAGCCTTAGACCTTTCAGTCACATCATCTTCTCCTATCCAAACTCTATTATTTAGAAATGCTATAATATCCTTTTTCCATTCTCCAAGGGAGAGTGGTGCCAGATTTTTCCATTTTTTAATAATAAGCTTCCTAGCTAAGCTTACCCCCAAATCTACCAATAGTTCTTGGCATTGGTGCTCCTACAGGGGGGTTCTCTACTTGTAGTATTAGCACAGTATGAGAAAAGAGTAAAGTGTAGTAACCCTTATCAACCTACCAGGAGATGACATGAAGTGAGTGAATATACTAAACTAAAGCAGTCCAGGGAGAAATAAAAGTACTTTTAGTACTGTAGCAAGAAGGATATTACTCTTATCAGTAGGTACAGCTTCAGGGTTTTTTTTTTAATTAAGGTTGCTATGCAGGTGCTGGATCCAGTGGTTGGGCAGTCAGCCACCTGTGGCCCGTGCAGCCTGCCGTGGCAAAAAATGGTTGTGTCTATGCATCAGAAAGTGGATATGGTCATAAGTAGGGCTAAATGTACATTATTTTAGCTAAAGTGTAGTGTAAAGGCAGTTGGCATCCCCAGCAAAGCTTTGAATTAAACCCTCTCTCCTTTAATAATAATAAAAAAAAAATAATGCCCTAGTTACCATACATATGGTAGGCATTAGATTGGGAGCTCCTCTGAGGACAGTCAGTGACAAGACTATGTACTCTGTTAAGTGCTGTAGAAGATGTCAGGGCTTTATAAATACAATAATGATATTCTAGGACTTTAGATCAGCTATACTAGGAATTATAAAGGTCGTAAGCAAACAAATAATGTAGCAATCATAAGACCTCCACGTAATGACAAATACCGCAACTATGAGGCCTCCAAGTAATGACAAATGCAGCAATCATGAGGCCTCCAAATGATAAATGAATCCAGATGGCGTCGCTGAGGAATAACAGAGCCTCTCTGCCACTGCCGTCCTGCGTTAAGCGGTTGGCAAGAGGTTACTACCCAAATAAAATGTGCAGCAACAATATCACACTCTGTCCCCTATTAGCTTATAATTGTATTACTTACTGTAAAATCAACAGATATCCCCAGTGATATTTCAGTATGGTTACTTTTTGGGTCATTGTTAATAAATGTATATCTTACAAATCAAACTGTCGTGTGGATGGGTAGAGGGGTGCTTGCCTGAGATCAGAAGGCAACTTGATGATCAAATTTGCGGTGTGGTTTGGTGGATGAGCAGCGAACTCGACTTTGCATCTGGACTTATGAGTTTTAGAACCTGCATATTTACTAAAGCCAGCTTACAGGTTAACCATTTCGCAATTGAACCACACCACAAGAAATTTGCCCATTGCTATTCAGGTTCTGATTTCTCAGTCTCTGAATGGCTTGTTGTGAGCATGTGATCATGTCTCACTTTTACTTCCTATGGAAACTAGAAGAGGATCAATTCAATCATCACATGCTTCTGCATAGTGTTTTCCTCCTGTATTGAATAAACTGGAGAGCAAAGTGATTATTCCTGTTTTCTCATATACTGTATACAGTATAATCTTTGCTGGTGCAAAAGCATATATGAAAGTGATGTTTTCTAAATACTAATAATTACTATAATTTATGTGGCTAATAACATATGACAGCCACTGAAGATTACTTTTTTCTGAAACATATCAGCAGCATTATACTGAACATAAAACAGATAAAGATCTCTTTTGGATGGCTTTAGAGTCATAACTATCACAGGGGTAATGGAGGATTTCAAAAAGCAACCACAGGAGACATGCTGAATGTTGCAGGCAGCAAGGTTATTTGTCTTGTAGGATCGCCATGGCAACATTAGACCAGAAATACAGAGGATTTCTGTAGGTGGGGGAGGCACGGTTGCCTGTAATGGCTATTGATTCCGTGTTTAGGCTCCTAACTCACCTTATTTTGATCACTTTCAGCTGTGCAGTTTTTGCTATTTTGCAAAATTTAGGATTAGCTGGTTTGTTTTTTAATGTCCCAGGCCTTGACTTAGCTGACACATAATATGCCACCTCAAAAGTAATGTGACTAAAGAAAAATATAGAGCTTTTACATAGGTTTAGAGGAACATTACATCATCGCTATCTTACAATGTGAAAGAGCACCACCTTGCTAGGATATTCATTCTTATGAATGCAATTGCAACTCAGTATTGTACACAGCTTTTTAATTTAAGGGATTTTTTTTTTACTGAAAATCATGATTACCATTAAAAACGCACTGTGGTGCAATCACAATTTTTCTGCTTTACATAGAGAATTTAACATCATGATTTGTGCATCAGTCATTCTCACCACTCAATTGTGTTTGCATTTTCCCAACAATTCATAGAAAAGAAAATGTATGTATGCACTGCATTTGCATTTGGGAAAAAAATAAAAGCACATTAAAATCTGGAACAAAAAAGTAACCAATGACCATACTGTAGTCTGGTTAAAATCTGGAACATCTTCTTACCTCAGGAAGCAGTTATGGCAAACTCTATTCCTGAATTTAAAGAGGGCTTGGATACTTTCTTTGCATTGAAGGGCATCCACGGCTATAATTATTTGGTAATTCTTAATTATTTGGTAATTATTAATTCTCGGGAAGAGTTGATCCAGGAATTTAACTGCCATCTGAAGTCAGGAAGGAATTTTTCCCTTTTAAGGCTAATTGGCTCAGGCCTTGTAAGGTTTTTCACCTTCCCCTGGATCAACTGGGAAATGTGCAGGTTCAGGATGGTGTTTTTTTGTAGTATTCATTTTTTATTTATTTACTTTCTGGTTAGACTTGATGAACGGATGTCTTTTTTCAACCAAACTAACTATGCAACTATGTAACTATGTAATTAGTGGAAAAGGGGCACTGCAAACCCCATGATAAAATATAGAGATTAACAAAATTGTAATTAGAAATAAACCCAGAACATGACACTCTAATTCTCATCTTTAATCTGTCCTTAAGATTGGGTGTCTATTGTTTTGTGTTGATTATTTTTCTATAGGTTTAAGAATATATATATTTATATATTTTCATTTTTTCTTCAGCTAAGTATGGGCCAGTGCACACCAAAAACTTCTATTTCTGTTAAGCAAAATGGCCCTGGAAATGTTTATACAATTGTACTCACACATTGTATTTCATTTCTTGTTAGTCATGTACAGTACTTAGTAGGCAATAGCTCCTGGTAAATGCTGTGGGCCTGGCTGGCAAATGGGGCTGTTTTTGAACCTACAATACAACACAGAGCCCCATCACCACAGCACCACCCCTCTACATTGACAAACAAGAGTTCCCCGCCGTGGAAGACCCGTTTCCATTACATACGGTGTAATGTGGCTACATCGCGGTTGTCCTGAAACTAATGTACGGCAATGGAACAGTTTCCATTGCGTGCGGTGCGATCCGAGAATCTGCAGCATGCTCCATACACTTCTGCATCTCCCGATGCGGAAGTGACGCGAACAGCAGCAGATGTGATGCGGCGAGGTAGCCGCTTTTGCATCCATATGAGGGCCCGTTTCCACAATGAAGTGATGCAAGTGCGGCTACCTAGCCGCATCACATCACTTCCGCTGCCATTCGCGTCACTTCCGCATCGGGAGATGCGGAAGTGAATGGAGGGGATGGCGGGTGAATGCGGTTGTGCAAGAATCTGCAGCATGCTGCAGATTCTCAGATCGCTCCGCACCACTCTGCACGCAATGCACGCAATGGAAACTGTTCCATTGTCGTGTATTAGTTTCAGGACACCCGCGGTGAGATGCGGCTATGTAGCCACATCGCATCGCATGTAATGGAAACAGGCCCTGACAATGAAAAAGGGCCCTAATACTTGCCATGGAAAATCATTGGAAGTCTCTGGTATCTCTTGTACTGATAGTCAACCATAGCTAAGCTGCACATGCTAAAGAAATACCCGCACAGCCACTATTAAGCTTATTATTATTATTATTACTGTTAGTATTATTGATTAATATAGTGCCAGCATCTTCCGTGAAGCGTATACACATATAAGTTGGCAGACACAGTCATACAATCTTTCCCAACCCAGTCTGCAGTCCAAGTAGTCATCTTGTTTGGACTGAAGGGTGACTGTAGGCCTTTAACCCTTTTAGTTCCATCTGCCATCCGCTAGGGATTGGCAGCTGGAAAGTGGAATAATCCCCAATCAGGAAGACAACGTGCGGCGCGCTTAGCCGAAAAATGGGGCTACATTGTGCGGCTGCGCTGAAAAATGGGTGTGGTCAGGTCATGGACCAAAATGTGGGTGTGGTCACGGGTGGAGACAAATTTACATGACCTTACCAATGGTGGGACATTAGATTAGGACAGTGGTGGCGAACCTTTTGGAGGCCGAGTGCCCAAACTGCAACCCAAAAGTCACTTATCTATCGCAAACTGGCAACAGCAATTTAAACTAAATACAAACATTTTAACTCATACGTGAACATTATGGAAAATCCAAGTTGAAAATAAACTGTGAAGATAAACAATTTCATCCATCCTACTCCTAAAAAATGTATTGTTTTAGAAACCCCCTCCCCCCAGTTTTAATTTTCTGTTTTAAAAAGCTAGAAAAGTAGGTTTAAGGCTATTGTCTCATATGATTATGATTCAGCTTTTCCCACAGTCTCACAGTTAGCAATCATGAGGCCCCCAACAAGACAAATTCAGCAATCATGAGGCCCCCAACAAGACAAATTCAGAAATCTTGAGGCACCCAACAAGACAAATTCAGCAATCATGAGGCCCCCAACAAGACAAATTCAGCAATCATAAGGCCCCCAACAAGACAAATTCAGCAATCATGAGGCCACCAACAAGACAAATTCAGCAATCATGAGGCCACCAACAAGACAAATTCAGCAGTCATAAGGCACATAAATAGACAGAATTTCACTTAAATGGGCAGAATGCCCCCTTAATATGGTAGACACCTCTCACCTGGCTTCTGAATTCTCCTCTACTGGCTGCTGTGCCTGGCTGGCAATACTGTGTGGACTGAAAGGCCTGGCAGTGATGCTGTGGCCTGGCTGGCGGTGATGCTGTGGCCTGACTGGCGGTGATGCTGTGGCTGGGCTGGCTGGCGGTGATGCTGTGGCTGGGCTGGCTGGCGGTGATGCTGTGGCTGGCCTGGCTGGCGGTGATGCTGTGGCTGTGCCTGGCTGGTTGAAGTAAATGCTGGCCTGACTGGGGGTGATGCTGTGGCCTTTTTTGCCAGCGATTCTGGGCTAGTTGGCTGGTGGTGATGTTGGGCTGGCTGGCCTAGATAGTTTAGGTAGTGAGAGGTGCCCCCTAGTTTAGGTAGCGCCAGGAGCCAGTGTAGGTAGTATAGTAGTCCCCAGTACAGCTAGTATAGTGGCCCCCAGTATAGTGGCCCCCAGTATAGCTAGTATAGTTTCCCCCAGCCTGTATAGCTAGTATAGTTGCCCCCAGTAAGTATAGCTAGTATAGTTGCTCCCAGTAAGTATAGCTAGTATAGTTGCCCCCAGCCAGTATAGCTAGTATGGTTGCCCCCAGCCAGTATAGCTAGTATAGTTGCCCTGCCGCCAGTATAGTTGCCCCCAGTAAGTATAGCTAGTATAGTTGCCCCCAGTAAGTATAGCTAGTATAGTTGCCCCCAGTAAGTATAGATAGTATAGTTGCCCCAGTAAGTATAGCTAGTGTAGTTGCCCCCCGCCAGTATAGCTGCCCCCAGCCAGTATAGTTGCCCCAAGTAAGTATATAGCTAGTATAGTTGCCCCCAGTATAGCTAGTATAGTTGCCCCCAGCCAGTATAGTTGCCCCCAGTAAGTATAGCTAGTATAGTTGCCCCAGTATAGCTAGTATAGTTGCCCCCATTAAGTATAGCTAGTATAGTTGCCCCCAGTATAGCTAGTATAGTTGCCCCCAGGAGGGTGAAAGCAGCGCTAGTAGGAGGGGCAGTGGGGGCAGCGGTGGGGAGGGGGAAACATCCCCCCTCCCTCACCTGGGACCCCTCCTTCTGCCTCTCATCCCCTCCATAGCTAACTGTCGGGAAGTGCGGGGCGGCCAGAGGCGTGCTAAGAATTACTCACCTCATTTCCGCGTTCCAAGCGTGGAGCGCAGCCGCAGCGTCATGTCGTTACAGGTCTCCGCCTTCAATGCCGCCCACTGTGCTTCCTGATTAATGGAAGCACAGTGGGCGGCATTGAAGGCGGAGACCTGTAACGACATGACGCTGCGGCTGCGCTCCACGCTTGGAACGCGGAAATAAGGTGAGTAATTCTTAGCACGCCACCGGCCGCCCCGCACTTCCCGACAGGTAGCTATGGAGGGGGAGAGAGGCAGAAGGAGGGGTCCCAGGTGAGGGAGGGGCGGGATATTTCCCCCCTCCCCACCGCTGCCCCCACTGCCCCTCCTTCTAGCGCTGCTTTCACCCTCCTGCTGTGCTGCTGTGGGGGGTCGTGGTGATACCCCCTGGGTGTCTGACACCTGGTGCGCCCCGCCCCCCTGCGCCCTATGATAGGGACGCTACTGATCTGAGGAGGCAGTGGCATCACAGGCATAGCATTTGGTGTAAACACAGATATCTGTGTTCTGGTTAGGTATGGTCGGAAATGTCGATTTCCTAATCCGGGGGGGGGCAATTCTATGTATTCTGTGATTGGCCAAATACTTCCGAATTGACTCTGCATTCTCTGGTTAGTCGAGTTGCGGTAATATTATGTGGTATTTCCACAGAAAGCCAATTTCAGTTTTCTTATTTTTGACTTCTGATCGGAAATGCGGAGATTTCATTTCCATGGAATCCGACAAACATCTGTGGTTCTGGGATCTGCACGGATTACCTGTGCTATGCTAATATTTGTGATGCCTACTTTCCATAGATTTACAGTCCAGTAACCACATTGTCCACATTTTTATCATTCCCTTTCATTGTTTTGTGTCTTTTTCCTTCCCTGTGATCATGGTAATTATAATCTGTCCCCTCCACAATTCTAACCTGTCCCCTCCACACCTTCCACAAGTGCCCCGGCTGGCCATTCCTGTTACACCACTGATTACAATTTACATTTTAATGGTGTGTTTCCCATGATTTGTGTGACACCATGACAACCTAAATGGGCTTCCCTGTATAAATCATGCATGGCTATTGCAAAAAAAATTGCAAAAAAAACCTCATTTATTCTGATCTAATAGCCAGTGGCTTATTACAATCCCTCAGAGGCCACAGGAAGATCCAGTGGGAGGCAGGAGTAAGTTTAAAGAATTGTATTCCATCAGGTCCAATGGCAAAATGACATCGGGAACATCATCTTACTAACATACAGTAGATTTCTCAAGCTCTATGTTCCTTTTACAGCCCAATTTCTGTAATATGTATTTAGTAAGATGTTTTATGATTTATAGGGATGGTCGGAAATGCCCTTTTCCAATTCCTCAGAAATTCCGGAAATGCCAATTTCCATTTTTCCAATTTACAACTTCCTGATTTCAGATTTCTAATTTTCCGTTTTTCCAAGAGTATTTTATTCGTCATTTTTTTTTCGCATCAGAGAATGCAAAAAATAAAAAACGAAGTTGGAAATTAAGGAAAACAGAAAATCGGAAAGCAATTGATACAAAATTACTGCAGTGATCCGATTTTTGCTGAAAATTCTGCATTCTCTGATTGGTCCAATGCTTCCGAGTTCTTTGATTGGGATAAAATTACCAAGTTGCGGTAAGTCAAATTTTCACGGAATTCTGATATCCAATTTCCATTTTCCGATTTCCAATTCCCGAATTCTGATCAGAAATGCAAATTTTCAATCGGAAATGTGAACATTTCAGTTCCGCAGAATCCTAATGAGCATCCCTAATAATTTAGCATAACTGACATTTGTAAAGAAAAAAAGGGAAAAGCATTGCAGTATTTTCTATATATATATATATAAAAGGAGAACATCTGCTACATATATACTCATGTCCTAAGAAACCGCCAGCTGTCTGCTGACCTCCTAACTCACACTACAAAAGCTTTTCTAAGCGCTTTGTGATTTTAAAAGCTCTTGTTAATGTCATCCTCATGGGCATCCGCACATATGGCAAAATCGGGCATCTGCCCGACCCTGGCCGCCCGCTGTCCCCCCCTGCCCATGCAGCCAGCAGGAGGGGAGCAGCGCAGAGAAGAGAGAGAGCTATGGGCACAGTGGTGAAGGGCGGACGTCTCCCCCCCCTCCCCCCCCACTTCCCTCACCTTAGAGGGCTCTCTCTCCCTCGCTCTCCCCTCCGGAACGAAGTGTGCAGCAGCTGGGCAGCGGGTGGAACTTACCTCGTCTCGCTCCTGCGCCGGAAGTTCTGGTGCCGCACTCTGGTCTGGACCAGACCAGAGTAGCGGCTAATCTATCTGGCGCCTGCGACGAGGTAAGTTCCACCCGCTGCCCAGCCGCTCCACACTTCGTTCCGGAGGGGAGAGCGAGGGAGAGAGAGCCCCCTAAGGTGAGGGAAGGGGGGGGGAGACGTCCGCCCTTCCCCACTGTGCCCATAGCTCTCTCTCTTCTCTGCGCTGCTCCCCTCCTGCTGGGGCACACCTGACTACATATACTGGGGACATATACCCCTGCCTACATATACTGGGGACATATACCCCTGCCTACATATACTGGGGACATATACCCCTGCCTACATATACTGGGCACGTATACCCCTGCCTACATATACTGGGCACATATACCCCTGGCTACATATACTGGGACATATACCCCTGCCTACATATACTGGGCACATATACCCCTGACTACATATACTGGGCACATATACCCCTGGCTACATATACTGGGACATATACACCTGCCTACATATACTGGGCACATATACCCCTGGCTACATATACTGGGCACATATACCCCTGGCTACATATACTGGGCACATATACCCCTGGCTACATATACTGGGCACATACACCGCTGGCTACATGTACTGGGCACATATACCCCTGCCTATATATACTGGGCACATATACCCCTGGCTACATATACTGGGCACATATACCCCTGCCTACATATACTGGGCACATATACCCCTGGCTATATATACTGGGACATATATACGCCTGCCTACATATACTGGGACATATACACCTGCCTACATATACTAGGGCATATACACCTGCATACTGGGACATATACACCTGCCTACATATACTGGGGACATATACACCTGCCTACATATACTGGGGACATATACACCTGCCTACATATACTGGGACATATACACCTGCCTAAATATACTGGGACGTATACACCTGCCTACATATACTGGGATGTATACACCTGCCTACATATACTGGGACGTATACCCCTGGCTACATATACTGGGACATATACCCCTGGCTACATATACTGGGACATATACCCCTGGCTACATATACTGGGACATATACCCCTGGCTATATATACTGGGGACATATACCCCCTGGCTACAAATACTGGGGACATATACCCCCTGGCTACATATACTGGGGACATATACCCCTGGCTATATATACTGGGACATATACACCTGCCTACATATACCCCTGGCTATATATACTGGGACATATACACCTGCCTACATATATTGGGACATATACACCTGCCTACATATACTGGGCACATATACCCCTGACTATATATACTGGGCACATATACCCCTGCCTACATATACTGGGCACATATACCTCTGTCTACATATTCTGGGCACATATACCCTTGACTACATATACTGGGCACATATACCCTTGACTACATATACTGGGCACATATACCCTTGACTACATATACTGGGCACATATACCCCTGGCTGCATATACTGGGGACATATACCCCTGGCTACATATACTGGGGACATATACCCCTGGCTACATATACTAGGGACATATACCCCTGACTACATATACTGGGCACATATACCCCTGGCTACCTGTTCTGGGGACATCTCTACCCCTGGCTACCAGTTCTGGGGACATCTATACCGCTGGCCACCTATTCTGTGGACACCTATAGACCCGAGGCTACCTATTTTTGGGGAACCACTGCTGTCAGATTGTGTATTTGGGGAACCGCTGCCAAGTGAGAGGTGTCTACCATATTAAGGGGGCATTCTGCCTATTTATGTGAAATGCTGTCTATTTATGTGCCTCATGACTGCTGAATTGGTCTTGTTGGGGGCCTCATGGTTACTGACTTTGTCTTGTTGGGGGCCTCATGATTTGTTGGGGGCCTCAAGATTGCTGAATTTGTCTTGTTGTGGGCCTCATGATTGCTGAATTTGTCTTGTTGGGGGCCTCATGATTACTGAGTTGGTCATGTTGGGGGCCTCATGATTGCTGAATTTGTCTTGATGGGGGGGCCTCATGATTGCTGAATTTGTCTTGTTGGGGGTCACATGATTGCTAACTGCGAGACTATGGAAAAAGCTGAATCATCATCATATGAGACAATAGCATTAAACCTACTTTTTCCGCTTTTTAAAACAGAAAATGAAACTGGGAGGTTCTAAAAAAATGAATACATTTTTCAGGAGTAGGATGGATGAAATTGTTTATCTTCACAGTTTATTTTCAACTTGGATTTTCCATAATGTTCATGTATGAGTTCAAACGTTTGTATTTAGTTTAAATTGCTGTTGGCACTTTGTGATAGTAAAGTGACTTTGCAGTTTGGACACTCCACCTCCAAAAGGTTCGCCACCACTGTCCTACTCTAATGTCTCACCATTGCTTAGTTCATGTAAACTTGTCTCCACCCACGACCACACCCACATTCTGGTTCATGACCACACCCATTTTTCAGCGCGGCGCGCTAAACGCGCCGCATGACATAGCCCCATCCACTCAACACCACCCCAAATTTTCGGTGCGCCGCTTTTTCCTTCCCCCTTTTTGCCCCCCCCCCCCCCCCCCCTGGAAAATTTTCTGCGGACGCTCATGGTTATACTATGTGTGTGTTTTCACTGGAGCGATGTGATTTTGTAAAAATCCCCTTAGCATTGCATTAGCAAGAGCTTTTAAAATCTCTAGCGTTTAAAGAGAATCTGTATTGTTAAAATCGCACAAAAGTAAACATACCAGTGCGTTAGGGGACATCTCCTATTACCCTCTGTCACAATTTCACTGCTCCCCGCCGCATTAAAAGTAGTCAAAAACTGTTTTAAAAAGTTTGTTTATAAACAAACAAAATGGCCACCAAAACAGGAAGTAGGTTGATGTACAGCATGTCCACACATAGAAAATACATCCATACACAAGCAGGCTGTATACAGCCTTACTTCTGAATCTCAAGAGATCACTTGTGTGTGTTTACCTTCTGTCCCCAGCTTCTCTCATGCACTGAACATTACAGGCTTACTGCAGACAGCTCTGCCTATGTCGTTAATTCCTTAGTATGTGACAGACCAGCTCCTTTCACAGCCTCCAGAGGAGGATTTTTATCCAGCTCTCTTCTATCACTGATAAGATAGCAGAGAAGCTGCTGGCTTATGTAAATAAAACACACACTGGAGTGTGCATAGAGGAACAGTTCAACACTGAAGAACTTGGCAGCCTTCCAGACACAGGCCGACAAGTCTGACAGGGGAAAGATACATTGATTTATTACAGAGATGGTTATAGTAGAAAGAGCTGCAGCAAGCCAGATCACATTAGAATAGGTTTAGGAACTTGTAGGATGGTAGAAAAATCGTTGTAATTTTTGTTACAGAGTCACTTTAAAAAGCTCTTGTAGTGTGCACCAGCCCTTAGTCAGAGAAGCCATGTATCTCCCCTAAAGACTGACAGCAGTGGCAGTCTCCTTGCAGCCCGGGAGGCATGGATGCAGTAGATAGGGCAAAACCTCCCATTCCTTCATGACAAAGGGGAGGATTTCAGAACAACCAGGCATGATCAGGCAGCAGTAAGTTGCTGAGGGGAAGAGTTCTGCTGCATGCATAAATAAAACTGTACTTAAACTGAACCAGTTTTTAAATGTGTTCCTGTCTAAGCAGTTTTCCATTTGATACCTGTATTATAAGAGCTATCATGTATTGCTCATACGATGAGATGCATTATATTGACTCTTTGAAGGCCTTGTGTGTAAATCGGATTATTTTCATCACTTCCACCACAACAAAGTATTCCTACGCCATTTAGAATATGCAAATGCTCACGCTTTCATTATTGCAAGTCATCATATTCTTCCCCAGGGTTGTCATCTTTAATACCCCCAGCATTTCTCGCCCAGAGGGAAAATTCTGCCTGGATCAGCTAGAAATCTGCGTACCTGCCTAAACTGTCCCACGGAAAAATGGAAATATTCATATTACAAATATATCTTAAAATTACAGGCAGCTTGCTTGCTGTGCATAATGTAATTCTGAAGTCATATTTCCTATATTGTTATGATATTATTGAAAAGTAATCACACTACGCTAATGCAAGGAGACTGACAGCTCTAAAAGTATACAAATTGTTCTTTTGTGGCAATCTGTAACGGAAGCATGAATATTAATCAATGCATTGTTTTTGCATTCTCATTCAGCTACCTGCTGTTACAACCCTTCTCTGGGGGAACATGCAGTTCTCTAGTTCTATTTTTTACATTTTCTTAAATAAAGGGGCTCTTAGATGCAATTTGCCAAACACATATTGTGACAGTTTGCAGTTTGCTGCTGAACAGGGTTATAACTATGACTCATAGAGCGCACCAGGCAAAACTTTGATGCAGCGGCGTAACTAGATTGTGCCCATAGGCAAACGCAGGGGGATTACAGCTGCCCAGAATCCCCCCTCAGACCAGGGCCGGTGCAGTGTCTGGTGACAGACACAAGTTGAGACACCAGAATTTCTGCAGGCATCCTGAAGCTCACAGCACTGCCTCCTTTCTTTCCCAGCTACAGTTGACTTTGGATGGAGCAGCAATGTGTACATAGCATGGAGCAGCTCTGGGGAACTTTACAGAGCTCAAAGCCAGGTATGAGCATAGCCCTGTGCCCCTGCTGGGTGAATGCTTCACTTTCCCTTCATTAGCAATGTCGGCTGTCCTCATTATTATCTGTATCCACTGCTCCTGATCAATCCCATTGTCGGTCGGTCAGTTGGATGGGAAATTGCATTATGTGTACCCAGCATAATGTCCTACCATATTATTAGTGGCTGGATAGTGTAATGGTTAAGGGCTCTGCCTCTGACATGGGAGACCAGGGTTCGAACCTCGGCTCTGCCTGTTCAGTAAGCCAGCACCTATTCAGCAGGAGACCTTAGGCAAGTCTCCCTAACACTGCTACTGCCTATAGAGCGCGTCCTAGTGGCTGCAGCTCTGGCGCTTTGAGTCCGCCAGGCGAAAAGCGCTATATAAGTGTTTGTCTTTTTTTTTGTCTTTATTATACTGTATTGTGCGTGGCTGAGGGAGACCTTTCCGGAATCCCCCTCTTGAAAATCCTGGCTGGGTTTGCCCCTGGTGTCAGACCTCCTGCAGAGATCTGTTAGCCGGAATCCACCCCCACACCTTCCCTGGTCACAATATGTAACCATTGCAGTGGGGGCCTGCTCCTGTATGTAATGAGTACATTGTCTGCTTCTAGCGGCTAGACAGGTGCACATTAAGCCTCTTCAGTGTACAAGTGCCGTACAGCCAATTATCATGCGGCTTCCGCATGTCATGTGACAGGGACGGGAGTCACATGGTAATCGTCTGTACAGCGTTTTACACCAAAGTGCAGTGAAGAGAAACTGTCCTGCGACCAGAAGTAAGCATTGAAAAATCTGCTGCTGCTGCTCTGCATTGCATACAGTAGGGCCCCATCCACGACAGTGGGGGTCGCAGTGGTTATTGTTACACCCCTGCTTTGATGGAGTCTTCTACTCCCTATGTATAACCCCACAGTTTAGTTGTGTACCCCCCAGCAGTGCCACTTACATTCTCCCCAGTATCGTATTGCCGTTTTCCCCTGCAGTGCCATCCTTGCATTATCATAACCATCTCCACCACACACTGTAAAGACATATCTCCTCAGGAGTGCCATCCTTTATATGCTCCCCCCATGTGACCCCCTGCCCAGTTTCACCCACTTGCAGAGTGCACAGAGATGTACTGGCAACATTTTGATATTTTCCTGTCATGGTGCACAAGGGTCCATTCCTTCTGTATGCCTTGCTCTCCCTCTCCTCCTGTCCACATGGACACATCCCAGTGACACTGCTGTGGTCTCACAGCAGTACTGCTAGCAATAGGATGAGATTGTGTGGTTCTGTGGAAAGTTAGAAAAGAGACTGTTGTAAGCCTGATGGGAAAAGAGGACCACTGCACATGACATGACAAGAAAATATAAAAGTGGTGATTAGTGATGATCATAATCAGCTAATTACGGGTACGTGAAATTTTACGTACAATTTTGCAATTACATATGTAATTACGATTTGTAAATTCAGTTGATTTCATGTAATAATTCGTAATATTGTGTAATTTTCACCTAATTTTGTGCCAACTTCAGAGGTAAATAGCAAAGCCCTCATACATGCTATTGTCACCAAATTGCTACATATTTTTAAGTATAATAGTGGGTAGTGAGTAAAAGTAAAAAAAAAAAAAAAAAAAAAAAGACCTTGTAGTTTTTGAGACAATAGATTTTAAAAATGCAAAGGAAAACTCAGAAAAATTAAAGTGTAGAAATAATTTTTCCTTTGCATTTTTATTTTGGTGGAAATGGCATATATTTTTGTTCTAAAACCGCTAAAGACGGCACAACATTACACAAAAATTACAAAAATATGAATGATTGCAATGACAAACAAACTAAATGAATTAGGAGTCTTCACAAAATTTTGCATTACAATTTTGTACAGTTATTTTGAATTTTGATGCCAAATTACGTCTATGCAAAACTTGTGCTCAACAGTAGTGGTGACAGTGCTTTGCTATGCTCTCTGTAATGATGGCACCCACCACGCATATTGGGACAATATATCAGGAACTCTCATCCTTAACAGGCATACCTAAGGGCTTGCTAAGGGCTTATGGTTTGTGTTATGCATTGAAGAGAACTAAGATCAAAGTTATGGAAAGTTCAAGGAATGAGGTTAGGAATAACACACTTTTTTGATCATTAGGGTTAAGATAGTGAACATAGGCCACACAGTTTTGGTGTCATAGTGAACATTGGAATCCTGATATTTTGCATGCAGCAGATCCGGCTTTGGTTTTACTGTTACATACAGCTACTGTTTCATTTCTGTAACTAGATTAATTCTAATCCCTGAGCCAAACTGAGAGTGAAGTGGTCCTTTGAATGTGTGTATTGCTTGTTGAAAATTTGGAATACTGTAGGAATGAGAACATCTGTTGTATAAGCTCAGAATTCAGAAATAATACCGAAAGGTTTAGCAGAAATGCATGTAAAACTATTTTTAAATCTTGGCAGCATTTCAGGCAGGGATTAAGTCAAATACATCTTATTGGGTGGATACAGCAGCAAATGCACAAAGTGATAAGGCTTGAAATAATATACAGGGTAAGTGTGGAACATGCCTGGTGGGAGCAGTAGCTTGGCATTTTGTGTCTAGGCATACATCTGGTATAAAGTTCACACATGTATGGCTTATATCTCGTATATAGTGTGCATGCTAATGAGCACCACCATAGCATAAAATTAGCTATCCTAAACGTTATCAATTTCCTAGATACCATGACTTACATACAGAACAGGGGAGTTCTCTGAATGACTTCAGAGCTTGGCTGTAAACAATAGATGTTTTGTGCATTTTGGGTAGATATCCCCTGATTTAAACAGGACGCCTGTTTGCAGTGGCGGCTCCAGCTTCAGATTTTTGGGGGGGCTCAAAGGGGGCACAAGGGTTAGCAGGTGGGGCTCACGGGGGGCACTGTTGTGCCGCAGCAAAGAAATAAGCGTAGTCATGACATCATGTGGGCGGGGCTAACTGTAACGTAGTTGTACCAGCTAATTTAGTTACATTAAAAAAAATGAGGTAAATGCACATAATGACAGACAGCGTTTCCCCAGTTAATGCACATAATGACAGAGAGCGTTTCCCCAGTAAATGCATGTAATGAGAGACTGCCCCTCACCAGAAAATGCACGTAAGAGACAGCTTTTCACCAGTAAATGCACATAATGACAGACAGCCTTTCACCAGTCAATGCACATAATGACAGACAGAGTTTCCCCCAGTAAATGCATGTAATGACAGACAGCCTTTCACCAGTAAATGCCAATAAGAGAAAGCTTTTCACCAGTAAATGCACATAATGACAGACATCGTTCCCCCAGTAAATGCATGTAATGAGAGACAGCGTTTCACCAGTTAATGCACATAATGACAGACAGCCAGTGTCCCCAGTATAGGTAGCCAGATGTATAGATGTCCCCAGTCAGGCTGGTGGTGGTGGGCTGGGGGCCCAAGGGAAGCTCAGGCCTGGCTGGTGGTGGGCTGGAGACCTCAGGCTCAGGCCTGGCTGGTGGTGGAGGGCTGGGGGTCCCAGGGCAGTTCAGGCCTTTTTGGTGGTGGGCTGGGGTCCCAGGGCAATTCAGGCCTGGCTGGTGGTGGTGGGCTGGGGGCCCAAGGGCAGCTCAGGCCTGGCTAGTGGTGGGCTGGAGACCTCAGGCTGGTGGTGGTGGGCTGGGCGTCCCAGGGCAGTTCAGGCCTGGCTGGTGGTGGGCTGGGGCCCCAGGGCAGCTCAAGCCTGGCTGGTGGTGGTGGGCTGGGGGCCCAAGGGCAGCTCAGGTCTGGCTGGTGATGGTGGGCTGAAGGCCTTAGGCGGCTCAGGTCTGGATAGTGGTGTGGTGGGCTGGGGGCCCCAGGGCAGCTCAGGCCTGGCTGGTGGTGGTGGGCTGGGGGCACAGGGCAGCTCAGGCCTGGCTGGTGGTGGTGGTGGGCTGGGGGCCCCAGGGCAGCTCAGGCCTGGCTGGTGGTGGTGGGCTGGGGGCACAGGGCAGCTCAGGCCTGGCTGGCGGTGGTGGGCTGGGGGCCCCAGGGCAGATCAGACCTGGTTGGTGGTGGTAAGTTGGGGGCCCCAGGGCAGCTCAGGCCTGGCTGGAGGTGGTGGGCTGAAGGCCTTAGGTGGCCCAGGTCTGGCCAGTGGTGTGGTGGGCTGGGAACCTCAGGGCAGCTCAGACCTGGCTAGTGCCAGGCTACCAGCATCAAATGCAAAAAAACAAAACAAAACAAAAAAATCACTTAAGTTGGCTTGGCTGCCCAGTGCCATCCACCTTGAGTCCTCCAGGTTCCTCCTGCGGCAGTCCTCGGATGTATGTGTGCGCTGGCTGGCAGTCACTCTCTGGTCTGGTGGTGTCCAGCTGCACAGTCCCCACACTGTGAGCACTGCAGTGCTGTGCTGGCTGGCCTGGCTGCTTAACGGCCGTCTGAGCTGCAAGCGGCAGCCTCTCTGAAGATTGGTGGGCCAGGCGAGGCGAGGTGAGGCAAGCGTGCTGCACACTGCGTGCGGTGCGTGTCACGTGACGGACATCGTCACATGACACAAATTTATGGCAGGAACGTTCCTTGCAGGCCGCTCTGTGCCTGTGTGGCTGCGCTTCTGGTGGGGCGGGGTTAAGTCACTCCGATTTGAGTGACAGCCAGGCCAGCCCTCCTCCAGTCCTCCTCCTTCCTTGAACTTGCGGCGGCGGTGGCGGCTGTGGCCCGCAGGGGGGCTTTAGTGGGGGCTGATTGGTTGACAGCTGGGGCTGAAGCCTGGGTAAGCCCCAGTGTAGCGCCGCCACTGCCTGTTTGTTTGTGGCATAAATAGATTGTTATAGACCTGTTCTGTATGTAAAGGCCTGTACACACGCGAGAGGAAACTTAGCTGAGGTCGCGGATAATGACCACCTCTGCCGAGAATCAAGCGTTTGTACAGTAGTCCTCAATGCCCCACAACTCCTCGGCCAGCAATTGACCTGGCAGACCACTTCGGCCAAGTGACGGGAGATAACATTGTTCTCCCCCACTTACCATGCCCCCCTATCCCCCCTCCCCCACCCCAGCCCGTGCAACATTATGCACTGCTCCACCCCTCTGCATAAAGCTTTCTAAGCAAGCAACGTGTCTGCACAGCCTTGAAGCTGCAATATCGCCCGAGGGATCAGCTCCCAATCCCCACCGGGCCACATTAATAGAGCATATATATAAGGGCCTTAAGAGAAGTTATATTGTTCAGTCGTTAATCAGTCGAGTCCAACTCTTTGTGACCCCGTGGACCACAGCATACCAGGCCTCTCGAAAAGGTATGAGATCTAGTTACATACAGTATTTTGTGCTCAAGACAAATTCAAATACCAATTTCACAGCAATACCATACCCAATACCAATATAATTTACCAGACAAGTTCTCTTGGGCATAGTCTAATGTTGTGTATAGGGCAATTTGCAATTGCATAGTATACCCACTCAGAGGAAGAGGAAGAATGAACCATTACACTCTATGGTAAAAAAAAGAAAAAAATCTAAGGGGCAATCCAGTGGAGCTGCAATTCTGTGAACCAGACCATGAAACTACTTGTGCTTAAAACATAATTTCAAATTCTGAATGATCAAAACAAATTCTGAATGCAAATTCATGAAATTAAATATCCTGCAGTATAATACTTAAAGAGAAACCATAACCAAGAATTGAACTTCATCCCAATTAGTAGCTGATACCCCCTTTCACATGAGAAATCTTTTCCTTTTCACAAACAGATCATCAGGGGTTCTGTATGGCTGATATTGTATTGAAACACCCCCCACAGTGTGATGTCAGGACCATGGTTCTGACATCACCCTGTGGGAGCCTTGGTGCATTGTGTGAAATAACAGCTGTTTACAGCTGTTTCCAACTGCCAAAAAAGCAAGCAGCATCTCCTTCCACTGACATCACCTGCCAGGAGTAAAAACGTCACCCTGTGATAAATGTCAGAATGTAAATCAGGGAGAGGAAAGATTTTACAATGGGCAAACACTGACTAAATCATTTATACATAATTAGTGTAAAAATTAAGCACTTTTTATTACATTATTACATTTCTGGTTGAACTCGATGGACGTATGTCTTTTTTCAACACAAATAACTATGTAACTATTATTTTCACTGGAGTTCCTCTTTAAGCTTGCAACTGAAAATATACCAAAAGATAGGGAACAGTTAATGTTTTGAAACTTTTTTTCAGTTTAGACATTGAGGCCGGTTGCACACCACATAAACCAGCCTTCATATGACCCTGCTGCGACAGGGTCATATGCATAATGCCCCCTCTGAGCGAGTGACATACTCCCTGCTGGGCAGGATGTACTTCACTGGGATTCCTGTCAGTCCACACATACGCACCGCATCGCACCCCACTCCCGTTGCGCACAATTACTGTATTGCCCATTGATTTGCATTGGTGCATAATCCCTATGGGAGGCAAAAATCGTGCAATAACGCGCTGCAGACTTTTCATTGAAATTGCAGCAATTTTGACACTCCTGATGCACCATGTCACATCGCGTGAACTGTGCAAGTCTCCATAAACTTGCATGGCCCTTGTGGTGGGGAAGCAGTGTGAAAGAGTAATTCATCATGTAAGTGTGCAGGGGGCCTAAAAGGTATCACTTTTACAATATCTTGTGAAAGAGCACCCCATTGGCATTTTTCATGTTTCGATGCCTTACAACCTGAAATTAAAATTGATTATTTGAAAGTTTGCACCATTTCATTGACAGAACATGCCTAAAACACTGAAGATGTATTATTATTGTGAAGCAAACAACAAACAGAACAAATTCATTAACAACTCCAGCATGCACGACTATTCACTCCACCCACCCCACCCCCGTGCTTTGTTGAGTCATCTTTTGTGGCAATTTCAGCTTCAAGTCACTTTGGATAAGTCTCTATGAGCTTGCCAGTCACCAAACTTTCAGCTATAACACTGGTCCCCCTGCGGACCACTGGAAGGTTTTTGGCAGGTAATAATAGGACTAGAGATGGCCCGAACCTCTGGGTTCGCGAACTTCCGCCAAAAGTATGGTTGGCAAAATCTTCCGCAAACCGCAATAGACTTCAATGGGGAGGCGAACTTTGAAAAATAGAAACACTTATGCTGACCACAAAAGTGATGGAAAAGATGTTTCAAGGGATCTAACACCTGGAGGGGGGCATGGCAGAGGGGGATCCATGCCAAAAGTCCCAGGGAGAAATCTGGATTTGACTCAAAGCAGTGTTTTAAGGGCAGAAATCACATTGAATGCTAAATTGCAGGTCTAAAGTGCTTTAAAACATCTTACATGTGTATACATCAATCAGGGAGTGTAATTAGAGTACTGCTTCACACTGATACACCAAACTCACTGTGTAACGCACCGCAAACAGCTGTTTGCATAGTGACGGCCGTGCTGGACTGGTGCGCACCATGGCGAGATTGCTCTTCCTCACTCAGTAATGTCAGGTAATGTCAGACTGCCTTCTCAACTTTCAATGGTTCTACCATTGTTAAAGCTTACATTTATTTTTTTAAATACTTGTTCTGTTTGCTGTTCAGTACCTGCAACGAGAATCTTTTATGGAGGGAAAGTCTGCCATTGCGAGTGACCACTGGTAATGGTCGGGGAATCCTGGTTCGATTCCGGTCTGGAGTAGGAGCCTAAGAAATGGCTACTACCACCACCACACATCCAAGGAAGGCAGCAGGCACGCTGTGGGCAAAAGAGCAGGAACGGCTACCACACATCCAAGGAAGGCAGTAGTGACCAAAAGGAGGACTTTCGAGGCCCTGCTGTAGATGACACTAATAGACTGTACTACCTGTAATGAGAATCTGTTATGTAGGGCAAGTCTGCCATCCATTTAAGTGAAAGGTATGCACTGTGAACAACAGGTAGGTAGGTATGTGCAGTGGTAGGTATTACAATGTGCACCTGTCACACACAGACAGGTAGCGGACAGGCACAGTGACACTGCGTGCGCTCAACTCACTTAGGTAGGTGGGTGCACTGTGAACAACAGGTAGGTAGGTAGGTAGGTATATGCAGTAATGGGTATTACAATGTGCACCTGTCACACACAGACAGGTAGCGGACAGGCACAGTGACACTGTGTGCGCTTATCTCACGTAGGTAGGTGGTGCACTGTGAACAACAGGTAGGTAGGTATATGCAGTAATGGGTATTACAATGTGCACCTATCACAAACAGGTAGCGGACAGGCACAGTGACACTGTGTGCGCTCATGTAGGTGGGTGGGTGCACAGTGAACAACAGGTAGGTATATGCAGTGATGGGTAATGTGCACCTGTCACATACACACAGGTAGTCACTGAATGTGCTGGGCCTGGCAGTGGCACACACAGTATGAATTATCAAGGCTGTCTATGCAACACTAGTGTCAGTGGGACACACAGAAAAAAAATAGATCACAAGAACAAGATTAGCTCTCAAAAGAGCTGTTGTGGGGTGCTATTTTAGCAATAAGAATCAGCAAGGCGCAAGCTAAGAAGCCTACAAGAGCCTAACTAATCTTTCCCTATGAGAGAGTCTGCAGCAGCTGTCCCTTCTCTATTTACTGCAGGCACACGAGTGAGTAAAATGGCTGGCGATGCCTGCTTTTAATAAAGGGGGAGTGGCTCCAGGAGGGAGTGTAGTCTGATTGGCTACAATGTCAGCGCTGTGTAATATGTTGGCGCTTTATAAATACAAATAAAATAATAAATAATGTGCCTGCTGACTGTGATGTAGAGGGTCAAAGTTGACCCTAATGGTGCACTACGGTGGCGAATCGAACTTCTGGTAAAGTTTGCGGTTCTCTGCGATCGCGAACCCCCGGAAGTTCGTCTGGAGCCTTTTGCCGGCAAACCGGTCGGGCCATCTCTAAATAGGACATTATAAAAAATGACAGTGCAAGTTTCCTGGATCGCCTATCTTCCTCATTGTTCTCAAAACTATAGTTACTCAGCCAAAATGTTCCTGAACAAAGCATAAAGTACAAACCATGGGGTCTTCAGAATAAAAAAAAAGGCAGTTCATTTTTTAATAGTAATATATAAGTTGATAATATACATATGTACACTCTCGATTTTCATTTAAGATAATTTAGGATATGTTCACAGAGGGGAGTTGCCTTGTGTTCCCTGTAAAAACAGGGAATGGTGGGGGAAAATCACATTGCACATAATGCATTAATTGTGATGCGTAAAGTGAAGCATACAGTACATAGAAAGTATGCTTCATTGCCACTGAGAACACTCACGTTATGCAGTAGCACACTGCATGCATCGTGTTATGCCCAAAGGAACTGACTTATGAATGTGTGGATGGGAAGGTACCATTACAAAATAACTGTACCACTTTAGCCATGTGATTATAATGTCAGACACAACACACCACTGTAAACATAGCCTTAATGGGTCTGTTTCAACCCACTGTCAGTTAGCTAAAGCTTGAACTGTTGTAGCTTAATGGTTCTGGGAGCTCAGAGGTGAAGATTATAGCCCAATTTATGCTCCTTTCCTTGCTTCTACATACAGTGTTATGTACTAGTGGATATGCCATAAATCAACAATTCAGATATTGGGGTACAGCAGCAGGTATAAAAAGCTGCCTGTAGACTTCACAATGTTCCTTGGGTCATTTATTCACTTTGATCAAATCCGCCGAGGAACGGGGCCCCAACACGGCGGTCCGAACGTAATGTCGCAAACACTGGTGCACATGGCAGGGGCCCCAAACTCCACCACCGCCCAGGACCCCCAAATCCCCATGAAACACCTGCTAGATTTGGTAGTGCAGACACGGGTGTATATTATTGCACTTGATTGGCTGACGGGCTGTTTGTGGACCATATAAAATGGCAGATTGCTGGCTGGGAGTGAGCATTTGCTTCTTGTGTGTGTTGCGAACATAATGTCGGTCAACTTCTGACTGAAATCCATTGGGGGGTTAGCGGTATGTATGTGGCGGGCCTCCCTGGCTTCCCTCCTTCCTCAGCTACCCAGGGCCCTTGCAGCATGCAGGAAGTTTGCAATCTTGCAAAATCGGATTGCCATCGGATCACAGTAGTATAAAAAGGTTTACATGATTTTTATTACTACAAAAATGCTTTTTGCAATTTGCAAGCAATCAGAAACTGATTGCAAAACGCAGTGAATCTCATATAGTATAAAAGAGCCCTTATGGTAGGTATACACGATACAATTTTATGGCAGATTTACCTGCCAGATCGACTATTTCCAGCATGTCCGATCTGATTTCGATCAATTATCTGATCAAACATTAAAAAAATGGAAAAATCTATCAGAAATCAAATCGGACCTTTTAGAAATAGTTGATCTGGCAAGTAAATCTGCCAGAAAATTGTATTGTGTGTACCTAGCATAGGATCTGGTTTCAGCAGAGATTTTATCAAATGTCCCCACTGCAGTTGTAAGCTTTATACTGCTCACTGCAAAAACAAATCTATATACCCTCTATAATTAAATTATCTACCTGCACAATGGATTCCTAGGTTCTACCTCTAGTGCAAAGGTCTCTTTCTGACTCTCTCTTCTATAGGACTGTCTGCTAAATCAATACTTTTTCACAATCACACCATTATTTAGCAGCAAGTTAGTAATGATGACAAAATAGTGTTAACCACCATGAAAGTGGAAAATACGCTAGGCAACAATAGAGAACATTAGTGTTTGTTTTTAACACCCCCGTCACGAATTTGCCAAGGATAAGCAAAGTAAGAAGTAGCCATATGCACCGCAATGCAATGCCGGTGGCCATAAAACAAAATTTATATATTTAATGGGCTCATTTTGCGATTTGTTAACCCCTTAGGTAAATGAAGCTGCAGGTCTCCACGGTACGATACAGAGGTCAGAGATCTAATCACCACTAAATCTGATCTCCCTTATCTGTGATCAGGGCCGGGCCGAGGCAGAGGATAGAGAGGCTCCAGCCTCAGGGCGCAGTGTAGGAGGGGGCGCACAATTCATTCAGCTGTCATTCCCAAATGTGTTTGAAGTAGAAAGAAATAAGAAAAGGGGATACATAGCAGTGACTGCAAGCCAGATAACTAGATATTAAGGTGTTGGGGAGGTTGGGGGCCCTGGGGCACCTATTAGTCTAATAGCAATCAGTGTGTGACGGCTGGGGTGGGAGGGATGGAGGGGCGCACTTTGGTGTCTCAGCCTTGGGTGCTGAAGGACCTTGTCCCACCTCTGTCTGTGATCAAATCTCCACTCTTTGCCTCAATATTGTGTATGGGTCTCTCCTCCTCCTGCGTCCAGTGTCTTCTCTCCATGCTGCAGCACTCCTCCCTGTGTCTTCTCTCCTGAGCAGGGCCGGGCCGAGGCATAGGCTGGAGAGGCTCCAGCCTCAGGGCGCAGTGTAGGAGGGGGGGCACAATTCATTCAGTTGTCATTCCTAATTGTGTATGAAGCAGATAGAAATAAGAAAAGGGGATACATAGCCGTGACTGCAAGCCAGATAACTGTGGCCCTGTGGCCCTCTTAGTCTAATAGCAATCAGTGTGTGATGGTTGGGGTGAGAGGGATGGAGGGGCGCACTTTGCTGTCTCAGCCTTGGGTGCTGGAGGACCTTGTCCCTGGTCTGCTCCTGAGGCACCTGTGTCATCATGTGACAAACACTATAGGCCAAACACTAGAGCCCTACCTCTAGTGTTTGGCGCTTAGGCACCCCAGGAGAGAAGACACAGGGAGGAACGCTACAGCATGGAGAAAAGACACAGAGGGAGCTGCGCTAGTGGACAATTGACAGTTTGCTCCCCTGACAACACGCGGTGGAGCAGGTTAAGGTGCCCATTAATAATGGTCGATGCAAGTTTAATGATCGAATTGTATAGAAAATTTGCTGTTTATGAAGGCAATCGATAATGAACGATTCTTTGGTCAATTACTAAATAGGATAAAATTGATCCGAAAGTTAAATTTTATGATCGAATTTAAAGAAAAAATCATTCAGTAAATGTGACCAATCGATAATTACCTTCCGATTATCATAAAAATCGCATTGAAAGATCGCATTTGGTGAAAAGATTGTACCGTTAATGGGCAGCTTTCGATGGGGGGAAACCTAGGGGTCCAGCAAGCAGCAGCACCACAGATTAGAATAGAATAGATTTAATGCTGAAGTCTATTAAAAATCTGTGTACAGTGTGTGGGCAGCTAACAGATCCCTCTCTGATCAGATTCTGTCAGAGAGGGAGCTATCTGATGGGCGATCTGGTGACCATCTATTAGTGTATAGCCACCTTAAGTCTCTCTCTTTCTTATAATGGTGTCCCTGTCATTATAGGTTTCTCTTTTTCTCTAATGCTGGGAACACATGATGCAATTTCCCGAAAAAAATGACAGGAATTGTCCGATTATTTCGGATATGTCCGATCCGTTTCCGATTGAGAAAGGAATCAATTTTCTGAAGTTAACATTGGAAAATCGATTCCTTTATCGATCGGAGCAATTTGGACATTTACACACGGTACAACTTCACGTCCGATCACCCGTTGATCAGACATGACATTGCATCGTGTGTTCCCAGCATAATATTCTAGCTCTTTCTGTTGAATAGTTTCCTCTCTTTCTCTCTTATGCTAGTAATTGTATGTGACCAGGGAAGCACGGTGGCCTGGGTGCAAAGGTATCCTGGGGGCCCCCCTACTCCCCCCAGCAAAGTCAGCCCCTGGGCCTCCATAGATGGCTACTGCATCCCCTATGTGGTTTCCCTCCCCGACTGCACCTTGGAACTCCTACACGATGTGTGGCGGCATTGTAATAACTCCCCTGTCCCAGCACGCTGCTCTGTCTATGCTCCATCTTCAGCCCTGTTGTCTGCCTCTTCTCCATGGGGCTCATGTTATATGTAAATAACCTGCGCTTGGTCAAGGAGAAGAGCATAGCTCCCAAGAGGGACAGTCCCTCTTTGGGAACCCTGTTCCTCTGTCCCTCTTTCCTCATCATGTGTCCCTATTTCAGGACTCATGTACAGATCTATGTAAATATATATATATTTTTCTCCTAAAAAACTGTCTTTAATATACTCTAAATATTTTTTATATCCTTTAAATTGATATATTTCTTATTTTCAATTGTTAATATGAAGGAAAATGAACCGGGATAGAAAAGACCAGTGTGGTTTGAATTATAAAACAACACATTTTTCCTATGAAGTCTTTATGGTATGCGTGACTCGGGGTGTGACGGGGCCTTATTAGGGGTGTGGCAGGGATGTGGCCTAAGTGTCCCTCTTTCTAATGTCAAAATGTTGGGAGGTAAGGAAGAGGCAGCCAGCGGGGATGAAGATGGAGCACGGGCAGAGCAATGCGCTGGGACAGGAGAGTTATTATAATGCAGCCTCACATTGTGCAGGGGTCGCGGGACTCAGGAGCAGTCGAGGGTAGACCAGGGGGGCTGCAGGGATTGGGGGCCCTGGGGCAATTGCCCCCTTTGCCTTAATAGCAGCACCATCCCTGCATGTGTCTCTCTCCCTTGTGTGCGCTTTTTTCTCTTTCAGTTGTATAGGTGTTTTACATCCTTGCCTCCCTTTCTCTAAGTACTGTGTGTAGTATTGGTATTGTTATTCTTTTGTGGTTAAACAGTGATATCTAGTGGTGAGAATGGGGAAGAACAACTCTCTCTATTTAATCCTTTTTAACAAAACACCGTAACCTACATTTTGCCTTCCACATTTTTTTTTCTTCAAAATGCATTAAAATGAAACACTTCAAAGCCAGTACACAGTTATTCAATGTAAGACACAATCATCCATTTCTCCTTTTGTTACTTGCAGCTGAAGTGAATATTACTCAGGGAGACCTTACCATGAACTGTGTTTTGAAAAGAACAGAAGCACCTAGCACATGGTGTGATCTGTGTGAAAATTACATTTTCCGGAAAGATTCTTTGTCAAGCACGCTCTCAAATAAGGTTGGGTGTGTGCCGCTGCTCAGACATGGAGCTGTGTGCCCTCTAAGAAAGAATAGGTACTTGGGAATCGCTGGAATGGAGAGCTTTTGTTAGCATGCAACCTCAGAGACTTTTACCCTCCATCATGGAGCTGACAATATGTGACACGTTTCTTCAGACTGTCACATCAATCACATTTACAAGCCTGGGTCATGTCCTGAGATAATTCTGGCTCTGATAACTTGTTGTACAGAACCCTCTGGAGATTGTTATTAGTACTGCATCACAAGATATAGTTTTAATATTAGTTTCTCTTCCATAACACAGGCAGGAGGAGGTTCTAACGCTGGGACTGATTAATGAAAGGAGAAATAACAGCCAAACAAGCGTCAGTTTACATTCTCTGACTTGTGCTGGTACCTGAAACAGCACAGATGTCACAAAGTCACAGAACAACCATTGCAAAGCAGCAGATACATACATAGCATCTGGATCATTGCCAGAGTCTGCTACTAAATCTCCCCAAACTGCTACATTTCTACAACTTTACAAATGTTTTCTGCTCTATGGTCACCTTCTGTCAGTGCTATAAAGAATAAATAGTCCCGGACAGGGAATACAGAGAACCTGTGTTGATATTGATGTGAAAGGGACAGGTATTTCAAATACTTGTCCAATGTTAGATGAAACCGAATAATCGTGAAAACAGAAAAATAGGCAAAATATTATCTTATTCATTGTGGCTGTATTAAGGAAGACAGGAGCATAACTAGAAATCACTGGGCTCCCTGCTTTCTGCACAGGTAAACTGAGAGCCAATGTTATTCAGTTGGTTAGTGCACACTTGAATGTGTTTTCCCCATGCAGATAAAAACAGACAGCAGTGAAGCACTGCACACCTTTTCTCAATTACATTAGCTTCTGTGATAAAACGTGCATGTTTTCACACATGGGGCTCGATTCACAAAGTGGTGCAAAGTGTTTGCACGCCAGTGAAAAGCCCCTTATCACGCCTAAACTCACTTTAGGCATGATAAGAAGCAACTCGCGCGAATTTTCCGCGCGCAAGGTGTTGCGCGCGCAACCGCGCACGCGCGCGCGCAGCGTCCCGGCTTCGCGCGAAGCTCCCATTAAGCCCTATGGGACGTTGCGCGCGCATGTAACTTCGGAAACTTCGCGCGAGTTAGAGCAAAAATCGGTGATAACTCAGTGGTGCAAAGGTTATCACGCCTAAAGTCTTTTAGGCGTGATAACTGGGTTATCACCGCTTTGTGAATCAAGCCCTTGGTGTGCAGAAAATGCATACAGAAAACTGACAGATGAGTGTGCTCCCAGGCTCAGCTTATTACACTCACTCTGTCCATCTCTAATGGAGCAGAACTGGCTCTGCAGACTTCTGCAGCATCACTACAGTACAGAGCCCTTGGAGAGGGGGTGGAGAGGCTGGAGGCAGCGCATTGTACACAAGACCCTGCTGTACATTGCATAGGGACTGTCTACAAATCTTTGATTGCAAAACTTTGTATTAGTCCTTATCAGTGGCTGAGCAGATGAAGTCATTAGAACAATTGTACAGAGAGCAGAAAGTTCTTTCTCTCCAAGCCCTTAGTTGTCAGTCTCTCAGGACAGGGAAAATAAACTTCTCCCCCTACGGGGCCCCCTGCAGCTTCTGGGCCCCCCTGCAGCTGCATCCCTTGCAGGGTCTATTGTTATGCCCCTGATAGAAGACATAAGGTTACATTAAGGATTACTACAGATTTATGTACATTAGTGAAAAGAGTAGTGATGGAGCCTCATATATCATTTCTGGAAAAGCCACTAAGGCCCGGGCCTTGGGCGGCAGCTGGCCAAAGAGCATCTGGACATGAAAGTGGCATTGCTGCATATGGAAGACATGCTGCAAATGGAATATGGAAGCTGCAAATAAACAACACATAGACATAGGGAGTGGCTGCTGCTCAAGGGAACTGTATATAACTGAAGAGGCTATTGTACATGAAGGTGGGGCTGGATTTATGATAAGGCACTGTAGGCACGTGCCTACAAGCACATGGTGATGGAAAGGCAGCTCACTCCTCTCCCCTAGTGCCTCCCTATCTCCTTCCCTATGCAGGGTTCTGAGCAGAGCAAACAGGAGAGATTACTCACACAGGTCTCCGCATTCCACTAACGAGATATCCCTTCAGTCAGGGACACCTTATTACTGAGGGTACCTCTGGCTTCCTAATGCTAATAGATACTTGTATCTATGATAGGGAAGGTAAGTAAGGTAGAAGTGACAGTCTGCCAGCCCACTTGTGGTGCTGTTTGACAGGGGTTTGTTGGTTCATGGAGGGCAAAGTCTAGGGTGCCAGGATATCTGCACCTTTAGGCTACTGTGATGTAAATCCGGGCCTGATACTTACCTAAGCGCCTTTGTGGTAGCAGGATCCCACTATCTGGCCTAGAGCTGAAGGCACTGCTTTTCTGACTCCATCCCCTCCCCAGAACAATCTCCCCACTCCTATCTCTGCTGCAACCTACACTTGGCCATAAAAATACTGATGATCTGTGGCCTTAAAAGTCATGTTTCCCACAAATCAGGTGGGGTTTAGTGATGTACTGTAAGCATTAAAGGGGATCTGCTTTAAGGTCATTGGGAGGTGAGAGAAAGAGTAACTAAAATGTTAAAATGTAGTTGGGTTTTAAGCATCAGGTCCAGGGACTTGGCTTCTGTAACATTGTTTCAGATTTTTTTTTGTAACAGGAGGAGGGGAAACTATACATCCATATTAATGATACAAGTATACAGCAAAATCTTTTCCTGTAACCATTACAGATTGCAGGCTGCTAAGTACAAAGGTGTCCACGGGGGCTTGACTTTTGTCTTCACACTCTATAACACAGAACTAGCTGCTTGGCAGAGAACAGTGCAGCCTGTCTGCACAACAGTCACTCACCATCTCATCCTCTTGGGAGACAGAACTCCTACATGGGTGTGTGGCGTAATTCTAGAGCAGACATATGCTGCCACTGGCCTGGCTATAGTACGAGATTAAATTGTGTGACTTACATGGCTGGCATCACATTGTTCTGGATTTTTTTTCACACATGTCCATTCCATTGTGTTCAGCTGTTTTGAGTTCATATCAACTTGCCAGCAATTCTGCTACCTGAATTCACAGCAAAAGCTGCTGCGGACCAGTGTTCCCCAACCCTGTCCTCAAGGCCCACCAACAGTACATGTTTTGTGGAAATCCACAGAGGTAGTTAATCAGCTCTGCTGAGACACTAATTACCTCACCTGTGCATGTTTGTGGTTTTCTGTAAAATATGTACTGATGGTGGGCCTTGAAGATTGGGTTGCGGAACTCTGAGTTAACTTACAGCAATCTGGTCACAGAAAATACTGTGAACTGTGAATATTATGTTTTTTCCCCGCTACTAATGTTAACAGAGTACGCTCCCATAGTAAGGCTGGCATGACATTTATAAAACATAAATCAATAGGAGAGATTTTATCGTATACCATAACTTGTAGGAGGGAAATGGAAGATTAGCGGCATGCCATGCTGATAGAACGCAGTTTATGTGTATTGAATCTACGTCTGTATTTAATAGGATTTTTGATGATTGATGTATAGGGCTATTTACAGCAAAGTACACAGACGCAGAAATTGGACCTTGCACATTTAAGAAAGCTAATGGCATGTATAACTATATAATATATTTTTCCCCTTTGCTCTATTTTAAGGTACAACCTTGAAGGACATTTAACAAATGCAACCTTTCCAACCGGAGAAGTCAGCAGTTTCCACAGCGATATGGAGAAATCCACACGGGTTGAGCTAGACACTTCGAACAAAGAAAACGTTATCGCCACGACCAACATATCTGCCACAACCATTGTCTATGCCTTAAAACAAGGTACTGCAGGCCATGTGACAAAATAGGTCAATGCTAACAAGGGAAAAGCTTTAGTTTTCTGTATCCTGAAAAAGGTCAGGTTTATTTACCGTGTTCTTTCACAGCATATCGCTTTCCTGTGTCACTTACACTGATATTTATAGATTAGACACAAAGGGCTTGGAATGATTGTGAATCAAGATCATTTTCTATTTACTCTAATACTTGTTAATTTATGCAGTGCTTGAAAGTTCAATTTAAATAGACAACAGTGTGCAACAATGACTAAAGGAAGCTTATTCAAGCAAGCCTGATATTTCATGACAGTAGTTAAAGTGACACTCCCCTTTTGTTAGCTCGATACATTGTAAGGATTGCACAAGTGCGATTACATTTTCTTGCTTTGTTCTGTCTGCGGCTGCCCATAGAGTAACACAATAGGCTTGATTGACTAAGAAATCCTCAGAGATCTCCAAGCATCTCCAGTGAGGCCTTCAGAAGTTATCCTGCAAACCTGGACTGCGTCTTTAAGAATGGTCTACTATAGGGTGGTTAAAGTGAACCTCCAGACTAAAGATCTACTCAGCAGCACCGAAAAGTCTTGGTGTTTCTTTAACAGTTTCACAGCGTCTTCTTATCCAAACCTCATTTTTAGCTGCACTGAGGAAAACTGCCAGGACATTTTCCCCTGATTCTGTGCAAAGCATGATGGGATTTCTGATGTTGTTCTTGTTTTGCTGTTTTGGTGCAAATTTTATTTTTTTTACTTTGAATTTGAGATCTGAAGTCTAGTGCGCGCAGCTGGGAGGGGTGATCAGGACACAGGACAATTAATAAAAAAGGAACACGCGCTAATGATAATGATTTTATCTATAAAATTCTCATGTACATAGGTAAAATACTAAAACCACACCTATAACAAAACACTCATGCCTTTCATGCTATTAGCAATCATACCATAAATTCATCAGGTGTATTAAAAACCTCTTCCCAACAACCTGAACAAATTAAAATCTACACCTAGACTCTAGATTGCTTGTTGGTAGTCCTTAGTAGCATATTATCCCTGGAGCATGGATAAAAAGATTTTTCTTTTCTTTCTTTCCAGCAACTATTCCGAAAATAGATCGTGTATTAAGATCCTATTCATGAGAAGAGTTGATCAATTTTGTGCAATGGACAGGTGTCAGTTCCAACAGTGCATCACTCAGCCTCAGTGGATTCAGCCCGTTTGATATGTGCTGTCAGTCTTTCACACAAGCACCTTTTAAGACTTTATAAGTGACAATGCATAGATCAGCCTCAGTGGATTCAGCCCGTTTAGTATATGCTGACAGTCTCGTTTAAAAACGCTTTTTCAAGCGTAGCTTTACAGCAAACTATGTTCAATCAGAGTACCTCTATGCTTAGAAGCTCCTCTCCCCGATCTTCAAGCTTGTCACTACCTGTCCCTCAGAGGGGCTCACAATCTAGTCCCTACCATAGCCATATGTCTTTGTGTGTATCATGTAGTGCAGGGCTTTTCAACCTGTGGTACGCGTACCACCAGTGGTACTTTGCTGTTGGCCAGGTGGTACACACCAGGTTTGTCTGCCACTTATCCTATCTTGCCTCCACAAAGTTCAACTCCCCTCGTTCGCTCCCCGCTGTGCTGCCCTGCGGCATACTTCAGACCTCAGATCAGTGGTGAAGAGACAGCCAGGCATTCTGTGCACAGTGACAGTCTGGTTACTGCTGATCTGAGGTCTGAACTATTCTGCAGGGCAGCACAGCAAGGACCTCGGGGGCTAAAGAGGATCCCACCTTCCTCTACAGTAGAGAGGATCCAGCAAAAGGACACCCAAAGATCTCCTTGTCAGCATACCAGCATACGCCTTAGCAGCTCTCCGCTTTGACTTTGGTGGAAACAGCCGAGACTGATCGGGTCCGCTCTACTGCGCAGGCCCATGGGTGAATTTTCAGGTGATAAAAGTTGTACAATTAGTGAAAAGATTGAAAATCCCTGATGTAGTGTATGTATCATAGAAAAGGTCAGCTATGGCAGCCTTCACTTTTCTTGCCTGACAAATTCCTTTTGAAGTGGATCCATTACTGCAGTTTGGAACTTGCCAACCAGAGACAACATATTTTCCTTCCTTTTTGCTTATTACTGGATTTTTATTGTAATGTAACCTGCCCAGGAAAAGTTTTCTTTAGCATGGGTCTGTGTGGGGTTGATGGCTTAGCCAATATTCATTCCCCAATCAACAAGCTAAATGGTCAGGATGATTGGATTGTAGGTTGATTGAAAGGTAATTTTTCGTCAGTCCATGACTTGGTGTCAGGGCCAGATTTACCATAAGGTACTGTAGGCATGTGCCTATAGGCTCCTGATGATGAAAAAAACAGCTCATTATGACTTGTCATTATGATTTAAAGTAAAAAATTACTTCACACAACCACTGATCATGAATCAAAAAACCTTCTCTGGACCCTACAGTCCTCTCTAACTATTGTCCAGTCTCACTTCTACCCTTTGCTTCTAAGCTGCTGGAACAACACATCTATTCAGAACCGTCTGACTTTCTGTTTGCTAACTCTTTGTTAGACCCCCTCCTGTCTGGTTTCCGTTCTCACGGCTCCACTGAAACAGTTCTCTCAACAAAGTTGCAAACGACCTCCTCATTGCAAAATCCAAAGGCCAATTTTCTGACCTTTCCTCTGCCTTTGACACTGTCTATCATTCTCTGATTCTTCAGACACTGTTTTCACTGGGTATCAAGGGCCTAGCACATTCCTGCATTAGCTCCTGTCTGGACACTTTTTCACTATCTTATTTTACACTTTTCACACTTCTATTTGTTGGTGTACCACAAGGCTCAGTGCTAGGACCTCTTCTCTTCTCCATCTATATTTATGGCCTGAGACAAATAATACGCTTAATTGGTTTCCAGTATTACCTCTACGCTGATGACACTCAAATCTATCCCCCAGTGCCTGACCCTTTTACATTATTATCTCCAGTCCCCAACTGTCTGTCTGCTGTTTGTGCATTCATGTCATCCCGTTTCCTCAAACTTAATGTAAACAAAACAGAGATTATGATATTTCCTCCATCTTTCATTGCTCCCCTGCCTATAGTTACCATTAATGTAGAAAATTCCCCAATAACCTCAACTCCTGAAGCTTGCTCTTTCAGGGTAGACTCTGAGCTCTCATTTAAACCACATATTAACACATTAAGAACCTCCTGCTACTTCCATCTCAAAAATATCTCCAGGTATCATCCCTCCCGGAATTCTTGGTTCTCCATAGAGACCCTCTTGTCATCCAGCTTGGACACCACCTCTCACTCTCGAAAATATAGGCGCTCTCACAAGTGTCACCTTTTCTTTGTAATTTTCTGCCCCAGCCTGTCCGTCTTGCTACAAGCCTGGAAATTTCCACACGTACCCTCAAGACACACCTGCTCAAACAAGCCTATCATTTGCTATTGCTATAATTTAAAGCTCACTGCCTCATCTGCTAACCCCTTTGTCTACTCCCCCAGTGTCACCACCCTACTTCCCTTTTTAGATTGTAAACTCGGAAGGGCAGGGAGCTCTCCCTTGTGTTTCCTGTTTCTGTGCATTTTATCAAATGTGCATCCTTCAGTAATGGTGAGGTTTTTCAAACTACACATCAATTGTATATATCTGAACTAGTTGTCCTGATTGTATAGTATGTTGAACTGCTCATGTATCTATGCCCCCATTATTGTATATTTGTATACATTGTACAGTGCTACAGAAGTTTTTGGTGCTATATAAATAAACAGAGAACATTTTGGGCATGATAATCAAATTTTCATAAAGTAAAAATTCATAAATTCTGGCGGGGATGTAAATGTATGAGCATAACTGCTCTTATAGCTTGTTATTTGTGTAACTCTTTACTAAATATTCCTGGAAGTGTGTGACCTCATCCTGTAAAAGCAGACATACACATAAGTGTTACTGACAGTAAGAAGGGAGGAGGGCACAATGTAGACCACTGTGGTCTGCTGCAGATACAGTTGTTAAAAAACAATCTATCACGCAAATCACTTTATGAAACTAACACTAGTCATTAATCGCTAACACCACAAGATTACTATATGTTTAGTTGTGAGAAAATTCCATGGTTAGCTGTATTATGGTACCCATACACGGTACAATAAAAACTTCCATTTCTTTCAACAAAAAATGATCAAATGAATGAAAGTTGAAAAGAATCTTTTTTTTTAATCAAGAAAATGGAATGATTATACCTTTTTTTCTATAAAAATCCGATCAGACATCAGACCGATCAGACCGATCAGAAAAATCTTTATATTCGTCCAACCGGAATAATCAAACTAAATTATCTAATTGAAAAAAATGAAAAATTGTACCATTTATGGGCACCTTAACTAAGACTGAGACATCAGGTCTCCAGGTTTGGGAATATCCCGCAGTTCGGACAACGGCATTGAAAAAAAAATAATTCAGTAGCATTTTTGCCTTTTTCCTGCTTTAGTTTGTATATATATGTTATTGTTTCTACACTGCAGTTGGGAAGCTTTGTTTACTTTACACACGACACACACACTAGTAGTCTGTATGAAAAAAAGTAACAAGTGTATTATACAGAAAAATCATACTACAAAAGAGCATAGGTCAAACACTGTTGTTACAACTTAACATAGGTTTAGAGTGCAAATATATATCAGACTGGCCTACCTAAGCCCGCTTAAAAACAGGCTCTAGGTAGTGATATTACCACGCCACCCCCGCCGCCAGTCAGTGCGCGCGCGTTCCTGAACCGCGGTACTGAACGTGGCCCCCGCCCCCTTCCCATGTGTCTGCTCGGTCACAGCACCAGAAGAGGGGACAGTGGCCGTGGGGCATACAGAGAGAGAGAGAGAGAGAGAGAGAGAGAGAGAGAGAAAGAGGGGTGATATTAGGAGCAGCTGGTGACTCAATGAGCAGCAGCAAGTAGGCTATTAAATGAGGGTCAGCCTTCAGCACCTCAGTCACCTGCCTGCCCTTCAGTGGTCACCCACCCTCACCTGCTGGAAAGCTGGAATCAGGAGAAGGGAGAGACAGACAATATGACAGAGACATCTGGCTAGGCATGACAGCAGCACACTGCTCCAAAAGTGCCACTGTAGTCCCAGGGAGCTAGAGCCCAGAGGGGATAGCAGTGCCATCACCCACCTCACCTACTACCAGCAGGTAAGCACATACAAGGAGGTCAACGAGAGATCGTTATTTGATCCAGGCGACATTGCAGGGCTGATATACTGTACAGACCAATCACTAGCCTATGAGCTAGTGAAGCGTTCTGTTGGGCTATGTGAGGTGGGGAGGTGGAGGGATGTTGGAGAGGCGCTCAGCCAGCGATTGGCCAACTCGATCTGCCCGCAGTTCGCTGGCTGAGGGGATCAGGGGCTAATACATACAGGATTCTCGTGGTTGTGAGCAACCTATTGTAAGCTAAACCTATTGTCCCACTGAACCCTCCCACTACCGATGCCTAACCTGAACCAGCCTCCCCCCCGGGCACCTTATCTTAAACTCCCCTGTCCTCGCAAACCACCCCCCAATGGCTTAACTCTTCCTTCCCTATGCCTAACCTTAACCATCCCTACCTGCATTAAAAATTAAAAAAGTACATTTTCAGGCAACGCCACAGGTACCCATTAAAGGAAACTGGAGATGGAAACTGGAGATGGGGGGGATTAAAAAAAGTTATACATACCAGGGGCTGTTTGCTCCCTCACCATTCTCCCAGGCCACCTCGATCCTCCGCTAGCCAGCATGTTAGGTCTTTCAGTCGAGGCGTACTGCGCGTGTGTGGTCGCATCGGCTTCCATCACCAGGAGCACCAGTACCATAGTACTACCCCTGGACTGTGCATGCGCCCACTCACCGCGATGGGAGGAATCACCGGGGGATCAAGGCGGCACGGGAACGAACAGCCTAAAGAGGGCTGGAGGATATTTGTCTCAGACTCTTAGGCACACTTTAAATTTATCGGTAAGGAAAGGAAATTTGGGAGCCCGACAAATATCGGGAGTCTTACAGATAAATTTAATGGGCCCCTATGGTGGTGCTGAAACTTTGCCCAAAATTCCTTCTTTCCCCTAATTCACACAGATTTTTCCAAGTTTAAACAATATTTTTAATTGATTGTCGGTTAAAATTGATGAAAATTCAATCGATCAGGCACATGGGGCAATAAATGCACTCTTATCGAATGTGCCAGGATTTGAATGGAAAAATCAATAAATCTATGGATACCTTCAGAGTGCTGACTCCATTTAACCTATGAAGATTTTCTGTCCAGTCTGATTAAATTTTAACCTAAAATCGATCGAAAATATTTTTCAAATTAGATGGAAAATATTCATTAGTCTTGGTGGTTGTGGTGGGGTCCGAGAGGGGCTTGGGGTTATTGGGGTGGCAGGTCTGGGAGGAAGGAGGGGCCCCACAAAAAAATTTGCTATGGGGCCCAGTCTTTCATAGCTACGCCTATGGCAGGGACAGTTAGGTTTTACTGTATAGGATGACTCAGAGGTAGTTCATATATCAGGCCGATTGGCAATGGCCAAATGATAACTTTTGATGAAAAAATATATATTTTGTCAGTGGAATTTCTATAAAGTTTAGTATGCAGATATCATATTCTAATAAGAAGCGGATAGTGGCTTTATACTTTATCTCCTCTAGTTTCGTCAGTTAGACTGTTTCAATGTGTACTGGGCACTTTGGCTCTATGTTACCCAGCAACTACCGCCAGAAAGACATTTCACATAACATACTGGGTATCATTTTTGCTATTGCCAAACAGCCTGATACATGAACTACTTCTAATATATATATTTGCTTTCTAACCATATGTTAAGTTGTAACAACAGTGTTATCCTATGATCTTTTTCAGTGTTATTATTCTGTACAATACACTTGTTACTTTTTTACAGCCAAACTGCTGGTGAGTGTGTCATTTGTATATATTATTGTCTCTTGATGGACCCAATGCCCACATACCTATAGTGTACAGCTTCCCGGCCAATCACTTCACTGGTATATGAATCTATGACTTGTATGTAAGCTTCTTTCACTCCCTGTCCTGACCAAACATTCAACAGAAGAGGGAACTTTATGATGCTACACAGGGCTGGTTCTAGACTTTTCGCTGCCTGAAGCAAACTTGTGAGGATGCGCCCCCTCCTGAATTGGAATGATCGCACAGCACCCAACAATTTGCACCTCACGTTATAGGTGAGCCCACAAAAAACACCCTCAGTATAGGTAGGTAGCCAGGTATAGGTCCCCCCAGTATTGGTAGCTAGGTACAGTTGCCTCCAGTATAGATTAGCCAAGTACAGATGTCCCCAGTGTAGGTTGGCCAGGCACTCTCTTCACTTCCTGTTTCTGCCTGGTGCTGTCCCCAGACTTTTTCCGCCTGAGGAAGTTGCCTCATTTGGCACCATGGGCGCCCTGGCCCTGATGCTACACCATTAATGTTCACCTTGGGGCTGCTTTGTTTAATGTAGAATTCTATGCATGTGTAAAGATTTTAGTTAAAGCAAACATTAATTGTAACTTAAAAAGCAAGCGTGTCCTTAAAAAAAAAACTATAAAGTCTAAGTCCCGTATCATGGGCTCAGGAAAAAACTATAATGACTTTAACAGTGTTTTTGCCTTAACCCCCCTCCCCCACCACCACCACCCCGGCACCCACCGAAGAGTCCTGTATGCCCCACCAAGTGCCATGGCACTCTTTGTATCCATGACACAGAGTGCCGCTGAAGTGCCACAGCACTCGTCTGTAAAGGGTGGAGTTTCACAACAGAAGTCAGTGCATAGAGTATGAGATAAGACAAAAACACCAGTGAAGCTGCTATAAGTTTTTTATGGAAACACGATACAAGCAATGTTAATTTTAGACTTTAATGCAGGCTTAAAAAAACAGACTTTGGCCTTAATTCACTAAGATCATGCTGGAGATAATTAGGCTAGAGAGAACTTACCACCACACAGTGAGAGAGTTATCTTCTCTCCATTCCTTAAATTACCTCCTCTGTAGTTAAGTTACCTCCACTGTAGTTAAGTTACCTCCTCTGTAGTTATTTTCACACGCAGTTAATTAACAGCCTGTCTTTAACTTTAGAATTCTGGAGTTATTTTAAGGATTGAAGAGTTAACTTAAAGACAGAAGAGTAAACTTTAGGTTTGCCTGAGGTAAAATGTTTCCTGAATACTACGTGCCTTATCACCATGGTGTTAACTCTAGAAACATTATTAACCACTTTAGCCTAACTGGATGAAATTTCTTGTCCAGTTAGGCTGCGCGCACTCCCGCGGGTCGCGCGCGCTCCCGCGCCCCCGCTGCTGGCCGTTAGCCCATCGATCAGTGAAAGGGATTATAAATCCCTTTCACTGATCGGACCCCCCCCCCCCCCCCCCCCCCGGAGAAAAGCCGACAGCGTCTCTTCAGACGCTGCGGCTTTTCTGAGCTCAAAAAGTTCCCCTACTACAAACTTCTTCCTGGGAGCGAGCTCGATCGCTCCCAGGACTTTTTGACTGTGGCCAACTTGTGGCCAAATAGTAAAACTACACCTACATGCATTTTACATTACACATACACACTTTTTACATTAAAAATTACCTGTTTACCTCCCACACCAAAAATTACCCACATACAATTTTTAATTATTTTTTTTTTTAAATGTACAATAATAAAAATAAAAAAAAAACATAAATAGTTACCTAACGGTCTGAACTTTATAAATATGCATGTCAAAGGAGTATAATAATATATTTTTTAAAAATTATGGGCTTGTAAATAGTGATGGACGCAAATTGAAAAATTGCACCTTTACTTCCAAATAAAATATCGGCGCCATACATTGTGATAGGGACATAATTTAAATGGTGTAATAAGCAGGACAAATTGGCAAATAAAGTACATGGGTTTTAATTACGGTAGCATGTATGAATTTCAAACTATAATGGCCAAAAGCTGAGAAATAATGATTTTTTTCCATTTCTTTCTTAGTATTCCAGTTAAAATTGATTTAGAATAAATTAATTTTCAGCAAAATGTATCACCCACATAAAACTTAATTGGTGGCGGAAAAAAGAAGATGTAGATCCATTCATTGTGCCGAGTAGTGATAAAGTTATTGGCAAATGAATGTGAGGTGAAAGTTGCTCAGATGCAAAAAAAAATTCAACCCTGTGGGCTTAAGTGGTTAAAGACAGGAGATAAGCTTAGTGAATTTAGGCCAATATCATTACCTTGCAACAACAAACATGCTTACTACAGTTAAGGTTAGAAGAGAGTACTGCCCCCCACCTCACCCCACAGCCATCAGAGCCAGGGTAGGCAAGAAAATCAATGCTATTGATCTAGGCAGCTTTTTAATGTTACTAGCAGGATGAAATAAAGCTATTTTACATGATTAGAATATGCAAGTGCCAGCTTACTCTCTTCTAACCTTAAATCTAATTGCTACCTGTTTTCTGTTTGAGCTTGAGCACGCCTCATCTAAAACTAAACTACCCTGCTTGCTATCTCTGCATGTTTGCAACTAACAACTCTATAACGCCATTATTACTGCAGTGCCTGTTCTGTCCTTCTACTTTGTACATTGAATACTTACTACAGTTTGGTCCATATTCACAAAAGCACAGTAAAGTTGACATGGGGATTAAAATGTTGCCATTATTTGACAAGGTAGCGCATATTGCATAATTATCAATTCTCATGTTGCCTAGGTAACATGAGCGTTGCTAGGGTAATGTGCCCTACATTACTTGCATAGCACATGTTACTGTAATGTTCATGTTACCTAGGCAACATGGGTCGTGCCAAATGTGCAATGCATGCTACCTTGTCACTGTAAGTAACGGTAAATTAACGGTCAGGGCCTGTTTCCACTACACGCAGATTGGATGCAGAATGGATGCAGAAAAACTGACTCCAATGAATGCCTATGGGCCTGTTTCCACTAAACGCGATTTTTCTGATGCAGATTTTCCTATTCATTGGAGTCTATAAGAGCCTGTTTCCACAACACGCAGATTTGATGCAGATTGGATGCAGAATGGATGCAGAAAAACTGACTCCAATGAATGCCTATGGGAAAATCTGCATCAGAATAATCACGTTTAGTGGAAACAGGTCCATAGGAATTCATTGGAGTCAGTTTTTCTGCATCCAATCTGCATCAAATCTGCGTGTAGTGGAAATAGGCCCTAAAACTGTGCTCCCTGTACATGGCAATATTACTGTTCTTTTGGAAATATGGGCCTACATTACCACTTTTAACCTATTTTGGTTCCTGGACATAGAAACTACGTCCAGGAACCATGCGCGCTACCGCGTGCTCCTGCAGCCGATCGCGCTCCCGGCCCGTGGTTTGTTAGCCAGGCAATCAGTGAATCGGGCTATGGTGCCTGATCACTGATTCCTCTCCCCCGCTGAAAGAGCGACAGCTTCTCTCGGAAGCTTCGCTTTTTCTGGCTGTAACGTACCCCATGCGTCGCTCTAAGCGTGTGTTACACTTAGAGTGACGTCATGTAAACAAACTCATGGCCGCCATCTTGTGGCCAAAAAGTAAAACTACAACTAAAAGTAAAAAAAATAAAATTCAAACACACATTTACATTATAAATCACTTGTTTACATCCCACCCTCCCAAAACTACCCAAATAAAATGTTTAATATAAAAAAACAAAACATTACAATAAAAAAAAACATGTAAATATTTACCTAAGGGTCTAAACTTTTTAAATATCAATGTAAAGATGAAATACTTCTATATTTTTTTTATTTTAAACTTGTAAATAGTGATAGATGCAAAACAGAAAAAATGCACCTTTATTTCCAAATAAAATATTGTCGCCATACATTGTGATAGGGACATAATTTTAAGCGGTGTAATAACCGGGACATATGGGCAAATACAATACGTGAGTTTTAATTATGGAGGCATGTATTATTTTAAAACTATAATGGCTGAAAACTGAGAAATAATGAATTTTTTCTGTTTTTTTCCTATTCTTCCTGTTAAAATGCATTTACAGTAAAGTGGCTCTTAGCAAAATGTACCCCCCAAAGAAAGCCTAATTGGTGGCGGAAAAAACAAGATATAGATCAGTTCATTGTGATAAGTAGTGATAAAGTTATAGGCTAATGAATGGGAGGTGAACATTTCTCAAGTGAAAACGATGGAACGCGAATGGGTTAAGGTTCCCAAGAGGTGACCTTGGTGTTTTGCCTGAATTAGCATTGCCATCTTGCTTGAGATGTCAGCATTATGCACAGTAGATTGTAAAGTTTTCTGCATTTTTTCTGTTTCTCCCTGCATGGTGACCACGCATTGCCTGAAGTAATTAAGTCACTGAAAACTGCCTTTTTTTACCTTCACTGGTTGCAGAAAATAAATAAAATATCCTCTGCAAGAGGAACAATACTGCTATACATAGGAAATAGCTATGTGTACCACATGCAGCTGCTCATTCCATCTGTTTATTTATTCTACTGTCCTCTTTTAAATTTACAGATTGCCCAGCAAGCTTACAGTGAACCAGAACTCCTAGTTGTGTAAGGGGCTTAATGAGGCCAAAAAGCCTCCTTACTAAAATGCTATGCAAAAACAGAAGTTTGCCTTCTTAAAACAGAAGGTATTTGCAATTATTCAGGTTGAAGTGAGCTCTGAGGTGTCCCACAATGCATCCCTGCTTAATATGCAAATCATCTCTTTGTTGACCCTGATAGCTAAACACACCTCCAGAACCGCTGGAACGCAATGATGTGTTGTCAGCTTGTTAATATTACAGAGCCAAACTAATACAGAGCTAAACTAAATCCTCTTTTAAAGAGCCTGGTTTTAGAGAAAGTTTTATTTTAAATGACTTTTCCCAACAGGAGCATGATTTGTCATATGATCAATAACTGATGGTGATAACCTCTTATCTATTGGCAGAAAACACTTTGAACACCTACCGTGTTAATCCTGATGGCTCCTTGCGGGTAACCTTTGCCAGCGGAATGGAAATCAGCCTCAATACAGAGCCACACATATTAGCAGGAGTGGCCAGTCCGACGCTGGGTAAATGCAATATCTCGCTGCCTGGGGAGCACAGCCCAAACCTCATTGAGTGGCGACAGCGCAAGGAGCAGAACAAAGGCAATATCTCCTCTTTTGAAAGGCGCTTAAGGGTAAGACTTTTTCACTGTCATATTATATCTAGCAGTCATAAATTATATTCCTGCTACATTTGTGCTCTGAGGGAAGAACAAATTTTGCTTTCTTGTCCTGTAATTGCACGAGCAGAAATTGTCCGTAGGATCTATGTTATGACTTTCAGAACTTAAAGGGAAATCATAGCCTTCTGCACAGGATATAAATTCAGATTACTTTCTATGTTCGAGCCTAAAAACATGCTGCTTTATTGATTGCTTAAACAAGACATCTGGAGCAATTTGTTCATATTGCAATTTGCTAATTAATTAACAGCAGGAGAGGGATAAATTCAAGGACAGACTTTGCTATATCTTTATTTGGCCATGAACTCTGCTGTATCATATGATATTATGGTTTTGTAGCTTAACTATGATTTTTTGATATACTGTATATATCTGCATTGCCTCTAACTTGAGCTTTGTAGGGTTTTCCTCTTCAAGCTTACACATAACACTGTTTCAGACGGAATGTCTTATCTGGTGCAGCTCTTGTAATGACCACTAGATGGGAAATTATTTGTAAAGAACCTGCAAAGTCATAGGAAGTACTCAGTACACTGCCTGCTGCCTCTGTTGTTCCACATTTCATTCTTTGGAAATACTCCCAATGGAGTTCAGATACAAATGATGCTAAAGTAGGACAGAAAAATGTTGATTAACTCAGTTAAAGGGATAAAAAGAGAACGTTTGTGTGTTCTATGTACTGAACGTTATACCACATCATCAATATGATACTCTTAAGCATGAATTTCTGGAAAGCCCACAAAGGCCCGGGTCTGGGCGGCTACTGATCATAAATTACACACACCTGAATTTGAAATAAACTGAATAACCTTGCATGTGAGTGATGCAAGGTTATTCAGTTTATTTAGGCTACTGGCCATGGAAAAAGGGATGCTGCATATGGAAGAGGAGGCTGCAAAAGGGGAGCAGCACGTGGTTATGGTTCAAGAGAGCTATATATGAAATGGAGGTTCTGTAATACATAGATATTATGCATGGAAGAGAGGACTGCACATTTCATGTGAGGGGGGCTGCTACACTTCTGAAGGGGCTACAAGTATGTTGGCCTAGGGACAGAAAGCGTATAAATCCAGAATTGGGTATTTTGATGCCTTATATGAATCTCCCTCTTGTAAACCTCTTGTAGCGTATTCCGGTCTACTTTTCAAAACCATTCTTTGTTATTAACACAGAGACTATTTGTGGTCATAGCCTCCAACAAGTCATTTCTGATAAGCAGCATTTCAACTGTAAACCTCTACAGCTGATATTTGTCATTATTCATTTTAGCTGTGGGCAAGTTAAAGTTCTGAGATGCTAGCCACCATTGTCTTGCTTCCTTGATTGTACATACCGTGTTTTGCACTTGTGTTTAGTAAATAGTAATGCCTTCTGAAGAGAAAGCTGTATGAGGTAGTAGGAGGCGCCCCAAAAAAATCTACGAAGATAAGGGATATGTAATATAACAGTCATACTTCAGAATGGAGGTTAAGAAATTGAGGCTTACTTGGACATCAAAAAAAGTCAACGCGTTTCGTGGGACTCACCTGCTTCCTCAGGTCAATAACAAAGTGTCTTTATAAAATTGCCCACATGCGCTCGGAGAACCTAATTAGAGAGAAAGCTGACTTATCATCCAGTAATGTAGGAGAAGATTTAATTTTCAGCAACACATTCAGCATATTACATATAAAAAGGCACAACAAGAAGAAGATAAAAAACAGAAACAATCAAGACAGAACTGCGGAACAGAATAACAGTAATGCAAAGTTTCATGACTTACATAATGCATCATAACTCCAAATGAAATGATGGAAAATATTGCTGTGCTGGAATATTAAATGTACTCAAGGCATCCATAGACATGCTGAACTGTTAATAAAATTTAGATTAGTACAGACTGTATTTGTATGCACTGTAACACCCATTAATGCATGCTGTATTAACATTGCGACATTCAGAAAATAAGGTCAAAGCAGATTTGTGTTCCTTTAATTGTAATTAATGGTACCATTGATACCTCGTGTTTTATATTCCAGAAGGTGAATGATTTTTAATTTGCAGTGAGGTGATATCTAGCATAATTTTGGATCTGAATAAAAAACACATAAGCGTCAGCTTGATTAAACTGCTTACGACAGGAGAGTGGAACTGAAGCTTCAGCAAGAATATAAAACAAGAAAGTGAAGGCAACAAACATTAACATTAGATTGCTTCAAATTCCAAGTGCTGGGACACAGAGGTGGCAGATTAGATAAATTCCCCTCCCTGGGCATTTGACTATGAATTATGACTTGAGTGTAAAGTCATAAATCAATGCCATCAATAGCAATCCTCCGTCTCCATATTTTTTGACCGTTAAGAAATGAAATCTTTATGAATTCAGTATGAGGGTTTTGCACTTGAGATTTAATAATTGTTTACTGGTTATAAAGTGACTAGCACCTTCTCTAAGTTCAAGTGATGTAATGTCTCTCTCTTACTTAGTGGACTCAGGGCTAGTTCACAGTGCTTAGCTGCATTGCAGAATAGTTCTGCGTGTCAATGTATTGCCCATCCAATTCTATGGGCCTGTTCCCAGTACTGCGTTGTGGATAAAACGCAACGCAAAGTAGCAAGTAATGAGGTTGGTGTGGCATGCGATGTAATGGAGGCATAATAATCAAAATTGCATCATAGATGTGGGTCGTTTGTTTTGCACATTTGAGAGCAGTGCCTGGACAAGGGTTTCCAGCACCCAAGGCAGGAATTCCAATGCTGCAGGAAGCCGGTGCCACTGTTACCCTCCGGTCTGCCGCCGCTAACCTCCCCCGGGCTACCCCACAGTTCCGCTTTGCAGCCTGCAGCCACCATGTGCCCTGACCGGAGCGGGAGCTCTGATCATAAGTATCTGTGTGCCCGCCCACAAGCCGCACTGCCGTCAGAGAGCAGTCACAGGCACGGCTGTAGAATCATTGTTGCTTAGCGACTGTAGGAAGCAAGCCAAGCAACACTAACACTACAGCCGCCTGTCTTCTCTCTGATAGCAGCGCGGCTTGTGGGCGGGCACGCACTTACTTATGATCGGAGCTCCTGCTCCAGTCAGGACATGTGGCTGCAAACCATTGGGGAGGCTGCGGAAGGTTAGACTAGAGGGTTAATTTCAGTAGAGAAGCAAGGATTTGTACTCCTAAATCATATGCTGTGTGCAAGCACCAGAGCAACTTATAGAGTATGCACAGAAGGAGAAAAGAAATCCCTGGTATAAAGTTTGCTGCACCGTCATTAATCATACAAAAGATTTTATTGAATGCATAAAACATTAAAAACATTTAAAACCAAAGAATCCACACCACAATCATGTGGAAATAATACATGTAAGAAAAGTCTCAAGTGCCTCACCTCTAAAATTAGATAATGAGCCCTTAATGCTGCTATAACCACCCATCTTGGTTCGTGTGAACCCAGAATGGACTAGTGGGAGCCGGGTCCTGGAATTAACATTAATAAGGTGGCTGCCCATAAATAAGTAACGTGCCAATAGTTCCATCAAGTGCAAAAAAATTAAATAGAGTATGTGCTATTCAGGACAATATTCTCATGAGCAAATCTGCCCAAATATAAAGTGCATAAGTATAGGCAAACTACTTTAAACCAGGCAATATCAGTGTGGCAATACATGCATAAACCATGGACAGGGTCTCCTAATAGCGAAGTCAGGCAGCCAAAGTGATGAGGGCCAAGGGAGGCATGGCAAACGCTCCATGTGTGGGGTGGTCCACGTGACCACTTCGTCAGGGCTCCTGAAGAAGTGGTCACGTGGACCACGACATGCGTGGAGAGTGAATATCTGACAAGATCTTGTCGGTTATGTTGCCTGGCCGCCGTCTCCGATGTGTGCACGTGTGGTGGTACTGTGCCTGCGCTAGTGTGGCTGTGCCTGCGTACTAAGCTGGAGCCCCTCATGGACGTGCTCGTGCACAGCGGAGAGCGTGGACGCAAACTTCAAGAGGGCCTGGGCAGCGGCATTGGTCTCAGGGAGGACAAAAGAAGCCTCTGGAGGATCCATTCCAGACTCTTACTTCTTCATAGGTAGGTATCTCATTTCTTGCAGTAGGTTTCCCTTGGATTTGCTTTATAGGGACTCTGAGCTGTGTAATAAAATAGAAAACGGGACTTACCTGGGGATTCCTCCAGCCCACCGCAGCCTGCACGGTGCCCGGCATCTTCTGGCCCCCTCCGCACTCCCACTGGCGGCTCTGGTAATGTGACGACTTCGGGTGAAGTTGGGGGGCTCACCCCTGCTGTGTACCCTTCACATCCACACACCGGCCATCATAAGAGCATAAGAGTACTGCGCATGCGCTGCTGTCTAAAGACTTAACCGCGCATGCACCAGACTCTTACGGCATGATGACATGACAGGTATGCAGTGGGGGTGGGCATGCGTTACTTCACCCAAAGTTTGCGCAATGTTTGAGCCATCAGCGAGAATGTGGAGGGGGCCAGGAGGATGCAGGCTACGGTGGGCTGCAGGAAGCCCCAGGTAAGTCCCATTTTCTATTTTATTACACAGCTCAGGGTCCCTTTAAGCCTATGTGCAAGACAGTGAGTTATGACTAAGCACTACTAGTTACATGCAGTGGCTGGTTGAGCAGAACACTTGCTCAGCTGCTGCAGCCAAGCTGAAACTTTCCAAGGTGCTGAATTAGTTCAGTTCTATGAAAAACTGAACAAATTTGAATGTTGTTTACATAAAGCGCATTAAACAAGCAAGTGTGCATGTTGTGTGCATAACGCAAGTTACGCAAACTACATACCATAAGTTATGTAGTTTGTGTAACAACCAGTAACATGTATGTGCACTTTCACAATGAAAACAAAAAAAAACGCACACCTTAGTGTATGGATCAGCTGGTGCTGGTACAGGATCCCAAGGCAGTGAAAATCCAGTACCAGAAAGGAGGAATCTGCTTAACAATCTTCAGGAACAAAGCAGCAAGTTTATTGTCCCGTTGCACCACATGCAATAAAGATCTGACCAACTGGCCCACGATCGTTTTGTGGGCCTTGGGGTCCCCTTTATCAAGGCATAGGACAAAACATTTTTTTTCTGTCCTATGCCTTGACAAAGGGGACGCAGAGGCTCCCGAAACGATCGTCGGTCAGTTGGTCAGATCTTTATTGCATGTGTGTGTAATGGGACTATAAACTTTCTGCTTTGTTCCTGAAGACTGTTATGCAGATTTCTCCTTTCTGATACTGCACTTTCACAATGTAACATGTGAACCCTTTAATTACCGATATGTTTGTGTATACTGCTTGTCTAAGCATTTGTTCAGGCTCGTATATATTTAATGCACATATGTGTGAAATATATCCTATTTTGCTATGCACAATGCATTACATTTCAAACATTTTACATGATTAATTTTTTCATTACCTGGCTTACTGGGTTTTTAATAGTGGCTTCCTGTGTTGATGTCATACATACCTCCCATCTTTTTGAGATAAGAAAGAGGGACATTTTAAGACACGCCCCTGCCACACCTCTAACCACACCCTCACCATACTCTTCACCATGCATATCACAAAGAATTCAGAATTAAAAGAATTTCGTTTTATCAGTCAAATCACACTGGACCTTTCTATCATCATTAGTTTTCCTTCACTGTATAATTTGAAAACAAGAAATATATCAATTTAATTGATGAGAATAAAGTTTAGAGTCAGTTAAACACATTTTTTCAGAAGAACAATACATATACTAACAAAGATCTGCACATTAGTCCTGAAAAAGGGACAAATGAGGAAGAAAGAGGGACAGTGGTCTTTGTTTCCTAAAGAGGGGACTGCTCCCCTGAGAGAGGGGCAGTTGGGAGCTATGTTGTCATATTCAGCTTGGCTGGATGAAACCGCAGTCTGTAAGCTGTCCGTATTCCTCCCCCATCCAATCAACACCCATAGGAGGTAATCAGGGAGGGGCTGGGAAGGGGCATCCTCAAGTCATGTGCTGTGAACACAGAGCCGACACTGCACATAGAAGGGAGGGAACAGAGGGAAGCGGTGGGTGGGGTCAGGTCTGGCTCTGTGCAGAAGAATAAATTCCAACTCTGCTGGCAGATCTGTAATATGTGCACAGATCACCAGGTCATGATAAGACTGGCTTTACTAATGTAAAGTAAGGGGTTAGTCCTCTATTCACTTTTTCACAATCAATGGAACATCTGGGAGGGTGAACTAGGATGTTAAAGTGGACCCAAATTAAAAATACAAGATTTCAGAAATACATTCTATTTTCTAAATTATAATAATAAATAGCAGCCTTTTTTCAGCTGCATGATGACAAATATAAAATATTTTACATTTATTGGAGGAACCCCTCCCTTCCTTTCAAATTGCCGGGACAAAATCCAGCAAACTGGTGAAGTAGGTGGTGTCCAGCAATGGAGGAATTGCTAATGGCTGCCCCCAGTATAATCCTAGTTATGAAAAGAGAAGGGTGAAAAGCATGCACTGAAATGCTCATAGGTTTGAAGGAGTGTTTATTTATCTTTGTATGTGTCAGAGTGGTGCAACTAAATATTTTTAATTAAGAAAAATGTTTGGTTTAAGTCCGCTTTAATATATATGACTCTTAAAGAGAATCTGTATTGTTAAAATCGCACAAAAGTAAACATACCAATGCGTTAGGGGACATCTCCTATTACCCTCTGTCACAATTTCACCGCTCCTCGCCGCATTAAAAGTGGTTAAAAACAGTTTTAAAAAGTTTGTTTATAAACAAACAAAATGGCCACCAAAACAGGAAGTAGGTTGATGTACAGTATGTCCACACATAGAAAATAAATCCATACACAAGCAGGCTGTATACACCCTTCCTTTTGAATCTCAAGAGATCATTTGTGTGTTTCTTTCCCCCTTCAGCTCTCATGCACTGAAGTTTCAGGCTGCTCCTTTCTTCCTGCAAACAGCTTTGCCTTTGTCTGTAATTCCTCAGTATGTGAAAGCCAAGCCAGCTCAGAGGACGATTTATCCAGCTTATAAATAATACACAGGCAGTGTGCAGAGAGGGGCCTGGAAGGGGGAGTTCATAGCAGAACCACAACACTGAAGAACTTGGCAGCCTTCCAGACACAGGCCGACAAGTCTGACAGGGGAAAGATACATTGATTTATTACAGAGACTGTGATAGTAGAAAGTGCTGCAGTAAGCTAGAACACATTAGAATAGCTTTTGGAACTTGTAGGATGATAAAAAACAGGATGCAATTTTTGTTACGGAGTCTCTTTAAAGAGATGATTTGATCACGAAGGGAGATACACTTTAACAATCTGATGGAAACCACAGTAGTCAGTAAGACATTACTGCAGATGTCACCCCAAGATCAATGTAGTCCGCAGTGAGCCAATTACATGAGCAGAGAGATAGGAATTATGGGAAATCAGGTTTACAAACAAGTGGTGTTGCCACGGAAACACTAAAACAAGAAGAATACAGAGGTGCCAAACGATATAAAATAATTAAAAATGCCATAAAAAAAGCTAGAGTGGTGGATTCACCTCATAATTGTTAGTGACAGAAACACGAATGAGTCTTTTATCCTTAAATAAAAAAGAACAAGGTATATGGTACTCAATTTTTTAATTTTAAGGATCTATATATATATATATATATATATATATATATATATATATATATATATATATATATATATATGAACCATTTGTTTTTTGTGTGACTAACAATTATGAGGTAAGTCTACCAGTACCTCTTTTTAAAGCATTTTTAATTATTTTATATCATTTGGTGCTTCTGTATTGTTCTCATTTTGATTGTTGGTCCCTGCTTGGTGGAGGATTGGGTCCCCAGCCTATCCCACAGAGCGTGACTATTTTTACCCAAGCAGAGTTGGGTTTAATCTCAACATCTGAATGTCAATAGGCTACCTATTACGTTGACCTCTTCTGAGTACATCTTTCAATATATTGCCACTCAACGGATTTGTAGAAGATACTACACTATATCTTGGCTGATTTCCCCATTGCTATGGAAACATACTTATTTTGTTATAAAATGTTGAACAACAGAAAATAATCTATCTGATAAAAGACACAAGAAAAATGTATTAAAATATCAGTTGGAAAAACAAAACAATAAACATAAGCTCTGGGACTCCACGGAAGCACAGTAAGAGTCATTATGTCAATGGAGAACAATTGGATGTAAACTCTAAACAAAATAGCTTAATATCCAGAGATGGTTATTTGAATGATTTTACTAAACATATGGACTCTTAGGGAGAGCAAAATAGCTGAGATAGAAAGCGGGACATTTATCTTCCAAGAAGAGAAAACAAATGTATTCTCTGGATTAGTCTGCTATCGGAATTTGGGTGATTAAGTAAGAGAGATTTAGTACCTTGATATAACCAATGTATTATTCAGTAACGAATATGTATGAGTAGATGGTATGAACTATATAAAACAAAATGGCACCATAGAGAACTAATGTAATTAAGAGAACAAAGACTATTAGGTGGATCATAATTTACTTGAAGGATTCTTGATTAAAAAAGAGCTTAACGTGAAAATATAGTTTTCCAGCACACTAGTACTGCAAACAGATGTCCCTCCACTTAGAAGGAAATGAGCAATATAATACTTGTACTCATAATATAAAATTGTTATGACTGCAGTGTAACCATGTGACAGAAGCTATCTTGGTTTCAGGGTAACCATATGGCAGAAGCTGCCCTGATTGCATTGTAACCATGTGACAGAAGCTATGCTGGTTTCAGGGTAACCATGTGGCAGAAGCTGCCCTGATTGCAGTGTAACCATGTGACAGAAGCTGTCCTGACTGCAGTGTAACCATGTCACAGAAGCTATCCTGGTTTCAGTGTAACCATGTGACAGAAGCTGTCCTGACTGCAGTGTAACCGTGTGACATAAGTTGTCCTGATTGCATTGTAACCACGTAAAAGAAGCTGCCCTGATTGCAGTGTAACCATATGACAGAAGCAGGGGCGTAGCAATAGGGGGTGCAGCGGTAGCGACCGCATTGGGGCCCTTGGGCCAGAGGGGCCCCGAATGGCCCTCCCTCAACTACAGTATTAGCTCTATATTGGTCCTGTGCTCATAATAATCATTTATATATATACTTTGAATAGTGGTAATCATTAACAAACTATTCCCCATCCCCTTCTTGCACCTCTGACATTGTAGTTGCCATTGGCAGCTTTTAGTGCGCCGTTTCAATTGCTATGTATAGAGTGCATGGGGGGCCCCATTGTAAATCTTGCATCGGGGCCCACAGCTACTTAGCTACGCCACTGGACAGAAGCTGTTCTGACTGCAGTGTAACCGTGTGACAAAAGCTATCCTGGTTGCAGGGTAACCATGTGGCAGGAGCTGTCCTGATTACAGTGTAACCATGTGACAAAAGCTGTCCTGACTGCAGTGTAACCATGTGACAGAAGCTATCCTGGTTGCAGGGTAACCATGTGACAGAAGCTATCCTGGTTTCAGGGTAACCATGTGGCAGGAGCTGTCCTGATTGCAGTGCAACCATGTGACAGAAAAAGGGAGAAAGAGGTGCCCATGGTATGATAAAACTGTTAAAAGCAACTAAAATGAAAAAAGTTTGAGGTGGCTTACCTTAACGATGACACGTTCAAGTAATTTGTAATAGACTTTTAATGTGCACTTGGCCAAGTGCACATTAAAAGTATGTTACAAATTAATTTAATGTGTCATCACTGCGGTAAGCCACCTCAAACTTTTTTCATTTTAGTTGCTTTCAACATAGTTTTATCATACCCTGGGTGCCTCTTTCTCCCCCTTTGTGTCTCCAACCTGCCTTCGGGAGGGATATTCTATTTGGCTAGGTGGCATAATACCACCTTTGCAACCACCTAGAACTTTTTGTACAAGAGAGTGACCGCATCCAGCCTGGCTGGTCACCCGAGTCGGGTTTTTGCATCTCCACCTGCCTACAGTGGTTGGTTTCCTGTCTGCAACCTTGCTTTGTGAGTACATTTCATTGACTCTATGACACTTTCTTATTGTTGTGACTTACTCCAGCATCTAGGCTCCTGTGTCTTTATGTGTTTTTTGTTTTTATCCAGGGTGTTTCCCTCCCCCTGTTTTTTCACCTTACCTACGCATGTGAGAGAAGCTATCCTGATTGCAGTGTAAACATGTGGCAGAAACTGTCCTGACTGCAGTGTAACCATGTGATAGAAGCTATCCTGACTCCAGTATAACTAGGCCTGGATTTACATCACAGGAGCCTATAGGCACTGAAGTCCTGGCACCTTCCCACTAGATGGGCTACTAACTGAACTTAAAGATGAGTCTTCTCTACAGGGCGCAAACCCGTTGTTTATCCCAAATCACACACAGGCCAGTATTTTGCAACACTCAGATACCTTTATTTGTCAGTCCTGCATACGTGATATGTTTCCCAGAGTAGGACTGCAAATGTCTGATGTCATCAGACTTTTATTTCTCATCTGAAAATCTGTCAGAACCAAATTCTGGAATGCAGTTGCTTTCTGACCCAAGCACTCCCCAATCTCACAACAAGATTCTCATGAAGGAACTCATACAGATGCACACTTCAGCTACAGCCCAGAAAATGTGTTATGGTGCAATGGGGAGGACGATGGAGCAACTTCCAGTAGGTGGGGTAAGGAGTGAAACATGCCAGATGTTTAATCGACCTCGGAGAACACCTCTACACATGGTAGTTTCTTGGCTGGGGAGGTCCTAAACAGACTTCCTTGTTTGAGCATGAGTGTGGAGCTTTAGGCCACCAGGTCTGTAAAGGTTGTATTCTGCACAGAAAGGTAGAAGTGGAGGACCATAGCAATATTGTGAGCTAAAGGTGGCGTCGATGTGGTTAGTGTATGAATGTGCTCCTCTTACTTCAGTAGGACTTTGATGCCAACTCAAACTACCCCCTTTAAGTCCGACTATTGGAGTACCTCCGGACTCAGTCCATGGATCTCTTCATTTTCTAGAAATATGGTCTACTGTTAAGCATTTTATTAGCTCATGGAGGGAACATCACAGCAAGCCTGCCTATTCCTGTCTAAAAATGTGGCTTTAGCCAAATGGCAATTTTTTCAAGGAGTCATTAAGGATACCAGGGGGAACAAGGAAATAAATGGACAATGTGCAGAGGTACTGTATGTGGTACCAGAATGAACACATACCTCTGCGCTTAGCTCTGGTAGCTTTGCTTTGCGGCAGTGTACTTTTAATCTCATTTTCAACAAAACAGTGCAGAAAACCATAAATATACATTACTTGCAGCAACCAATATATGTCAATCAAGTTTCACCTTTCTGAAGTCATATCATTAAATCATAAAGGCTACTTGACTTCAGGGAACTCATTCACTTAGTAAACTTGGCACTGCTGTTTTCAATAAACCTTTTATTGCAATTGCAATCAGGAGTCGTTTCTCATGCTTTTTTCATAATGTGAAATTAGCCTTGACACGGCACATGTTGACATGCTGAATCTTAAAGTATAAGTGCACTTAAGAAAAGTACTGTTTGTAATTCCTCATTCATTCACCTGCTGTATTTCCAGGCGTAGACAAACAGTCTGTGCATTAAGTAACTTTATTCTCAAGAAATTAAAGCATACATTCAGGCACACAGTTGTTCTGTTCACAGCATTCTATTTCCTCTGCAGCAGTCTCCACCTTCCTGTTTACACTCCCACCTCTCTACAGTCAGTCTGGGGCCACAATAGGCTCTAGGTCAATAAGGAGGCACGGCTTCTACTAACTAAGCAATCACTCTTTCCCTTCATGCCCATGTGAATAAAGTAGGAGTGTTTCTGGCTGACTGAGCTGTTGTGTTCAGAAAGCAGAGATGCAGAATAACTGCAACTAGGTTTATTTACACGCTTCAGCAGCTCTCTGCATAAAGCAGTACTTTCCGCCAAGTCTTCATCCTGCATAAATAGGAACCAACAACCCACAGCAGAATAGATAATCCAGGGGTGCCCATTAGGTAGATCGCGATCTACCGGTAGATCGCGAAGGCCTTCATGGTAGATCCTGACACAATACATTTTCCATTCTCTATATGGAAGGGTGCTCCTAAAATTGTACATAGGTAGATCACTTTGACTTGCTAATTTTTAAAAGTAGCTCACAAGCCAAAAAAGTGTGGGCACCTCTGAGATAATCTTATAAGAAATGCAAGTAGCACACTGCCATCTATAGGCCAGATGAATGAATACAACATGACTGTAAGCAGGCATATATCAGTTGCTGAGTTTTTTCCCTTTAACTGGCATTAATGAAGACTGGACAAAAAATGTAAGTAAAAGTAGGGCTTCCTCCATCCCATGTACTCCGTGGGCTCTGTCACCATCCCTCGCCATCCTCCCGGATGGCTCCATTCTTCTACAATCTTCTCTGGTAATAGGGCCCAGTTGTGCTGCACATGCGTGGCCCGGCCATGAGTGTGCCCTGGAACACTCTCATCCCCAGGAGCATTTGGCACCTGCATAGTAGTAACTTCCCAGTCGCAGAGTGCTCCAGGTGATGGGAGCGTGATTTGGGCGTGCTCGTGGCCCGGCCACGCATCCACAGTGCTGCGCGACTGACACAACTGGATCCTAATACCTGGGATTATTGTACAAAAATTGAGTCACTTGGAAGGACAGCAAGGGAGCCCATGGTGTACATGGGCTGGAGGAAGCCCCAGGTAAGTATTAATGCTGCTACTTAGTACTCAGGTTTCCTTTAAGGCAAATACTTTAAGTACCTGCCTGGGGCTGAAATTCAGGAGAATCTTTTTTGGGGGAAGTTGCCTATTTCCTTTTCTACTTTTAATGGAGTGTTTCAGGTATCCTTGCAAATGAATCAGACCATATGGAGCTTACCCCTAGAAACTTATAGGAATTAGGGGACAGTGGGAGGGTGTTCTCATTGTGTTTCCTGCTTTCACTCTGGCTTAAAGGAGAGATACAGTACAGGAAGAGTTGTATTGCATTGAGGTCAGTGAGTATATAGGGACGGTAGTAGTGAATATTTTTTAGCTATACATACCATACACAGGCACAAGACACAAGTTCTCCTCCCCATTGAAGTCTATTGCGGTTCGCGAAAGTTCGCACGAACCGAACTTTTGCGGAAGTTCGTGAACCGAAAATCGGAGGTTCGAGCCATCTCTACTGACATCACGCCGCACGAACCTGCCGCTACCACCATTCACGCCGCTCTCCTGTCACTGTAGCCCCCTCACTCTGCCATCGCTATGATGACAGAGCTCCCTGAGCCGGTCAGGAGCCAATTTCATTGGCTCTTGACACTGTGATTAATCTGAGCCAATGTGATTGGCTCACAGTGATCACGAGCCAATGAAATCAGCTCCTGACTGGCTCAGGGCAAGGGGCTGCAGTGGCAAGAGAGAGCCACGGTCAGAGGTAGCAGTGGGAGCATGCGGCAGGGATGATTGAAATCTACGCCCTGGCAGAGATAACAGGTGCCAAAGAGGACATAGATTTCAATTAGCGTGATCCAGAAGAGGTTAAGTTATCTTGCAAATCCGGTCTGTTCAATTGAGAATTGTTTACTACAGTACTAGATGGCGAAATACACAGACAGGCCTCACCTGGGTTACAGCAGAACCTAGTAAAAGAATGTGGGTTTTTTTGTGTTAACTCTGCCTAATGGTGTGTTTTTCCTAAGCTGTCAGTGATGTGTAAATTTGGGGATTAAAATAATTTGCCTGTGGAGGCATTTGAGAAAGGGCCACAACCGGAAACGTCATTCTGGTTCTCACTACAGTATTAGACATTTGCAAAGGGACATTTTGAATTTGTGTTTTCATGGCATGCTGCACATATTAACTATATCCAGTTACACCATTTTATTTATGTTTTCATGGAGAGAATGCTGTATATTAGTCATGTGCAATGACACTATATATTAATGTTGTCATAGAGATAATGCTGCATATTAGCCATGTGCAATGACTGTACATATTTATGATTTTGCAGGGATAATGCTTCATATTTGCCATTTCCAGTGACACAATATACGCTTATGTTTTCATAGAGATAATGTTGCATATTATTCATGTGCAATGTTGGAATATATTTATGTGTTGTAAGGTGGAGGGTTAGCATCAGGAATGAACCAGGATAAGGGCTATTGAAGTGATTGGAGACTAGAGACGGTGGGAAGTGATGCTCCCATCTGATTTTGGTTTCTGTAGGGTCAGACCTTGTTTACCTTATGCAAAATCATGTAGCTTAAAATTTCCATATGGACGTTGTGTATATACAGTATTTAAATAGAAGCCAAGATTTTAGGGAGCTCTCAAATTACATTGTTTAAAGCACACCCTAAGTGAGACATAAATTGGCAAGAGACAGAGGAGAGTGCTCCATCCTCATACTGCTAGACCTTTCTGCAGCCTTTGATACAGTTGACCATGACATCTTGATAAACAGGCTACAGGAATACTGCGGCATTGATGGCATAGTTCTTCAGTGGTTCCAATTAGTGTTGGGCGAACACCTGGATGTTCGGGTTCGGGAAAGTTCGCCGAACATGGCCGCAATGTTCGGCATGTTCGGGCCGAACCCCGAACTCCCCGAACATCCCGCTTTTGGGGGCCCTATGGGGTCGCAGGCATAAGGGGGGAGCATGCCCCGATCGCGGGGGGGGGGTCGGAAATTCCCCCCACCCCCTCCGCTAGCGCTCCCCCCTCTGCCCGCTTCCCCATTCAAAAGTTAGGAAGTGAAACTGTACCTGTGCGGCCGGTAGTGGGTGACTGGCAGTGGGCGGCACTATGGAGAGACTGAGGAGGAGGAGGAGTCCGGAGAGTGACGCGTTGAGGGAGGCCGGGCAGTGGGCGGATCAGCAGTAGTACCGTACTACTGCTGATCCGCCCACTGCCCGGCCTCCCTCAACGCGTCACTCTCCGGACTCCTCCTCCTCCTCAGTCTCTCCATAGTGCCGCCCACTGCCAGTCACCCACTACCGGCCGCACAGGTACAGTTTCACTTCCTAACTTTTGAATGGGGAAGCGGGCAGAGGGGGGAGCGCTAGCGGAGGGGGTGGGGGGAATTTCCGACCCCCCCCGCGATTGGGGCATGCTCCCCCCTTATGCCTGCGACCCCATAGGGGGCCAGTATTCGGGCAAACAGGGCCCTGTTCGTGCCGAACAGGGGCCCTGTTCGGCCAGGCAATGAGCCGTTCGGGCGAACCCGAACAGTTTGGCCGAACACCACCAGGTGTTCGGCCGAACGCGAACATCACCCGAACAGGGTGATGTTCTGCAGAACCCGAACAATCCTTCTTGAGTGGCAGAACCCAAAAAGTGTCTATGGGGCCCTTCCTGTCCACCCCTGTATCACTTAGGTATGGGGTGCCCCAGGGCTCAATCCTCTCTCCCCTGCTTTTCATGATTTACATGTTACCGCTGGGAAAACTAATCCAAAAACATGGCCTGACATACCACTGCTATGCAGACGACACTCAACTATATCTTTCCTTCAAGCCTGGTGTGACAGACCCAACTCTAACTATAAACGCCTGCTTACGTGAACTACAGCAATGGATGAATGACAACTGGCTGAAACTAAATGCAGACAAAACTGAAGTCCTCCTGATAGGAGGGCAGAGCATGATAACAAAACAACTTAACTTGCAGTCTTCACCACTGGGAATAGGAGGCACGGATCTGCGCAGCTCTGATCATGTGCGTAGCCTGGGAGTTCTAATTGATTGGGATTTAAAGTTCAGAACTCAAATCTCTGCTGTGGTGAAATCATCCTATTTTCACCTGAAGAACATTGCAAAAATCAAGCACCTCATACCCCCAGAAGATCTGCCAACCTTAGTCCACGCCTTCATCACATCCCGACTGGACTACTGCAATGCTCTCTACACTGGCCTTCCAAAAAAGGTCTTGTACCGACTACAGCTGATACAGAATACTGCTGCCAGACTGCTAACCAACCAACCCCGTCACTGCCACATAACGCCAGTCCTGCACTCCCTTCACTGGCTACCTATAGAATGGAGGGTCCTATTCAAGATCGGCCTACTGACATTTAAATCCCTGAATAATTTAGGCCCTGGATACATGAAAGATATGTTGCAGCTGTGTAGCAATCCCCGCATTCTCAGATCAACAGGTTCTAATAATCTAGTCATACCCAGAGTCCACTTGGAAACTTTTGGTCCCAGAGCCTTCTGTCATGCTGCCCCTACGTTTTGGAACTCCTTACCTCAACAGATCAGGACAGCTCCATCCCTGGACGTGTTTAAATCCAGACTGAAAACCCACCTGTTCAGTTTGGCATTTGCAGAAATATAACTTTTGTTGTGTGAATACTTCTTCCTACTAATTACTGAATCTGAGAGAGCCTAAGCGCTTTGAGTCCTATGGGAGAAAAGCGCTATAGAAATGTTATTGTATTGTATTGTAAATTCTAGGTATTGAGAGAAAAAGCTTTCTCCTCTCTGCACAATTGTTCTAATGACTGCTTCTGCACAGCCACTGATAACAAATCATACAAAGTTTTGTAGACAATGATTTGTAGACAGTCCCTATTCAGTGTGCAGCAGGATCTTGTGTACAGCGCACAACCCCCAACCTCTCTACCCCTCCCCAAGTGCTGTTTACTATTGTGATGCTGGAGAAGTCTGTAGAGCCAGTGCTGCTCCATCAGAGGACAGAGTGAGTGTAATAAGCTGAGGCTGGGAGCACACTCGTCTGTCAGGGTTCTCTCTGCCTTTTCTGAACATCATGTGTGTCTGTATGTGTGAAAACATGCACGTTTTTTTACAGAAGCCTAATGTAATTGATAGAGAAAATGCATGCAGTGCTTCTGTTTTTATCTGCATGGGGAAAACCCATTCATGCATGCCCTAACACAGTGTTCCCCAACCCTGTCCTCAAGGCCCACCAACAGTGCATGTTTTGTAGAAATCCAGAGAGGTAATTAATCAGCTCTGCTGAGATGCTAATTACCTCACCTGTGAATGTTTGTGGTTTTCTGCAAAACATGTACTGTTGGTGGGCCTTGAGGACAGGGTTGGGGAACTCTGCCCTAACAAACTCAATAACATTGGTTTTCAGTTTACCTATGCAGAAAGTGAGGTGGAAGCCTCCAAAGTTTCGCAGGGGGGGCCAGTGATTTCTAGTTATACCCCTGATAACGGCTGCTCTGTAACACGGCTTGTTGCACTGCAATGCACCACCTATGCAACGTTCACAGTACAGCGGGTGTGTTGCAGTACAATGTAGTGTGGCATGGTAACACACTGCATGCATGCGTTACCCCTAAACATGCGTGTTAACGGTTAAAGCATCATTTTCATGATTTAGTGTATGCTATGCAACACATGGATAACGTGCAGCGCCGCTTTACCAGTCCAACGCATTGCGTTTCTACTGCTTCAGGAAACGCAGTGTAGCGGCCACTGTGAGCATAGCCTAAGGGCCTGTACACACTACTGCGCTTCCGCAGCGTTTTTAAAATCGCATGGGATTTTTAAATCGCGAAGCCTTCATGAAAATAGAAAAATCGCATTGCACTAGTGTGTACAGGTCTTCACAATTTTCATGATTTTTAAAAAGACCTTGCGATTAAAAAACGCATGCGATTTTAAAATCGCAAGCGCAGCAGTGTGTACAGGCCCTTAGTCATATCATATGCTTGCCCATGGGCGTAACAATAGGGGATGCAGCCCATGCGCCCGTGGGGAGGCCCGGCCCCTGCCCCTTGGGGCTCGCTCGTGGCCGTTTTGGGGGGCTGGAGCGGTCGCACAATGAGGGGAAAGCTATGGCCACAGTCGGCGGGGAGGGGGGAAGGTCCCACCCTCCCTCACCTCAGGCTTTCCCCTCTGTGTTCCCCTCCAGCTTCTAGCTATACAAGTGCAGAGGACTGAGCGGAGCGGCGGGCAGCGGCAGGCAAACATACCTTCCGTGCATTCTAGCGCGGACACTTCTCGCTCTAGTGACTGACGCGACTTCCTGTATAAAACAGGAAGATGCGTCAGTCACTAGAGCGAGAAGTGTCCGGACGAACGGAAGGTATGTTTGCCTGCCACTGCCCGTCGCTCCGCTCAGTCCTCTGCACTTGTATAGCTATTGAAGCTGGAGGGGAGCACAGAGGGGAAAGCCTGAGGTGAGGGGGGGGGACCTTCTCCCCTCCCTGCCGACTGTGGCCATAGCTTTCTCCTCATTGTGCGACCCATCCAGCCCCCCAAAACAGCCACAAGTGGGCCCCAGGGGGGGGGGGGGGGGGCGGGGGAGGGGGGCCCGCTCACAATTTCTGCAGGGGGGCCCGGGGGCTCTTAGTTACGCCCCTGCGCTTGCCTGAAGATACCAATTCCCATTGGAACAATAATTGATTCTTTCATCTTTTATAGCAGCCAAATAATGCATCACATAAAGCAATACATTACAAGTAGTATAAAATGCAATTGTTTGAGATGTATAACAGAAAAAGAAGCACAATCTTTTCCTGTGTACGTTTGCTGTCTGAAGCCATTATTTGTACGTCTTGTGGTTTCAGCACAATTCCGAGCCAGCATTTCTGTATCTCTTCAGAGGTCAGTGCTCATAATTTCACCGATGAGACAGTTTATGATGTAGCTTATTATTTGCAACATAAAAGAGTACAAGTGTCAAGGATAGATTTATGTTCCTACAGCGCTGTGCAGTCCAGATCCATCATCCCATGATAAATTGTATCTGCTGCTTATGCATATAGGTGTCTTTTGACTTCTGAATATCTTCAAACTTAACTACACTCTGGGTGGAACTGCATCATAAATTGTAACTGTTATGAGAATGGGAAGAATTTGTTCATTTTTTACAAGTTTTACAAACAGGGCATGCAAAAGCCTTCAGGAAATTCAAATCTCCAGGCACAGTTCCTAAATATGCCATCTAATAGCTCAGCAAAAGATGTAAATGCCATCTTGTATATCAAACATGGTTTTTGCAGATAAAATTGTGTTTGAAAGTGGTCATGTGACCTGAAGCAGATTCTTTGGGCAGGTCTGCTGAAGATTGGCTTCATCATGCAGCTCAGATTGCAAGGAGGAGGAGCCCAGACAGAGCTGTATAAGAAGATAAGCTATGACTAAGGAGCCATAAGTTTGCTCCGATACGCGTGAGCTGTATTGCTGTTTGTCCACAATTGCTTCAATAAAAATTGGACTTTTATCCTGAGATCGGTGCAGCGGAATTCTTATCTGCTACATCTTCCTGGCTCTTTGGTGTTCTGCTCCCCCTGATCACAGTAGGTGCAGTGGTTGCAGCGACATGTTTCATGGATTGTATAAGAAGATGTCAGACTCAAGCTTTAAAAGTCAGTTAATTCCTACAGTAAAAAAATGGTAATTTTGACCGATATTTTTACTATGACCTAACCCTACTCTCACACAGAACCATCCCTTTACTAATGCCTAACCATAAGAACCCCCCCCCCCCTGGTGGTGCCTAACATTCATATCCCCCCCAGCGGTGCCTAACCCTAACCCCCCCTTCTTGGGTGCCTAACCTTAAATCCCCCTGTTGGGCGCCTAACCTTAATCCCCCAATGGGTGCCTGACCGTAAGCCACCCAGAGAGCCACCCCCACCCCCAGTGGGCACCTACTCTTAACCCACCATCACAGTGGGCAATTACATTAACACCCCTGCTGGGTGCTTATCCTTAACCAACCCCCCACCCCCAATGCCTACCCGATCCTCCCCGCTGTTTATAGCCGCAGTTTGCATAGCGGGTAGCCACCGCACCTACTTTTTTAGGAGGTGCCCTTTTCAACTGATTTCTGAATTATATCCCTGGGTTATTGTGAAAATAAAACAGGACCTCAATCAAATTCTAAGTAGGATTGGGACTGTTTTTGTATGTATCTCACTATGCTACATATCATTTCAGGCACACATTGACAATTTTGACAGCAACAGGGATGAATTTTATATTTTAACATTTTTGTTGTTAGTTTGGCTGATACTTTACAAAAAAAAATGATGTGATGGACGAGTGAATTTCACATGGCAGACTAGGAATGTCAGTAGAAGAGCAAACTGTAAATAATATGTTTATCACTGCTTAGTATTGACCACATATACTTTCAAACCAATGTATGTAAATGGAGAGATTGTGTGCAGCTCATTGTCACTGTACCCATTGCTATTGATTCAGAAAAAATAATATTGATTTTGGGAGAATGAGTAACAGTCCTACAGGCTTATCCAATATTTTATATTGCAAAAAAAAAATGGTAACCTGTAGCAACCGATCAGATTACTGTTTAACGTCAGATCAGGGGAAGATTATATGAGTGTACTTTGCACATCATGATTGCTTTTTGCATTTCCCAGTGGATGAACCCCATAGCTTATCCATTGGAGGCACCTGACTAGCTATGAAATGAATAATTTTCAGGTTCAAATTAGATTACTAGACCAGCCTATTTTCACGCTCTGGAAGGAGACCGCAGCAGCAGTTTTTCATAGAGTTAAATCTACTTTAAGCGCATACAATACTTCTTCGGAAACTGCAAGGATATTCAAACCTAGTTACCCCTCCAGTGTATTATCATGGAGGAAATTGCTTCATTTCCTTCAGGCAACATTGGGTTGTGACCTGTACAGAACTCACACTATCTTACCTTCAAAATTCCACTGCTGATATTTAAAAAGAAAATGAATAATGCATCAGATTCACTCCAGGTCTAAAACTATCTATTGTTACAGGTTTCTCTTAGTTCCTATATCAGGAACAGCTAATTACTGACTGCCCAATACTCATCAAATACTTAATCAGCCAATTAACCTGATTCCTGATTTACATTTGGTAGTTTCTACTTAGATGTACGTGGACGAGAAAACCAAATATCATCTGCCAATAAAATGTAAGGGTAGTACCTAGACAGATTCCTTTTTACCAGACAGTTCAAGGACCACTATCACAGAAAAACTGCTATAAAGGAGACATAACATAAAGTCACTCATTTTAATTTAATTGACTTCTGCAAAATATATATATATATATATATATATATATATATATATATATATATATATATATATATATATATATATATATATATATATATAAATATATATATATATAAATAACTTTTAGTATTAAAGGGAACCCCAGTTGAGAGGGACATTTATTTCACAACAAAACACTGAATCACCATGACAAAGAGCAAGGACAGTTGTTCAATAAAACAGCAGTCATCACTGTCCCTAAATTGTGGTGTATATCTTATATTTATGGTGCTTTAAAAAAGATATTTAGCAATAGTGGACCTTTCAGACAAGTCATACATCATAAGAGCACTGTCACAGATCTGAACACTGACACCCACACGCCGATACAAAAGATAACAAGCTTGCTTGCAAATGATCAAACTAACAGCACATGACTAACATGTTTTCCTCTCCACTAACCAATCTAATTTATACGGTTCAAAAGACTTGTGAGGCAAAGATTTGGTTGAAGTTGTAATACAAGAATTGATGATGTTGGAGATAAAAGATATCTTTCAGCCAGTATTGAGTAATCACTGAAATATAATAAATGGCCACTGCATGTAATGACTCCTCAACGAACAACTTATTGTCCCATGTGCAATTAACTTTTTCTCCTGAGTTTTCTCCTAGGTGATATTTTCACACCTTGCCAATAAAATGCTTTTTAAACCACCAGCAAGCAAGAACATACTAAAATAATTTTAACAGTACTTGTTTACCTACGTTTCGGTACTTTTTCAATTGCAAAGTGCTGAAAAGTTATTTTTAAAAGAAGTTAAACATTTATCTCTTTGGAGAAAGTTGGTAAAGGGGGAAGAGGCGCCCAGAGCAGATAAAATACGTTAAAAACAAATAAAATGAAAAAAGTGAGGTGGCTTACCTCAATGAAGACAAACTGGCAACGCGTTTCGTGGGTGCATACCCACTTCCTCAGGCCAAATAGCAGTGCCTAATAGTGCTTGTAGCCACAAATAAGGTGCCTTATTTGTGGCTACAAGCACTATTAGGCACTGCTATTTGGCCTGAGGAAGTGGGTATGCACCCACGAAACGCGTTGCCAATGCAATAAAATTCTATTAATACGTGAATTTGTCTTCATTGAGGTAAGCCACCTCACTTTTTTCATTTTATTTGTTTTTAACGTATTTTATCTGCTGTGGGCGCCTCTTCCCCCTTTACCTTGTGCCTTCACCCTCCTTTTGGAGGGGGATCAACCCTCTTTGACCAGTTTAGGTCATTTGAGGCTTGCTTTTTATCAGGAGTGCGACCATCACCAGCTCCGTCTGGTCACCCGAGTGGAGTTGGGGTTATACATCTCCACCTGCTTCTAGTGGTCGGTTGCCCTTCTGCAACCCACCTTTGTGAGTATTAATACATTCGCATATTTTACATAGCAAAGAAATGAACAGCGCTACTTAAAAACAGATGAGTGCTTACCTGCAAAAAAGTGCACACCCCACTCATGGGATTCAAATACACAATGAGCATACACATGACCTGTCTACCACTTGGAGGATGTTAGTTTCACTAACAATTTGCAATTTGTTAGGTACTTGTCCCTCCCACTGTCGAAGAAGTCTTTCCTCCATGGGAGGGGACCTAACACTAACTAAATTCTACCTATGCATATGCATAGCCTGGGCGCGCTACCAGTAAAATTGAGAATTGCGCAAAAAAAGTGGGATCAGCGCATCACCAGGCCGCCTCTGAATGGCCTCAGCTCAGAGATGCGCTGAGCCCCCCCAGAAACTGCAAACGCACCTTGAACCCAAACAGAGGCTCTGCATATACACCAAAGGAAAACTATTAAGTGGGAGCAGCTGACCAGAAATAAATCATATAAACATAGCAAAGAAATGAACAGCGCTACTTAAAAACAGATGAGTGCTTACCTGCAAAAAAGTGCACACCCCACTCATGGGATTCAAATACACAATGAGCATACCTAACGCAAATTGTTAGTGAAAATAACATCCTCCAAGTGGTAGACAGGTCATGTGTATGCTCATTGTGTATTTGAATCCCATGAGTGGGGTGTGCACTTTTTTGCAGGTAAGCACTCATCTGTTTTTAAGTAGCGCTGTTCATTTCTTTGCTATGTTTGATTGATTTATTTCTGGTCAGCTGCTCCCACTTAATAGTTTTCCTTTGGTGTATATGCAGAGCCTCTGTTTGGGTTCAAGGTGCGTTTGCAGTTTCTGGGGGGGCTCAGCGCATCTCTGAGCTGAGGCCATTCAGAGGCGGCCTGGTGATGCGCTGATCCCACTTTTTTTGCGCATATTTTACATGCTTCTGGTACTGTGACATACTGCACCATTTAGGCTCCTGTTGTCCCTGTGTTTTCTTCCTGCAGGGTGCAATGTTTATTATCCCTACTTTTTGTCCATCTCTTAGGAGAAAACTAGGAGAAAAAGTGAATTGCATATGGGCCCTTATGTCTAAGATGTTTATTGACTTCCCTTAGATGTTTTGTTAACTTCCTCTCATTGAGGCTTTTGTTCCAGTTTTACACTACCATTATCATACCTCACAACTTTTGGAGATGAGAAAGAGGGACACCTTAAGACACGCCCCTGCCACACCCCTTAGCCACGCCCCCACCACACCCTTAGCCACGCATACCACAGAGAAATTCATAAGCAAATTATGTAATTTTAGAATTCAAACCACACTGGATCTTTCTATCATCATTAATTGCTATTCATATAGTATTAACATTTGAATAAATCAATTTAAAGGATAGGAATAAAGCTTGGAGCCAATTAAACACATTTTTCAGTAAGAAAAAATGCATATATTTACACAGACCTGTACATCAGTCCTGAAAGAGGGACAAATGAGGGAGAAAGAGGGACAAAGGGATTTCCGAAGAGAGACTGTCCATCTGAAAAAGGGACACTTGGAAGCTATGCATTATTTTCTGCTATAGCTGCACTTGCAATTCTAAAGCAGCAACCCTTTGAATATGGCTGAATTTTCTTTTCCAATATGATGTAGCTTATCAGAAGTAAAAGTTGCATACAAGTGTCAGCAGGGGCATAGCAATGGCCCCCACACCCACTGCTATGATGGGGGGGAGGGGCATGGGCTAAGGAGGCCCGCTTCTGATCTTACATGCAAAGCAGCAGCAGGGGAGCATCATACTTGACCTGTTTCTGGCAACAGAACAGGTCCTTCTTACTTCACTGTAGCCAAACGCCTTGCAGCCTATCACCTTGAGGATCCTGATGCCTGTCACATGACATGCAGAGATGGGAGCTGCAAGGTGATAGGCTTCTCGCCACAGAGCTGCACTGAAGAGGAACTGTGCTTCTTGCGTTCCGCTGTTGCTGCTCTGCCTAGTCCAGTTGGGGGGGTGGGAGGTTGGGGCCGGAGCTACATTATTCATCTTAGCCCCATTATGTAAACTGACATGTCACCTCCAGTGTATATAGTATAAGCTGCTACTCTATACATCTACTGATTGTAGACTAGCTGCAGTTTCCTTGTTTCGCAAGTTGTGTCTTTTCTTACAAAGTCAGCCATAATACAGGCAAAGGACACTCTAAGATTTATTTGTTAACCTGGGGTGAGAGACATATGGAGGCTGCCTTATTTATTTCCTTCTAAACAATGCACATTGCCTGGCTGTCCTGCTGAACCACTGCTTCTAATACTTTTAGTCATAGACCCTGAACAAGCATGCAGATCAGATGTTGCTGATTCAAGTCTGACTGGATTAGCTGCATGCTTGTTTCAGGTGTCTGATTCAGACACTACTGACCACAAAGATGAGCAGGACTGCGAGGGAACTGGTATTGTTTTAAAAGAAAGAAATATGGTAACTTTCATATGTCTCTTACCTCGGGTTCCTTTTATCAGTGCAATATAAATAATGATGACTTCTATGTTGCTTTACTTTGCATATCTAATGTCTACTTTTATTTTTTTTTTACATTTATATCTTTAGGCTCATAACCGAAATTTGTTATCTATTGACTTCGATCACATCACCAGAACAGGAAAAATTTATGATGATCATCGAAAATTCACTCTCAGAATCTTGTATGACAAAACTGGACATCCAATTTTGTGGTCACCAAGTAGCAAGTACCACGAAGTCAACATCACATACTCATCTGCTGGCCTTGTCACCTCCATTCAAAGAGGAACTTGGTCTGAAAAAATAGAATATGACCAAAATGGCAAGATGGTCTCCAGAATATGGGCCAATGGTAAAATATGGAGTTATACATATGAGGAAAAAGTGAGTTTCTTCTCTATATCCACATTTCTATCATCCTCCCCCACTCTATCTATATATCTAGCCATCCATCTATCTATCTATCTATCTATCTATCTATCTATCTATCTATCTATCTATCTACTGTCTCTCCTTAGTCTTTCACTCTCTTTTGGTCTCCATTCTCTGTCTCCTACATATCTACTGTCTCTCCATACTTCTTCATTTCCTTTCTGCCTACATTATCTCTCTTATCTGTGTATCTATCGATCTACTGCCTCTCCACACTCCTTGTCTTCCACCTTTTCTTTCAATCAGAAAGCTTTATTGGCAGGACCAAAATATGTATTACCAAAGCAAAAGAAAGATGGAGAAAAATTAAAGGAGTTTGAGAAATGGGGAGTAAGAGGTATAGGTTTGGTCACATGTAAATAGTCTATGGGCACTATCAAATTAGAGTTCATTCTCAACTGTGCCACGAAATATGTTGGCACTTTATAAATCAATATAAATCAATAATAACAATTACTGTGGCATGCTGTGACATAGGGCCTGATTCACTAAACTTTAGTGCAGCATAATTCCTTTTTTATTTGATTTTTTAAAGATTTTTTTCAGTTTCAGTTCACCTCATTATTCACTAACAATAAAAAGGTATGAGCAGAGCTTTGATTATATTAATTCAATGAATCGTCATGACTACTTGGAGTGCTTACCAACATTTTTCAAGGTAGGGACACACTGTTTTATTTTATTTATTTATTTTATTTATATTATATAGTTGTGAGCTGCAGAGAGATCTATATTCTATGTCAATTTACAGTTACAACTTTGAGAATGGCAACACAATTTATGCTCAGTGTCTGTCTAGTCCTACATTGCAAGTTACTTTACCCCACATAACATCTATACATTCTAATGGCATTTATTTAATTTTGGTACCATGTAGTTATTTATTCCTTTCCTGTTTTTCAGACAATAAGCCTCTTTCTGCATAGCCAGCGGCGGTACATCTTTGAATTTGACCATTCAGATTACCTTGCTGCAGTAACCATGCCCAATATGGTCCGTCACAGTCTGCAGACAATGCTCTCTGTTGGTTATTACCGAAACATCTACACTCCTCCTGATGGTACTGGTTCCTTCATCCAAGATTATACTGGAGATGGACATCTGCTGCAGACATTACACCTCGGAACAGGAAGAAGAGTCTTTTATAAATACACCAAGCAAACAAGGCTTTCTGAAATACTTTATGATACCACACAGGTTACATTCACCTATGAAGAATCCTCTGGAGTCATTAAAACAATTCATCTGATGCATGAAGGTTTTGTTTGTACCATTAGATATCGGCAGACAGGTATGCAATATGAAAAAAATTACATGGAACAAAATTACATAAACATATAGCTCATTTAATTGAATTATATAGGTTAATGTAATTATTAGACACAGGCATATATGATAAATTATAGCATGCTTCCCAAGGGGATAGATTTATGGGAATCAGTTGAAAAGGGCGCCTGAGCTGCCTCTATGAAAAGGGTGCCTCCATAGACATCAATGTTATTTCTGCAAATATCGGCTACAAGGTGGTGAAAAGGGCGCCCAAGTTTTGATATCGGCGACAAGCGGGCACCCCTTGGTAGCCCATATTTTATTTGGCTACGTTCGGCTACAGTAAGGCGCCTCTTTGTAGCCCATGTTTTTTATTTGGCTACAAGGTTTTCAGCTACAGGGTTTTCGATTCTGCTACAAAAGGGCGCCACTTTGTAGCCCATATTTTTCATTCGGCTACAAGGTTTTTGATTCTGCTACAAAAAGGTGCCCCTTCGTAGCCCATATTTTTTTATTTGGCTACAATGTTTTCGATTCTGCTACAAAAGCGCGCCCCTTTGTAGCCCATATTTTTAGTTCAGCTACAAGTTTTTTTTGGCTACAAGGTTTTTGATTCTGCTACAAAAGGGCACCCTTTTATAGCCGAGATTTTTTATTTGAGGGTGCAGGGTGGGGTCTTATGGTTAGGCACCACTGGGGGGGGGGGTAGGCACCACCAGTGGAGGGATCTGTGTGAGAGTAGGGAGATGTTAGGTCATAGTAATCACTGGGGAGTCTTAGGGTCAGGCATCACCAGGGGGGTCTTAGGGTTAGGCACCACCAGGGATGGGTTAGGCACCACCAAGGGGGGTTAGGGTTAGGCACCATCAGGGGGACTTAGGGTTAAGCACCACCAGGGGGGACTTAGGGTTAGGCACCACCAGGGGAGTCTTAGAGTTAGACACCACCTGGGTGGTTTTAGGGTCAGGCACCACCTGGGGGTCTTAGGGTTAGGCACCACCTTGGGGGTCTTAGGGTTAGGCACCACCAGGAGAGTCTTTGGGTTAGGCACCACCTGGGGTTCTTATGGTTAGGCACCACCAGGGGAGTCTTAGGGTTAGGCACCACCTGAGGGGTCTTAGTGTTAGGCACCACCAGTGGGGGTTAGGGTTAGGGGAGAGTTCTGTGTGAGTGTAGGGAGAAGTTAGGTCATAGTAATCACTTTTCTCAGCTATATCTAGAGCCCTTTTATAGCCTAACACATTTTACCTATAACAGCATTCTTTTATAAACAAAAACTAGCTTTTTTGGCTACACGAGGTGCCCTTTGTAGCTGAATTTGGCATATATGGGCTACACCAGGTGCCCTTTGTAGCCGAATTTGGCATATGGGCTACACCAGGCGCCCTTTTTGTAGCCGAATTTGGCATATATGGGCTACACCAGTCGCCCTTTTTTCCAGGCGCCCTTTTCAAATGGATGCGATTTATGAAATTAGAGCACAGGTGAAATATTGAACCACAAACACATTAAAAAACATTTTAAAAATTCCACAGAACCAGTGAAACTAGGCATCCATAATAATCAGCATGTAAGCATATATCCTTAAAGGATACCCGAACTGAAATGTGACATAATGAGATAGACATGTGTATGTACAGTGCCTAGCACACAAATAACTATGCTGTGTTCCTTTTTTTCTTTCTCTGCCTGAAAGAGTTAAATATAAGGTATGCAAGTGGCTGACTCAGTCCTGACTCAGACAGGAAGTGACTACAGTGTGACCCTCACTGATAAGAAATTCCAACTATAAAACACTTTCCTAGCAGAAAGTGGCTTCTGAGAGCAAGAAATAGGTAAAAAATGGGAATTTCTTATCAGTGAGGGTCACACTGCAATCACTTCCTGTCTGAGTCAGGACTGAGTCAGCCACTTACATACCTGATATTTAACTCTTTCAGGCAGAGAAAGAAAAAAAGGAACACAGCATAGTTATTTGTGTGCTAGGCACTGTACATACACATGTCTATCTCATTATGTCAAATTTCAGTTCGGGTATCCTTTAAAGTGAACCTTAAGCCAGGATCGATTTTCAAAATAAAGATATTACCTAAATCCGGTGTCCCAGCCCTGCAATTTCGCCAGTGTTGCGCCAATCTGGAGGCTTTATTTACTGTGTTACCGGCAGGATGATTCCCTATAATTTATTCAAAATGGCGCTGCTGGCCGGAACTATTTCCAGGTCAGCCAGCGCTTGTTAGCTTCCTGCGTCTCCTGCCTCCTAGCTACGCTCGCTCGTGCACTGCCTTGTCTGTTTCAGTGCACGAGCATAATGTCCACAAAGCGCTGTTCCTGAGGCATAGCCGGAGCATGCGCTGACACTTCATTCAGTGGCTGGCTGAGTTTCGCATTCCTCAGATAGCAGAGCACTCGAGCAAGGAAGAAACATCAGCCGGCCACATCTTTTGGGTAAAAAAGTTTGTTTTTATTGTGGCACGCAGTACAGGCAGCGGCGCCAGCGGCAGTAGGACCCAGCAAGGGAGGAAAGATTTATGTGTGTCATTCGCCGTCAGGCGCCATCAGGGCTGGCTGTCAGGGAGGATTTGTGGGAAACAGAGGACCAGATAAGAAAACAAACACTGCGGTAAGACTCTTATCAGCCTCCTCTATTGTGCACACTGTCAGGTTTAAAAAAAAAGTTTGGCTTAAAGTGGATCCGAGATGAACTTTTACTCATTGCATTATTGTGTTCCTTACATATAGTTTATAGGGCATTCCTTAAGCTAGATACTTGTTTTGTTTTGTTTTAATACCCTAATTTCCTATAAACTAAACAAGCCATGCCCACAGCTTCTCCAGAGTGCCTTGGCGCTTGCAAGGGATTGTGGGATTTCAGTCTGGGCAGGTGAAAAAGGTGTTACTAGCTATAGATTTCAGACACAGAGTTTTCACAATCTGAGAGCTGCAGTCCAGATACAGATCAGTTGCCTGGAGGAGATAGGAGTGGAGTTTTCACAGAATATGCAGATTAGCATGCCTAGATACAGATAAGCTTGCCTGTGTGTGTAATTGTGTAATAGTGACAAGCAGAAAACATGGCTGCTGCCATTGTATCACAGGAAAAATATAATAATATACTGTTGAAGCTGTTTGCAGATAGATTTGCTGTGTAAACTATCTAAACTTTAGATAAGATACTGTATATAGACAAGTTACTTGTTATATTTAGTTTTTCATCTCGGATCCGCTTTAAGTGCCTCTTTAAACATGATGATGAGCAGAGTGATCCTGGAGAAGAAAATGTTAGTGCATTTGCATAAGAACAATAAAACACTGTGAAAAAATATGAAAAACATTGAACATCATCATAGCTAAGTATATATATGTGACAATAATAAAGTGCTGGCGCATAGAGAAACATGACATGAGAAGAAGGGACAACCATCCAAGGTGCCCAGAAAAAGTAACAAGTGTCCAAATAAATAGTCCAGTAAGGAAATGCCAGCAAACTCAATGTATACAATAAAGTGCACCAATGAGAGTAATGAGGACTTGGAGAATTGTCAAAAAAGGGGGGAATAACCCCAAGAGAGAAAGTACAAATGTTAATTAGAATTCTTACCAGGGACTATCAAGGACTCCGCTGTCTACCCCGCCACTGACACCATGCACTAATTGCGCAGTAAGGCATAATAAGCATGTTGCACATACATGTGTGGTATACATGCATCATGTTATATGAATAGCTTTATTACCTTACAAGTAGACCTAAGTCCGTTTAAAACCGGGCTCTAGGTTTGTGTTTAAACCTCGCCTCCCTCTCCTCTCCTCCCTCCCCTCCCCTTCCTTTCCTCCCGTGACCACAGTCACCGCGCATGCATACGCCCGCTGCACGCCCGACCACACGCACACCCTTCTGTCCCCATCCTCCCTCAGCTCTCCTCAGTCTCTGTGTCCCTCCCTGCACATGCGCAGTAGCGCAAAACACGGGACACACACACACACAGGAAGTGCAGGCAGGGCTGGGCCGAGGCATAGGCTGTAGAGGCTCCAGCCTCAGGGCGCTGTGTAGGAGGGGGCGCAGATTTCATTCAGCTGTCATTTATAATTGTGTTTGAAGCAGAAAGAAATAAGAAAAGGGGTTACATGGAAGTGAGTACAAGGCAGATAAATAGATATTAAGTTTTTGGGGAGGTTGTGGGCCCTGTGGCCCTCTTAGTCTAATAGCAATCAGTGTGTGACGGCTGGGGTGGGAGGGATGGAGGGGCGCACTTTGGTGTCTCAGCCTTGGGTGCTGGAGGACCTTGTCCCGGCTCTGAGTGCAGGGATGGGACGCAGAGACAAAGGGGTTTTATTATAGAGTATTATGATGGGGGTGGAAATCCAGGGATTCCACATACTTTGTTGATATACATTTTATAATGCTAATTATAATAACAATAAGATTATCTCAGTAAAGGGAGGGGGTGTGGCTACCCTACAGCATATACATCTTTGATATCCCCTGCTTCTGTTAGTTCTTAAATACAAATATACTGTATTAGGGCTAGTGAGTGGAGTACTTTAGAATTCAGCACCAGTGAATTCAGCACCTATGCCCAATCATCAAAGTTTAATCAATACGATATTATTGGTTTGTAATTTTGATTTTGTCATTGACTGTAGTGCATCTTCCCTGTTTATCTCCTAACACTGACTATTGGTAAATTCCCTTCATGACATTGTAGAGTAACCACCCGTTAATGTTAACCCTTTTCTGGTGCCTCGCCCTAATTTTCAGCACCTCCACCACCACCCCTCCCCCGCCATTGTTACCCTTTCTTTTTACACAATTTAATGACAGTCTCCACTGAAGTCTCCTGATGCCTCCACTATATATAACCTTAACCAGTCTCATCTTCCACCATCCCTTCCTTCTTCAGGGTCTGGTGCCTACTCCATCATCCTATAGCTGAAAATGTTCTGGTACCAATGTTAGCACCTATAGTAGGCGACTACTGATGAAACAGCGCGCAGATCATGTAATGCATAACATTTGTACCATGTGTCCAATCAATATTGTCCTTAAAAGGCACCAAATTCATCTTCATAATGGGATGTGAGGGAACTTTCCTGCACCACTGCTGGTGATGACATTAGTCAAGCAGATTGACATTAGTCAATCAGGTGTCCAAGTCAAGCTTTCCTTACCAAAGTTCACATTGCACACTTTTAAAATGTTGCTTTATTTTGCTAGAGACAATACCTAAATGGTTTCATATGTATCTTTTATGCACATATTTCAGTTGTTTCTGTACACTTTAAAGAGACACTGAAGCGAAGAATTTTTATAATATAATGAATTGGTTGTGTAATACGGATAATTACTAGAATTTTAGTAGCAAAGAAAATATCCTAATATTTTTATTTTTAGTTATATAGTGGTTTTTTTTTTTATAACATTGCATCATTCTCTAATATTTGCAGTTTAGACACTACTCAGCATTCTAAATGGGTTCAAAAATGCACTAGCCTGCTCTGTAAAATCTTGCCTGCCGAGGAAAAAAAAGATGTGGAACTTGTAAAAGTGCTGGAGAAACAGTTTCACAGAGCTGGATTAGCCTGGATATTTGCCGGTGCCTGGTCTCTGCTGGATTGCTCACACAGCTACAAAGTCATACAAAACAAAAAATTGAGACGGCACACTACTGGCTGCAAAACTTTGCTGTATTGAACGGACAACAGACACAACGTGTCTTTTGTCCGTTCATTACAGCAAAGTTTTGCAGCCAGCAGTGTGCCGTCTCAATTTTTTGTTTTGTAAAAAAAAGATACATGTGGCCTCCATTCACTAAGCTTAACTCCTGTCTTTAATAACTCTTCTGAGCTGTTTTACAGTTATCACCATGGTGATATAATTGTGATAACTGTAAAACAGCCCTGAAGAATTATTAAAGACAGGAGTTAAGCTTAGTGAATTGAGGCCGACTTTTAAAGCTTATTATCTCAAGTGTCTGTCAGAGTTTTCTGTGACTTTGAAAGTCTTGGAGTTCAATGGCTAATTTGCATAGATAACAACTGGAGTTTCTTAACTCTTCCTTTACTGGAACAAATATTAGACTTGTGTCTCTGCTGCTAATGTTTTTTTTTCTTTGCTGTACTACACATACAAATCATTATATCATAATTTTTTTTCGCTTCAGTGTCTCTTTAAAGAGACTCTGTAACATCAAAAACGTCCCCTGGGGGGTACTCACCTCGGGTGGGGGAAGCCTCAGGATCCTAATGAGGCTTCCCACGCCATCCTCTGTCCCACGGAGGTCTCGCTGCAGCCCTCCGAACAGCAGGCGACAGGCCCGACTGTTCAATTCAATATTTACCTTTGCAAGCTCCAGCGGGGGCGCTGTGGCTGCTTTCGCTCCGAAGGAGGCGGAAATACCCGCTCTCAGTCGGGTCCGCTCTACTGCGCAGGCGCCGGAGACTTGAGCCTGCGCAGTAGAGCGGACCCGACGGCGATCGGGTATTTCCGCCTCCTTCGGAGCCAACAGCCGTCAGAGCGCCTGCGCAGGAGCCAGGAAGGTAAATATTATGTCACCGCTGTATGGAGGGCTACAGCGAGACCCCCAAGGGACGGCAGACGGCGTGGGAAGCCTCATTAGGATCCTGAGGCTTCCCCCATCCGAGGTGAGTACCCCCCAGGGGACGTTTTGTCGTTACAGATTCTCTTTAAAGCCATCAGTTGAATATATCCACATGCTTTCATTATATTTATTTTTACTTTAACTACCTTTTTTGTATTTTCATTGATTGTACTCTTTAATTCTAACAAAATTTAATTATTATTTTTAACAGGTCCCCTCATTGGAAGGCAGATTTTTAGATTTAGCGAAGAAGGTCTGGTTAATGCCAGGTTTGACTACAGCTACAATAATTTCCGAGTCACTAGTATGCAAGCCATGATAAACGAGATTCCTCTTCCCATAGACTTGTATCGTTATGTTGATGTATCCGGGAGGACAGAACAGTTTGGGAAATTCAGTGTGATAAATTATGATCTTAACCAAGTCATTACAACTTCAATGATGAAACATACAAAAATCTTCAGTGCCAGCGGGCAAGTTATTGAAGTTCAATATGAAATCCTGAAGGCTATCGCTTACTGGATGACTATTCAGTATGATAACATGGGTCGAATGATTATGTGTGGGATAAGAATAGGTGTAGATGCAAATTTAACAAGATACTCATATGAATATGATCCTGATGGTCAACTTCAAGCTGTGTCTGTTAATGATAAGCTTCAATGGCGTTACAGCTATGATCTAAATGGAAACATTAACTTGCTTAGCCATGGAAATACTGTTCGCCTAACCCCACTAAGGTATGACATAGGAGATCGCATTACTCGACTAGGAGAAATTCAGTACCGAATGGATGAAGATGGGTTCCTCAGACAAAGAGGCAATGATATATTTGAATATAATTCCAATGGTCTTCTGAGCAGAGCATATAACAAGATTACTGGTTGGAATGTACACTACCGATACGATGGACTTGGGAGGCGTGTTGCAAGCAAGTCAAGTATGGGATCTCATCTTCAGTTTTTCTACGCAGATCTGGCCAATCCAATAAGGGTTACTCACTTGTATAATCATAGTAGCTCTGAGATAACATCACTTTATTATGACCTTCAGGGTCATCTTATTGCCATGGAATTGAGTAGCGGAGAAGAGTATTATGTTGCGTGTGACAATACAGGAACACCACTAGCAGTATTCAGCAGTCGTGGCCAGATATTAAAGGAAATTTTATATACACCATACGGCGATATCTACGAAGACACCAATCCAGATTTTGAACTTATTATTGGCTTTTATGGAGGACTATATGACTCTTTGACTAAACTTGGACACCTTGGTCAGCGTGATTATGACGTTGTGGCAGGACGATGGGCCACACCCAATCACAATATTTGGAATACATTAAAGAAAGAACCAAGACCATTTAACTTGTATGCATTTGAAAACAACTATCCTGTTGGCAAGACCCAAGATGTGGCAAAATATACTACAGGTGAAAAGTTTTATTTATTATGAGCTTTTGTTCATGTCACAATGGGATTTGGCCCATAACAAAAAAAAAATTGTTTTTGAGGTGAGATCCATCTTGAAAAAGCTATTCTGGAATGAATTCTGTGTGTGTGTTTTTTTATATATATATTAATAATTACACACTTTTTTCAAGAAGTTTTGAATCAGGATGATACCATTACACAACCTTTTTTTTCAAAAATAATAGAATATGCTTACCATGCTTGGGGGATTGGCACATGAAACCTCTACAAAACTGCCATGCGTCCTGTGTAGTGCTGTCAATGCATGACAATTTTACTAGAGTTTTGTGACTTACCCCCTTTGTAGCTCAAATCTCTATAGATCAAAACCTAAAACCTGATCTGAACTTTTAAGGTTCGTTATGGGTGTGTTTTTAAATTGGTGATTTGCACACCACATCAGGTTAATTTGTACAAACCAAATGGGATCCTGACTTCCTGTACCTCATGTGACCTTTTGTGGCCCAAAAACCTTACCACCTAACCTAACTCTAACCACACCCTCATCATATATCTTTACTTATCTTTCCTGGACATCTAAATCTGTTATGGTGCCCAGAGGTGCCCTAGATATCCTTAGACCTGAAAACCACCCCTAGAAAGTGCTTATTTTCTCTAAACTGCTTCTATAACCATTAGTCATTTTGATAAGTTGTTTTCATTGTGGGCAATTTTGGATTTGAGTATTTCAGTGTTTGTTTGTTTTTTGCATTATATGTTCAGTTTTATCTGTTCAGGTTTGGAATAGGTTTGCTTTTATTTTAGGTTAAAAAACAGGGAACATGCATGCATGCTGTCATGGGCAGTAAATGTATATATTAGAATCTCCTGAAATGTGAACAGCAGGTCTTGGCTGTATTTGTTTGTCAAATTAATATCGGTACTTTGCTCTTTAGTTTTCATATGAATTGATAGATGGACTGACTGATTGAATGAATGATTAAATGACGTCCTTTTAATGTATTTATTGTATAAGAAAGCAGTGATCAGCAGTGATAACTTTTCTTCTCTTTTTAGACATTGGAAGCTGGCTGCAGCTGTTTGGTTTTCAGTTGCACAATGTGCTGCCTGGATTCCCAAAACCAGAAACAAAGGGCTTTGAATCAACCTATGAATTAATGCAGCTTCAGACAAAAACTCAGGAATGGGATCCTGGCAAGGTACTGGTACCGTTTGTCAAATCAATAATCTTCTTATGTTTTCAGCGCTCAATTAATCAGAGTACTCAGCTGGTGATGCTAGAGTCCACCTTTCGAGTGACCTTCTTTCCTCAATCAGCTACTGCTTAGTTACTCTGACAGCTGCTGATTGGTGTGGTCCATTAAGTCACTAAGCAGGCTGGCACATGTGTGCCACCTTACCTATGAGCAATTAAGATTCCACAGTCTACTTAAGGTACATACTCACTGGAAGATGGATAAGGAAGCCCACGGCAATACGTTCTGACCAGCGAGCATGCATTCCTTGATCCATCTTCCTACCACACAAACAAAAGCTTAGACAATCGCGGCACTTTGCGTGAGAGTTGTCAGGGGTCGTAATCGCCGGATATCTCAAAACATTGTTTGTTTAATTGCGCACATGTACCCACATCACAAAATCGCAGAAACATTCTCACAAGAGGCCACATCGCGGGTAAGTGCCTTTAAAGAGATCAATATTAGGTCACAGAGGCACATTCTGCAAACTATCACCAGCTTCTGTGTCCTTTTACTCTGCCTCCAGCCACCTCCCGTGCTCTGCTGTCCCCCTTATAAAAACCGCCAGGCTAGCGACACACAGATTGTCGGTAGTTGGCTGTTTACATTCAGGCTGCCACTCACCGCCGCTCCCCCACCTCCTCTATAGCGCGGCTCACCGCCTGCATCCCTTCCCACCCCACCTCCGTAAGCTTCCTCCAATCGACTTACAGAGGCGGGGAGGGAAGGGACGCAGGCGGAAAACTGCACTATAAGACAAGACAAGACAAATAACATTTATATTGCGCTTTTCTCCTTGCGGACTCAAAGCGCCAGAGCAGAGCAGCAGCCACTAGGGCGCGCTCTATTGGCAGTAGCAGTGTAAGGGAGACTTGCCAAAGGTCTCCTACTGAATTAGTGCTGGCTTACTATAGAGGAGGTCCGGGGGAGTGGCGGTGAGTGCCAGCCTGAATGTAAACAGCTGACTAGCGACAATCTGTGTGTCGATAACCTGGCAGTTTTTATAAGGGGGGGGGGGGGGACAGCAGAGCACGGGGGAGGCTGGAGGCAGAGTAAAAGGACACAGAGGCTGGTGATAGTATGCAGAATGTGCCTCTATGTACTGATATAGATTGCAGAAATCCACCTCGAGTTCTCTTTAATGAGGTATAACCGACACTGTTTTTACAGAAAGCATGGATTCTGAAAACAAGGTCACCCAAAGGTTGTCTTAGTATAAAGTCAGTGCTGGTTTCCATCATTAAGTAGCGCACTAAGACATCAGTACAGGCCAATATACTAGCTCTTTGTGATAGCCAGAAAATTGTTTAACCCTCCTGGCGGTCTAAAAAAATCCGCCAGGGGGCAGCAAAGTAGTGTTTTTTAAAAAAAAAATTTCATGTAGCGAGACAAAGTCTCGCTACATGATAGCAGCTGCTCAGCGGCATCCCCCCAGCCCCCCAGCCCCTTCAAAGAATGGGATCTTCTGGAGGGCTTCCCTCGTCGCCATGGCGATGGGCGGGATGACGTCACAGACGTCATCGACGTCATGACGTCAAAGGGGACTCCCATCCACCCCACAGCGCTGCCTGGCACTGATTGGCCAGGCAGCGCACGGGGTCAGGGGGGGGGCGGCCGCGGCACGAAGAATAGCGGTGGATCGGCGGGTAGCGGCAGCGATCGGATGCTACACGCAGCTAGCAAAGTGCTAGCTGCGAGTAGCAAAAAAAAAATTATGCAAATCGGCCCAGCGGGGCCTGACCGGTGCTCAGCACGGGCTTACCGCCAGGGAGGTTAAAAATTAATCACTTGTTTAAAATGAAAACAGTTTTTAATGGATCGGAAGCCTAACCTGACATTCTGTTGTGTCTGTTCCATTTCTAGGTAGCTGGAATTGTGTCCTTTATGCATTGATAAATGTTTTAATCTGTAGGTAGGATTACACTCAAATGTAATTTATGGCCTAAAGCATTAAACATAGCAAAAAGTTAACAGTTAAACCATTTGAGTGGTTTCCAAAGTACTAGAAGGGTTAACACTCAAGCTTTTCACTTCATTAGCTGCTAAATGCCATTACTAGCCAACATTATCAAATTGAATTTGAAGTCTCTCTCCTTTCTAATCTCCAAATCTCATGTTACAACCTGTTCTTTAGCTTTAAAATGAAAGCAGTTTTTAATGGATCTGAAGCCTAACCTGACATTCTGTTGTGTCAGTTCCATTTCAAGGTAGCTGGGATTGTGTCATTTATGCATTGATAAATTATTTAATCTGTAGGTAGGATTACACTCAAATGTAATTTATGGTCTAAAGCATTAAACATAGTAAAAAGTTAACAGTTAAACCATTTGAGTGGTTTCCAAGGTACTAGAAGGGTAAACACTCAAGCTTTTCACTTCATTAGCTGCTAAATGCCATTACTAGCCAACATTATCAAATTGAATTTGAAGTCTCTCTCCTTTTTAATCTCCAAATCTCATGTTACAACCTGTTCTTTAGCTCCTATCCCTGAACTAACATCTTTGTTTAACCTATCCCTCTCCACTGGTATTTTTCTGTCCTCACTCAAAAAGGCTGTTTTAACACCACTACCTAAAAAACCACCTCTAGATCCCACTGCACTCACCATCTACCACCCTGTGTCACTTCTCCATTTTGCATCTGAATTACTTGAACGCCATATACTTGCTGTACTAAGCCATTATTTATCTGCTAATTCCCTGCTTTATCAGTTCCAGTCTGGCTTTCATGCAAACCACTCCACAGAAACAGCCCTTACTAAAGTGGCCAATGATCTTCTTACAGCTAAATCCAAAGACCATTATTCCATAGTTATCCTTCTTGATCTATCATCAGCATTTGATACTGTCGACCACACTTTACTGCTACAGATTATTCCATCTATAGGCTTAAAGAGCCTCACTCTCTCCTGGATATCTTCCTATCTCTCTGGAAGGTCTTTCACCCTCTCTTACTCAGATCAGACCGCCTCTCCACATCCTTTGTCTTTGGGGGTACCTTAAGGCTCTGTCCTTGGTCCCCTCCTCTTTTCCATCTACATGCATGGGCTTGAAAACGTAAAGAGAAACTCCAACCAAGAATTGAATTTTATCCCAATCAGTAGCTGATACCCCCTTTTACATGAGAAATATATTGCTGTTCACAAACAGACCATCAGGGGGCGCTGTATGAATGATTTTGTGCTGAAACCCCTCTCACAAGAAGCTCTGGGACCGCTGTACTTTTGGCAGTTTGTTACAGTGTAACAAGGTTCGCAGACAGGAATTAGCTGTTTACAGCTGTCTCTAACAGCCAAAACAGCTAGAAGCAGCTACATAACCTGCCCACAGTAAAAATGTCACCATGTAATAAATGTCAGAATGTAAATCGGGGAGAGGAAAGATTTTACAATGACCAAACATTGACTAAATCATTTATACATAATTATTGTAAAAATGAAGCACTTTTTTTATTACATTATTTTCACTGGAGTTCCTCTTTAAGGAGATACTGAAGTGAAAAAAAAATCATGATATAATGAATTGGTTGTGTACTATGGATAATTACTAGAAGATTAGTATCAAAGAAAATATTCTCATATTTTTATTTTCAGTTATATAGTGTTTTTTCTAACATTGCATCATTCTCTAATATGTGCAGTTTACACAACACTCAGCATTCTAAATGTTTTTTACAGAGCAGGCTATGACCTATTGACTGAAAGCTCAGATTACAACCTTCAGAACTCAGAGCTCTCTGCGACTTTGAAAGTTGTAGAGCTCAATGGCTTTTTTTGCATAGATAACATCTGGAGTCTCTTAACTCTTAACTCTCCCTGTACTGGAAACAACATTAGACTTATGTCTCTGCTTCTAATGTTTTACTTCTGAGCTGTACTACACATACAAATCATTATATCATAGCATTCTTTAATCAACTCATTTGGTCTTCTCTGATCTCTCACAACTTAATCACACTGAATACACGCAGGCATTTGCTTATCTGCAATAAAATCATAACTTGCAATAAAGTCTCAAATTAAAATCTAACTTCTACAGTAACTTAAAGAGAAACTACGACCAAGAATTGAACTTTATCCCAATCAGTAGCTGATACCCCCTTTTACATGAGAAATCTATTCCTTTTCACAAACAGACCATCAGGGGGCGCTGCATGGCTGATATTGTGGCGAAACCCCTCCCACAAAGAAATTCTGAGTATGTACTCTTGGCAGTTTCCTGTCTGTGAACCTTGCTGCATTGCTTAAGCAATAATATTCCTCAAATGCTTGTTTGTCAATTTGCAATAAAGGCTATGGCACCTAGACCTCAATGTTATTGCCAGTCACTGTCCATGTTGCAATGTAGTCTTCAGCATCGATTCTGCAATGGGCATATTTCAGGTTATACAGGAAACATACAGCCTGGACTTTTTAAAAATTGGTGGCTGTTAAATGAGTCATCAAGCAAGAATAACTACCCCCCAATCTACTTACCTGGGGCTTGCTCCAGCCCCTTGCAGCTGACATGTCCCACACCGCAGCTCCGATCTCAGCCGCCGGCATGGGGTCCCAGAACGGTGTCACGCCAGGCATCCTCTATCTGCGCCACAGTCAATCAAGTCAACGTTGTCCGGACTGTACTGTGCAGGCGCACTGCGGACAACATGGACTTGATTCACAGCGGCGCTTCACGTAGGCGCAGTAAGGACCACCTCGAGGTCACCCACTGCACCGTGCAGGGACCCCTGGCCGGCGGCTGAGATTGTGTGGGACATGTCAACTGCAAGGGGCTGGAGGAAACCCCAGGTAAGTAGATTGGGGAGTAGTTAATCTTGCTTGATGAATCCTTTAAGTGGTTAGGTTTTGTCACCCTCACCTGTATCATATTGTTTTATATGTTTATTCTGAAATCCAGCTCATCGCCACAGATCTAAATATACAATGCTTTGTTTGGTTTGTGCAGGTGTTTATCCTGTGCTTACAATTCAGTCAGGTGACCCTCATGCTACTGCCTCACTCTGCTTGTTCATACTACTGAGCAGGACCGCCATCAGAAATTTTGGGGCCCCTCACACATCATCAGGCCTGGGTCCTCCCTCCCTGGGCCCACCCACTGGTTGCTGTGCCCACCCACCAGACACCCCACCCTGTGTCCTGTGCCTCTTTTATGCCCCTCTGTCTCACCTCAGTTTGTGCATCTTTTGTGTCCCTCTATGTTTCCGTCTCATCTCTTTTCTCCCTGTGCCTCTTTTGTCCGCCTCTGTTCCCCTGTGCCTCTTTTATCCCCTTGTGTTGCCTCTTGTCCCCTTCTGTCTCAACTCATCCCCCTGCCCTACCCAGGTATAGGTGCCCCCAGTATAGGTATCCAGGCATAGCTTCCCCCAGTATAGGTAGCCAGGTATAGGCTCCCCCAATATAAGTAGCCAATAATAGGTGGTGCCCCAGTATAGGCAAGCAAGATACAGGTGCCCCAGTATAGGTATTCAACTATAGGTGGTGCCGCGGTATACGTAGCCTGGTACAGGTGGTGCCCTCAATATAGATAGCCAAGTATAGGTGGTGCGCCAGTATAAGTAGCCAGGTATAGGTGGTGGCCCAGTATAGGTAGCCTGTAGCAAGATATAGGTGGTGCCCCAGTATAGAAAGTCCGCTGTAACGGGCTCACTCATCTGCTCCCCATGTTCAAGCGCTGATGTCACTCTTCTCTCAGTGCTGGAATGTGGTGTGCTGGTTAGCCGGGGGGGGGGGGGGGGGGCAGGGCCCCCTGAAGCCCTGTGCCCCTCACTGCCCCCTGAAGCCCTGTGCCCCTCACTGCAGTGTCAGTTGTCCCCCCTGATGGCTGCCCTTACTGAACTCACTGTGGCCCATATGCAATTAACTTTTTCTCCTGAGTTTTCTCCTAGGTGATATTTTTAAACGTGTCAATAAAGTGCCTTTTCAGACACCAGAAAGCAAGAAAATACTCAAAATAATTTTGATAGTACTTTTTTACCTACTTTTTGTTACTTCTTTAGTTGAAAAGTGCTGGAAAGGTATTTTAAATCGAACATGAAAAATTATCTCCTAGGAGAAAACTCAGGTGAAAAAGTGAATTGCATATGGCCCCTTGTCATAAAATGCCCCTTACACCACCAGCAAGCAAGAAAATACTCAAAATAGATTTGATAACACTTTTCACCATTTCAACATTACACCAAATTCTGAAAAGTTATTTTAAATGATGACCCACTCACCGAATGGGTACCAGGGAAGACGCAATACTAAACACTAGGGTCCAAATGGACCCTAGTGTTTGGTGAGTTATTTTAAATGGAAGATACAAATTATCTCCTAGAAGATAATTCAGGTGAAAAATGTAATTGCATATGGGCCATGGGCCCATATGCAATTCACTTTTTCTCCTGAGTTTTCTCCTAGGGGATATTTTCACAACTTGTCATAATATACCATTTAAGCCACCAGCAAGCAAGAAAATACTCAAAATAAATGTGATCGTACTTTTTCTCCAACTTTTGGGCACTTTTTCAATTGTAAAAACTTTTTTGTATGCTGAAAAGTTAGTTTAAAGAGAAGATGAAAATGGTCTCCTAGAGATAACTCAGGTGACAAAGTTAATTGCATATGAGCCATGGGTTCTTATTTAAATCACCTTGGGCCATATGCAATTCATTTTTCCTCCTTAGTTTTCTCCAAGTTGACATTTTTAAACTTGTCAATAAAATGCCTTTTAAGCCACCATAAAGCAAGAAAATGCTAAAAATAATTTTGATGGTACTTTTTCAACTTCTTTTGGGTACATTTTTAGTTGAAAAGTGCTGGAAAGTTGGCCCATTGGCCCATATGCAATTAACTTTTTCTCATGAGTTTTCTCCTGGGTGAAATTTTTTAATTTGTCAATAAAATGCATTTTAAGCCATCAGAAAGCAAGAAAACACTGAAAATAATTTTAATAGTCCTTTTTCATTTACTTTTGGGGACTTTTTTAGTTGAAAAGTGCTGGAAAGGTATGTTAATGTGAAGATGAAAAATTACCTCGTAGAAGAAAATTCAGGTGAAAAAGTAAATTGCATGTGTCCCCTTGTCAATAAAATGCCCTTTAAGCCACATATAAACAAGAAAATACTCAAAATAATTTTGATTGCACTTTTTCACCTACTTTTTGGTACTTTTTCAATTGCAGAGTGCTGAAAAGTTATTTTAAACAGAAGATGAAAAATTATCTCCCAGGAAAAAACTCAGGAGAAAACGTGAATTGCATATGGACCCTCTTCTCCTAGGAGACAATTTTTCACCTTCTGAAATAACTTTTCAGCACTCTGCAATTAAAAAAGGTTCCAACAAGTAGGTGAAAAAGCACTGCTAAAATTATTCTGAGTATGGTGGCTTAAAAATTAAAATTCGTTTTAAACAACCAGAAAGCAAACAAATACTCAAAATAATTTTTACAGTGATTTTCCACCTACTTTTTGGTACTTTTTCCATTGCAAAGTGCTAAAAAGTTATTTTAAATTGAAGATGAAAAATTATCTCCTAGGAAAAAACTCAGGAGAAAAAGTTAATTGCAGATGGGCCTAGGTACTTTAAAAAATATTGACCTTGCCTTCTCCATGTCATTTCGTCATGCACAGTGTTGTCAGCCCTTGTCCCGCATAGCAAAGGCTAGTGACATGTCTGTACAGACCCTGAACTACTGCCCAAGGGATCAAGGTTAGATCCCTACTCCATACAGTAGGTGTGTACGAGGCTTTATAAGGAGAGAGGTGGGGAAGGTATTTTTGTAAGCACACTAAGGCAGATTCTTAGGAGTATTATCATAAGCAAAATTCACTTAGAATGAAACTATGCTTTTGAATTAGTTTTGTGATTGTATAGGTTCAAAGGTTTATGAACTATGTTCTTAATTTATTTTATTTATTTTTTACTTATTTTAGACAATCCTTGGCATTCAGTGTGAGCTACAAAAGCAGTTGAGAAACTTCATTTCATTAGACCAACTTCCAATGGCTCCAAAAGAAAATGGAAGAAAATGCAGAGGAGCTAAAAAGTACCACAGATTTGCTGCTGTTCCATCACTATTTGGAAAAGGCATCAAGTTTGCCATCAAAGATGGAACCGTGACTGCTGATGTCATAGGAGTGGCTAATGAAGACAGTCGACGCATTGCGGCCATCTTGAATAATGCTCATTATTTGGAAAACTTGCATTTTACGATTGAAGGTCGGGATACTCATTACTTTATTAAGCTGGGCTCTCTGGAAGAAGACCTAACTCTCATTGGAAACAGTGGTAGCGGTCGCGTTTTGGAGAATGGGGTGAATGTCACAGTGTCCCAGATGACTTCAGTGGTCAATGGGAGGACTAGACGGTTTGCTGATATACAGCTTCAGCATGGCACATTGTGCTTTAATGTCCGCTATGGAACCACCATTGAAGAAGAGGAGGATCATGTCCTAGAGTTGGCCAGACAAAGAGCAGTGGCTCAGGCTTGGACTAAGGAGCAGAAGCGACTGCAAGAAGGGGAGGAAGGCGTACGAATGTGGACAGAAGGAGAGAAACAGCAACTTTTAAGCACGGGGAAGGTGCAAGGCTATGACGGATATTTTGTTCATTCAGTGGATCAGTATCTTGAACTTTCTGATAGTGCCAACAACATCCACTTCATGAGACAGAGTGAAGTAGGCAGGAGGTAACAAAAAACTAAAGACACTCTTTGCCTTTGCGTCACCAAAGACTGCCTGTTTTTAAAACATAAAAAGGTTTATTGTAACGATTTTCTAGATGAGATCTATGTATATGTAAATATAAAGTAAACATATCCAACTGCCTTTAAATGTGACAAAAGATGGTATTTTAATATTGTTAGTTTTAACAATGTTATCCTGATAGCATTGGTGAGGTTTCTTTTTGTATCACAATGCTGAGCGATGTGTTTAAAGTGTACCTGTCTCCTATACAAAGCAGAGGTAGGCATTTTGGCTGAGAATGAAGCCTGCGTGGTGTCTAAGAAGTTGTGCTAAATTTACTTCACTTTTAGCTACCAAAGTGTTTGGCTGCATTCTCTTGAACATTTGTAGAACAAAGTGGCCGCCACTATTGTGAGTAGAGTACAAGTACATTTTAAGGCCTCTCAAATGCTTATGGGATTTAAAAATGACAGTTCAGCTTCTTATATCTTGTGTGGCGGTATTCAGCCTTTTCGCTTGCATATTAACCACTACAGAGTTGCCACTCTTTTCTGGAGACTAGAGCTTATGTGATGATATAGCTTCTAGACAAGAAGAATCTACCTAAAGAGTAATAGTGCGTATATGAGAAAAAACAAAAAAACAAAAACAAAATGTGTAATACTGGAATCCTGTCATTGTTTCTTATTTTTTCATAAATTAACATTCTTTCAAAATAAAAAAAATAAAATGTTGTGAGTCATATATACTCATGTTGGGTTCTGAACATAGGCTACTGATATCTTCAAAACAACATTTTTTTAAAAGTAGAAATAATGTTTCACATTAGTTCTACATGTACAGTATTTCAAGAGCGGTGCATATAGCATTTACTGGTAATCATTCATGTCAAACCACAATGTACTTGTTTCTCATTTTAAGGACAACAGAAGCGAGGGGGATATGGAGGCTGCCATATTTATTTCCTTTTAAGCAATACCAGTTGCCTGGCAGCCCTACTGATCCTCTGCCGCTAATAATTTTAGCCATAGACCCTGAACAAGCATGCAGCAGATTAGATGTTTCTGACATTACTGTCAGATCTGACAAGATTAGCTGCATGCTTGTTTCTGATGTTGTTCAGACACTACTGCAGCCAAATAGATCAGCAGGTCTGCCAGGCAACTGGTAATGTTTAAAAGGAAATACATATGGCAGCCTCCATATACTTTTCACTACAGTTGTCCTTTAAGTACAGTGATTGGACCAATGTAAAGAAATGTTTTACAAGTACCTAACAGGGATAAGCATGAAATTCTCCTAGGATGCAAATATCCAGTGGACCCATGAAGTAGATGCCATGTTAGCAAATGAAAGACACTTGCTGCCAGTTGGTAAACCAGCACTTCCTGGGCAGGGACATAACTACATTGCACCCCCCCTCCACATAAATCTTTTGGCTGTCTTGCCCCCCCCCCCCCCATTCAGTGAACCTCCATCATAGGGGGTCCTGAGTTCCACTCCTGTACTTAATGCAGAGTGGCAGAGGAGCATTACACAATACCTGCTTCTGGCCGCAGGGGGGGTCCTCCTCATTTCTCTTTAGTGTACAGGGGGCCATACAGCAAATCAAATCACCATGCAGCTTTGCATTAAGTGAAAGAGGTGGCCCTCCAGCCCCTGCCCCTCTTCCCGTGTACAACAGCGGGGGCTATTGCTTTGCCCTGTTCCTGGGTCATATTGACTACTTGTATCAGGCCAGCCTTGCTAATGTATTTGACAGTTTCAACCATGCATGGTATGTGAACCTATATGTCAGCTCTGCTGCAACAAAAACATCATGACCCATCTAATGTCGAAACTGGAGTGTGGAACAGGTGAAGAACACTTTTCAGCAACTTCAGTACAGGGTTTGTCGAACTGTTTTTTCTACAATGGGGGTATGAAGAATGTACAAGTAGGATTAACGTTGTAGTGCTCTTATCCTTTATTATTAATATTATTGTTTTGTACCTATATAGTGCAAACATCTTCCGCTGCACTGTACAATATACAAAAACATGCAATAATGGGAGCATAGATACACAAACAGTTAAACATACTATACAATCAGGACAACTAGTGATATAAGTTCAGATATATACAATTGATGTGTAGTTTGAAAAACATCATCAATACTGATGGATGTTCATTTGATAAAATGCAAAGAAACAGGAAACACAAGGGAGAGCTCTCTGCCCTTCCAAGCTTACAATCTAGAGGGTAGTGGGGGTGGTGACACTGGGGGAATAGTTGAAGGGGTTAGCGAATGAGGCAGTGGGCCTGATGCAATTCACTTTTTCTCCTAAGTTTTCTCCTAGGTGAATTTTTATATCTTATCAATATAATGCCTTTTAAGCCACCAGCAAGCAAGAAAATACTCAGAATAATTTTGTCAGTATTTCTTACCTACTTTTTGGTAATTGTTTAATTGCAAAGTGCTGACAAGTTATTGAAATTGAAGATGAAAAATTATCTCCTAGGAGAAATCTTAGGAGATAAAGTGAATTGCATCAGACCCAGTGAGCTTTACATTATAGCTATTACAAATTATAGGCTTGTTTGAGCAGGTGTGTCTTGAGGGTACATTTGAAAATGTCTAGACGTGTAGCAAGACGGACAGGCTGTGGGAGAGAGTTCCAAAGGAGAGATGACACTTGTGAGAAGTCCTGGATGCAAGAGTGAGAGGAGGTGAGAGGAGATATCCTTTAGTTTGATTATTCAGGCAAAACTATTGTTACAACAGTTAATGATAGATCTGAAGATTCGATCAAATAACACTATGCCATGCTTGGAAAATGTGAACACCACCAAAAAATCAATATGTTCATTTGCCACGCAAGAGCAGTGATGGTTGTTTTATTGGTCCTTTAGGTGACTACAGTGACTAATTTCTGAATTCTAGCTTACTATGGGCTGGATTCACAAACCCGTGCTAACTGTTAGCACGGGCGTGCTAAACAGTTAGCACGTGAAGTGCCACTCGCTGACTTTTGCACGCGCAAAGTCCCGCGATTGCGGACATTTGCGCGCGATAACGCGGAATTTTGCGCGCGAACGGTGGTCAAGAGCCGCACTTCACGTGCTAACTGTTTAGCACGCCCGTGCTAACAGTTAGCACGGGTTTGTGAATCAAGCCCTATATCTTGATTCTGCTCAATAACCAAAACATGTATTAATTAAAGAGGTATGAAACTCAGATTTCTTCTCCGGTCCAAAACATTAAAAACAACAAAAAACAGAAGCTAATTAAAGAAATTATCTAGATTGCGATGAGCTATATTTGTGGAGAAAACAATGCAGACAATGTGCTGGATCCAAGAGGAAGCAGATAACTTTGCTTCTTTGCTCAGCAATTACTTAATTACAAGACAATCTGATAATTTGTCCTGCAATCAGCAATGTTTTCAATTAGCTTCAATGAAGTGGAACTCTTCCTTCCAGTTACTTATAGGCCTCATACACACATTAGACCATAGTCTTTGGAAAATGAAAGATCACAGACCAATCTTACCACCCTTCATGTAGTATGAGAGCCATACTCTACACAGTCTATTCTATGGAGCTGAACTCCCCATCAGACAGAAATCTTTGCAAGATGCTGCACACACAGATGCTGTACAGACACAAAAGATCAGTATCTGCAAAAGATCTGTTCCTGCAAAAGATCCATTCCTGCTAAATGCATTCATAGTCTATGAGATCTGCAGATCCTCATACACACCTTGTTTAACATGCAATCATCTGCAGATCAGATCCACCAGGATGGATTCTCAGATCTGCAGATGAGTGTCTGATCTGCAGATGAATGTCAGTTAAACAAGGTGTGTATGAGGATCTGCAGACAGGGGAGTAGCAATAGGCCCTGCAGCGCCTGCGCCCGCGGGGGGGCCCGGCCCCCCCCTGGGGCCCGCTCGGGGCCGTTTTTGGGGGGCTGGAGGGGTGGCAGCATGAGGGGAAAGCCTTGCCCACAGTCGGCGGGGAGAGGGGAAGTTCCCCCCTCTCCCTCACCTCGGGGCTCTCCCCTCTGCGCCCCCCTCCAGCTAGTGAATGTGTGTGGGCAGCGGGCAGCAGCGGCGGCGGGATACATACCTTCTTCCTTGCGTTCCATCGCCGCCTTCTCGCTCTAGCGGCTGACGTCACTTCCGGAAGCGGAAGTGACGTCAGCCGCTAGAGCGAGAAGGCGGCGATGGAACGCAAGGAAGAAGGTATGTATCCCGCCGCCGCTGCTGCCCGCTGCCCACACACATTCACTAGCTGGAGGGGGGCGCAGAGGGGAGAGCCCCGAGGTGAGGGAGAGGGGGGAACTTCCCCTCTCCCCGCCGACTGTGGGCAAGGCTTTCCCCTCATGCTGCCACCCCTCCAGCACCCAAAAACCGGCCACGAGCGGGCCCCGGGGGGGGGGGGGCCCGCTCTGAAATTCTGCAGGGGGATTTTCAGGTGTCTGCTGCCCACATTACGATTTTCAGGTGTCTGCTGCCCACATTGCGATTTTCTGGTGTCTGCTGCCCACATTACGATTTTCTGGTGTCTGCTGCCCACATTACGATTTTCAGGTGTCTGCTGCCCACATTAGGATTTTCTGGTGACTGCTGCCCACATTGCGATTTTCTGGTGTCTGCTGCCCACATTACGATTTTCTGGTGTCTGCTGCCCACATTACGATTTTCAGGTGTCTGCTGCCCACATTAGGATTTTCTGGTGACTGCTGCCCACATTGCGATTTTCTGGTGACTGCTGCCCACATTGCGATTTTCTGGTGACTGCTGCCCACATAAGGATTTTCTGGTGACTGCTGCCCACATTAGGATTTTCTGGTGTGTGCTGCCCACATTATGATATTCTGGTGACTGACTGCTGCCCACATTAGGATTTTCTGGTGACTGCTGCCCACATTACGATATTCTGGTGACTGCTGCCCACATTAGGATTTTCTGGTGACTGATGCCCACATTGCGATTTTCTGGTGACTGCTGCCCACATGGCGATTTTCTGGTGACTGCTGCCCACATGGCGATTTTCTGGTGACTGCTGCCCACATTGCGATTTTCTGGTGAACTCTGCCCACATTACGATTTTCTGTCCCACATTACGATATTCTGGTGAACGCTGCCCACATTACAATTGTCTGGTGAATGCTGTCCACGTTACAATTTTCTGGTGACTGCTGCTCACGTTACGATTTTCTGGTGACTGGTGCCCACATTACGATTTTCTGGTGAACTCTGCCCACATTATGATTTTCTGGTGAACTCTGCCCACATTATGATTTACTGGTGAACGCTGCCCACATTACGATTGTCTGGTGAATGCTGTCCACGTTACAATTTTCTGGTGACTGGTGCCCACATTACGATTTTCTGGTGAACTCTGCCCACATTATGATTTTCTAAAGGCCCACATTACGATTTTCTGGTGAACTCTGCCCACATTACGATTTTCTGGCCCACATTACGATTGTCTGGTAAAATACTGCCCACTTTACAATTAATTTACAGTGAAACGCTGCCCCATTACGATTATTTGGCACCTATGGGGGGGGGGGCCCCATCCAAATATTCGCAGGGGGGCCCAGTGATTTCTAGTTACGCCCCTGTCTGCAGATATCATAGACTATGAATGCAATTTGCAGGAACGGATTTTTGGCAGGAACAGATCTTTTGCAGATACTGATCTTTTGTGTCTGTACAGCATCTGTGTGTGCAGCATCTTGCAAAGATTTCTATCTGATGGGGAGTTCATCTCCATAGAATAGACTGTGAAGGTATGGCTCTCATACTACATGAAAGGGGGTAAAATTGGTCTGTGGTCTTTCATTTTCAAAAGACTATGGTCTGATGTGTGTATGTAGCATAACTGTCTTTCTTTGCTTTCTGTTTTATGCTGTATTTAATGTTTCAAAGCTCAAATGCGATGTTGAGTTTCATACCACCATACTTTAAATAAAACGAATAAAGAGAAAAATAAATTAATACATTGCAAAGTGAGAAGCTAAAAAATAGAAGATAGATCAAGTAATGATTGATATTGCACTGTGATACTGTGTAATCTGTTTATGTTGTTTAATCCACCAAGTGACCAGCATATTTACTGTTGGCAGACAAGAAAAAAAAAAAAAAAAAAAAAAACACAGCCCCAACTGCCACTATCTACAACCAGGCTTACAACAATGTGAGAGGCTAAAAGATATACACTGTATATATACATATATATATATATATATATATATATATATATATATATATATATATATATATATATATATATATATATATACATACACACACACAAGGCGGGAGATATTGTTTGCTTGTTTTCTTGGCAGGTGAAAGCAGGCGTTATTTCCCACAAAGCAACAAGGTTCATAGACAGGAAACTGTCACGCCATGGCCCTGACATCACACTGTGGGAAGGTTTCACTATGATATCAGCCATACAGACCTCCTCCCTGATGATCTATTTGAGAAAAAGTTACGATTTATTGTGGGAATGGGGCAGTGGCATAGCAATAGGGAATGCAGAGGTAGAGACCACACCAGCCCCCCCCCCCCCCCCCCTTGCACCAGAGGGGCCTACTAGGGGCTCTCCTTTAACTTCTTTATTAGCTTTTTATTGGTGCTATGTGGATTATGATCACCTCAAGATGTGCTTTGATTATTTGTAACCATTAATAGACTATTCACCTCCCCAGCATACACACTGAAGCTGTCCTTGGAAGGTTTTGGTGCTCCATATCAATTGTTATGTATAGAGCGCTTCAAGGGGCCCAATTTAAAAAGCTACTCCACTGAAAAGGGAAGTATCAGTCACTGACTGGGATGAAGTTTAATTCAGGGTTAAAGTTCATCTTTAAGGTAAATAATGATGATGTCAAATGGGCGTCACTCAACAATGCAGAGTAGGCTGAACTCCATCTATCAGCCTCTCTCCCATCACACTCCTCCTCCATTTTTCCTCCTCTGACTGGTTTCCATTGAAAACTGAGTAAGAGGAGAGCGACTTCTTCAGAGCACAATTCTAATTTATCGGCATTTGCAATGCTTCACATGAGGTCATTTTCTAGTAAGTGGAAACAACTTTCAGTTACCAGCTGAATGGAAGCAAAGTGGGCATAGACAAATATGTAGAGATATGGCCCAAACGGTTCGCATTTGAACGCGAACACCCGAACTTCGGTGGTTCGCATTCGCGGTGAACCGTGAACTATATGCGAGTTCGACCTGCCTCCTATACTACATCATTAGGCTCAACTTTAACCCTCTACATCACAGTCAGCATACACATGGTAGCCAATCAGGCTACACTCCCTCCTGGAGCCCCCCCCCCCCCCTTATAAAAGGCAGGCAGCGTCGGCCATTTCCCTCACTCGTGTGGCTGCAGTAATTAGAGAAGGGAGAGGAACCTGCTGTAGACATAGGAAAAGCTTAGTTAGGCTCTTGTTAGGCTTGGTCCTTGTTGATACTTATTGCTAAAAAGCACCCCTCAACAGCTCTTTTGAGAGCTAATGTTGTTCTTGTGATCTATTTTTTGTTTTGTGTGTGTGTGTGTTCCACTGACACTTGCATATACAGCCCTGTCAGTCAGTCGCAGCTTGCCCTTCGCCTCTTGCTAATTCCTACTGTGCCACTGCCAGGCCCAGCACATTCAGTGCCTACCTTTTCACTGCACGTGTGTGACAGGCAGATGCACATTTGTAATACCAATCACTGCATACCTGTTCATGTTTACAGCAGCTGCGTGACAGAAGCACGCAGTGTTATATACCAGTCACTGTGCCTGTTCACGGTACCTGTGTGTGTGACAGCTGCACATTTGTAATACCAGTCACTGCATACCTGTTCATGTTTACTGCACCTGCGTGACAGAAGCACGCAGTGTTATATACCAGTCACTGCACCTGTTCACGGTACCTGTGTGTGTGACAGATGCACATTTGTAATTTCAGTCACTGCTGCATTCTTGTTCATGTTTACTGCAGCTGCGTGACAGAAGCACGCAGTGTTATATACCAGTCACTGCACCTGTTCATGGTACCTGTGTGTGTGACAGCTGCACATTGTATTGATACCACTCACTGCATACCTGTTCAGTGCACCTACGTGACCGCACACAATGTTATATTATATACCAGTCACTGCATACCTGTTCAGGGTACCTGTGTGTGTGACAGCTGCATATTTGTAATAGCAGTCTGTGCATACCTGTTCACTGCACCTGTGTGACCGCACGCTGTTATATATACCAGTCCGTGCATAACTTTTAACTGCACCTGTGTGACAGCTGCACATTGTATTGTAATACTAGTCACTGCATATCTTTCACTGCACCTGTGTGACTGCACATTGTATTAGTCAAGTCAGTGCATACCTTTCACTTCATCCCCACCCCCCCCCCCGATATTGACCAGACAACAGGCAGAGGCAGAGCCAGAGGCAGACTCAGAGGCAGGCCACCTGGCAGGTCTGTTCGAAGTCATGCTGACATCGACCAAAGTACAGTGCTCAGAAGAAGGCACGTCCCATCAACTCCCAAGATTGTCAGGACATGGTTGACTATTTAACAAAGAACACCTCATCTTCCGCAGCCACCAGCGCTACTCCAAGCACCACATCCACTACATTTGCCACTTCGCAGGAGTTTTTTCGTGGGGAATTCACTGATTCATAGCCATTATTGTTACAACAAGATGAAGTCGCTAAGCAAGTTACACCACCTCATATGTCTGAGTTAGGCGACACTATGGACGTAAGGTGTGAGGAGGAGGATGCTTAAGTATCTGCTGTTGGTGCAGCTTATGAGGTGTCTGATACAAGCGAAGCTGGGGAGGATGATTATGATGATGATGATACTGCCATGGATGCCACGTGGGATCCTAATAGACAAGATGACCAAGGGGACAGTTCAGAGGGGAAGTCAGAGAGGAGTAGGAGGAGACAAGTTGCTGAAAGAAGCAGGTGGAGCTTGTGGTCAGAAACAGCTGGTGGCAGTGTCCGGCGCCATGTATCGCCACCTATGGACAGCCAGCCAACCTGCACTTCACCGTCAGCTGCTGATGTCACCATAGCGCCATCCCCCCAAGACTCAGCGATGTGGAAATTTTTTTGTGTGTCTGCCTCAGATGAGAGCAATGCCATCTGTTCTCTCTGCCACCAAAAACTGAGCCGTGGAAAGGCCAACACCCACATAGGGACAACTGCCTTACGAAGGCACATGGGGAAAAGGCACAAACTGCAAAGGGAAGAGCACCTGAGGAAAAGCAGCACACAAAAGCAAAGCCACCCTCTTTCTCCTCTTCCTCCTTCAGGTGCATCATCTTCAGCTGCTTTCTCCCTTGCACCTTCACAGCCACCCTCCTCCACTCCGCCTCTTACCTTGGGCAGTTCCTGCTCCTCTGCCCACAGCAGCAGCCAGGTGTCCGTGAGGGAAATCTTTGAGCGGAAGAAGCCAATGTCTGCCAGTCACCCCCTTGCCCGGCATCTGACAGCTGGCTTGGCGTAACTGTTAGCTCACCAGCTGTTACCATACCAGCTGGTGGACTCTGAGGCCTTCCAAAAATTTGTGGCCATTGGGACACCACAGTGGAAGATACTAGGCCATAATTATTTCTCAAAAAAGGCAATACCCAAACTGTACCATGAAGTTGAAAGGCAAGTGGTGTCATCTCTGGCACACAGCGTTGGGTCAAGGATCCATCTGACCACGGATGCTTGGTCTGCCAAGCACAGTCAGGGCAGGTACATTACTTACACAGCCCACTGGGTCAACCTGGTGACCGCTGGCAAGCAGGGAGTACATGGCTGTGCAGCGGACCTAGTTGTGACACCTCCAAGGCTTGCAGGCAGGCCTGCTGCCACCTCCTCTCCTCCTACTCCTCCTGCTACATCCTGTTCGCTGTCATCGTCCTCCTCCTCCTTGGCTGAGTGGCAGTGCTACTCTACTGGTGCTGCGATCTCCTCTCCAGCTATACAGCCCCAGCTTCCCAGGGCCTATGCTGCATGCCAGGTACGATGGTGTCATGCCATCTTAGACATGTCTTGCCTCAAAGCAGAGAGTCACACTGGAGCAAACCCCGCACCAACTGTAGATCGGCAACGTGGTGTGTGACAACGCCAGCAATCTCATTTCGGCTTTGAATTTGGGAAGGTTGACACGTACCCTGCATAGCACATGTGCTAAATGTAATAATTCAGAGATTTGCGTGTAAGTACCCTGGCTTACAGGACGTCCTGAAGTAGTCCAGGAAGGTGTGTGGGCATTTCAGGCGGTCTTACATGGCCATGGCACGCTTGACCGATATTCAGCAGAGAAACAACTTGCCGGTGAGGAGCTTGATTTGCGATAGCCCGGCTCACTGGAATTCAATGCTCCTGATGTTTAACCTCCTGCTACAACAGGAGAAAGCCGTCAACCAGTATCTCTACAACTACAGTAAAAGGACATGCCCTTGGGAGATGGGGATGTTCTGGCCGAAATACTGGACACTCATGCGAAATGCCTGCAGGCTCATGCGGCCGTTTGAGGAGGTGACAAACATGGTGAGTTGCAGTGAAGGCGCCATCAGCAACTTGATCCCATATGCTTTCTTCCTGAAGCGTGCCGTGCGTAGAGTGGTGGATCAAGCTGTGGAGGAGCATGAACTGGAACAGGAGGAAGAGTTGCGGGATCAATTACCATCCGAACCAGATGTTTCCTCAACACCTGCGGCAACACAGAGGGGGAGGAGGAGGAGGAAGAGTCGTGTGGGGAAGAGGAGTCAGATGATGAGTAAGGTTTTTTTTTTTTGAGGAGGAGGCGGAAGAACAACCGCAGCAGGCGTCGCAGGGGGCTTGTACTGCTCAACTTTCCCGTGGTATTGTTCGTGGCTGGGGGAGGAGGAGAACTTACCTGACATCACTGAGGAAGAGCAAGAGGAGATGGATAACAGGTCTGCATCCAGATTTGTGCAGATGGGGTCTTTCAGGCTGTCCATCCTGTTAAGGGACCCCCGTATAAAAAAATCAAGGGAAATGATCTGTACTGGGTGGCCACGCTACTAGACCCTCGGTATAAGCAAAAGTCGCGGACATGTTACCAACTCACCAGAAGGCAGAAAGGATGCAGCACATGCAGAACAAGCTGTCAACTCTGCTTTACAATGCGTTTAAGGGTTATGTCACAGCAGAACGCAATAAAGGTACCACTGCCAGTAATCCTCCTCCCATGTCCACGTAGGCAAGGACAGGACGCCCCAGCGATCTCATGGTGATGTCGGACATGCGGACATTCTTTAGTCCAACGCCTCAACTTAGCACTTCCGGATCCACCCTCCACCAACGCCTTTCACTTGAATGGGTGGAAGACTTGCCCTCCATAACAGATTCTTGTTAAAGGATTTAAAGTTGATTCATCTCATATACAGCAGGGCCTCAAAAGTCCTCCTGTATTGTTATTTTTGGTCACTACCTTGGGACTTGCATGCCATGCCTGCTACCTTCCTTGGATGTGTGGTTGCTGTTCCTGCTCCTTTGCCCACAGCGTGCCTGCTGCCTTCCTTGGATGTGTGGTGGTGGTAGGGTTGCCGCGATTTACCGGTATTACGGTATACCACGGTTTTACTAAGCACGGTAATCACGGTAATCACTTTTGGGAAATACCGGTTTTTGCTGTATTTCCGCATCTCGCCACTGCTCCGGCATTGTCCTGCTCTGTGTCTCCCTTCCTAACAAAGGCAAGCTCCCAAAGCTTGTTCCTGATTGCGGGAGGCTTGCCGACATGAGTGCAGGAGCTGGGTGGTGATGCGCGTCCTGTGATGACGCGGCCACGGCTGGAGCGCACACGGAGATCTATTTCCCCGGCAATGTATCTGCTTGTGGTTTCTTTTTATTGTGGACTGTACCACAAAGGCAGAGGGGGAGTCACCAGGTCATTCCTGCTAAATAAATACGGCAAATGAGAAAAGGCTACAGCCCGTTCTCCCTCCTGCTAGATGTATGCAGCCCCCTGCCTCCCCCGACTGCAGAGCTGACATAAACACTGATACAGATCAGTGTTCAAAGGAATGTCCAGCTCTCCTCCCCCATGAAAATGAGTATGCCGCCCGCCCGGGAGAAGGAGTGAGAGATGCACTGCACTTGAGGAGCTGAAGCTTATGACACCAGATAAGCAGTGTTGCTGTGTGAGAGGTGCTGTGTTTGTATGAATGCAGCTAGTGTGTATATGTATGGCATGTGTGTGTGATGTCTGCCTGATGGATGGATGGATGGATGTCTGCCTGCCGGATTGGTGTGTGTGTGTTTTGTGTGATGTCTGCCTGATGTACGTTAGTTTGTGTGAGGTCACGTGTCCTCATGCCCACCGCTCCCCCCTGTTCTACTCTGTCCCCCTACTTTTTAAAGAAATCGTCCGCAGTGGCTTAGCACAGGACTTCACCTAATTCATATCCGCTCCACCCATTTGCATTTTATTTTTCAGCTCTGGTATCATTTAAAGGAAACCAGAGACGCAGCATAGTGAAAGTTTTATATACATACCTGGGGCTTCCTCCAGCCCGATCATGCGCACAGATCCCTCCCACGCCGCCATCCTCAGCCTCTTCTATCACTGGTATTGAGTCCAGTAACTTCGGCCAGTCGCGGCCAGTTTTACGCATGCGCAGTGCGCTCCCTCCATCTCTTGCAGAACATAGTACTACGCCTGCGTAGTATTATTCTCTGCTGTAGAGAACGCACTGCGCATGCTCAGACTGGCCATGACTGGCTCAAGTTACCGGACTCAATACTAGCGATAGAAAAAGCTGAGGATGGCGGTGTGGGAGGGATCCGTGCGCATGATGGGGCTGGAGGAAGCCGCAGGTATATATAAAACTTTCACTATGCTTCATCTCTGGTACACTTTAAAGTGTATAGTAAAGTGTACCACCAGCATTTTTGAAGTGGACCTGAACTCAAAACGTCCTCCTCTCTGCTCAAAGATATGCAACAGCAATTTCTATCTTTGTTACAGCTGATTCAAATCCTAAAATAAATCTGCACAGTTTCTACTTCCTGATTCATGGAAGCCGACATATTAACCTTCTGTGCTTTCAAATGGCCTTATTATCTGCCCTCTCTGCCATAGGCAGTCATGTGACACAGGGAGAATGAGATTTACTTTTGGTATTTTTTTTTTTTGACATTTAGAAGAGTAAATATTTCAAGCATGACAGGAGGACCCTAACCATTAATGGTTTAATAAAGAAGAGTTTGTTCAACGTTGACCTTTTCTCATTTTTATAAGGGTAATTGTAATGAGAATAATTGCGCAATACCGTATACCGTAATACCGTCATACCGTGGTATTTTTTTTTACGGTTATCATACCGTGAATTTTCATACCGTTGCAACCCTAGGTGGTGGTAGCTGTTTCTTAGGCTCCCACTCCGGACCAGAATTGAACCAGGATTGTCACAGCACAACGGAATAAAGGTACCACTGCCAGTAATCCTTCTCCCATGTCCATGCAGGCAAGGACAGGACGCTCCAGCGATCTCATGGTGATACCGGACATGCGGACATTCTTTAGTCCAATGCCTCACCTTTGCCCTACCAGATCCACCCTCCACCAATGCCTTGACCGGCAGGTAGCCGACTACCTGGCCTTAAGTGTGGATGTAGACACTATGAGCAGCGATAAACCCCTGGACTACTGGGTGCACAGGCTTGACCTGTGGCCAGAGCTGTCCCAATTTGCCATCCAACTTCTGTCTTGCCCTGCCTCAAGCCTCCAGTCAGAAAGGACCTTTGGCGCAGCTGGAGGCATTGTCACTGAGAAGAGAAGTCTCCTAGGTCAAAAAAGTGTTCAGTACCTCACCTTAATTAAAATGAATGAGGCTTGGATCCCGGAGGGCTACTGCCCGCCCGAAGACTAAGTCAGTCTTGGGGCAGGCAGTCACACGGCGGGCAGGAAGAGATGCTGTGTGTGGGGACTAAGTCGGTCCCCACACAGCATCTCTGCCTGCAGGCTGCTTGACTGCCTTCTCCGCCACCACCAACAGGGTCCAGGACTCCAGGCAGATTCCTGAATATTTAAGACCGCTGCTAGCAGCGGCCGCTATAATATATTTCTGGTGCGTGTACATGCCTGCCTAATTTTTCTGCCTGCACTCTGGCTACAACAACAAAACAAAAGGCATGTACATGTTTCAATTCCCCTTCGTGATCGTTACCTTGCCACGGTGAAGGGGCTTGCTTATCACAATGAAGCAGTGACCGGCTAAATTAGTGTGTTGGGGGGCACACCCCAGATAATAAGGTCGTTGCTTCATTGTGGACAGACCAATTTCGATCAGTTGGGCAGTCACTGTTGTTCTGTCATTGAGCTACCTCAGCCCAGCGACCATGTGGGCTTGAAAACCGCTATCACCTGCACTCTCGCCATGGTGCGCACCAGTCCAGCACAGCCTTCACTACACTAACAGCTGTTTGCGGTGCGTTACACAGTGAGTTTGGTCTGTCAGTGTGAAGCAGTACACTAATTACACTACCTGATTGATGTATACACATGCACAATGTTTTAAAGCACTTTAGGCCTCTAATTTAACATGCAATGTGATTTCTGCCCTTAAAGTGAACCAGAGACGAAGAACCTTCATGTATTTCACCATATATATCAGTGGGAACATTAGAGAAAACACCTACCCTGCTCTCCGTTTCATCCTCACTGCTAAAAGTGTCTGTTATCAGCTGTGATAAGAATCCCGGACTGAGCATTCAGTCTGGCTTTGCCGGGAATGATTTTAACTGAGTCATTATAACAGAGCCACAAGGGGGCAGGCTTAGGCTTGAAAAGACACCAGAGAAGACAGATTCGGCTATAATCATTCCGTAGCAAAGCCAGACTGAATGCTCAGTCAGGGATTCTTATCAGAGGTGATAACAGTTAGATGAAACAGAGAACAATGAAAGAAAGAGCAGATTAGGTGTTTACTGTCATGTTCCCACTGATTTATAAGGTAAAATACATGAGGGTGCTTCGTCTCTGGTTCACTTTAAAACGCTGCTGTGCATCAAATCCTGATTTTTTTTCCCCGGGACTTTTGGCGTGTATCCCACTCCGCCATGCCCTCCTCCAGGTGTTAGACCACTTGAAACATCTTTTCCATCACTTTTGTGGCCAGCATATATGTTTGTAATTTTCAAAGTTCGCCTCCCCATTGAAATCTATTGCGGTTCGCGAAGTTCGCGCAAACCCGAACTTTTGCGGAAGTTCACGTTTGAGGTTCGCAAACCGAAAATTGGAGGTTCGAGCCATCTCTACAAATATGTTTATATTTCTGCATGGGTACAGCTACTGTCTATACAGCTAATTAAAAAAGTAAGGCATAATTCTGTGCAGTCATATATGCCACCTTGCAGGCTTGTCTGGATTCATATGTGTCCTATCACTAGCCCTTCAGTTGTCATACAGTTAGTGTTTGAGTGTGAAAAGGGTTAATTACTTTTGCTACTTGAAAGTTCAACTGTCCAAAAACATACTTTTCAAAAACCCTTTTAAACCTTAACAAATTTAACAAGACTTCACTGAGGACAGGAGAATGAGTCATAAGGAGGATCTCCTTATTTGTATTACTAGGTGCTAAAATGGTGTTATAAATATATAATGAACAAAAACATGAACAAAAACATGTAACATGTGATTAATGAATTAAGGGTATTTAGGCTGTTTAGGCAAAAGCTTTGGGCACCACCCAATGGTCAGGGTGCCATGCTACAGCTGGCAGGGTGTGAAATTATTTGTCCCCTTTTATTTAATTAACTTTACAATCACTTGTTCATACTGCTAATCTGCTATGACAGCTTAGCAAGGGTGAGGAAATTGCTGCAATATGCCATGGGGATGACTGAGGAAACAGCTGCTGGGTTTATACAGGACTTAGCCTGTGCTCAGAGGCATATCTAGAAATCACTGGGCCCTCCTGCGAAAATTTGGATGGGGCCCCCCTCCTGCTTTCTGCACAGGTAGACTGAGAACAAATGTTATTCAATTGGCAAGTGCACACTTGGATATGTTTTCCAAATGCAGATAAAAACATACAGCAGAAAAGCATTGCATGCATTTTCTCTATCAATAACATTAGCTTCTGTGACAAAACATGCATATTTTAACACATACACACACACATGGTGTGCAGAAAATGCATACAGAAAACAGACAGATGAGTGTGCTCCCAGCCTCAGCTTATTACACTTACTCTGTTCACCTCTTAAAGAGAACCCGAGGTGTGTTTAAAGAATGGTATCTGCATACAGAGGCTGGATCTGCCTATACAGCCCAGCCTCTGTTGCTATCCCAAACCCCACTAAGGTCCCCCTGCACTCTGCAATCCCTCATAAATCTCAGCCATGCTGTGAGGCTGTGTTTACATCTGTAGTGTCAGTCTCAGCTGCTTCCCCGCCTCCTGCATAGCTCCGGTCCCTGCCCCCGTCCCTTCCCTCCAATCAGCAGGGAGGGAAGGGATGCAGGCGGGGACTGGAGTTCTGCAGGAGGCGGGGAGAGCAGCAGACTGACACTATAGAGATAAACACAGCCAGCTCTGACAAGCTGTTTGTCAGCAGCATGGCTGTGATTTATGAGGGATTGCAGAGTGCAAGGGGACTTTAGGGGGGTTTGGATAGCAACAGAGGCTGGGCTGTATAGGCAGATCCATCCTCTGTATGTAGATAATATTCTTCAAACCCACCACCTCGGGTTCTCTTTAAGGTGCAGAATTGGCTCTGCAGACTTCTACAGTACACATCACTTGGGGAGGGGTAGAGTGGTTGGGGGCTGTGCTGTACACAAGACTATGCTGAACATTGAATAGGGACTGTCCACAAATCTTTGTCAGCAAAACTTTGTATGATTCGTTATCAGTAGCTGAGCAGTCATTAGAACAATTGTGCAGAGAGCAGAAAGCGTTTTTCCTTTCTGTGCCCCTAGTTGTCAGTCTCTCAGGACAGGGAAAAGAAACTTCTCCCCCATGGGGCCCCCTGCGGCTTCTGGGCTCCCTGATGCTGCATCCCTTGCAGGGATTATTGCTACGCTCCTGCCTGTGCTACTTGCCACCTAGTAGTAGATCAGCTTCCTGTACCAATGGAATTCCACTAATCAATTCAATCATTTTTAAGCTGCATAAATTTGTGCCCAAAATTTGCATAATCCTTCATCAATTTGGAATTTAAATGCTATCCTTCTCCAGTGTGAAGGAACCATAAACAACTTTCTAACTGAAAATAATTACAAATGTTTTAGTAAAAAAACAGAAAAAAAAAAGAAAAACAATTCTATGAGCTGCTTTAATAAATATGTAACTGGAATTGTTTTTATGTATGGAGCTGATAGATTACTGATTGAAACACATTCATCAATTGGGCTTCTTGGGAGTGTTGCAGCATCCATTTCTGTCCTGTCTCTGCTCCACTATTGCAATCACCTGAGCTTCAGGCTCCTCAGTGCGTATTGAGTCTGTTGTAATGTGTGTGGTTCTAGAGACCACTTGTCACATCCTGTTTTCTGGCCTTTGGTCTCCAGCTCATCTAGGTGGAATGGCTTGTTTAGTAGTGCAGCAGTGAATTTGCTGTTGAACAGTTCAATAGGTTGGAAATGTCAACTTTGTGAATATTTAGAAATTGTTGTACAGCTGTATACATTTTAATGTTATACTGTATATTACAATTATATTTTTTAAAGCTGATATTGATTTTAGGAAGTTTTTTTTACTCATGGTTTGTTCTTTACAAGTGAAATGTATGTTTAGTTTGGATTTAGCTAATGTAGATAAAGACAAACACTTATATCGGACTTAAAGCGCCAGAGCTGCAGCCACTAGGACGCGCTCTATAGGCAGTAGAAGTGTTAGGGAGACTTGCCTAAGGTCTCCTACTGAATAGGTGCTGGCTTACTGAACAGGCAGAGCCAAGATTCAAACCCTGGTCGCCCATGTAAGAGGCAGAGCCCTTAACCATTACACTATCCAGCCACCTGTATTTTAGGCAGTAAGGGCTCTTTTCAATTGCAAATGCGCTGCGATTCAATCATAATTGCCCCTACTCTTACCATTCAATGTTAAATGCACTTGTAGCATGATTTTCAAGTGGTTAGATTTCACATTCTGATTGGGATTTTGTCAAGGTTGGTGTGGAAAAAAATATATAGGGAAATTGCAAGAAAATTACATAGTACTGAGTTTGGTGATTCATTTTTATTGCGCTCCCATTGACTGGAAAAATCCATTGTTTGGGTAAAAAAAGATTTGCGTCAGTAGCAATGGGGTACCACAATTACACTGATAATCATGGTCACCTCAAAAATGCTAGCAAATCCTGTGCAATCCTATTTTCAGGTTGAAACTCAGCCAATGCAAAAGGGCCCTTAATTATGAGCTTTGTGTGTTGTGTAGCACTCCATAGGCCTCTTTTTCATGAGCAGCTGCTCCCACCCACCGACTTGCTAGCAATCCGCACATGCAGTGGACAGGTGCCCCCCCATAGAGTTGCATCTGAGCACAGCGTTTGCTGTGACGCGTGTATCAAAAAAGGGCGCCTGGAAAAAAGGGTGCGAGGAATAGCCGAAATTTTAAGTTTTAATGCAAAACCATATTTTTCTTTTAAGGGGTTGTAAACGAAAATTTAGTGCTAAATAGGTTAAATAATTTGAAACACACAGACTAGGCAAGCACCGGTCAATCAAACAAACAAGCTTCTCTAATATCAAAATATTATAACTGTAGTGTGCAGAAGGGGAAAATTATTTACAACATGGACACCAAAGGAAGCTAATCCCCATAGAACCGCACCACAACAATGTAGGAAAATATCGAAAAGCTTTATTATGTCACAATTGGTTTCCACATTAAAAACAATTAAAAAACATGCCAGGATGAACACCAAGATAAAGTATCAATCAATATGCATAATGGATAATAGCATAGTGTTTTCTTCCAAAATACCCCACAATAAAAATAATTGAGTAATATAAATGGTAACAAGTAAAACGGATGGGTGGCTAAATATGGAAACAAACATCTAATCAATAAAGTGCCAGGTGCTAATGTAGGTAGATGTCCCCCTGAGCGCACCAATCATGCTCCCAAACAGGACATCCACACGTGAAATGCGGAAGTGAAGAAGAAAAGTGCACTAAAGAAAAAGACCGGCTAAATCCGGAAATCCGTGCCGGCAATGTGTAGACTAGACGCTGACTAGGGTCAGCGAAAACTCGTGCAAGTGTGAGTAACAGGGCTTACCAATCACCGGATGGTGGGGTGGAAGAGAGGTGTCTCCTGGATTCAGCCGGTCTTTTTCTTTAGTGCACTTTTCTTCTTCACTTCCGCATTTCATGTGTGGATGTCCTGTTTGGGAGCATGATTGGTGCGCTCAGGGGGACATCCACCTACATTAGCACCTGGCACTTTATTGATTAGATGTTTGTTTCCATATTTAGCCACCCATCCGTTTTACTTGTTACCATTTATATTACTCAATTATTTTTATTGTGGGGTATTTTGGAAGAAAACACTATGCTATTATCCATTATGCATATTGATTGATACTTTATCTTGGTGTTCATCCTGGCATGTTTTTTAATTGTTTTTAATGTGGAAACCAATTGTGACATAATAAAGCTTTTCGATATTTTCCTACATTGTTGTGGTGCGGTTCTATGGGGATTAGCTTCCTTTGGTGTCCATGTTCTAAATAGGTTAAATAAACGGAAATGAAATGGCAAAATACCGTCTATAACAACAAACGAATTCTGAAAAGAAACGTCAAATATCGTCTATAAGAAAAACGATATTTACACTTGTATTAAGCATAGCAATGCAATGGTATGTTTTACAGATATTTTACTGTAATTATACCAAACTGTAGGCTCACACAGATCTCTCCCTATCCCTATCCCTAACCCCTAGACCCCTCTTTGTTTAAATATTTATAATTTAATAAATTGTATATATTACATATATTGTGCTGTAACTATACCTAACCTTACTCTCACACAGAGCCCTCCCTGTACCTATCCCTAACCCCTAGACCCCCCCCCCCCCCGTGGTGCCTAACCCTAAGACCACCCTGGTGGTGCCTAACCCTAAGACCCCCCTTGTGGTGCCTAACCCTAAGACCCCCCTGGTGGTGCCTAACCCTAAGACCTCCCTGGTGGTGCCTAACCCTAACCACCCCCTGATTGCGTATATTATACTATAACTATACCTAACCCTCCCTGTACCTTTCCCTAACCCCTAGACCCCACTGGTAATGCCTAAACCTAACCATCCCCACCGCACAAACACCCTAAACACATATAAACAATAATATATTTAATCCTTAAAATACTTCTCTACAAATAACATGAATAAAATAATTTATATATTTGTAATAGAATAAATAGCTTTAAAATAGCCTTAAAATCACGTATACATTAATATTATAATTATAAATAGAGAAAAGTATATATAAATATATACAATACAATAGATAGCCTTACAAGCATTAGAAATCTTAAAATAACAGTAACATTAAAAGCGATATTTTAGTAACTATAATCAACGCATTATAAGTGTAAAAACAACCTTTAAATAACAGTAATATTAAAAGCGATATTTTAGTAACTATAATAAACGCATTATAAGTGTAAAAACAAAGTTAATGCCAAAAGCGATGTATTTCTAATACAATAAGGTTGAAAACGGTATTTACGCATTATACATATGAAAACAAATTTTTAAATGATCAAAGAAGTGTAAACGAAAATTTAGTTGTTATACTTTTGTAAGCGAAATTTTTCAACGAAAAATAAGTAAAACCTGATATAAGCGAAATTTAAAAACGAAAAAATAAGTATAACACAAACTCAAAACGAACTTGTAAACGATATTTGTTATAAACCTTATTCTGTAAACGAAAACTTTTGTTAACACGATCCCTGTAACCACTATTTCTCGGGCGGCCTTTTTTCCTGTCGGGCGCCGAATAGCCGATATTTTGCATTGCAGTCTATGGCGGCACCCTTTTTGTCCACTATCCCTGTGCGCCCTTTTTTACTAGCACCTGCTGTGACTGCCTGCCCCAAGACTAAGTTGCTCCCCACTAGAGTTGGGCCGAACCTCCGATTTTAGGTTCGCGAACCGGGTTCGCGAACTTTCGCGGAACGTTCGGTTCGCGTTAAAGTTCGCGAACCGCAATAGACTTCAATGGGGATGCGAACTTTGAAGAAAAAAAAATAATTATGCTGGCCACAAAAGTGATGGAAAAGATGTTTCAAGGGGTCTAACACCTGGAGGGGGGCATGGCGGAGTGGGATACACGCCAAAAGTCCCCGGGAAAAATCTGGATTTGACGCAAAGCAGCGTTTTAAGGGCAGAAATCACATTGAATGCTAAATGACAGGCCTAAAGTGCTTTAAAACATCTTGCATGTGTATACATCAATCAGGTAGTGTAATTAAGGTACTGCTTCACACTGACACACCAAACTCACCGTGTAACGCACCGCAAACAGCTGTTTGTACTAGTGACGGCCGTGCTGGACTGGTGCGCACCATGGCGAGAGTGCAGGTTTTGGTGGCTTTACAGCCCATATGGTCGGCCTGGCTGATGTAGCTGAATGACAGAACAGTGACTGTCCAGCTGATCAAATTTGGTCTGACCACAATGAAGCAACGACCTTATTATCTTTTGTGTGCCCCCCGAGACACTCATCTAGGCGCCGGTCATTGCTTCATTGTGATACGCAAGCCCCTTCACCACGGCAAGGTAATGATCACGAAGGGGAATGGGCGCATGTACATGCCTTTTCTTTTGTTGTTGCAGCTGCCCTCAGTGCAGCCAGAAAAATTAGGCAGTCATGTACACGCACCATAAAAATTATTACAGCGGCCGCTGCTAGCAGCGGCCTAAAAAATTCAGCAATCCGCCTGGAGTCCCGGACCCTGTTGGTGGTGGCGGAGAAGGTAGTGAAGCGGCCTGCAGGCAGACATGCTGTGTGGAGGGACTGGGAGCGACTTAGTCTTTTTGGGGCAGAACAGGCAGCCAGTCACACGGCGTGCAGGCAGAGATGCTGTGTGTGCGGGGACTGACTTAGTCTTGGGGCGGGCAGCAGCCCTCCGGGATCCATGCCTCATTCATTTTGATAAAGGTGAGGTACTTAACACTTTTGTGACTTAGGCGACTTCTCTTCTCTGTGACAATGCCTCCAGCTGCGCTGAAGGTCCTTTCTGAGAGGACGCTTGCGGCAGGGCAGGAGAGAAGTTGGATGGCAAATTGGGACAGCTCTGGCCACAGGTCAAGCCTGCGCACCCAGTAGTTCAAGGGTTCCTCATCGCTGTTCACAGCAGTGTCTACATCCACACTTAAGGCCAGGTAGTCGGCTACCTGCCGGTCGAGGCGTTGGTGGAGGGTGGATCCGGAAGGGCTACGGCGAGGCGTTGGACTAAAGAACGTCCGCATGTCTGACATCACCATGAGATCGCTGGAGCGTCCTGTCTTTGACTGCGTGGACACGGGAGGAGGATTAGTGGCAGTGGTACCTTGCTGGCGTTGTGCTGTCACATCACCCTTAAAGGCATTGTAAAGCATAGTTGACAGCTGGTTCTGCATGTGCTGCATCCTTTCCACCTTCCGGTGAGTTGGTAACAGGTCCGCCACTTTGTGCCTGTACCGAGGGTCTAGTAGTGTGGCCACCCAGTACAGCTCATTCCCCTTGAGGTTTTTTATACGGGGGTCCCTCAACAGGCAGGACAGCATAAAAGACGACATCTGCACAAAGTCGGATCCAGTACCCTCCATCTCCTCTTGCTCTTCCTCAGTGACGTCAGGTAAGTCAACCTCCTCCCCCCAGCCGCGAACAATACCACGGGAAGGTTGAGCAGCACAAGCCCCCTATGACGCCTGCTGCGGTTGTTCTCCTGCCGCTGTCCCCTCCTCCTCCTCCTCCTCCTCCTCCTCCCCCAAAGAAACACCTTGCTCATCATCCTCTGAGTCTGACTCGTCTTCTGCACACGACCTCTCTTCTTCCTCCTCCTCCCCCCTCTGTGCTGCCGCAGGTGTTGAGGAAACAGCTGGGTCTGATGAAAATTGGTCCCATGCCTGTTCCTGCCGTAACGGTTCCTGGTCACGCTCATTCGCAGCTTCATCCGCCACTCTACGCACAGCACGCTCCAAGAAGTACGCGTAGGGAATTAAGTCGCTGATGGTGCCCTCACTGCGGCTCACCAGGTTGGTCACCTCCTCAAACGGCCGCATGAGCCTGCATGCATTTTTCATCAGTGTCCAGTTGTCGGGCCAGAACATCCCCATCTTCCCAGACTGTTTCGTTCTACTCCAGTTGTAGAGGTACTGGGTGACGGCTTTCTTCTGTTCTAGCAGGCGGGAGAACATGAGCAGGGTCGAGTTCCAGCGAGTGGGGCTATCGCAAATGAGGCGTCTCACCGGCATGTTGTTTTTACGCTGAATTTCTGCAAATCGTGCCATGGCTGTGTAAGAGCGCCTCAAATGCCCACAGAACTTCCTGGCCTGCTTCAGGACATCCGCTAAGCCAGGGTACTTTGCCACAAATCTTTGAACCACTAGATTCATGACATGTGCCATGCAGGGTATGTGTGTCAGCTTCCCCATATGCAAAGCGGCAAGCAGATTGCTGCCGTTGTCGCACACCACGTTGCCTATCTCCAGGTGGTGCGGGGTCAGCCACTCATCCACCTGTTTCTTAAGAGCAGCCAGGAGAGCTGCTCCAGTGTGACTCTCCGCTTTGAGACAAGCCATGTCTAAGATGGCGTGACACCGTCGTACCTGGCATGCAGCATAGGCCCTGCGGAGCTGGGGCTGTGTAGCTGGAGAGGAGAACTGCCACTCAGCCAAGGAGGAGGACAGCGAAGAGCATGTAGCAGGAGGAGAGGAGGTGGCAGGAGGCCTGCCTGCAAGCCGTGGAGGTGTCACAATTTGGTCCGCCGTTTTCTGCTTGCCATCGTTCACCACCAGGTTCACCCAATGGGCTGTGTAGGTAATGTAGCGGCCCTGCCCGTGCTTGGCAGACCAGCCATCCGTGGTCAGGTGTACCCTTGACCCAACGCTCTTCGCAAGAGATGACACTACTTGCCTCTCAACTTCACGGTGCAGTTGGGGTATGGCCTTTCTCGAAAAATAAGTGCGGCCTGGCATCTTCCACTGCGGTGTTCCGATGGCCACAAATTTACGGAAGGCCTCAGAGTCCACCAGCCGGTATGGTAACAGCTGGCGAGCTAACAGTTCCGCCACGCCAGCTGTCAGACGCCGGGCAAGGGGGTGACTGGCCAAAAGTGGCTTCTTCCGCTCAAACATTTCCTTCACGGACACCTGACTGCTGCTGTGGGCAGAGGAGCAGGAACCGCTCAAGGGCAGAGGCGGAGTGGAGGAGGGTGCCTGTGAAGGTGCAAGGGAGAAAGCAGCAGAAGCAGATGATGCACCTGAAGGAGGAAGAGGAGAAGGAGGGTGACTTTTCTTTTGTGTGCTGCTGCTGCTTTTGCTCAGGTGGCCATCCCATTGCTGTTTGTGCCTTTTCTCCAGGTGCCTTCGTAAGGCACTTGTCCCTACGTGAGTGTTGGCCTTTCCACGGCTCAATTTTTGTTGGCAGAGCGAACAGATGGCTTTGGTCCGATCTGAGGCACACACATTAAAAAATTTCCACACCGCTGAGCCACCCTGGGATGTGGGCACTATAGGGACCTCAGCAGCTGATGCTGAAGGGCAAGTTGGCTGGCTGTACATAGGTGGCGATACATGGTGCCGGACTCTGCCACCAGCTGTTTCTGACGAAGAGCTGCCCCAGCTTCTTTCAGCAACTTCTCTCCTCCTACTACTCTCTGACTCCCCCTCTGAACTGTCCCCATCTTCATCTCCTCTATTGGGAACATACAGAGGATCCCTATTACCGTCATCATCGTAGTCATCCTGCCCAGCTTCGCTTGCCTCAGACAAATCCAAACTTGCACCATCAGTAGGTCCTTCATCCTCCTGACACGTTACATCCATAGTGTTGCCGCGTAACTCAGACATATTAGCTGGTGAAAATTCATCTGGCTGTAACAACAATGGCTGTGCATCAGTGATTTCAACACTAAATAATTCTTGCGAAGTGTCAAATGCAGCGGAAGTGGTGCTAGTAGTAGCGCTGGTGGCTGAGCAAGATGAGGTGTTCTGTGTCGCTAAATACTCAACCACGTCCTGACAATCTTGGGAGGTGATGGGACGTGCCTTCTTCCGAGCACTGTACTGTGGGCCAGGTCCACACGAAATTACATTTACACGACCTCGCGCAGACCTGCCGGGTGGCCTTCCTCTGCCTCTGCCACTACCTCTTCCTCTTCCTCTACCTGTTTTGTCCATATCGGGTATGCATGGAGTGGTATATCACACTGCGTGCACTCACGTAGGTAGGTGGGTTCACTTAACTGCACAGGTATGCGCACTGATGCGGTGGGTTCACTGAACAGTACAGGTATACAGTGGCAGGTTCACTGAACACAACAGGTATGCAGTGGCGGGTCCACTGAACAGAACAGGTATACAGTGGCGGGTTCACAGAACAGGTATGCAGTGGCAGGATCACTGAACACAATAGGTATGCAGTGGCGTGTTCACTAAACAGGTATACAGTGGCGGGTCCACTGAACAGAACAGGTATACAGTGGCAGGTCCACTGAACAGAACAGGTATACAGTGGCGGGTCCACTGAACAGAACAGGTATACAGTGGCGGGTCAACTGAACAGAACAGGTATACAGTGGCGGGTTCACAGAACAGGTATGCAGTGGCAGGATCACTGAACACAATAGGTATGCAGTGGCGTGTTCACTAAACAGGTATACAGTGGCGGGTCCACTGAACAGAACAGGTATACAGTGGCGGGTCCACTGAACAGAACAGGTATACAGTGGCGGGTTCACAGAACAGGTATGCAGTGGCAGGATCACTGAACACAATAGGTATGCAGTGGCGTGTTCACTAAACAGGTATACAGTGGCGGGTCCACTGAACAGAACAGGTATACAGTGGCGGGTCCACTGAACAGAACAGGTATACAGTGGCGGGTCCACTGAACAGAACAGGTATACAGTGGCGGGTCCACTGAACAGAACAGGTATACAGTGGCGGGTTCACAGAACAGGTATGCAGTGGCAGGATCACTGAACACAATAGGTATGCAGTGGCGTGTTCACTAAACAGGTATACAGTGGCGGGTCCACTGAACAGAACAGGTATACAGTGGCGGGTCCACTGAACAGAACAGGTATACAGTGGCGGGTTCACAGAACAGGTATACAGTGGCGGGTCCACTGAACAGAACAGGTATACAGTGGCGGGTTCACAGAACAGGTATGCAGTGGCAGGATCACTGAACACAATAGGTATGCAGTGGCGTGTTCACTAAACAGGTATACAGTGGCGGGTCCACTGAACAGAACAGGTATACAGTGGCGGGTTCACTGAACAGGTATACAGTGGCGGGTCCACTGAACAGAACAGGTATACAGTGGCGGGTTCACAGAACAGGTATGCAGTGGCAGGTTCACTGAACACAACAGGTATGCAGTGGCGGGTTCACTGAACAGGTATACAGTGGCGGGTCCACTGAACAGAACAGGTATACAGTGGCGGGTCCACTGAACAGAACAGGTATACAGTGGCGGGTCCACTGAACAGAACAGGTATACAGTGGCGGGTTCACAGAACAGGTATACAGTGGCGGGTCCACTGAACAGAACAGGTATACAGTGGCGGGTTCACAGAACAGGTATGCAGTGGCAGGATCACTGAACACAATAGGTATGCAGTGGCGTGTTCACTAAACAGGTATACAGTGGCGGGTCCACTGAACAGAACAGGTATACAGTGGCGGGTCCACTGAACAGAACAGGTATACAGTGGCGGGTCCACTGAACAGAACAGGTATACAGTGGCGGGTTCACAGAACAGGTATACAGTGGCGGGTCCACTGAACAGAACAGGTATACAGTGGCGGGTTCACAGAACAGGTATGCAGTGGCAGGATCACTGAACACAATAGGTATGCAGTGGCGTGTTCACTAAACAGGTATACAGTGGCGGGTCCACTGAACAGAACAGGTATACAGTGGCGGGTTCACTGAACAGGTATACAGTGGCGGGTCCACTGAACAGAACAGGTATACAGTGGCGGGTTCACAGAACAGGTATGCAGTGGCAGGTTCACTGAACACAACAGGTATGCAGTGGCGGGTTCACTGAACAGGTATACAGTGGCGTGTCCACTGAACAGAACAGGTATACAGTGGCGGGTCCACTGAACAGAACAGGTATACAGTGGCGGGTCCACTGAACAGAACAGGTATACAGTGGCGGGTTCACAGAACAGGTATACAGTGGCGGGTCCACTGAACAGAACAGGTATACAGTGGCGGGTTCACAGAACAGGTATGCAGTGGCAGGATCACTGAACAGGTATGCAGTGGCAGGATCACTGAACAGGTATGGAGTGGCAGGATCACAGTACAGGTATGCAGTGGGCTGAGGGCTCACTGAACAGTACAGGTATGCAGTGGCAGGATCACTGAACAGGTATGCAGTGGCAGGATCACAGTACAGGTATGCAGTGGGCTGAGGGCTCACTGAACAGAACAGGTATGCAGCCAGGAAGAAGTTAAGCCTAACTAATCTTTCCCTATATGAGAGACTGCAGCAGCTCGCCCTACTCTCACTAATGCAGGCACACGAGTGGCCGTAATGGCCGCCGCTGCCTGCCTTATATAAGGGGGGGTGGGGCTCCAGGGGCTAGTGTAGCCTAATTGGCTACACTGGGCCTGCTGACTGTGATGTAGAGGGTCAAAGTTGACCCTCAGTGCATTATGGGGCGAACCGAACTTCTTCCGCAAAAGGTTCGCGTGCGGTATCCGCACGCGAACCACCTACGTTCGCGCGAACCACGTTCGCGCGAACCACGTTCGCCGGCGAACCGTTCGGCCCAACTCTACTCCCCACACAGCATCTCTGCCCACAGGCCGGTTGACTGCCTTCCTAGCCACCACCAACAGGGTCCAGGACTCCAGGTGGATTCCTGAATTTTTAAGGCCGCTGCTAGCAGAGGCCACTATAATAATTTTTCTGGTGCGTGTACATGCCTGCCTAATTTTTCTGGCTGTACTGCAGCTGCAACAACAAAACAAAAGGCATGTTCATGTGCCAATTCCCCTTCGTGATCATTACTTTACCGCGGTGAAGGGGCTTGCGTATCACAATGAAGCAATGACCGCCGGATATATGAGTGTCTCGTGGGGGGGGGGGGGGGTACACCCACGATAATAAGGTCGTTGCTTCATTGTGGACAGACCAAATTTGATCAACTGGACAGTCACTGTTGTTCTGTCATTCAGCTATTTCAGCCCGGCGACCATATGGGCTGGAAAGCCAATCCAGCACGGCCGTCACTACACAAACAGTTGTTTGCAGTCACTGCATACCTTTCACTGCATCTTTGACTGCACATTGTATTATACCTGGCAGTCAGTGCATACCTTTCACTTGAATGGATGGCAGACTTGCCCTCCATAACAGATTCTTGTTAAAGGTTTTAAAGTTGATTCATCTCATATACAGCAGGACCTCGAAAATCCTCCTGTATTGTTATTTTTGGTCACTACCTCGGGACGCGCAAGTCATGCCTGCTGCCTTCCTTGGATGTGTGGTAGCCGTTCCTGCTCATTTGCCCACAGCATGCCTGCTGCCTTCCTTGGATGTGTGGTGGTAGCCATTCCTGCTCCTTTGCCCACAGCGTGCCTGCTGCCTTCCTTGGATGTGTGGTGGTGGTAGCCGTTTCTTAAGCTCCCACTCCGGACCGGAATCGAACCAGGATTCCCTGGCCATAACCCATGGTCACCATGGTACTGAGAAAGTACCATCGAAAGTTTCACACAGTTGAATGAATGGCAAATGCTTTCGATTTGGTTTGTCTTGTGCTGGGTCAAGGGTCCATCTGACCACAGATGCCTGGTCTTCAAAGCACGGTCAGGGCAGGTACATTACTTTACAGCAAATGGGTCCTTACTTGGATGTGTGGTGGTGGTAGCCGGTTCTCAGGCTCTCACTCTGGACCGGAATCGAACTCTGATTCCCCAGCCATTACCCATGGTCACAATGGCAGACTTGCCCTCCATAACAGATTCTCGCTACAGGTACTGAGCAGCCAGCAGAAAATGTAATTTAAAAAAAAATAGATGTAAGCTTTAACAATGGTAGAGAAAGAACCATCGAAAGTTGATAAGGCAGTCAGACATTACCTGATATCACTGAGGAAGAGCAATCTCGCCATGGTGCGCACCAGTCCAGCACGGCCGTCACAACACAAACAGCTGTTTGCAGTGCGTTACACAGTGAGTTTGGTGTGTCAGTGTGAGGCAGTACTCTAATTACACTCCCTGATTGATGTATGCACATGCAAGATGTTTTAACCTCCCTGGCGGTGCATTTCTGTCAGGAATTAGGAGTCAAAAGCGGTACATTTTTTTTCATGAATTTTAGGCCTCCGATTTTTAAGTCTTAACTCACCAAAATACATCAGAATAAAAGTGTGGTAGACATTCTGCATATGAATAAAAGTCAGAAACACAAAATTGTTGAAGTAAATAAATGTATCAATAATCTGAAATAAAACTGTATAAATAAGGCAGCAGATTATACAGTATGTACATATATACTCCTAATACACCTCCCGTGTGTGGTATATTTTAAAGCAAGGAATTCCACACAGGGCAACATCACAGTCTGGACAGTAGAATCGTGATTCTTTCCTGATTCTTTTCCCCTTCTCGTCGCTTTTGCTGCAGCATACATGACATGTCCTAGTTGGGGCATTTTTTTTGGGAGTTGGTGGAATGTATTCCATAAAATGGCAGCCAGTGAGGCGCTCCGGATTTACCACATAAGAGGCACGCCATCCAACTCTGGCATCCGATGCAGTCTGGTACCTTAGACAGATACATTCGCACAGTTTCCAGATGAAATCAGCGTGCGTCACTGGCCTGTCACTTCCCTGCTTGTGCAGAATGTATGCATTCCAAATGCTTTGTTCCAGTAGGTGCTGGAAAATCTTTTTATAATACTTTTTCTGCTGTTTCCTGACAGCAGGATAAAAGGTCACCGCCTGGTCAGCTTTGTCCACACCACCCATGGTGTTGTTATAGTCCACCACGACCTGCGGTTATACAACATCTTTTCCTCCTCTCGTTCTGGTGGGGACAGTGGAGGTGTCATGAACAGTACAGAGGAGACAGACGTCTTTTTTGTCCCGCCACCGGAGGGCTAACATCTTCCCTTTCTGCCAAGCAGCTATGTCCCCAGTATTCAGCTTCTGCTTGGCAAAGGCCGACGGCATCTCCCTCCTGTTAGCCCTAACAGTGCCATAGATGTCAGTTTTATGCTTTATAAGAATCTCAGACAGTTCAAAGGAGGTGTAGAAATTATCTGTGGTGAGACAGTAGCCTTTGTCCAACAAAGGCTCCAGAAGGGACAATACAGACGATGTCACCACTCCAAACTCGCTAAACCTGGGACAAGATTTTATGCCTTTTCCCGTATACAAAATAGTATTCCAGATGTATCCGGTACTTGACTCGCATAGAGTGTATGATTTTATCCCAAAGCGGGCCCGCTTGGAAGCAATATATTGGAAACAGCTCAGCCTCCCCTTATAGGCCATCAGGCTCTCGTCCACGCTGATGTTCCTCTGTGGCACATCCGTGGCCCTAAAATTTTCCACCACCATCTGGTAGACCTCCCAGATTTTTTTTAGTTTTGGAGCAGGGTGGGTCGACTCCTCAAAAGTTTCATTGTTGGAAAAGTGGAGAAATTTCATTATAAGGGAAAAACGGTACTCGGACATAACTGTACCGAAGAAGGGGGTTGCAATAATCTTATTCGTGCTCCAGTACCATTTCTGCAGGGGCTTCCCCACCACTCCCTGCAGAATGATCAGGCCCAAAAACAGCCAAATATCCGCTGTTGTTACCGGCTCCCAGGTCCTGCTTCTGGAAAAGGGTCCTTGAGGAGTAGCCAATTGTTGGGTGGCATAGCGATTAGTCTCCTCCACTATCCTTTCAATAACCCGCCTCCGAGAAGAAAAGCTGCAGGTATGCCAGGGGGTTGCACTCGCACTCCTTCTTCAGGCCAGGCTCCCCAGTAAAAGGGAAACGTGGGATGCGGTGGCGGAGCCTGAGAATGGTCGATGGGGCACCAAACCCGGACATCACTAACTTCGCTGGTGATGGAGTCGCTGTCGCTGTCGCTATCTGGGTCGGATGACAGATCCCCAGGTGCGTCGCTGTCACTGGAGTCTGCCAGTGACTGCAGATCGCTGTCCTCCAACTCCGCCAGCGCTTCCACGGTGAGATGCCTTCTGGAGGATGATGCCATAGTAAATCCAATATGAAACAAACTCTTGGGAGCACCCTCCAGGCTCAAAAGATAAAGTGTGTGCCTAGATCCTAGCCCCTATACCACAAGGGGCAAAAATGCAACAGTTCCTGGAAGGATCGGCACCACACAAACGGTTGTATTCATAAGCTCTTTAGATCTTTATTGCATTAAAAAAAATGACAAGGCAGCGACAGCCCGCTGTTTCGGCCTGGTGTGGCCTTTCTCAAGTTGCCAATCTGGTCAAATGCATATAAACACACATCATCACACTACTTATATAACCCTATCCACGCCCCTTAGGGCAGTGACCATCTAGATATGCAGGTGTGCGGAAACCTGACGGACTTATTGATACATATATGGCTAAGGTCACAGAGGACATTAAGAAAACTGAGCAGGACTACAGAAAGGGTCACTTTAAGATAGCACATAATCTCACTAAAGAAGAGAGTGAAGCCTTATGGACATTACAAAATAATACTAATATAGTGGTTTGCCCTGCGGATAAGGGAGGGGCAGTAGTCGTGCTTGATAGATGTGATTATGAGCAAGAGATTGCTCGACAGTTAGCTGATAACAATGTATATGTACCTCTTGAACGAGATCCATTGGGCGATATTCAGAGGGTCAACTTGAAAGTGTTACGTGATGCTCTATTGAAGGAGATAATTGATGATGATCTATTTAAGTTCTTACAACAGGACAATCCCACTACTCCGCATTTATACATTTTGCCAAAAATTCATAAGACATTAAATTGCCCTCCTGGGCGGCCCATTGTGGCAGGAGTGGGATCTGCCATTGTTCCTCTTGCATTTTTTTTAGATAAGATCTTACAACCAATTGTGCTGTCACTAGACTCCTATTTGAAGGACACAGATATGTTTCTCACTAAATTGAGAGACTTGCCAGTTTTGGGTGAGGATGATCTTCTGGTGACACTTGATGTGGAAAGCCTCTACACCTCCATCCCGCACGATGGAGGTGTAGAGGCTGTGGATTGGTTTTTAATGGTTCAGACTGATTGCTCATTTGCTCAAAGAAAATTTTTGGTCCAATTATTGGAAATTGTTTTGAAATTTAATTACTTTGAGGTTGATGGTCGCTTCTATGGACAGCAACGGGGGACAGCTATGGGCTCGAACATGGCCCCCTCCTACACTAATTTATTCATGGGTCTTTTTGAGGAAACTTTTATATATCTGAATCCCATGTTCGCCAGCATTCTATATGCTGGTGGAGATTTATAGATGATATCTTTTGCGTGTGGAGGGGGCCACGGGAGAGCCTGCATGAATTTATTGATGCAGTACATCAACAGTGTCCCTACATCCGCCTTACGGCACACATTGATACACATTGTGTTCCCTTCTTGGATGTGTTAGTAAAGAGGGAGAGGGATGGTATTGTTACGGATCTATATACCAAACCTACGGACCATAACTCGGTTTTACACTTTCAGAGTTTCCACCCCTCTAACACTAAATCGAGTATTCCTAAGAGCCAGGTGATGAGAGTTGAAAAAATAGTAAGTGACCCTGACACACTGACTCAACGGAAAAAGGAACTAGAGAGCAAATTTCGTGCACGGGGTTATCCAATTAATGATTCGGAACAAAGAGTCCGCCGTAAACGAAGGCGTAATGAGGTACCGCGAGTTCCGTTTGTATCGACCTACAGTGTCTGTAGTGAGATTGTGGGTCGCAGTGTACGTCGACACTGGCACATCTTGCGGGATGGTTTCCCGAGGGTACCAGAATTTAGATATCCCCCCCTCATGTCCTTTCGTCGGGCTCCCACATTACGAGATAAATTGCGAACTAAAAAGAGGGGTGTGTCAGCATCACTTCATAACAATAGAGGAATGTATCCTTGTGTCTCATGCCATATGTGCAATAGTGTGATCCGAGGTCAGCAGTTTTGTCATCCCACTACGGGTAGAGTGTTTAAGATTCGGAGTCGCTATACGTGCGACTCAAGATATGTGGTATACCTACTTAAATGTCCATGTGGTTATATCTATGTAGGGATGACAACACAGCGACTGAAAGATCGCATATCATCACACAAATCAGCTATTAGAGGCAAATTGATCGATCAGTCTGTGGCAGAACATTTCACTAGATGTAATCATGGGGTGTCTCAATTAAGAGTGATGGCTATAGATGGGGTTTCCCCAGGCTGGAGGGGTGGTGATCGACAGAGAGAACTGTTGCGTAGGGAGGCAGGGTGGATCAAGCGCCTAAATGCTATGGGTCCAGCAGGCTTAAATCGAGAATGTGACTTGAGCTTTTGTATACAACAGTTATTATGGATAAGCATTGATGTAGCTCCTTTTGTATATTATAATATGAGTATGGTGTTGTAAATAATCTCTTTAACTTTGTTGACACATGTTTTATATCTTTTATTTTAGATGCTGTGTGTGCGGACCTATTAGATATGGACTCTCTTACATCTAATTCACCTTTAACTCGGAGGGGGCATGTGAGTATGGCGTGTGTTTATGTGTTTATGTTGCCATGGGAGCGCGTCTGGTGTACATGACGCTGCTCCTTGTTATACTTGACACGCCTCCTGCCCCTTTGCTCTGAGACCGGTGGCTTGTCATTGGAGCGCTGGGGGGGCGCAGATGATTGGCTCCTGGAGAGTCACCTGACCGGACTCCGTGTCCTGTGACGGTCTTCCGCATCCTGCCTCTGTGTATACAGCGGGGATGGGAGCGTGATGCGCATCCCCATGCGTGATAGGCTGACGTACTGGTGGTGATTACATGAGAGAGCCCTCCTGACTGGTGAGTTCTAATATTTGATACGATTGTCAATTTTGCTATTTACTTCAGTCTCCCAACAGGTCCGTCAGGTTTCCGCACACCTGCATATCTAGATGGTCACTGCCCTAAGGGGCGTGGATAGGGTTATATAAGTAGTGTGATGATGTGTGTTTATATGCATTTGACCAGATTGGCAACTTGAGAAAGGCCACACCAGGCCGAAACAGCGGGCTGTCGCTGCCTTGTCATTTTTTTTAATGCAATAAAGATCTAAAGAGCTTATGAATACAACCTTTTGTGTGGTGCCGATCCTTCCAGGAACTGTGCCATAGTAAATCCAGGCAGAGGTCGGTGCAGGCAGCAAGCAAAGAGTAGTCCAAGTCCAGGCAAAAATCGGCAACGGGTAATCAATCAAAATCCAGGCAAATGCAGAAAGAGTAGTCAAAGTCCAGGCAAAAATCGGTAACAGGTAGGCAGAAATCAAGATTAGATAAGCACTCACAGATCACAGAGATCACAGCCAGCTCCTCTCCAGCTCAACAGCCACAACTCCTCTCAGCAATCCAGGAAGCAAAAGGCAACATTGCATTGGATACAAAATACCATTGTATCCAATACAATGCTGTTTTGGCCCAATCAGAACAGTTTATTTGAAAAAAAAAAATTATACTCCCTCCCTCCCCTCCCCTCCCTCCCCTGTGACCCTACGCTGCCCCTACGTCACTCGCCGCTGATCGGCTTATTGGGCTAATTGGCCGCCGGGTCCCCTAGGATCAGAGCGGTAATGGGGACACCGGCGGCCGGGTGTAAGAAGCCTGGGTCCCGCTGACAAGCGCTGAACGCGCGCGGGACCCAGGATTTGGCTGCAGGCACCTTTTCCAGCCTCCCTCCCCGATGACTTATCGCCGCCCGCAACGTCACGACGCACCGCCCATCCTCCCTGCTAATTGGCCGCCGGGTCCCGGAAGACCAGAAGGTAATGGGGACTCTGGCGGCCGGGGGGAAGAAGTCTGGGTCCCGCTGACAAGCGCTGATCACGCGCGGGACCCAGGAATTAGCTGCAGACATTGTTTTTAGCCCACACGAGCAGAGCCCACTACCATTCTTTATGATATATATATATATATATATATATATATACATACATATATATATATTACCATTTTTCTAATATTTAACATTGGAATGGTGAGGAATGGTGATTTGCTCTAGCTTTGCTTTTTTATTGTGCAATTGTTCTACTCCTGCATTTGATTCAACTGAACTAGTCCTAACTATAGAACCTAGGCAATTTGGAACGAATAGATGCTACTTGCTCCTACCTGCAGAGTGCAGACAACCAACCAGAGAAACTCCTATGTCAGCTCCTTCAAAAAGGTTCAGTGAACAATGCTAAGCCTTGCCAGTCTGGTGTATGCTAGCAATTCCAAGCAGTGATTTCACTATGTGTGGCAATGCTGAGTAGCACTGTCAAGTACTGTTCTATTAAGATACTTTCACAGTTGTGCGATGCGGCGCGGTTTATCAGCCTATGCAATGTTCACAATGGCTTATCACACTATGCAACCTCCACAGTGCGGCCATAATGTGTTGCGATATGGTAACACACTGCATGTTACCACTAAATGCGCCCGTTAATAGTTAAAGGGAGTCTGAAGTGAATTTTAAAATAAAAAACAGATATTCACTTAAGGAGAGTGAAGGCTCTGGGTCCTATAGAGCCTTCCCGGTCTCCTGCTGGTCTCCGCGTTCCCTGTTTGAATTTCTCGCTGCGGCAGACTTTGGCAGTATTCATAACCACTTGGGCTTCTGAAGAACAGCGGCTGTTTTTTATTTTAAAATTTGCTTCGGATTTCCTTTAAAGTTAAGCATACTTTTCATTTGACTGTATGCTTAATTGTACCAGACGCAACATGCAACTAACATGCGACATCTGTTGCTTTCCCACTGTCACACGGAATGCAGCGCAACACCCACTGTGAACATGGCATTAACATTATTAAAGGATTGGCAGTTTAAGCATGAAATTTGCATTTGCAGATGTTCATGACTGCCAAGCAGATCTGTCATTTACATATGTTAAACATTTGGATACCTTAATGTGCTCATTTGTAGTCCTTTTCTTGGCCACAGTCATCCACCTGCTGTGCATCCCTCTACAATTATCCACAGAGAACAGCAAGTCCCAGTCAGTAACTAGGGATTTGTTACAGCCAGAGGTTTTAGATGGGGAGAGGTTTTGCTGTTTGAATTCAGAGGTCATCTTCAACATAATCATGAAGCTTGACCATTTGGTTTGGTCCAAACTGACTAATATTAATATTTCATGGCACTTCAGTGTACGTATACCACAGTGTCTTCATCCACCAATCAGAAACCATTGGTGAACAGGGGGATATTGCTACTATGCAGACAACATGGCATAAAACAAATCAAATGTTTATTTATATTAATATTAAATTAAGTTGTATTGTATTATATATATTGGGCCCTTTTACCCATGTGTCCTGCATTGTCCTGCATATTAGGCTTACAAGGCAAGACAAGACAAGACACACATTTATATCACGCTTTTCTCCTGGCGGACTCAAAGCGCCAGAGCAGCAGCCACTAGGGCACGCTCTATAGGCAGTAGCAGTGTTAAGGTGGCCACACACGATACAATAAAATGATCCGATTTTACAGTAATTCGATAAAAACGATCGTATCTCTCATTGAAAGCTTTTTTTTCATTCGATTGAAAAATCCGATCGGAATTCCCGTTTTTTTTTCGATTTAAATCGATCCGGAATGCCAGATATTTCTCTTCAATCTCTACTAAAGATTGTATGGTGTGTGTTGGATTGTTAATTTATTAATATACACAGCCTAGCAATTTTCTCAGATTTTTCCAATCATTTTTATCATAATTGGGGACAAAATTTAACACAGGTGTGTGGTACATTGATCATATTTTTGAAATGTTACAATCAGTCAGAAAAATTGATTGCAATTCTTAAATTGAACAGATATTTAAAAAATTGTATGGTGTGTGGCCACCTTTAGGGAGACTTGCCAAAGGTCTCCTACTGAATAGGTTCTGGCTTACTGAACAGGCAGAACCGAGATTCAAACCCTGGTCTCCTGTGTCAGAGGCAGAGCCCTTAACCATTACACCATCCAGCCACAGTTACACCATCCAGCCACAGCCACTTACCCACTGCATCCCCGCTGCAAGGGCAATGCAAGTCTATCGAGACTTGCACACTAAACACGGTGTGACACGGTGTGCTAGAAGTATTCAAACTGCCGTGTTGCCGCATGAACCAGACCTACCGCACAGATCATGCAGCAATGCAAGATAATGGGCTACACAGACAGTAAGTGTAGATAATGGAATGTGACGTGGTGTGCTTGTGCTAACTGACAGTAATCACAGTTATTTACTTCCTGCCCAGCAGGGAGTAAATCACTGAGTCTGGTGTGGCACTATGCATATGACCCTGTCTCCACATGGCGGCTAAAGGTCTTATGAAGGCTGGTTTCTGCAGTGTGGTGCACTGCAAAACTCAAGTGTAAAGCCAACCTTAAAATACATAAATATATATTCAACATTACAAACAAACAATGGGATACACCAGTACAGAATACATACCTGATGTAGGCAAGTGATATCTGCAGTGTGTTGGAAAAAAAAACTGCTGGAGTCAAGGGGTACACATATTGTTTATTTCCTCAATATAAAGATGCTTAGTAAAAAAAAATAGCACTGCCAGAATCAGCAACTACCAAAAATACAGAGCTACATATACAGACATCTGTCTGAAAATACACCATGATATGATATGTGCATGCTGATTTCCCATATCCTCATATAAGCCAGGAAAACTACCCAGAGTGCACTGATCACAGCTAAGGACCAAACAGCATAAGTGATGATGACGTTCCCCTGCAACCTTGCTGTATGCAGATGGAGATCCCTGTGAGGGACAGGCAGTTATGCTGCTGGCTGCACACGATAACAATAACAGCAAGTCAGTCTTTCTCTTCTCTTCAGGCATATTCTGTTAGTATAACTGTAAGCAGGCCAGTGCACTTGCTGATTACTGTGAACTAGTGGCAACAAAAAAGTGAAAAGTGGAAACAAAACAGATAATGGAAAAAGACAAATGCATATGTGGTCACAACCAGGTATGCAGCAATTGTGGATGCAGAGGATGCCAGAGCACTAGTCGAGGGCCCCTGGATCTGAGAAGCCCACACGGGTCCTCCTCCAGTCACTGAGTTAGGTCTTTTTTGTGCTGTGTTGGTAATGATTATCTCTATATACTGTATAGCTTTGAAGAGTGATAGGCATAAAAAATCCCTTTTACTCTGCTTACACCTCTCTCTCACAGTGGCTTTCCTTGGCAAACCAGTTTTGGTGGGCTGCACCATGCGACAAAGTGTTGGGGGGGGAGGGGCGCAGAGTAACATTTTCATTAGGGCCAATTAGTCTTTAGCTACGACACTGGTCAGGCATAAACTTATCATCTAACAATCTGATATAAACATGATGTTGATGAAAAAGTTGTTAAAAATACACAAACTGCAATTAAATACAGAAACAAATTGCTACATTCAGGCAAATGTGTGCTTATGTACTCAGGCTGACATGAGAGTTTCTTACAGACCCTGTCTTGTTCACTGTATGCTGCTGGAGCCAGGAAACAGTTAACTGTATGTTACTGAGCAGGGGGGCACGGGGGAAGAGGGGCACAGTGATTCCCAGGGTAGGGGGGCAGTGTGCACTGCAGCATGTCATGTGAGAACGTTAAATGAAGCAGAGTAAATGGTCTCATGTCTCCTCACACAGCACAACAAGCTGCTTTTCCCCAATGATGGCCTCTTCACCTTGCTCTCCTCTCACTTCTCCTCCTATTCTGTCTGCATGCTGTTAGTGTAAACACATTACAAACATGCTTCTGTAATCTCTGCCACCTGATGCAAATGTTTCACCTTGCTTCATGAGCGAACCTGCCCAGATCACACATTATACAAGCGATTAATGCGTTATATGTATACCGGTAATGTAAGTTGCCTATAGTACATAGAACACATTGCATAGTTTGCATAACACTTGGTAAAATTCATGTGCACTACCTGCGCAAATAAAAGTACAGATATTTAGTGAATAAACCCCACTGTCCCACACTTATGTAGAGTTCCATTCATGTATCAGTTACTAACAATGATGTTTTCTTAATACCTCAAGTATGCATATCCCAAAACCAATCAATGATTGATGGCAATGAATCCACAACCACCAACACAATCATACAATAAATTCTTGAAGATTACAGCTGTAATTAATGTGCACAGATCTCATGAATAATTCTACAGTAGGCAGGGCCGGATTTACCATAAGGCACTGTAGGCACGTGCCTACAGGCGCCTGATGATGGAAAGGCAGCTCACTCCCCTCCTTGAGTGCCTCCTTCCCTCTTTCCCTATGCAAAGTCCCGAGCAGAGCATAAATGAAAGGTTACTTACCCAGCTCTTGGAATTCCACTGACGAGACCTCCCTTCAGTCTGTGGTACTAGTAGCTACCAATTAATGTCGCTGCCCCCAAACCATGGAGAGCTGGATGGGCAATCTCATCCAGCCCCCCCCATTCAACTCTCTATATCCCTCGCTGGAGACTGCTCAGCCCTTTAGAGTGTACCTAGACCGCTGTATTCCAAATATAGGGGTTGATTCACTATAACAAATAGCGAGCGTTACCTCCTGTAATGTTCGCTATCTCCTTTTGCTCCCCTTACTGCACGCTTAGCATGCCTTATCAGAGTTAATGTACCTTATCAGAATTAGAATGCCTTATCAGAGTAGTATAGCGAGCGCTATGAATTTATGCCTGCTAATTGGCAATGATGAGAGCTCCACTCGTCCTGCCCTGAGCCCCTGCGGGTCCAATCTCTTTAAAGGACATTATCCCCATGCTTTGGCCCAATAGGCTGCCTGTCACTTAACAGCTGGCAGAGTCATGTGGCAGCGCTTTCCACAGTGTATGACCACAGATGTACTGCGCCTGCACGAGTATGGCTCTGCCTGGGCATAAAGCCAAAGTCCCAGTATATGAGCGGCTTTGGTTTAGTGCTCAGACACAGACATACTCGGGCAGGCAAAGTTCAACCGCTTTTGTGCATGAAAAGAAGCACAGACACGAACTTCAAGAAGGTTCCATGCAGCAGCAGTGGTGGTGTGAAGGAGGAGGTGGGAAGCCTCTGGATCAGGCTTTCTCAACCTCCTTGAGTACTCTGTAGGGGTTCCCTGGCATTTTCCCCCATTGTGGGGATGTATAATAGAGCACATTATAACAGGGGGTACTGTAAAAAGAAGCACTAACTCTCAGGTCTCCTGCATACCACACAAAAACACATGCCACCGAAACTCAAGAACAGTAGAGTAATTAAAGATACAGTGATGGCCTGGAGAATCCTTAGGAAAACATTTTTAGCTCCACAACAAGTCTCTAAATATATGCCACTATGGGGTCTCCCGGGCTTTCCAGCTAGTTTGGCTCATGGGGGTTTTCGGTCTTGGAAAGAAAAAGGTATCGAGTGTTTGGGACATATATGTGACCTGCGCAGGGGGAGGCTTTTGACCTTACACGAGATTAGGGCTAAATTTGGTGTACCTAGGAGCCACTTCCTGTACTATGGACAACTACAATCATACATACGAAGCAAAATAAGGGACATATCAAAAATAGCAAACCTTGATTCGTTTGATAAGTTTATCTCCCCTCATACCTCCCAGCTATCACTCTCTGAAATTCATGCTAGACTTCAGGAGATTAAATTAGAAACCAAAGCACAAAATAACTTTTCCAAATGGAAAAAAGATATTTCGAGTGAAAATCTCGAGGCAAAAATATTGGAAGGCTACAGGGTGGTCCATAAAATGGTACCTGGGGAAACCTGGAGGGAATCACAACTTAAATTGATCCATAGGGCTAAATTTGCCTTTAATATAAAGTACCAAATCCCCCCTGCGCATTATTCTCCGAGATGTCCCAAATGCTCCTTGCAAAATGCTGATTTATTCCACTGTCTTTATTCTTGTCCAACAATAGTAAAATTTTGGTGTGATGTTTTGATATATATTAAACAAGTATGTAACCTGCAACTGATTCTATGCCCACTCATGCTCTTGTTTAATTATGTTGAATCCAATAAGCCAGGCTCAAGCGCAAATGCTAACCCGAACTTGACTAAGCTAGCACATTTGATTATTATAGCTTCCCGCAAAGTTATTTTCAACAGATGGATATATCCAAGTACCCCCACGGTTTGGGACGTAAAAGAAGAGCTTCATCATATCTACAACCAAGACAAACTAGAGTCTATCATACATAAAGACAAGAAAACAGCAGGTTTCTTCAAAAAGTGGAAAGGCTTTATTCTTGCAACTCTTACAAATGATGAGATAAAGACATTGATGGAACATTTTAAACATACCAAATGGTACCTCACGGAACAGCTGCAGGGTGCCCTGGGTCGCCTTGATATTACATAAGGACTAAATAGCTTAAGGTCCTTGCTCTCTGAGATGACAGATGGGGGACAGGGGAGGGATGGGGAGGGAGGGGAGACAGGAGCTAAAGTATTGAAAATTTATGTAATTCTTTCGAGCATCATCTCCTGTATGTTCATTTGTTGGGAAATAAAATAAAATATTGTCTAAAAAAAAAAAAAAAAAAAAAAGAAGCACTAAATTGGGGGCTTAGGAGACAGTATAATGAGTGGCAGTGTAATAGGGGGTAGTGAAATAAACAGCCTAACCTACTTTTAAAGACCATGCCCCTTGCAAAATATATGCAGGGGTTCCTCGAGATCAAAACATTGTTTGCAGGGGTTCCTTGAGATCCAAAAGTTATTTGCAGGGTTCCTCTAGGGTAAAATGGTTGAGAAAGGCTGCTCTGGATGATTCAGAGTCTTACCCCTTCTAGGTAAGTATCTTTTTCTTTTTTTTTCTTTTACTTTATGCTGCCTTGGGCTCTCTTTGTGGAGATGGGAGAGACATGGTAATTTTTTTTCTGCTCTTCACTGGGATGAACATATTGAGCATAAGCAGCTTTGTAAGTTCCTTAAACTAGCACATTAGCTGCAGCACAAACGTAGCTGACATGTTAGTACATCTCATAATGTTGAACTGGCTGTACAGTAAGCTGCCTGCAGTAGCCACTGCTAGTATATGCACAGAGTACCGCTGCCTACTGCACTCACCGATTTTACATTTATCCTTGTCTTCCTGTGGCTACTTAATACAGTACTGATAGTTTATAAAGCATGAATCTTAGTTTCATTATGAAATAAAATAAAGATACACGGAAAGCTCTTTTTTATTTGAATTTGAGAGCACAGTAATTGCAGGTGTTATTAGACACACATCTTTCCTACAGTGCCCTGGGCTGACCAATTTGGGATTCTTGAAAAGGAAATTATGCTGCTAGTTCCTTTCCTCCCCACCGAGTTGCTTTGATCTTTCTGTCTCACTAATTCTCAGTAGGTCGAGGATCAAACTGTGCAAGTTCAGCTTCTGTGGTTAAGACAAGCTGTCAAGTAAAAATCCTCTTCAACAGGGTGAAAGCTGTGTGGGTTACGGAAAGTACTTCAAGGGCAGCTGTACTGTACATATGTGTGCACTAGAATTTACACTAAAAGATTTATTCCTGACTCTGAGCTAGTTTCTTAGACTTTCTTTTCTTATAACTGTAGATATTTGAAAATGATTATTATATGATATTGCTCAGATCTCTTAGAAAAGTATGTACAAGGAGCCAATTTATGTAAAAGTATTAAAAACTTATTTGTCATTAAAAAAGAGATGTGTAGATGTAAAGAGATGCTTTCCCTAAGAAACAATTTAGAGAATGTACCTAATTAAAAAGAACTTGGTACAGCTACATAACCCCCATTGGGCAAACCCATTACTCTAAATTAGTGAAAATAAGCCTAAATCAAGTATAATTCAGGTTAATAATTCTAAAATGACTATGTTTCAGGGCTACACATATCAGTTTATAATTCAAAATAATAAAAAAATATTCTTGGACTTTAGTTTGCTGCCAGTCGTTAATGTTTATTACCTGGAAACTCAAATAGTTATTTATGTTGAAACCAGGATATCAGTATTCATTTGGAATACCTTTAATGTATAGACTGCCCACTAATGCTTCTAAGTAAGTACCGTAGTTAGCTACACAAAGCAGGAGACGTTGCTAATAACACACGTTATACCAGCAAAATATACATATATAAATGTGTAGAACGTAAGTTATGTTATTTGCATAACATGTATTATGCTCTTTCCATAACTCCTCATAGAACTGGTGGATTGGTGTTCAGGATCAGAAGATATACTGTAAGTTTGTGATGATTTGCTCAGCTGCCTGTGCAGGCAGGCAGCTTTTTGACCATTGTTTTGATTTGCATGCTGCAGGACTCTGGAAAGAAGAGCTTCTGTCAGTTTTGCAGCTTGTGCTTGCAGAGGAATTTGCATACGTTGTCATGCAAATTGCCGGGCCACATTCATTGGAGGCGTGTACTATAAGTACTATGTCTTTCCCACAATGCTTCGCTGTTCATAAGGATTTCGTCCTATGTAACACTCCTGGTGGGGTGTCAGCCTTGCTCTCTGTTTAAATATCAGCTTAGAGTAATTCCTGAATCTGCGCTAGGCAGATTTCCCTAGTGCAGTTAAGATTGTATTATCTGTATTGCCTGTTCTGTCTTGTCTTGCCTGTTGCCATTGTCCTGTCCCTACGGTGGTAGACAGGAAATGGTTCTGATCTCTGTTCTTGGAGTATAGCTGGTGCAGCGGTTGCTACCAGCTATCTCTTCTGTTCTGTCTCCTGGGATCGCGCTAGCTACTTTTCGCTAGCACTGGGGATCCTTCTGTTCTGTCTCCTGGGATCGCGCTAGCTACTTTTCGCTAGCGCTGGGGATCCTTCTGTTCTGTCTCCTGGGATCGCGCTAGCTACTTTTCGCTAGCACTGGGGATCCTTCTGTTCTGCTACTCTGTAGTTGGATCGCGCTAGCCATTTTTCGCTAGTGCTGTGGATCCTATCTCTCGCTTGTCCCTGTTCTCGTGTGTCTGTCTTGTCTGCTACGCTTGCTGGAGGCTCGGTGAGGTAACCGTTAAGCAAGCGCTCGCGTCCTCTGTTTCATGTTTGTCTGTTGATGGTTAGTTAGGCGTGCTTGTCTCTATTGTGCTTATCACGTGGAGACCGCGCATAACCGCGTGCACTGTTGCGAATGAGTGCGGTGTTCGCGGTTAGCTAGCGTTTGTTATTTTCCGTATCTCCTCATTGTTTTATTTGCTGTGCCTTTGCTACCCTCGTATTCTATTCTGATCTGCCTTGTGTCACGTCTGGCGATCGCACCTCTCGCGATCGCGTTCCTATTTCATATCTGCTGTTGTCTGTGCGCGGTCGCGGGGTGGCGACTGGATTGGCGCACACACATACAACCTGTCCCTTTGCTTGTTCTTATTCGCAATCGCCTCTCTTGTGATTGCGTTCTGCGCTTCGTACAATTCCTGTCTGGCATTTGTGGAGGTACAGAGGATTGGTTCCTCTGCACTCCGCAGCGCCATCTGCCGACAGGAATTTCCCTCTACGGGTGCGTAGCACCTTTTGCTGGGTGCCTGCAATTACACGCTTGTGGAGGATTTCCGCCGTGTCAGCGCACGCGTTGTGCGCTGATCACGGAGAAAGTTCCACAATCGTTACACAGTTATAAGTGAGGCAGATAAGACAGATACGCCAAGTCATGGGTTAAGATAGATAAGGAGAAATAAATAATGAGTTAAGACACATAAGGGAGTACAATTATTTAACTCCTTTCAACGAACAAAACACAGGTAAAATGTACTAGATTTGTGAGCCAGGACCCTTAATTTTCTCACCCTTATTCTAACATACAGCTCAGGAGATGCTAGAGACAAGGTTAACCAGTTCTTGCACCATTAAATGAAGATAAGTCTCTGCACTCTCCTCCTGTTATGATCATGTCTGCAGCGTTTACTGCTGGCTGCAGTGGTATTGTAACCCAAGCAGTTCTGATGTCATTACATGCATTTTCTTGCATAGTTTGGTTTGCACTTAAACTAGTTGCTGATTCCATCTGCAGTCGCTCTGAAGTTAATGACAGTTTAATATGCTTTTGTGTACACAAACATTGTCTGCTGCAATGGAGGGGCAATCCCTTTCCTGCAGGCTGCATATCATTGTCTGCCTTTTCCTGCTGTCAGCCTGTGATTAATTACCATTCACTTGTGTGGGAATCTGCAGGTCTGCTCCCATTGGATGACCTCAGTATAAAGAACTGCTTCCTGCAATGCTTGATGGGCTACCATAGTCTCAGATTCTGTCTGTTACTCTGCCCGTGCCCCACCTCATTCCTAGTCCGTGTGGACTGCGCTGACTCCTGCGAAGGGGTCAGCGAGTCCTCCTAGTTCTGCTCTTGTTCTAGAAGTTGTTACTCTGCTTGTCTTGTGTGTGTCATATATTGGTTCATCGCCAATATATACGCATACTTGCGCATTTTATTATTTTCCTTGTATTCGTGTTACGTTGATACATCAGTGTCGCTGATATATACGTACACGAACTGTTTATATCCTATGTTCCGTTAGTCAGCGTTCCAGCACGCTGAGCTAGTTATCCTGTTCCTGGTCCTGTTTGTGGATTGCGTTCATCTCTGCGAAGAGATAGCGAATCCTTCTGAGTCCTGTTCCCTGTATTACTCCAGCCTTAGTCAGAGTTCCTGCTTATGTCATATATCGGTTCATTGCCGATATATACATATGTTAGTCAGACGTTACAAATAGTTTCATTGATAGCTGTAATTGTAATACGCTAGGAAATCATACTTGTTGTATATTTATCTGTGTTACGTTCATCTATCTTGATCCTGCTATTTCCTGACTATCCTGTCCTGTCTTTGTGAGGCACGCCATTGCTGCAAACGCATTGGCTACCTCATTCCAGTCTGTTTTATTGTGGACGCTTGCTGTCACTAAGTAGTGGCTAGTTAAGCAAGCGTTCATTCTGTCTACCTGTCCTGATCTCCTCAGTCCTGGTTTATGCGCTCAGCGCTACTTTGCGCTGAGACGTTATTACGAAAGTGTTGTTTGTGGCTGTTCGGATCTGCACCGGCTCTGTGCACCACAATCTCCTATTGGAGTCAGTCCTCTCCTCCACTAAACTGGGGATATCCTGATTCCTTGTGCTGGTGTGTGTACCTCCTTCACGTCAGCTTATGTGTTGCATGCTGACTGTGGAGATTACACCTCCAAGCTTAACACCTCCCTACAGAATCCTAGATAGCACTGTCTTTATCGGCTCAAAGATAAAAAGATTTGAAAAGAAATGACAGCAAACCCCTCTCACCCCTACCCCCCCCCCCCCCAGGAAATCAATGAGAGATTAGTAAACAAGTGTAAAATAAACATTCTAGAAGGAGACAGTAACACAATGTACCCCTACTTAATTGTCACATCTAGTACATTGTGAAAACAAGTGAACTGTTTAAATAAACAGGAGAGATAGACAAAATGTACGGGTTTAATGTTCAATTGAACTGTTTCCATTAAAGCTATAATGTAGGAGAGCAGATAAATTGTGTATTTTTTCACTATTTTCCTTATTTTCCTTTTAAAATGTATAGGAAATTAGGTAATCACTAAAAACAAGTATAAGCCACAAAAAGCCTAATTTGTCAGACACAAAAACAACAATATATAGATCACTTAGCTGTGATAATTATTGCCAAAGTAGTCAGAGCTGAGCTGATCTGTGAAAATGAACAGGGTAGGTAAGGGGTTAAATCAGGGGTGTTAAACTCAAATACAAATTAGGCTGAAATTGTACCCTGGGACCAAGTCGTGGGCCAACCTCAGTGTCTACTGGCCACCTTCCTCGCTTATAAAGTCCCCAGGTGTCTAATGCCCCCCCCCCCTTTCACCCCTTTACAGTTCCCTTTAGTCTAGTGGTCTTCCCTCCCCTATACAGCTCCTTGGTGTGTAGAGGCCCCCACCCTCCACTATACAGTTCCCTAGTGTTTAGTTATTTCCCCCATATGGCTTCCCTGTTGTTTTAGGGCTTCACCTCCAATATAGCTTCCCTGGTGGTCTAGAGTGGGCCAAACATAATGTAAAGTGGGGAAACCACTTGAGGGCCAATTTCAATGGCTCAGAGGGCCAGATTTGGCCCACGGGCCGGAGTTTGACATATATGGGTTAAATGAAATGTTCAATTTTTAATGGTTTTCTTCTTCATTGCTCCATATAATCACCAGAAGATGGGGCGGGATGATGTCACTGACAACATGGACGTCGGGACGTCCAAGGGAATCCCGATCCACCCCTCAGCGCTGCCTGGCACTGATTGGCCAGGCTGCGCAGGGGTCTGGGGGGGGTGCGGCTCGGCGCGGCGGGTAGCGGCGAATCGGTGGGTGGCAGCGGCGATCGCATACCACACGCAGCTAGCAAAGTGCTAGCTGCGTGTAGGGAAAAAAAAATTTGAAAATCTGCCCAGCGGGGCCTGAGAAATCCTCCTACACAGGTTACGCCGAGCTGAGCTCGGGATAACCGGCAAGGAGGTTAATTATTTAATCAGTTATCTTGTCAGCTTGCAAACATGGGTTATCTCACTGAGGGCTGATGCACACCAGAGCGGTTAGCGGTTTGAAAACTGCTTAGGTAATGTATTTCAATGGGCTGGTGCACACCAGAGCGGTTCGTTTTTTTCACAAACGCAAACTCGGGGGCTGCAGCATTTTTTAGATTTCTGAGGCATTTCTGCCTCACTGTTAAAGTATAGGAAAGTGGAAAACCGCTCTGAAAAACGCTAGATCAGAGCGGTTTTCCAAGTGTTTTTGTTTACAGAACTGTTCAGTAACAGCTACAGTATACTGTAACAATATATGAAATCTGCTACACAAAAAGGTTCCAAAAAACGCTAGGCATGTTTAGAAAATCTCTCGAAGAGCTCGTTCACACCTAAAATCGCTAACCACTAGCGATTTGCGGTAACATTTTTCGTGGGTGATTTTTCTGCAATTTAACACAGAAAAATCACTGTACAAATTCGCGTTTTTTTCGCAATTAGCTAACGGCGATCACTTCAAAATCGCCAGAAAAATGCTACATGCAACATGTTTGTGATTAGCAATAATCGCGAAACTCCCGCAATTATCGCTAATCGCTCAAGTGTGAACACTGCCATAGACTAAAATAGCACTTGCATTGTGTTTCCTGTCGCTAGTCCGCATACACACGCGGACTAGCGACAGTTGCGGGCGGAGTTGCGGCGACAGCTGTAGCCGGCGATTGAACATGTAAATCGCCTGGCGATAGCTCCGACGGGTGACGGTTCGGGGCGCGCGCGTCATACACATGGGCGACCTGTCGCCGCAACATGCGCGTGCCTCGTGGTTGCGGCGACAGCCGTACCCCGTGGTTATGAGCCATTACATTAGACATCCCCCTCATCACAAAGAGAACCTAAGATCGTATTCCTTGTTCAAACCACCTGAACCCATAGTACCTAGTCTTCTTATCCAATATGCCTCCTTGCAGAACAACGCTCTATTGCGACTCCCTCCCCTATAATTTGCAGGAACCCCATCAATTACATTAATTCTCAATTGGGAAACCGTATGTCGGAAGTTATGGAAATGTTCCACCGCTGTTAAGTTACAATGGGGGTTGCGTATATTCAATTTATGCGAGGAAATGCGGTCTTTTAAACGTTGATGCGTCTTACCAACATAAGACCGCAGGGGCATTTAAGCATGTACACAACATAAGTTGAATCACAGTTATACAGACCATTAATTTGCATAGGAGCACACAGGGAGGGGTGTGAAAAAGTTTTGCCTCTGATAACATTGTTGCACATATGGCAACAGAGGCAAGGGTACATACCCCGCCGGCCTTCGCTCAAATGCGTCGGAATACCCGCCGTAATTTTGTCGTGTACAGTGGAGCGCATTTAAATGACATAAGAGGAGGGTACCTGAACTCTGGGATGGCAGGCAACCCATCTCTTAGAATGTGCCAATGTTTGCGGACGCTGCGGGCAATAGCCTCACTGCAAGCATTGTACGTGGAGACAAAAGGCAATCTGACACCCATACACCCTGTACTTCTCCTGGTTCTGGGTCTGAAACATCGGTGTGGATAGCCACGTGCCTTGAATTTGTCCACCATCTCACGTCCACGTGCTTCACGAGTAGGTCCATCACTGACAATTCTAGCCACACGGGAAAGTTGACTGTGAGGAATGCTCTCCTTGGTGCCCATGGGGTGAAAGCTGCCAAAGTGAAGCACCGAATTATAATCAGTGCCTTTCACATGCAGATCTGTCGTTACCCCAGTGTCACCAAGGGAGACCAATACGTCCAAAAAAGGGACCTTTGTCCTGTCAGCATGGGGGTTCTGAGGGGGGTCTGAGGGTGTGGGCGGTGATCAGAAGCCCGCAGGGGGCAGATTAGGGCCTGATCTGATGGGTAGGAGTGCTAGGGGGTAGCAGGTGGTGCCAGGACTGGAGGTGATTGATGGGTGTCTCAGGGGGTGATTAGAGGGGAGGATAGATGCAATCACTGCACTGGGGAGATGATCAGGGGGGTTCTGAGGGGTCTCTGAGGTTGTGGGCGGGATTTGGGTGCCCGCAAGGGGCAGATTAGGGTCTGATCTGATGGGTTGCAGTAACAGGTGGTGACAGGGGGTGATTGATGGGTGATTGATAGGTGAACAGTGGGTGATTAAAGGGGAAAACAGATGTAAACAATGCACTTGGGAGGTGATCTGAGGGTGGGTCTGTGGGCGATTTGAGGGTGTGGGCAGGTGATCAGGTGCCCGCAAGGGGCAGGTTAGGCTCTGATCTGATGGTTGGCAGTGACAGGTGATGACAGGGGGTGATTGATGAGTGATTGACAGGTGATTAGTGGGTCGGGGGGGTCTGGGGAGGATCTGAGGGTGTGGGGTGGTGATCAGGAGCCAGGGGGCTGATTAGAGCCTAATCTAAAATATAACGTTAACAGTTAGTGACAGGGAGTGATTGATGGGTGATTAGGGGGGTGATTGGGGGTGAAACAGTGGTCTGAGGGGGTGATTGGGGGGGGGGTCTGAGGAGTGCTGTGGGCGATCAGATTGCAGGGGGGGCAGGATCAGTGTGCTTGTGTAATTACATACACAGCTGCCTCCTCTCCTGGTGATCGCTCGATCACTGGGACCACCAGGGGAGGAGGCAGCCAGTATAATACACTTTGTATACATCACAAAGTGTATTATACACTTAGTAACGTGAGATCGGGGTGTTTACAACCCGCCGGCACTGCTAATTGGCCGGCGGGTTGACGTCGCGGGTGGGTGGAGCCTAATACTAAACTTTCATGCATAAGAATTTAAAAAAGAAATCAAATTTACACAGTTATACAGTATATGAGTAATGACAGTGACTGACTGCCTTTGCCCATGTAGTGTGTTTACAGCCAAAAAAGCATTCCCTACTACTGTCCCTATACATTTGCTGACCACATCAACTATTTAACCTCACTCAGATACAGGAGTCCATTCTCCAGATCAGATATTGTTTGGGCCACACTGTGTGGGGTGATCATGTAGGCCACACTTTTTTTATACGACCCCTGGCAGAGAGGCATCCGACTGTGTGGGTCACCAAGGGCAGGAAGTACATCATTGGGATTCCCGTTAGTCCGCGCATGCATTCTGCATAGCGTTGTGCTTCCATCGTGCACACTTGCTGCGTCGCCCATTTACTTGCATTGCTGCATAATCCGGGCGGCAGGCAAGGATCATGTGATAACATACTGCAGACTTTGCGTCGGGTATGCAGTGGTTTTGGATATTTCCGGTGCACCACATCGTGTGAACTGTGCAAGTCTCCATAGACTTGCATGGCCATTGTGGCAGGGAAGCGGCGTGGAAGATTAACGCCGGGTGACGCAGTGACCAAGCATGCAAGGGGCTTAAGAACATCTAAATGTAAAAATGTAATTACTGTATAAATAGGCTGTAAAAACCGTACTGTAAAAAAAACAACATACATACACATTTCAATCTCATAAGATGATATTCCCTATGTGTATATGCTTCCTTAGTCAGTTCACACATCAATAGCCACAAATATGCAATTCATGCATTAGATAAATAAATCTGTGTTAAATTTTACTCCATGGCAGGTACTAAAAATGTAGCTCTAGGAAGAATACATATTTGAGCAGATACTGTCATTCCTTTTTCCTCTTTACACTTTGCCCTGGGCTTATCTGGAGTTCAACTGGCAGATAAACCCCTATTGCTTAGTAGATCAAGACACAGTGGAATGTCTGTAACCTTATTAATAGGAAGCAAGCATGCAGTGAAACTAGGTTAAAAGAAATAATCTCAGCAAAACTGATGCTACTTCTAAGTGTTCGGAAAACTGTGTTAAATGTGTCAGGGATTTTATAGTTCACCTAAGCTTCAAAATCTTTAACACATTCAGCCCAGTTCACTGTATGCCTGTTAGGGCTGTTTCACACTGAAAATTGCCAAAAACCTGCAATTGCTAGTGCTTAGCGATCATGATTTTTCACAGCCATTGCGTTTGCCGTTCTCGTTCCACATAGTCGCAAGTATGCTAGCTAAAATGGTAACATTCCTAAAGCTTGCCATACACAGACCCGAAATGCCTAGATAATCAGTTCCTGTTTTATTAGAATTTGATAGGATAGTGAGCAATTCCCATCATAAATGACAAGCTCAAGTTTAATATATTTCGGCAGAAATCTGATGCGCTTCAGTGGAACTGCAAGTTCTGTGCTGCTCATTGAAGTACAGAGCTATGGGACATTTAATCCCCCAACACTCCTTCCTCGCTCCCATCACACAGAGATTTTCCAACATGTCCAATCAGATATTAGATAAACAGCAATTTAATCAGAAATGCTATGCCTGGGATACACTATGCAATTTCCAATCAGGTTTAGGGTCACATCGATAATTTCTGAAAGGTTCAATCTGATTTCCGATCAATTTCCTGATCGATTTTGTACATAAGTGATCAGAAAATCGATCAGAAAAACAATCAGTAATCAAATCGGACCTGTCGGAAATAATCAGTTTGACCCGAAATCTGACAGGAAATTACATGGTGTGTACCAAGAATAAGAGCAGTAGATTAATCGCAGGTACCATCAAAGTATTTGAATATGCCAGGAATCTATAAAATAAACTCTATGCATTTATGGCCAACTCAAGTGTACGAAAGTAAGATGGACCTTGAATGGGAAGATTATCATCTGTTTTAAAGAGAATCTGTATTGTTAAAATCGCACAAAAGTAAACATACCAGTGCATTAGGGGACATCTCCTATTACCCTCTGACACAAATTTGCCGCTCCCCGCCGCATTAAAAGTGGTTAAAAACTGTTTTAAAAAGTTTGTTTATAAACAAACAAAATGGCCACCAAAACAGGAAGTAGGTTGATGTACAGTATGTCCACACATAGAAAATACATCCATACACAAGCAGGCTGTATACAGCCTTCCTTTTGAATCTCAAGAGATCATTTGTGTGTTTCTTTCCCCCTGTTCTCATGCACTGAAGTTTCAGGCTGCTTGTTTCTTCCTGCAAACAGCTTTGCCCTTGTCTGTAATTCTTCAGTATGTGAAAGCCCAGCCAGCTCAGAGGACGATTTATCCAGCTTGTAAAAGATAAGAGAGAAGAGAGAAGCTGCTCTAATCCTAAATAACACACAGACAGTGTGCATAGAGGGGCCTGGAAGGGGGAGTTCATCACAGAACCACAACACTGAAGAACTTGGCAGCCTTCCAGACACAGGCCGACAAGTCTGACAGGGGAAAGATACATTGATTTATTACAGAGACAGTGATAGTATAAAGTGCTGCAGTAAGCCAGAACACATTAGAATAGCTTTTTGAACTTGTAGGATGATAAAAAACAGGATGCAATTTTTGTTACGAAGTCTCTTTAAACCTTTTGTTATCTCATGTGAGATAATGCAGCCAAATGTATCGGTCCTGTCTCTGCCAGCCATCCCCCATCTGCAGAGTAGCGCAGGGAGCACTCTGATATTTACCTGATCCGGACACTGCATTGGATATCCTCTTCCTCCAGGGAGTCGTACTGTTTGCTAACATCATCCTCCAGGTCCAGTTCACGTCACGTCACGTCATGTGATCGAACCCAAAGCATGATGTCAGCATACAGTGTCACTCCCTGGAGGAAGAGGAGACCTGATGCAGTGTCCGGATCAGGCAAATATCAGAGCGCTCCCTGCAATACTCTGCATTTGGGGGATGGCCAGCTGGGGCTAGTAAAGCCGGCTATGGATCTGCAGCATGCAGAAACAAAAATAAGTCAGTGTCGAATAAAGTTATCATTATGGAGGCACAGGTTATTTTCTACAGTTTAAAGGGACTCCGAGCTCACCCTCAAAAAGGAAAATAGTACTCACCCGGGGCTTTCTCCAGCCCAGCGCTGGTCGGGAGGTCCCACAATGGCATCCTGGCTCCCCTCCTAGGCCCCACTCTGGAATGGCTGACCGACGGCAGCCCAGCGACACTCGGCCGAGTGTCGCGCTCCTTCTTCCTGGTATGACGTGGCTGACGTCACGGCGCCGGCCGCCCCGCGTCATCACGGCGGCCGGCGTGAAAGTACTGCGCATGCGCCATTAAAGCGCGCATGCGCAGTACTTTCACGCCGGCCGCTGTGATGACGCGGGGCGGACGGCACCGTGACATCAGCCGCGTCATACCAGGAAGAAGGAGCCCGACACTCGGCCGAGTGTCGCCGGGCTTCCGCCGGTCAGCCATTCCGGAGCAGGGCCAAGGAGAGGAGCCAGGACGCCGTCGTGGGACCTCCCGACCAGCACTGGGCTGGAGAAAGCCCCGGGTGAGTACTATTTTTCTTTTCGGGGTGAGCTCGGAGTCCCTTTAAAAATGTGATCCTGAGCCACTAGAGGGAACAAATCTATAAATAAAAGTCCATATTATTAACATTTATCTGGATAGTCCTTGTTGGCATTAATTAAAGTGTAGCTTTAATTTAAAAAGTCCTGCCTATATCATTGATGCACAAAACTTTTCTGCAGTTTCATTTAGTTAAAATGATCTTTCCAGTTTAATCTGCAGCCAGATACACCACCGCATTCAGACAGGGGTTACCGATGTATGGAATCCCCCCCTGAGACTCCTGTACCTTTAAATAAATTTCCCTGAAATCGCTTAAGTGGGCAAGCTGGTAAATATACAGAGGCAGGGGCGTAGCAATAGGGGGTGCAGAGGTAGCGACCGCATCGGGGCCCTTGGGCCAGAGGGGCCCCAAAGGGCCCTTCCTCAACTACAGTATTAGCTCTGTATTGGTCCTGTGTTCATAATAATCACTTCTATAGATACTTTGAATAGTGGTAACCATTAACAAACTGTTCCCCATCCCCTTCTTGCCCCTCTGACACTGTAGTTGCCATTGGCAGATTTTGGTGCGCCATATAAATTGTTATGTATGGAGTGCTTGGGGGGCCCCATTGTAAAACTTGCATCAGGGCCCACAGCTCCTTAGCTACGCCACTGTACAGAGGCTTGCCTCCTGCAGGGTCTGAGGGAAAAACTTAACTCTTTCTCTATTGTAAGGGGCAATCTCCCCCCAGGCCGCCTTTCATTCAGTGATTTAGGGCTGGTCTGGTGTCTGGTGTCTGGTGTATTCAGGTTTGTTGTTGTACAGCAATGTGAAACACTAGGCTAGCTGATAAAAGTGCAATTAGAGGACAGGCAAGCTGGTAAATATACACAGCATGATGCAGAGCTTGCCTGGAGAGTCCGTGGGCAAAAATCTGTCTTGTCTCTCCCCTATGTTATAATGGCTGCATGTGCTGATAAGGTGTTATACAAGGTAAAACGTTTTTGACAGTCCCGAGACTCCAGGAGGGCTGCTTTCTGACTTGTGTGAGAGACCAGCAGGGACAGGAGTCCTATTACAGGCAAGTAACCTCTGTGTGATGTGGGACTACAATACAGTTAAGCTCTCTGCTCCATCTCAGGCTATTCTCAATTTCTCTCCACTCCTTCTCTCTCTGGGCTAGTGCACGCTATAATCACCAGGGCCGGCACTACCATAGAGTCAAAGGGGGCAATTGCCCCAGGGCCCCAGAGCATGTAGGGGCCCCCAAGGTGTCTCCCCCCACCTTAACTGTTGCTCCCCAGCACCTCTGCAGAGTCTTTGGCAGAGTAGTATCTCATCTGTGCTGACAGATAGGTGAGACGCTGCACTGCCAAAGACTCTGCAGGCGCCCCAGGGAGTACAGTTAAGTTGGGAGGTGATTGAGAGGAAGGGTCTGCAGCCGGCTCAGGGGCCCAGGAGGGAAATTTGGCTGCAACAAAGAACCCCCAATGCCTTTTTTTGTATGAGAGGTGTCTGATAGGGGGCCCCTGCGCTAATTTTGCCCTGGGTTCCCATTGTTACTTGAACCAGCCCTGAAAATCACAATAGCAATTGCTAGCAATTTGTGAGTGTGTTTTTTGTGAAGCGATTTCTGAATGATTATTATTTAGTATTTATATAGCGCCGGCATCTTCCGCAGATGCATATATCCCTGCATCATATGGGTATCGGTTGCGCTATATGGCACTATGTGGCATATTCCACTGAATTGTCCAAACTAAGTCTATCTCCCGTTCCTCTCTCGGGGAGTTGTTCCAGCGCTGTCCCCCGTTCAAATTTGCTGCTACCTGAAGCCCTCAGAAACACTTGTGTCCTTGAGCACTTCTAAAGATAGGCAGCTCCGTAATACGCCAGTGCACTTTTGTGCATGGGCAGTATGGAGCCACCTGTATTCAGAAGCACTCGGGGGACATAAGTACTTCTGGACCTTTCAGGAATCCCCCCCTCCCCCCTTAAAAATCCTGCGTTTGTCCCTGAGATATGCAGACATTTGTTTTCCTATTTCCAGTTGCAGTTAGGCAGACAGCACACATGTCAATGCAAAAACAGCATGCAGGGCTATTCTAAATGATTTTGCTGCGTTTCGGGATTGAGATCACATTCAATTTGAAAAACGCAAGCACACAAGGTTTAAAATAGAAATGGGGTACTATTTTAAAACGAATGCCTTGCAATTAGGATGTGATTTTGGGTGATTGGAAATGTCGTGCAAGTTGCATCCTACCTGTGTTTCCCACATGCCAAACTAAATTGTAAAGCGCAATTGTGAACAAATTGCATTGCAAAATCGCATTTCGCAATGCAAATGTTGAATAGACACATCACCCTGACATTAACTGAACCACTTCAGCAGAAAAGGAAGGGGCAAAGTGAAGCCACAGGCAATTATTACATTTGCCAACTAGCCAGAGATAAGAAAGTTTCTACTCCTCTCTGTAGTAAAAGTAAACATTTTTAAACACAGGGGATGCTGAGGAATGCTCTCAAATGTTCTTTTATGTAATTAAGAGTAGTTACTGAAATTTTAGTTTTGGAAGTATAATCCCACTTTAACCACTTAACGACCGCCCCCAGCCGATGGGCGGCGGCAAAGTCCGGGCCCAAACGACCGCAATACGCCCATCGGCGGGGGCGGCATCAGCGGTGGCTGTGCGGCGATCGCGTCATCAATGACGCGATCGCCGCCGGCAATAGGCTCCGCCCACTCTGCACGGAAACCCGCCGGCCAATTAGCAGCGCCGGCGGGTTTCAAATGCGGCGATCCGGCCAATCAGAGGAGTATAATACACTTTGTTATTGTAACAAAGTGTATTATACTGGCTGCCTCCTCCGCTGATGGTCACTCGTCGTGCGACCATCAGAGAGGACGGCAGCCATTAGCTAGGTGAAAGTAAAACACACTTTGCCCCACACAGACCCCCCGATCGCCCACCCCAGCCCTCAGAACCCCCCCTGACCACCCCAGCACACCAGCATCTGCACCCCACCACCCACCTAAAAACCCATCAATCACTCCCTGTCACTATCTAGGGACGCTATCCCCTAGGTTAGGTCCCTAACTGCCTCCTAGGGTCCCCTGATCACCCCCCCTACCCTCAGATCCCCCCCAGACCCCCCTCCCAGACCACCCCCCTGTATGCTGTATACAGCTATATAGCTGTCTTACCCACTGATCACCTGTCTATCACCCATCTATCACCTGTCTATCACCCCTTGTCACCACCACCCATCAGCGCAGACCCTAAACTGTCCCTTGGGGGCACCTGATCACCCACCCAGACCCTCAGATTGCCCTCAGACCCCCCCCTCCTGATAACCTCCCCAGTGCATTGTTTACATCTATTCTCCCCTGTAATCCCTCACTGATCTCCTATCGTCACCCCCTGTGTCTGCCACCCACCAGATCAGGACCCAGTCTGCCCCGTGCGGGCACCTAATCAACCCCCCACACCCTTAGATCGCCCTCAGCCCCCCCCCCCCCCAATCACCTTCCCAGTGCATTGTATTTGATTGTGCTGCAATTGTATTTGATTGTGCTGACATTCAATTTCATTGTGCTGACATTCAATTTCATTGTGCTGTAATTGTATTTGATTGTCCCGTGATTTTTTTGATTGTCCCGTGATTGCCCTTTGATTGGCCTGTGATCGTCTTTGATTGTCCCGTGATCGACTTTGATTGTCCCGTGATCGGCTTTGATTGTCCCGTGATCGGCTTTGATTGCCCTGTGATTGCCCTGTGATTGGCCTGTGATCGGCTTTGATTGTGTCGTGATTGGTTTGATTGTCCTGTGATTGGCCTGTGATTGGCCTGTGATTTGCTTTGATTGGCCTGTGATCGGCTTTGATTGTGTCGTGATTGGTTTGATTGCCCTGTGATTGACTTTGATTGTCCCGGGAATTGAGTGCCCTGTGATTGGCCTGCGATTGCCCTGTGATTGCCTTTGATTGTCCTGTGATTGTTTCTGATTGCCTCCGATTCCCCACTCGCCACCACCCCCCTGTCACTATCCAAGTGATCTAAAAACAGTGAAAACTGTCACTTTTTTAGTATCACTAGTGTTAGCAGTTAGGCCAGTTAGCTAGGCCCCTTTGTAAGTGTCAGTTAGTGCTCAGCCCACTGCACCACAGTCACTAATTAGCGTCATCACTGTCGCTAATCAACATTGGTACTATATAGTATCTGTAAGTGATCATTACTGATCGCAGTCAGATCTATTAGGGTCACTAGGATCCACAAAAAAAAAACGCAGTGTTTGCCCGATCAGGCCTGATCGTTCGCCTGCACTTGCGTTCAGCCCGCCCCACCGCAGTGACAGAATTTTTTTTCTGATCACTGCAAAAAACACTGTACAATAGCTGTGGCACTGTAAACCTCAGTTTTGATTTATTTTTTTTATCAAAACTCAGTGAGCACAGCTTTCTACCTCTCAAATACTCCCTTTTGCTAGGTAGGTGCTCTTTTTTCTGCGTAGTCTCAGAGGAATACCCCCTAAATTTAGCAGCCCACCATGGCAAGAAAGGGGTATTCCGATGATGAGGTTCTCAGGTACATGGCCCAGTCGGATGAGGACGATTGGGACGCCTCATTCGACGAATCTTCCGGGTCAGAGTTTGAACCTGAATTGAGCAGTGGCTCACTGACCGATAGTGATGACGAGGTTGAGGTCCCGGCTAAAGCCAGGCGTACCACACCCCATGTTGTTGGACCGCAGGTGGCGCAGGATCAGCCTCAAGGGCAGCAGAGTGGTGTTCGTGCTGGTCTGAGATTTCATAGTGGGGCAGGCACCAGCAGCACAACATCTCCTGGACCTAGCACCAGTACTTCCGTAGACCCTGGTGAAGTGGCGAGCACCAGCATGGAAGTTGAAACTGGTTCGGTGGCACGTGCAGTAAGATCCCAGTCGCAGCCACCAAGAAGACGGGCCCGTACTACCCCTAATTTACCAGAGGTGCTGGCAAACCCAAATTGGCAATCCCCTGATTCCGCCGCACCCGTACTTCCCCCTTTCACCGCCCAGTCTGGAGTCCAGGTGGAGACAGATAATCTAGGATCGGCCCTAGACTTTTTCTATCTGTTCTTCACCCAGGATCTCTTGGACTTAATTGTGGCAGAGACCAACCGTAAGGCCACACAATATATAACCGCCAATCCAGAAAAGTACCTTGCCCAGCCTTTTCGGTGGAAACCAGTCCAAGTTTCCGAAATGAAAATTTTTTTGGGCCTTCTCCTTCACACGGGACTAGTAAAGCAGAATGTGTTGCGGTCTTATTGGTCTACGGACCCAGCACATCATGTTCCCCTGTACTCTGCTGCCATGTCCAGGACACGATTTGAGAACATCCTGAGCTTCCTGCACTTCAATGACAACGAAACCTGTCATCGAAGTGACCACCCTGCTTTTGACCGGCTCCACAAAATTCGACCCCTCATAGACCACCTGTCATCCAGATTTGCAGATGCTTATACCCCTGACCAGGACATCTGCGTAGACGAGTCCCTCATACGCTTTACCGGGCGCCTTCGCATCAAACAGTACATCCCAAACAAGCGCGCCCGGTATGGGGTGAAACTGTATAAGCTCTGTGAAAGGGCCACAGGCTATACATCTTATTTTAGGGTCTATGAGGGAAAAGACTCAAAATTGGAGCCGGTCGGATGCCCTGACTACCTGGGGAGCAGTGGAAAGGTTGTGTGGGACTTGGTGTCACCCTTGTTCCAGAAGGGGTACCATCTTTTTGTGGACAATTATTACACAAGTGTGGCCCTCTTTCAGCACTTAAAAATAGAAAAAATCCGATGCTGTGGCACCGTGCGGCCTAGTCGCCGGGGCTTCCCCCAACGGCTCATTACCACCAAACTTCAACGGGGGCAGAGGGCCGCCTTGTGTGCTGACGACCTGCTCGCGGTGAAATGGAAGGACAAGAGGGAGGTTTACTTCCTGTCCACCATTCACGCAGACACGACAGTTGAAATTCAACGGCGAACTAAGGTCATTGAAAAACCCCTTGTCGTCCACGAGTATAATACTAACATGGGAGGGGTGGACTTCAATGACCAGAGGTTAGCGCCCTATTTAGTTGCCCGAAAAACAAGACGCTGGTATAAAAAAGTGTCTTTTTACCTCATTCAATTGGCAATTTACAACAGCTTTGTTCTCTACAGTAAGGCTGGGAGAACTGGCTCGTTTATTCAATTTAATAAACAGATCGTGATGGAACTCCTGTATCCAGGAGGTGCCGTGGCCCAACCCCAAGATGCAACTAGCCGGCTACATGGAAGGCATTACGCCTATCCAATTCCGACTACCCCAGGTCAACGAATCCGAAGAAAACGCTGTCGTGTCTGCAGCAGGGCTGGAATAAGGCGTGACACCACTGTTTATTGTCCCACCTGTCCTGACCAGCCTGGCCTATGCCTAGGGGAGTGTTTTGAGAGGTACCACGAGCAGGTACACTATTAGAGAATAGGGAACTCCACACACAGCGGTAGGCACACAAGGGTCTCTCAGTGCTATTTCACACTGCTGCGATGCGTTAGGGCAAAATGCCTAGCAAAAGTCACACTTTGCGGTCCCCCCCTACGCCGGAAGTGCTTGACTTAACGCTAGTGCATGCCTACGTTACTGCGTGGCTTCTGTGGCAATATCGATCGGCGCGGAAGTCATGTTAGTCTATGGCGACGCAGTTCATTACTAGGCCGAATGCTACTCTTGTGGTATTGCCTGAAGGTCTGTTTTGGACGATACGGTGCGGCGGGCTCGACCCACCGGATATGTCAATATGCAGTGTGAAACCAAACATCGGGTTTCCAGAGACCCTAATACACAGGGCTGCCAGAAACCTCTCCTTTCACTTGGGACAAATTGCGTAATGTATTTCGCCACAACTCTGTGCGATTTGCACTTCGCACATTGTTCCATGGGGGAGGAGAGGTTTGTCCTCGGGAGGTAAGTTAAAAAAAAACAAAAAACAGGTAAGCAAAGAAGTTAATGTTTGGTTTGCAATGTTAAGTTTTTTATTAAAAAAGTTCAAAGGTTATTAATGTTAATGAAGTAATTGCTTTGCTGCTTGCTTGTTTTTTGGGGGTTTTTTTCTCTTTTTCCATCCAATAACCTTCCAGGTGGACCGAGCGAACGACTAACCAGCTGCAGTACTGATGGTGCATCCTGACAGAACGTTGCGCGTCTGTCAGCTTACACACAAGTCGGTGCATGCAGCGCTGCAGGACGAGATTTCTCCTCCGCAGTCAAAAAGATACGTTTGCCGAGGCATATGGGCCGAGGCGTGGTGTTGGGGATTCATATGCTTTGGCAAACACTTTGTATCAAAAAAGAACTCTGGCAATGATTTGTTCATCCACATCGATCAGTGTGAATGGATAAATCAGGTTTGCCAGGGCATACGAGCTGGTGGGTTTGGATTTTTGGGGCGGCAGCTCCTATGTCCTGGCAGACGCCTTCCCCTCCTTTTTGTATTGTTTTGTCTTTTTTTCTATCCAGACCGACCAATCAGCTGCAGCACTGATGGTGCATCCTGACAGAACATTGCGCGCCTGTCAGCTTACACACAAGTCGGTGCATGTAGCGCTGCAGGACGAGATTTCTCCTCCGCAGTCAAAAAGATACGTTTGCCGAGGCATATGGGCCGAGGAGTGGTGTTGGGGATTCATATGCTTTGGCAAACACTTTGTATCAAAAAAGAACTCTGGCAATGATTTGTTCATCCACATCGATCAGTGTGAATGGATAAATCAGGTTTGCCAGGGCATACGAGCTGGTGGGTTTGGATTTTTGGGGCGGCAGCTCCTATGTCCTGGCAGACGCCTTCCTCCTCTTTTTTTTTTTTCAAAATTTTTTGGCATCCACATTGATTGATTGTTTGACGTTCATTTTTCCTTTCAGCCCACAGTGCATTACCCTTATGCCCAATATAAGGAGTATAGCAGAAACTCCTAATACTGGCCATACATGTAATGATTGCAGAGACCCTAAAATGCCAGGACAGACCCCACGAATGATGCCATTTTGGAAAGAGGACACCCCAAAGTATTCCGTGAGGTGCATGGTGAGTTCATAGAATGTTTTATTTTTTGTCACAAGTTAGCAGAAATTGTGGTTTTGTGTTTTTGTTTTTTTTTCACAAAATGTCATTTTCCGCTAACTTGTGACAAAAAATAAAATTTTCTATGAACTCACCATGGCCCTCATGGAATACCTTAGCGTGTATTCTTTCCAAAATGGGGTCATTTGTGGGGTTTGTTAACTGTCCTGGCAAGTGGGCGGGGTGCTAAATTTTGAGCACCCCTGTAAAGCCTAAAGGTACTCATTGGACTCTGGGCCCCTTAGCGCAGTTAGGGTGCAAAAAAGTGCCACACATGTGGTATCGCCGTACTCGGGAGAAGTAGTATAATGTGTTTTGGGGTGTATTTTTACACATACCTATGCTGGGTGGGAGAAATACCTCTGTAAATGACAATCTTTTGATTTTTTTACACACAATTGTCCATTTACAGAGTTATTTCTCCCACCCAGCATGGGTATGTGTAAAAATACACCCCAAAACACATTATACTACTTCTCCCGAGTACGGCAATACCACATGTGTGGCACTTTTTTGCACCCTAACTGCGCTAAAGGGCCCAAAGTCCAATGAGTACCTTTAGGATTTCACAGGTCATTTTGCGGAATTTGATTTCCAGACTACTCCTCGCGGTTTAGGGCCCCTAAAATGCCAGGGCAGTATAGGAACCCCACAAATGACCCCATTTTAGAAAGAAGACACCCCAAGGTATTCAGTTAGGAGTATGGGGAATTCATAGAAGATTTTATTTTTTTGTCACAAGTTAGCAGAAATTGATTTTAATTGTTTTTTTCCACAAAGTGTCATGTTCCGCTAACTTGTGACAAAAAATAAAATCTTCTATGAACTCACCATACTCCTAACGGAATACCTTGGGGTGTCTTCTTTCTAAAATGGGGTCATTTGTGGGGTTCCTATACTGCCCTGGCATTCTAGGGGCCCTAAACCGTGAGGAGTAGTCTTGAAACCAAATGTCGCAAAATGACCTGTGAAATCCTAAAGGTACTCATTGGACTTTGGGCCCTTTAGCGCAGTTAGGGTGCAAAAAAGTGCCACACATGTGGTATTGCCGTACTCGGGAGAAGTAGTATAATGTGTTTTGTGGTGTATTTTTACACATACCCATGCTGGGTGGGAGAAATACCTCTGTAAATGACAATCTTTTGATTTTTTTACACACGATTGTCCATTTACAGAGTTATTTCTCCCACCCAGCATGGGTATGTGTAAAAATACACCCCAAAACACATTATACTACTTCTCCCGAGTACGGCAATACCACATGTGTGGCACTTTTTTGCACCCTAATTGCGCTAAAGGGCCCAAAGTCCAATGAGTACCTTTAGGATTTCACAGGTCATTTTGCGGAATTTGATTTCCAGACTACTCCTCACGGTTTAGGGCCCCTAAAATGCCAGGGCAGTATAGGAACCCCACAAATGACCCCATTTTAGAAAGAAGACACCCCAGGGTATTCAGTTAGGAGTATAAGGAATTCATAGAAGATTTTATTTTTTTGTCACAAGTTAGCAGAAATTGATTTTAATTGTTTTTTTCCACAAAGTGTCATGTTCCGCTAACTTGTGACAAAAAATAAAATCTTCTATGAACTCACCATACTCCTAACGGAATACCTTGGGGTGTCTTCTTTCTAAAATGGGGTCATTTGTGGGGTTCCTATACTGCCCTGGCATTCTAGGGGCCCTAAACCGTGAGGAGTAGTCTTGAAACCAAATGTCGCAAAATGACCTGTGAAATCCTAAAGGTACTCATTGGACTTTGGGCCCTTTACCGCAGTTAGGGTGCAAAAAAGTGCCACACATGTGGTATTGCCGTACTCGGGAGAAGTAGTATAATGTGTTTTGGGGTGTATTTTTACACATACCCATGCTGGGTGGGAGAAATACCTCTGTAAATGACAATCTTTTGATTTTTTTACACGCGATTGTCCATTTACAGAGTTATTTCTCCCACCCAGCATGGGTATGTGTAAAAATACACCCCAAAACACATTATACTACTTCTCCCGAGTACGGCAATACCACATGTGTGGCACTTTTTTGCACCCTAACTGCGCTAAAGGGCCCAAAGTCCAATGAGTACCTTTAGGATTTCACAGGTCATTTTGCGGAATTTGATTTCCAGACTACTCCTCACGGTTTAGGGCCCCTAAAATGCCAGGGCAGTATAGGAACCCCACAAATGACCCCATTTTAGAAAGAAGACACCCCAAGGTATTCAGTTAGGAGTATGGGGAATTCATAGAAGATTTTATTTTTTTGTCACAAGTTAGCGGAAATTGATTTTAATTGTTTTTTTCCACAAAGTGTCATGTTCCGCTAACTTGTGACAAAAAATAAAATCTTCTATGAACTCACCATACTCCTAACGGAATACCTTGGGGTGTCTTCTTTCTAAAATGGGGTCATTTGTGGGGTTCCTATACTGCCCTGGCATTTTAGGGGCCCTAAACCGTGAGGAGTAGTCTTGAAACCAAATGTCGCAAAATGACCTGTGAAATCCTAAAGGTACTCATTGGACTTTGGGCCCTTTAGCGCAGTTAGGGTGCAAAAAAGTGCCACACATGTGGTATCGCCGTACTCGGGAGAAGTAGTATAATGTGTTTTGTGGTGTATTTTTACACATACCCATGCTGGGTGGGAGAAATAACTCTGTAAATGGACAATTGTGTGTAAAAAAAATTAAAAAATTGTCATTTACAGAGATATTTCTCCCACCCAGCATGGGTATGTGTAAAAATACACCCCAAAACACATTATACTACTTCTCCTGAGTACGGCAATACCACATGTGTGGCACTTTTTTGCAGCCTAACTGCGCTAAGGGGTCCAAAGTCCAATGAGCACCTTTAGGCTTTACAGGGGTGCTTACAATTTAGCACCCCCAAAATGTCAGGACAGTTAACACACCCCACAAATGACCCCATTTTGAAAAGTAGACCCTTCAAGGTATTCAGAGAGGGGCATGGTGAGTCCGTGGCAGATTTCATTTTTTTTTGTCGCAAGTTAGAAGAAATGGAAACTTTTTTTTTTTTATTTTTTTGTCACAAAATGTCATTTTCCGCTTACTTGTGACAAAAAATAATATCTTCTATGAACTCACTATGCCTCTCAGTGAATACTTTGGGATGTCTTCTTTCCAAAATGGGGTCATTTGGGGGGTATTTATACTATCCTGGAATTCTAGCCCCTCATGAAACATGACAGGGGGTCAGAAAAGTCATAGATGCTTGAAAATGGGAAAATTCACTTTTTGCACCATAGTTTGTAAACGCTATAACTTTTACCCAAACCAATAAATATACACTGAATGGGGTTTTTTTTATCCAAAACATGTTTGTCCACATTTTTCGCGCTGTATGTATACAGAAATGTTACTTTATTTGAAAAATGTCAGCACAGAAAGTGAAAAAAATCATTTTTTTGCCAAAATTCATGTCTTTTTTGATGAATATAATAAAAAGTAAAAATCGCAGGAGCAATCAAATAGCAGCAAAAGAAAGCTTTATTAGTGACAAGAAAAGGAGGTAAAATTCATTTAGGTGGTAGGTTGTATGAGCGAGCAATAAACCGTGAAAGCTGCAGTGGTCTGAATGGAGAAAAAGGCTCTGGTCCTTAAGGGGCGAAAAGACTGTGGTCCTGAAGTGGTTAAAACTTGTCAAGGAAATATTCAAAGCAATTGCTGTGTATAGGTTTGTGTGAATAAGTAATGGAACTGGAACTGAAATTTTCAAAATTAAAACCCCAATGACTTAATGTAGGAGTTCAGCAGGGTCATTCAGATAAGCCACTGAACATTCCTATATTCTGTTCATATGGGCCAATGGATGCTGCAAAGTATACATTAAAATGCATGTAATGCATATATGTTAATAAGTTCTAATAGAGAGCCAGCCAACTCTGGGAGTGGCAGGGGCCCATCAAGGAGAGTTTTGGCACCAGGCAGCCGGGGCCCCATAAGAATGTTGTGGGGGCCTCCCTAGGCTCTTGTTTTGCCCCTGCTTTGCAGAATACATTTTGTCACAATGTACCAAGTGTAAAAGGACCCTGAAGGAATGATATGTGATTAATTTGATAAGTGACATGTCCGCACAAACAGCAGAAATGGTCATTTGCACATACAATCACAGCAGAAAGAACATTGTTTCAATCTACTTCTTTTTAACATTTCAGCTAAATTATTTGCAGAATAGAAGAAATAAAGACCTCTTTCAAGTAGATAACAGGAAACCAAATACAACATGAGGTCAGGCCAGTCACCACATTCAGAAGATTTTCACCAAAGTTAAAGCGCACCTGAACTGTGGAAAAAAAAAGATGACTTATCTGAGGCTTCATCAGCTCCCTGCAGTCTTTGAGGACCCTCAGTGTCCTCCAAGTCACCTCCATCGTGCAACTGTCCCTCTAAGACAAATCTCTGGTCCAGTTTTGTCACCCGCTATGGTGCATGTGCTGTGCTCGCTATGCGGCTCCTTGATGGTGCTCCCATAGCCGTGAGTGTCCTGCACAATTTGTAAACACATGTAGAACCCATGTAAAACACGTAACCGTGCACTAGTGATGCTCGGATGTGCCTCATCCACAATTTTGGAAATCCGCGTGGTTGAAAAAAAAAATCCGCATTCGGCCCCGCCGCATGCGGATTTGCGGTCGCGTCCACGCAACCACGCGGATTTTTTCCCGTGAATGGCGTAATCACGCGTGGATTCACGCCCGGAGGTGGATTTTCTTTTAATGTTAATAACAAAGCCCCCATACATGCTACAGTCCCCCAAATAGCATGGATTATCGAGGTGATAAGGGGCAACATAACTTCAACATAAAAAATTCCCCCCAAAAAATTTTTTCTAGAGAAAATGGATTTTAAAGTGAAATCAACACTTTAAATGGGGCTATTAATTGGTAATAAGTGGTTTTAAAAAGGGATATACGCGTTAAGCAGTCAAAGAGGTGAAGGCGAGTTCCAATGGCACTTGGCGGCGAAGGTACCGCTGGAGGAGGATGAGTGATTGACGGCAAAAAGGCTCCAGAGAGGTTTTTGTAATTTTTTTTTTTTGTTTTTTTTTGCAGCAATTAGCAATGACATCGCAGCAGAGTTGTCAGTGGACACGGGCAGTGTGAACGCAGAGTGCAGTGGTGGTAGCGACTGAGTCAGGAGAAGGACTATGTGGGCGGTCAGTTCAGCAGCACAGAAGGACCACGGCAACATACTGGTGGTAGTAGTAGCAGCACAGCGTCATAGTGCTGGCCAAAAAATTAAATGCACCCGGTGACCCGGGCAGTGTGAACGCAGAGTGTAGTAGCGACTGAGTCAGGAGGACAAAGCGGGCGCGGGCGGTCAGTTCAGCAGCAGCAGCACAGTAGTAGTAGCACAGCGTCATAGTGCTGGCCAAAAAATTAAATGCACCGGGTGACCCGGGCAGTGTGAACGCAGAGTGTAGTAGCGACTGAGTCAGGAGGACAAAGCGGGCGGTCAGTTCAGCAGCAGCAGCACAGTAGTAGTAGCACAGCGTCATAGTGCTGGCCAAAAAATTAAATGCACCCGGTGACCCGGGCAGTGTGAACGCAGAATGTAGTAGCGACTGAGTCAGGAGGACAAAGCGGGCGGTCAGTTCAGCAGCAGCAGCACAGTAGTAGTAGCACAGCGTCATAGTGCTGGCCAAAAAATTAAATGCACCCGGTGACCCGGGCAGTGTGAACGCAGAATGTAGTAGCGACTGAGTCAGGAGGACAAAGCGGGCGGTTAGTTCAGCAGCAGCAGTACAGTAGTAGTAGCACAGCGTCATAGTGCTGGCCAAAAAATTAAATGCACCCGGTGACCCGGGCACTGTGAACGCAGAGTGTAGTAGCGACTGAGTCAAGAGGACAAAGCAGGCGGTCAGTTCAGCAGCTCAGAAGGAGGACCATGGCAACTTACTGGTAGTAGTACCATAACACCAAAAAATTAACCAAGGTAGGCACTAGGCAGGTAGTAAATGTCTTTATAAAGGCAGGCATAGTTAACAACAGCACATGCAGCAGCCACTTCATGTCCCCCTGTGTCCGACAATAGGGGCCAGGAACTCACCTTCCACCCAAGCCTGGTTGATTTTCAGGAAGGTGAGTTTGTCCACAGAGGCGTGGGAGAGCCGAGAGCGCTTCTCTGTGACCACGCCACCGGCCGCACTAAAGCATCTCTCTGAGAGGACACTGGAAGGAGGGCAGGATAGAAGTTCCAGGGCGTACTGGGAAAGCTCGCTCCAGATGTCCAGTCTCTTGACCCAGTACTCCAAGGGGTCCACGGGGCTGTCGGTGTCATTGAGCCCGCTGGATGACCCCATATAGTCAGACACCATGGTGGTCAGTCGTTGCTTGTGCTGGTTGGTGGTGGATGCTGTGGCGGGCACCTCTGTTCTGGGCTGCTGCACTGCATACAGGCTCTTGCTTAGGCTCTTCAGGTCTCCGGGGCGCCAGTTGCTGCTGCTGCTGCTGGTGGTGGTTGTTGTGCTGCTAGTGGCAATGGCAGGCACCTCTTGCTGGCTTGGCAGAGCAGTTACAGTGGAGGTGGAAGGCTGGGGGAATGCTTCCAGTAGTCTGCGCACAAGGGCCTCCTTCAACTCCCTTGTGCGTTGCTCGGTGGTGGATGGCGTCATTAAGTCTCCCAGCTTCCCCTTCAGACGGGGATCAAGCATCAAGGTAATCCAGATGTCCTCCCTTGAACGCATCTGGATCACCCGGGGGTCCCTGCGAAGGCAGCGCAACATGTGCACAGCCATGGGAAACAAGTGGGCCCTGCCAGCAAGATCTTCCTCGTCCTCGCCATTGTCCCATAACGCATGCCTGTCCTCTTCCTGTGCCATGTCGTTGTCCTCCTCAAACCGCCATCCACGTACAACGCCTGCTGCACTCTGCTCCTCCTCCTCCTCCTCATTCAGGTTAGGGACCTCCAACTCTTCCACTACCTGCTGTGAGCCCTCCTCTGAGCTGGACTGTGCTGCCATCTGCTCCTGTTCTTCCAACTGCCTCAGGGCTTCATCCCCACGCTCAATTAAATTGTCCATTGCCTGCTCCAGTAGACAAACCAAGGGCACCCACTGGCACACAGAGGCCCGCTCCTCACTGACCATCTTGGTTGCCTCCAGGAAGGGACTCAGCACCAGGCATACTTGCTGCATCAGTGTCCACTGAGTGGCAGTAATCATGGGGACTTGCTGGTTGCTGGGGACACTTGGGTCTAGCATGTAGGCCCTAACAGCCAGCCTGTGCTGACACAGCCGCTCCAACATGGCCAGAGTCGAATTCCAGCGAACTGGCATGTCGATGATCAGCCGGTGTTGTGGCCTTCCATACTGCTGCTGTAAGGTGGACAAGAGTGCAGAGGCAGTGGCTGACAGGTGGAAAAAGCGTACCACCGCCCGGGCATCCTGCAGCAGCTCGCTCATCCCCTGGTAGGAGCGCAAGAAGCGCTGCACCACAAGATTGAGCATGTGGGCCAAGCAGGGGATGTGCTGGAGGTTTCCCTGCTGCACTGCTGCCACCAGGTTGGCCCCGTTATCGGCTGCCACATACCCCACTTCCAGGCCTCTGGGGGTCAGCCACCTCCGCTCCTGCTTCCTGAGGGTGGCCAGGACGTTGGTGGCCGTAAGCCTCTCCTTCCCCAGGGTCACCAATTTTAAAAGGGCTTGGCAGTGCCGAGGCTTGGCGCTGCTGCTGCCGAGGCGGGCTTGCTTTCCGGGTGCTGAGGGAGTGTCGTGACAGGACCCTTCTGCATCCCCCCTGATCCCGCGTGGTGGCACCACTAGCTGGGCTGATGCGCTCTTGTCCTCCCTCCCTTCCATCAGTGTCACCCAGTGGGCCGTAAAGGACAGGTAGCGACCTGTCCCAAATCTGCTACTCCACGAGTCCATGGTCACGTGGACCCGCTTGCCCACAGAGTAGTCCAGGGAACGGGCCACGTTTTCCACCGCAAACTTGTGGAGTGCTGGGATCGCGCTCCTGCTGAAATAGTGGCGACTGGGGACTTGCCACTCGGGGATGCCAAATTGGAGCAGCGTCCGCATGGCGCTCCCCTCCTGCACCAGGGAGTAGGGAAGCAGCTGTGATGCCATGGCCCGGGCCAGCAAGCCATTTAGTTTGCGGATCCGCCTGTGGCTTGGAGGCAGAGGCTTGGTCAGACCCTGAAAGGTGTCGCTCAGCAGGGTCTGACGACGCTGGGATGCAGGGGAGACAGAGGAGAGAGACGAACACTGGCTGCCAGCCTCAATGTCTGTGTCCTGAGCAGCCGAGGTGGAAGAGCGCTTGCGTGCTACTACTGCTGCTGCTGTGGGGGATTCACGACCCTGAGGGAGGGAGGATGCTGCTGCGCTGGTGGGCCTTCTGCTCTCAGGAACCCCTGCCAGCAGTGCCTGCTTCCTCTTAAAGTCCGCATACTCGCGGCAGTGGCGGCTTCTCAGGTGGCCCTGGAGGGATGAGGTACCCATCTTGCTCAGACTTTTCCCACGGCTCAATCTTTTGCTGCATAACCTGCACACCGCATACCTTTTGTCATCAGTACATTCCTCAAAGCAATCCCACACTGGTGACTTTAATTTACTGCGGCCCCCACTAGCAGAGGGTGCAGAGGAGCAATGTGTGGTAGTAGTTGCCGGGGGTTGCATGGTGGTGGTGCCGGCTGAAGCAGTGTCCTGTCTACTTCCTCCACGCCCACTGCTGCCGATGCCCCTGCCCCTGCCTGACATATGGCGATATCCTTGCCTAGGCCGAGGTGACTCGTCATCCTGCTCTGCCTCTGACCATTCTTCCACGGACTCAGCAGGCTGCACATAGTTAGGGTCCACAACATCGTCATCATCAGCAGCATCATCATAATCCAGCTCTTCCTCTGACTCCCCCGCCTCCTCTTCTGTCCCTACATCCCCAGACACAGACCCCTCTTCTTCATCACCAGAACTCAACAACGCTTGTGATTGTGGCCCGATCTCAATCTCTGCCACATCAGTCCCCAGTAAGTCCTGAGCTTCTTGCATCAGCAGGTTCCCAGATGCCGGACTGAGGGACAGAACGCTGTCATCCTGGGAGGGCTGCTGACCAGTGGGTGCTGGGGTGGATGTCACAACAAGCGTGGGATGTTGGCTGCTGCTGCTACTGCTTGGAGTGGTGCTCACAGTAGAGGTCTGGGAGGAAGTCATTGTCAGGAACCGGCCCGCGGCACGCCTGCGTATACGGTTCCCGACTGCGGGTTTGACCAGATTAAGTGGGGAACAGCCTTATTTAAGCTACAACCAAGGCTGGAACCCCTCAAACACTTCCCACTGCCACCACTAGCGTTGCTAGACACGTTCACTCAGCTATCGAGCGCTCAATACGCACTCCGCGTTTTCGGATTTGGGTCAGCTTTGCGCTTAGGCCAAATACGGGAACGCCACGCACCCACACACCCACACAGTTGCAATCTTACACTGTCGTGAAGCAAAGACCCACTAACAGTCGTTCCGAACGATACTGTTAGCCACTCTGCTGTCGCTACTCGCACTGGCGTTGTTCGTACGTTGGGTCAGCTGCGCGCTTAGGCCAACGTATGACAAACGCCCCCACACACAATGCAATTACAATTTCATACGGTAGTGTTGCTCAAGCGTACAATTAGGCATGAACTTATACACGGTTGCACTTCAGTCTCTTCTAGGCTATGAGTGTTAGTTTAGTACGGCAGAAGTCAAACTTATTAAATAATAATTTAATATTCTAGAAAAACATAGAACAATGCAGAACTTAATATATACAAAAAGATTACAAAAAACAAAGTAAAAATGTTACAAGATAAAAGTTACAAAAATAACACACACGGATATTTGCGTAAAATAAAAATGGGGATTAAAAAAAACGTTACCAGCTTAGGTTAGAACGTTGTTTGAAGGGAGGACGCCGTTTCGACCAGGAGTCGCGATCCTCCCTAGCTATTCGCTACCTCCTAGAGAAGACAGTCACTAGGCATCCGCCTCTGCTTTTTATACTCTGAGCTACACCTGTAGGCTGCAACTTCCTTGGGGAGGGGAGGAACTAGGTTTTAATTAAATCTCAGACATATTCCATTTCCAGGTAAAAGTCCATACATCAAAGATTGTGAAGTGAGCCTTTCAACTCCAGGTGAAAACTTGATTACGGCTTTTTCCTGTCTCAGTTCTCAGACATAAATGGGATTTCCAGAGATCCACATACATGAAAAGGGTACTATAGCACCTCCACTAATGATTTAATTTCCACAGGTAAAAAATGGTATCAACAGGACTTCACCCATTTCTAATAGCCTGTCATGTACATTTCAAACGTTCCTGTGTTAGTCTCCAGACTCTGGTCCTCTGGCTTTGTGTATTGAGACAATGGGCCGTCTCCTGAGTTCAAAAGCCAGGCAGATAATCCCATTAGCACTCTCAGAGGAACTGCATACAGACTCAAAGCCTCTCATATGGTCAAGACAATCACCCATTTCCTTGCCCCAAGCAACTCAAGGTAACCTGCTCCCTTCTGGCAGAAAAAAATGAAAGAATATGTTCCTGTTATCCTTAATATCATCAGCACCTCAATATATCTCCACACCTCCGCCGTTAACTTGGTGCAAGGCAGATGATCTTCCCAGATTATCCTGCCAGCACCTACATTGTTGGTTCTGCTTGACGGGACAGTCCATCAGCATTCCCATGATTGCTCCCCTTCCGGATAGCGCTGGCAGGTGATTCTAAAGAATCATCCTGCCAAAGCCTACATTGACGGCCTGGCCGGGTGGGGTAACCCTTTAGCATCCTCAGGAGGGTTCCCCACCTGTCAGTTAGCTCCAAGCTACACGACTGGAAAGCTAGGTCAGGTTGCTGCAATGTGTCGTTGCCCTTGGCAACCTGACGTAACCAACCAGGGGAATGCGGGTCAGTGACGACCGTGAATTCGTGACCATAAAGACAGTGCTGCAGCTGGGAAAGGGTCCCCACAGTCGCTACACGCACTCTCTCTATAGTGGCAGGAGCTATCTCTCGGTCCCTTTGGGGAACGATTATCTGCCGGTCTGTCTCCTCCACTTCGGACAGCTCAGAGGGAATAACTTCCCAGGACCCTCTCAGCCCGCCCCTCCCAGCTGGTGACCTGCTGGCTAGCCCCCTGAGCTCTTCCAGGCTGCTGTCAAATCGAACAGCCCCAGAGAGCTCAGTGCTGCCTGTCACACATTCCAGGAAGGCTGCAGACGGAGAGGCTCCTGGGCCCTCCGGGCCAGGTTCCGAATTGGATGTGGCTGACCCAGCAACATTTGCCACTTCGGTGGACAGTCCCTCTGCTGTAGACCCGCTAGCGCTGCGGGTTACCACTGCAGCTGAGGGAGTGCCCACATTATACACATCATGAATCACATCACATTTGGTCTTAAAAACATCTGAAGGGGAAAGATCTGGCCTGGTGCCGTCTGCCCCTTCAGTGGGCAATCCATCTGCTGCAGCCCAGCGAGCCCGGCTGGTTACTCCTGCAGCCGACGGAGTGTCCACCTGACACACAGCATTATCAGCCCTACATATATTGTCATTTGGGACATCACATAAAACATCAACATTATCTGTATCTTTACACACATTGCTACTCAGCACTTCACAAGTAGCATCAACAGTTCTTGCATCGATCGCCTCGATAGTCCGTGCGTCATAAATGACATTATCAATTTCTGCATTCTTTGTATCAACATGTCCCACTCCAGGCCTAGGCACTGGAGACTCACTAGGGCTGGCTCCTAGCACACAGTCCATAGCCCCTGGGGCCTCACCAGCACTCCCCATTTGCACAGCATTATCAGACAGTACCTTGCAAGAGTCCTGAACTTCTGCTGGGGATGCAGGCTCCACGGGGTTTGGAGTAGGCTCATACCGGGCCACTAACCGTCCCAGGTCAGTACCCAGCAAAACGTTGGTGGGGATTTTGTCAGTTACCCCAACTTCTTTCAGTCCGCTGCCGGCCCCCCAATCCAGGTGGACCAAGGCGGTGGGTATGGCTGGGTTGACACCCCCAATTCCTCTGACAGCAATCATTTTCCCAGGTATGTACTGCTCTGGGTTCACAAGCTGGGGATGTATGAGAGTCACTTCTGCTCCAGTGTCTCTCAGCCCAGTGGCAACTGTACCCCCAACCGTGACAAGCTGCAGATTCTCTGCATAGCCAGTGGCATTCCTGGTAGCACACAAAGCCGTTGGGACTTCACTGGGGTTTGAGGCCTCACTGGATTTTGGGGCCTCCCTCTTCCTCTCTGGGCAAGTCCTGCTGATATGACCCACCCTGTCACATACAAAGCATTTCCGAGTGTCAGGTTGCTTGAATCCAGGAGACAGCGGTGCTTGCCTCCTATGGGTGCTGGGTGAAACAGGTTTAGCAATCTGTTCTCCTCTCCAGCTGGGCGTAGTAGTCCTCCGGGACTCAGGTGCTCTATGGGCGGTGTAGGCATCGGCCATTTCCGCAGCCTCATCCACTGTCTTTGGTTCTCGATCCAGCACAAACAGCCGGACCTCAACAGGACAGGTGTGTAGGAACTGGTCTTTTATCATCAGCTCCTGCAGGGCATCCAAGGTTTTAACTGACAGTCCTTTTAGCCACTGCTGGAAGGCAGTGCGCAGGTTGCAAGCATGATCCAGGTAGCTGTCATTAGGACCTCGCTGCACTGTCCTGAAACATTTTCGATACACCTCTGGCGTGAGGTGGTATCGTGCAATGATGGCTTTCTTAATTGCCTCAAAGTCTGTTTCTTCCTCCTGGGGGAGACTCACAAACGCCTCCAGGGCCTTGCCTCTCAGCCCTGGTGTGAGGTATCTTGCCCACTGCTCACGGGGCACCCCATACTGCCGACAAGTCCTTTCAAACCCCTGTAGGAAAGTGTCTATGTCAGAGTCCTTGTCCATAGCGGGGAACTTATCCAGGGGGATTCTGTGGACTCGCTCACCTTCGCGTTCTGCGGGTCCAGCAGACCGGTTCTGCTGCTGAAGTTTAGCCAGCTCCAGCTGGTGTTGCCGTTCAGCTCTTCCCTCCTCTGCCTGTCGGTGAAGTAGGATCAGCTTTAGGCGCAGTTCAGGATCAGCCGAGTTCAGTAGCTGTAGATCAGCTTCCAGAGATGGCATCTCCCTGCTTGGTGGATCGTCCAGGACATCGTCTCCACTCGCATTCTGTGGCGGGAGCGATTCCTCCTCTGGTGTGTCATGAGCTGCATCCGCTGACGTTGAAGCACAGGCTCGCTTTGCCTCATCATGCTCCTCGAGCGCACGAACTAACTGCTCCTTAGTCTGGCCGCTCACCGTCTCGATGCCTTTGTGCTCACACAGGTTGAGTAGTATCTCTTTGTTTTGCCTTGCATAGCTGGATGCTTTCTGAGCCATCGTGTTGCCAAAAAGAAAAAGAAAAAAGGGGGGAAGGGAAAGCAAATACCAAGTGTGTATCTTTGAACCAAAAAAAACCAAATAAAACAAAAACGTATATAGATTCTGCACTGGGTAGACTTCTGTAGGCTATTTGCTTCTAGCAAGCTTCCAGCCTTTAGTACTCAGAATAGCGAGCTAAACTGCGTACTAATGTACCAAACGATGCCACCACTGCCAGCCAATTATGTCAGGAACCGGCCCGCGGCACGCCTGCGTATACGGTTCCCGACTGCGGGTTTGACCAGATTAAGCGGGGAACAGCCTTATTTAAGCTACAACCAAGGCTGGAACCCCTCAAACACTTCCCACTGCCACCACTAGCGTTGCTAGACACGTTCACTCAGCTATCGAGTGCTCAATACGCACTCCGCGTTTTCGGATTTGGGTCAGCTTTGCGCTTAGGCCAAATACGGGAACGCTACGCACCCACACACCCACACAGTTGCAATCTTACACTGTCGTGAAGCAAAGACCCACTAACAGTCGTTCCGAACGATACTGTTAGCCACTCTGCTGTCGCTACTCGCACTGGCGTTGTTCGTACGTTGGGTCAGCTGCGCGCTTAGGCCAACGTATGACAAACGCCCCCACACACAATGCAATTACAATTTCATACGGTAGTGTTGCTCAAGCGTACAATTAGGCATGAACTTATACACGGTTGCACTTCAGTCTCTTCTAGGCTATGAGTGTTAGTTTAGTACGGCAGAAGTCAAACTTATTAAATAATAATTTAATATTCTAGAAAAACATAGAACAATGCAGAACTTAATATATACAAAAAGATTACAAAAAACAAAGTAAAAATGTTACAAGATAAAAGTTACAAGAATAACACACACGGATATTTGCGTAAAATAAAAATGGGGATTAAAAAAAACGTTACCAGCTTAGGTTAGAACGTTGTTTGACGGGAGGACGCCGTTTCGACCAGGAGTCGCGATCCTCCCTAGCTATTCGCTACCTCCGAGAGAAGACAGTCACTAGGCATCCGCCTCTGCTTTTTATACTCTGAGCTACACCTGTAGGCTGCAACTTCCTTGGGGAGGGGAGGAACTAGGTTTTAATTAAATCTCAGACATATTCCATTTCCAGGTAAAAGTCCATACATCAAAGATTGTGAAGTGAGCCTTTCAACTCCAGGTGAAAACTTGATTACGGCTTTTTCCTGTCTCAGTTCTCAGACATAAATGGGATTTCCAGAGATCCACATACATGAAAAGGGTACTATAGCACCTCCACTAATGATTTAATTTCCACAGGTAAAAAATGGTATCAACAGGACTTCACCCATTTCTAATAGCCTGTCATGTACATTTCAAACGTTCCTGTGTTAGTCTCCAGACTCTGGTCCTCTGGCTTTGTGTATTGAGACAATGGGCCATCTCCTGAGTTCAAAAGCCAGGCAGATAATCCCATTAGCACTCTCAGAGGAACTGCATACAGACTCAAAGCCTCTCATATGGTCAAGACAATCACCCATTTCCTTGCCCCAAGCAACTCAAGGTAACCTGCTCCCTTCTGGCAGAAAAAAATGAAAGAATATGTTCCTGTTATCCTTAATATCATCAGCACCTCAATATATCTCCACAGTCATGATGTCCATGAGTACGTCAGGTTCCATTTGCTCAACCACCACACGGGGACCAGAAACTTTAAAATATTGGACAATGGCGTCCGCTGACTCGGCCCAGGCTTTGCTGCCCCCCTTTCTGCTGCATCACGACCACGTACAGCTGGGCGTCCTCTCCCTGGACGTGGATCAGTCCCAGAAGTGGCTGAGGCAATTGAACTCCCTTTCCTCTCACCCCGCGAAACCCTGCCAGACATGTTGCTAGTAATGAATCACTGGATGCAGTGGGCACAGTACAAGGTCACTGAAGGATGCAGTGGGCACAGTACAAGGTCACTGAAGGATGCAGTGGGCACAGCAGTGG